>NC_134698.1:13874821-14589821 GCF_050947455.1 Rhinoderma darwinii
AACCCCCAGATCCTCATCACTGCACCCCCAGCAGTGAGGAGGAGCTTGAATGGAACGGCGGTCGAACATGTGCCCACCGCTCCTTTCCATGTCTATGAGAATGACGGAAATAGCTGAGCGCTGTGCTCGGCTGTTTCCACCATTCCCATAGACTTTGAATGAAGTGGCAGTGCACATTCTCAACCGCTGCTCCATTCAATGTCCTCCTCGCTGCGGTAGTCACAAACGGTGGGGATCCCAGCAATCCCAGTGATCAGAAAATGATCACCTATCCTGTGGATAGGTAGTAATTTGTGATTCTGGGAAAACCCCTTTAATGTATATTTAATATCAACCTTCGATCAATAATGTTTATTCAATCCCAAGCTTGATTGTCAACGAGGTTTAAGTACATCTTTCAAATAGGATTCTGTTGACACTGAACCCGTCAGTCCCGCTGACTTGACGGATTCAGGTCTTAGCCTTAGATACAGTTGCTCTGTATGCAGGATACAAAGCAGCTGTATCTCAAAAAGTAAAAATACCCATGGTGGGCAGTATGGTGACTCAGTGGTAAGCACTATTGCCTTGCAAGCGCTGTGGTCCTGGGTTCAAGTCCAACCAAGGATAACATCTCTGCATTGAGTTTTATATGGGTTTCCTCCCACACCCCAAAAACATACCAACAGGGAATATAGATTGTGAGCTCCAATGGGGACAGTAATAAGGACCTCTGTACAGCGCTGTGGAATTTGTTGCCACTATATAAGTAACAGAAATAATAATACCGATCTCTAGTTTCGTAGAGTAATTTTCCAGTTTATTGGTATTAAAGGGGGAAACCGTATGACCAGCAGTCAACTTATTGCCTCCCTGCTGTAATTCTTTACCTGTAGCAATGGAAAATGAAATCCTGACAATGTTACAATGTGGTCTAATTAGACATCTATGTTTTTCCTTTGCCCTAATAATGACACTAGAGGCCCGGTGGTAATTCCCTGGTTTACCATAATTCCCGAATGTCTCGCGTATAGGATTATTTATAATGCTCAGAACAAGCTGTATGTATAGACTATCCCGTCTCATTCTGTTAGCTAAAGATGTCACGCTACAAATGGATCTATAAATTCCTACCTTTCATACATTCGCAAGTGCTGTTTATGACGTTAGGTGTGGACTTCAGGTACCGCTACCTACTATAGTGTTTAGGTGGTAATCCTAATACAGTCAATCTAGTCTTATCATTTTTACACACGGTGAGTACCCTCCTCATAAAAACACTGTATACAAGACTTATAGGGGCTTCGAATTGACTATATACAGAAGATAGTATGGGTTGCTTGACTTGAGGTTCCAAACTGTGATGTGATTTCTCCAGCTATACTGTGAGGGTGGCACTCTATAAATGGGCAATAGCTAGTGGGTATCTTTTCAAGTTGGCCTGTTAAAGTATGTTATCATTGTTCACAATGTATCATTGTTGAGTATACGGTTCTGTACATCCGGTTTGCGCTGCCCCGATGAACAGAATAGTGTGGTCTACTGGGTAAAAAGAATGAATCATGGTGGCTCCATCAGGATCTATGACAATATGGAATCCATCCCATCAGTAATGGGGCTTTAAAAACAGAAGCTATGACACCAGTAGTGTCCAACTAAGGATACATAGAAGATTGTAATGCGTTATTGATGGTAAGAAGCCCGAAAGATATGTGATTTCCTTCTCCACCCATGTCCTGCTCACACATGAGATGGAAGCTGAGATATGAGGAGTTCTTTGTAGGTTTCCTTCCACTAGGGAGCTACATTACCTGTCCCAGTGCCCGTCTGATATGGAGCGAGAACTACGCTCAGAAGTTATTTTTTTACCTTTATTCATTTTCTATCCTGTAGAGCTGTGCTTATTAAGGAACCACGTTCATCGGTGGTGACCACAAGCAGGAAAAGAGACAACTAAAGCAGCTCCATAGGAAGATACCCCAGATGGCACCTTCTTATACCACTCTGAGGGTGCCATGGGGAAATTAGATGTTTGGATTAGGATATTTAGGGTTCTGGGTGACGTTAGGCTTTATATTCAATTTTCTACAAATGGCTTTTGAGGGGCTAATTTTGGTCTTCAGGACGCAGTGTATTTTTCCATTTTTGCCGGAGCACACTCCAAGAGCCATATATTTTTGAGTTGCTGTTGACGTTGCTCTGTGGGGTTTTGTTTATTGCATTTCAGGATGAGTTTTTTAGGGAATAATATTTCCAGACATATAATTTATATATTTTTTTTGAATTTTAAACTTCTATTCAGGTTTTTCCCTGAACACTTTGTTACGTGCTAACTGCATTGTACAGGTTGTGTATTAAGGGGATAACTAATATTCATTTTTTTGTTTTATGACTTTTAGTAAAAAACTTTTAGAAAAAAAATTATCATGTTAAATGTCTTTTTAAATTTACATGTTTTTCTTTTTAAACTGTTTATTTTATCAAACTTTATGTACATTTTTTACTCCCACAAGGCCAAAAAACCCAAGGCTGTTCCTTAAAGGGTAACTAAACTTTTAATATACTTTTGACATGTCATACTGACATGTCTAAAGTTTGGATCGGTGGGGGTCCGAGCACTGAGATCACTGCGCTTTGTTTCTGATCGGCCTCTTGGGCGTTTCCTCTAAGATTTGTATGGGCTCAATAGAAAGTTTATGAGCCCGTACACTGCTTGCTCAGTCCAAAGAAAGCTGATCAGAAACAAAGCAGCACAGGGCTCACCCGAGCGCTTCTGCAGCTTTGTTTTAGCGATCGGTGGGGGTCCCAGTGCTCAGACCCCCACCGATTAAAACTTCTGACATGTCACTATGGCATGTCTAACATTTTTTAAAAGTTTAGTTACCCTTTCTGCCCTGGGGATGTTATCAATGGGGCTGCTAATCAGGGGGGAAAGGGGAATCCACAATTGCAATTAATAGTGACATCACAAGGGTTAAATTGCTGAAAACAGAGTTTTCTCCAATCCTGGATATTGCCACTGTCAATCACAGCTGCCCCAGTGGGTCATCGTGCGGGTAGAACTGCTGTGCCCATGTAATCAAAATGCCGTAAATGTAACGGCCCTGAGCCTTAAAGGGGTTGTCCACTACTGAACAACTGATGACCTATCAACCGGATAGGTAATCAGTACATGATCTGTGGGGGTCCGATACCCGGAGCCTGCACCGTTAAGCCGCTCCAGCTGCCTCCGAGCACCGGACGTACTTGCCGGAAGCAGTTGGCTCCGGCAACTGAATAGCGGCCGAGCTGAAGTACTGCAGCTCTGCTCCTATTCAAGTGAATAGGAGCAGAGCTACAGTTCGGCAGGACGGCCGTTATGCTATGCTTCCAGCTCCGTACATGACATAATGGGCCATAACATCCGGTGCTTGGAGCAGCTTAACGGTGCGGTGCCCAGGTGTCGGACCCACACCGGTGATATACTGATGACCTATCCGGTGGATAGGTCATCAGTTGTTCAGTAGTGGACAACCCCTTTAAGGCTCAGCCACCAGTGCTATACATTTATGGCAAGAAACGGAAAGTGGTTAAAGGGGTAGTCCTTAAAATTACTACGATGCCAGTTAGACATATCATAGGAGTCAGATTTACGGGGGATCCAGACACTGGATCTCACACAGATCCAAGAAATAGACTGGTGCCAACTAGCTATAGAGAAGCCACCATTCATTAATTTCTGGAAATTGTTGAATTCTTTGTTCAATGCCAAAACAATAGTCTACATTATTAGGTTAGAATTCCATTGTACTATATTACGTTATAGGATGAAACTAAAATTTGCTATTGGCCTTTCTTCTTGTTACAGCCATATCCATGAGTGCAAACAACCAAACAGCCGTTGTAGAGTTCCTCCTGTTAGGATTCAGAAACCTCCACGCTTTTAAGTTTCTACTATTTCTTTTTCTCCTCCTAGTCTATGTTGTATCGTTGGGTGGTAACCTACTGATCATCACTTTGGTTATATTCAGCCGTTTTCTCCAGTCTCCTATGTACTTTTTCCTCAGTCACTTGTCCTTCTGTGACACAATGTTTACTACCAACGTCTTGCCAAACATGCTGCAGGTCATCTTACAAGAAGGCAGTACATTGTCCGTCGCGGGATGCATCGCCCAGTATCATGTATTTGGTTTCTCAGCAACTACGGAGTCATTTCTTCTTACAATAATGTCTTATGATCGATACTTGGCCATATGCAATCCATTACGGTACACGGCAATGATGAATTTAAGTCTTCAGGTTCTTCTTGTGTCCTCATCGTGGTTCCTCAGCTTGGTAGTGACCTTAACTTCACTTCTCCTCATATGTAGGCTCCAGTTCTGTGGGCCCAACGTGATCGACCATTTCTTCTGTGATGTTGCTCCTCTGTTGGAACTCTCTTGCTCAGATACATCTCTCGTAAAAATTGAAATATATGTCTGCTCTGTCCCCATAGTACTGTTTCCGTTTCTATTCATAATGGGAAGTTATATCTCCATCTTTTTGAGTATTGCACGGATTTCGTCTGCTTCTGGAAGGCAGAAGGCCTTCTCCACCTGTAGCTCACATCTAACTGTAGTATCCTTGTATTACGGGACACTATTTGCCGTGTATGTTGTACCCACCAGCATTTCCTCTTTGAACCTCAATAAGATCTTGTCTCTTTTATATACCGTCGCCACACCAATGTTCAATCCTATTGTATACAGTCTTAGAAACCAAGAGCTAAAAACTGCACTAGTAGTCAAAATCTTTGGTAGACATAACGGGTATTAAACTGGTATCTGTCTATCTATCTATCTATCTATCTATCTATCTATCTATCTATCTATCTATCTATCTATCCATCTATCTATCTTTCTATCTATCTCATATCTATCTATCTATCTATCTATCTATCTATCTATCTATCTATCTATCTATCTATCTATCTATCTATCTATTTATCTATCTATCTATCTATCTATCTATCTATCTATCTATCTATCTATCTATCTATCTATCTATCTATCTATCTATCTATCTTTCTATCTATCTATCTATCTATCTATCTATCTATCTATCTATCTATCTATCTATCTATCTATCTATCTATCTATCTATCTATCTATCTATCTATCTATCTATCTATCTATCTATCTATCCATATCTATCTATCTATCTATCTATCTATCTATCTATCTATCTATCTATCTATCTATCTATCTATCTATCTATCTATCATCTATCTATCTATCTATCTATCTATCTATCTATCTATCTATCTATCTATCTATCTATCATTAGTGTTCGCAGTGTGCTGTCACCATTTTCTTACACCTGTATTCACGTTCTGTTTCATTTTGTTGGAATGTGCTGTTCAAACTTTTGTGTTGTTTATTTGATTCATATATGTGAGGTTAGTGACTGTCTCCATTTTTTGATCTTTCACTCCTCCCATTCAGCCCCGGGTGATTTTAATTAGTTTAATGCTGGTCCCTACCATCCCCAGGTATATGTAGGTTTAGTCCCAGTTCTGGGTGTATGTGCAGCGTAGGTCCCCACCTCATAAAGGTCACCTTGTCGTGGCAGGCGGGCTCACACAATTTGATCAAAATGTGCACTAAGAACCTCCCTATTATAAGTAGATTTAGCAGTAGTGCATATTTATTTATATTTAGAGCCTTAGGTGGCATTAGGCAATTCCTTCTCTTTTTCTTTTTAGAAACTTCCGTCATCAGGTGCTCTTGTTGAGGGCATTGCTCTTATAATCATCTCATGTTATCCCCTGTCCTATTTGGTATATGATATATACTGTACATCTATCCTAGAGGCTCATATATATATAATTGACTGTCATATTTCTATGACACATCTCATCATCCGAAAATGTATGGTTTAGTGAACTAAGATAATATGATAATGCACCTACTGACGCTTCAGCCGAATTCACAAATGCAGTTTTTGATGCAGTTTTTTTTAGCTAAACATAGGAGTGGATATAAAATGGAGGAGCACTGTACGAAAAAATAAAAAAACAATGCCAGATTTTCCCATTTCTTGGTTACCTTGCCTCCCCCAAAAAATGGAACAAAAAGTGATAAAATAGTTGCATGTACCCCAAAATGACATATAAAAGCTACAGCTCGCCCACAAAAAAAATATGCCCTGAAATAGCTCAGTCGGAAAAAAAATTACAACTTTTTACTTTCAGGATATGGCAACAAAAAAACATGTTTTTTTATATCTTTTTTGTAATTATGTTAAATTAGTAAATCATAAAAAAAACTATATAAATTTGGTATCGCTATAATTGTACTGACCCACGGAATAAAATTAACATGTCATTTATACCGCAGGGTGAACATCATATTAAAAATAAATAAAAACAATGCCAGAATTGCTGTTATTTGGTCACCACGACTCCCAAAAAATGGATCAAAAAGTTGCATGTACCACAAAATGGTACCAATAAAAATGACAGCTGCCCCTGCAAAACACTAGCCCTCATACAACTCCATCGACTGAAAATGAAAAGCTAAGGGTCTAAGAATATGGCAACACATTTCATGATTTAAAAAAAAATATATGTTTTAATTGTGTTTCTGAAGTAAAACATAAACAAAATATATAAATTTGCTATCGCCAAAATCATAGAATTACATATATAAACGGACGGCGAAACATTTAAGTTGAGGTAACAGCAGGCACAGAAGCTCCCGATGTCACAAAGTCAAACCATGTGGACCAATGACTTGTAAATTTGCCAACAGAATTAAGCCGAATCGCCACCATTTTTTCCATGGTGTAGTCGAAATTAACCAGATTAATCAGCTCTGCTACCGTCAGGGGAACATGGGATTTCCATGTCCGAGCAAAGAGTAATCTAGCTGCAAAAATTATATGACCTACTACATAACGTAAATCCTGTGGAATTTCGCAAAGACCAATTAAACAAAGGGCTAGGGCCGAGGACAAGGAAACATTGAAATTAATTACTTTGCCAATAAAAGCAAATGTGGCTGTCCGAAAGGATAATACTAACGGGCAACCCCACCAAACATGTAGGTAAGCTCCTACTTTACCGCACCCCCTCCAACACAAGGGAGAGAATGATGGGTTAATTCTAGCAATTTGAGAGGGTGTTCTATACCATCTAAGTAAAATATTATGAGCAGTTTCCCAATGACTGGCGCCTTTGGAGATTTTTTTAACCCAATGAATTGCAGAATACCAGTCTTGAAGAGAAATATGGGTAGATAGCACCATACACATCCCCCTGTAGATAACGTCTTACAGCCCCAATCCCCCCTGTAGATAGCGCTATACAGCCCCCTGTAGATAACACCATACAGACCCTCCTGTAGATAACACCATACAGACCCCCCTGTAGATAACACCATACTGACCTCCACTGTAGATAATGCCATACAGACCCCCCCTGTAGATAACGCCATACTGACCCCCCCTGTAGATAACGCCATACAGACCCCCCCTGTAGATAACGCCATACAAACCCCCCTGTAGATAACGCCATACAGACCCCTCTGTAGATTGCACCATACAGACCCCCCTGTAGATTGCACCATACAGACCCCCTTGTAGATAACACCATACAGAGTCCCCCTGTAGATAACGCCATACAGAGTCCCCCCTGTAGATAACGCCATACAGAGTCCCCCCTGTAGATAACACCTTACAGACCCCCCCCCTGTAGATAACGCCATACAGACCCATAAGGGTTCAACTTAATTTATAAAAAAAAAATCGTCCCGCTGAGGGACCTCACAATACGATCCTTTGATCGCTTATATAATGATTTGGCACATTCTGTATACTAAAGCATTATCGCGTGTCAGTACTAAACTGACCGGCAATCTCTTAGGCCGTGTCTGTGCCATGGCCTATTAGGCATACAGCCATGGCATGCCTGGGAGCTTTTGTTGCTGCAGCCATGACAGTCATCAGCGGCTTGTGACCGCGGTCTGACAATGGGTGAAAGAGGGAGCATCATCCTCTGTTCAACCACTTAGATGTCGCCATCAATAATGTAGTTCTGCCCCGCTCCTGATCGGGCACGGACAGCACCCCAGATGTTTTATCCGGGGCTTTCTATAAGTACAAATATGGAGGCACTAGATGCTTCATGTCTTGTTTTATTACATAACAGGTAGAAACCCTCCGCCATTTCCTCCCATAACAGGCGCTGCAGCACATCGCTTCTCTGTCAGCTCAATATGTTGTCAGAAATGGGGGCCGATCCGCTCCGGGGCTCATACTATTCACTCCTTATTAATATCATCAGCGGATCTTATGTAGATCAAAATGGCGCCTGAACCAACCACCGACAACAATTTTCCTTTACCCTGAATTATCACACAAATTGGATATACAATATAATAATACACCGTGTGTTATACAGGAGCCTCCGCGCCTTCATAGGAATATAAATTATTATATAAATTCTTATCTGATTCTGAGAAAGCTGGGTGATAACCAATATGGCCGCCATCAGTGGCGCCGCTAGGCTCGGCTACTTTTATTAGGCTGCAGCTGCTTCCCTGTTTGTAAGTGGCTGATGTTGGCATGGACGCGAGTGCTGCATGTCAGACATAGAGAGAATCTTCCCCTGTTTTTGGCGTTTTGTTTTTTTATTACGTTAATCATCATGTAGTTTAAATGACGTCATTACGATTGCGGCGATACCATATATGTATTTTGGGACTTTTTTTTTAACACTTTTACTAAATAAAACCACTTTTATGGAAAGAAGGTTTTTGTTTTTTTACAGTGGACGCTTTTTTACAAAATAAACTTTATGAAACATTTTTTTTCCCTACTACGGGACTTCACAATCCGACCCTTTGAATGCTTATATAATGCATTGGAATACCCAGTGTACCAAATCATTATTGCCTGTCAGTACTAACGTCACGGCCTTAGGCCCCATTCACATCGTGTTTGTGCGATCCGCCGGGCGTTTATGTTTTTAAACACTAAAAAAACTATTGAAACTTGTAGCTCGGCGTATACAGAGACTATAATGGGTCAAATCTAGACCAAAATAACATCAGTTTGGTCTACGTTTGTCCTGGTTTACGTTGGGATACTGTTTTTTGAAAGTACTGAAAGGCGTAGTCTGCTGCGGTATCCTGTACTTCAAAAGAATGTAGACGCAGCGTAACTTTTTTTAAGCATTGATCTCAACGGCCGACGTATGCAAACGTAACGCTATACATTTCTATCCGTTTACATACAGTAAATCTATCTGTTTTTATGGGGGGGGGGTTCTGTCAGTGTTCACTTTTAAAAAAAAGTATCAATTTTTTAGGTAAAAAACGGACAGAAACATATACCGACGTATGAGTATACGCTAAACGTACACGCTATAAAAAATACAGACGTAAACAGAAAATGTTACACGTTTGCATACGTTTTCAATGGTCCAAGTTTTTATTAAAAAAACGTATTTGCTCACCGGATATCACAAACGCGATGTGAATTGGGCTTTATTCACACAAGCGTGTCAAATTTGCGTCTGTAAAAAAATTCGCCGTTTTTCATGCATATGAATGTCCGTGTCTTTCACTTCTGTGAGCACTTTCTTGTTTTTATTTTTTTTTTCTCTGTATTTCTTTAACAATGGATTTGTGAAAAACGGACAGCATACGTCGTCCGTGTGCTGCACATTTTTTTTTATGCAATAACGGATTAAAATAGGGCATGCAGTGAGTTTCTAGCAAGGAACACAAGCTCCATGAAAAGAAAAAAAAACAGGATGTGTAAATAGCCTCATTACATATTATGTAATTTCCTGTCTCCGTACACAGCGGATGATGGGAAAGTTGTCATTTATTTATTACCCAAAAACTATATGAGATGTGTATATTGGGCCCTATTATCAAAACTGCCTAACAGTAAAACTGTCATTGTTGCCTATAGCAACCAATCAGAGCTCAGCTTTCATTTCATAATCTGCTGAGGAAAAATGAAAGCTGAGCTCTGATTGGTTGCTATAGGCAACAAGGACAGTTTAATAGGGCCCAATATACACATCTCATACATAGTTTTTGGGTAATAAATAAATGACAACTTTCCCATCATCCGCTGTGTATATAAATCTAGAATGTAATCAGCTTATGTGTCTACCTGGGACACCCGGAGTGGAGACCGGAAATTATATCAAACTTCTAATTATAAGAAGCGTCGCTGGGAAAGTTTCTTTCGTTCTTCATCAGTAATATCGTCAGTAATCGTTAAAATCTGAGCCGCTCATCTGTAACGTGTAGGAATTGTGTTCAGCCTTCCCATAATTATATCAGTTTATTCCCAGAAAATGTCTGCCACCCAGCTTTCCCACACTCCAGAATGTGCCATTTCCCTAGCAATGCAACAATATGGAGTCATGGGAGGAAACGCTATATTACTCTGGGTCTGGGAAACTTGTATTACAATCCCTATAAACTATAATGACAGACGGGGCGCTACTGGACTCTGAAAACACCGGGGGAACTGGTTTACAGGGAAGTGGGGGAGGGACGGGGGTGCAATATTTTTCTCCATCAACATTTGACCAGTTTATTTATCCCCCAAAATAATTGACCTCATCATACGTACATATAGCACACCTCTAAATATAAATAATACCCCCATAATATGACCAATTATTACCACCATACACCAGACAGGTAAATATTGTATAGGACTGATCAGCCGCATTCAGAATAATCAACAATCATCCAAAGACTCAAAGGTGACGTCTTCTCTCATTGTAGTCATTCATCGTCCTCGTCTTTTCCACCTGGTCCATACCGGCATGAAGGCTTCTACCTGCTGTGATGCATCTCTACTTACCAGGCATCTTTGGCTCTTTGCTTTTACCCCACATACCTCCAATGCCAGTCACAGATTGTGCCTACGACAGCCACGGTGTCCCTTATTCCAGCCCCAATGCTCCCATAATTGCCATAATGCCCCCTATGCCAGACACAATACTTCCATACCAGCCACAAAGCCTTCAATGCCCCTATGTCAGCCAAAGTGCCCCCATGTCAGGCACTAAGTCCTCCATGCCTGCTTTAATTCCCCTATGCCAGCCACAATTCCCTTCCTTTTCCATTTGCCCAGCCTCTGCTTACCGGGGTCTGTGTCTGGCAGCTCCGTAGAAATAAATTCAGCGCCGGTCGCGCTTCTGCGCATGAGTGGCCGGCGCTCCTTTCATTTTTATTGAGCTGCTGGACGCAGACCCCGGCAGTCCGAGATTTCTAATGGAGAACTTCGGGGGACCTTTGGTTCGGTTGGTGCGATCACACATGTATCCCCTATCCTGTGTATAGGGGATACATGTCTTTTGTGGGACAAACGATAGGCTACAGCCGGGATTTTTTTTTTGGGGGGGGGGGGTTGGGGCCGTATGGCGTTATCTCCAGGGTGGGGCTGTACAGCATTATCTACAGGGGGGCTGTATGGCATTATCTACAGGGGGGCTGTATGGGGTTGTCTACAGGGGGCTGTTTGGTGCTATATACAGGGGGACTGTGATCTACAGGGGGCTGTATGGTGCAATATAAAGGGGGCTGTATGGCGTTATCTACGGGGGGCTGTATGGTGCTATATACAGGGGAGCTGTATGGTGCTATATACAGGGGGCTGTATGGCACTATCTACAGGAGACTGTATGACGCTATATACAGGGGGGGCTGAATGGTGCTATACACCGGGAGGGGGCTGTATGGCGTTATCTACGGGGGGCTGTATGGTGCTATATACAGGGGGCTGTATGGTGCTATATACAGGGAGGGGGCTGTATGGCACTATCTACAGGGGACTGTATGACGCTATATACAGGGGGGGCTGAATGGTGCTATACACCGGCAGGGGGCTGTATGACGCTATCTACAGGGGGGGCTGTATGGCGCTTTATACAGGGAGGGGGCTGTATGGCGCTATCTACAGGGGGGCTGTATGGTACTATCTATAGGGGGCGCTGTGTGGCAGAATCTAAAGGGAAGCTCTATCTACAAGTGGGGGGTTGTGTGGCACCCAGGGGAGGGGGGGCCAGTCAAATGTTTGCTATGGGGCCCAGTCTTTCTAGTTACACCCCTGGTCATAGAGTAAAGATAATTTAGTGGGTTTATAAGTGTCATTTAAAAAACAAATGACAAACTCCGCTCTTCTGTATCTGATAAAATGAACTCTGCTATACCTGTGAACATCAGCTCTTCTACATCTAAATGTTATATCTGACTGTAAATTTAGATACTTCCATTTGGCATCCGGTATTTGGTGATCTGGTGACCAAAGCTTTATAAATATTATTTTTTGTGGAATTTCTCCTAATTCTGTAAAAGAACAAATCATCATTTGTATCAGTAAATTCTTTATATTTTTTTGCTGCTAAATAAATAAAATAACATCTGAATCTATTTACCCCCCTGACTACACCATGTCTGGAGTCATTACTACACATGGCTGGTACTACTGCTCTCATCATCTTCCCCTGCATAGGAATTATGGACATCATACAGATCTGAAGCCTCCAGTAGAAGTTACAATGTCAGATTTACTACATGATTACAGCTCTGGAGCCGCTCACCGAATAAAAAGAAAGAGGAACTGGGAATATAAAAGGAAATGGCCGGAATTACAGGATAAAATGAATAAAACCTACCAGTCGCTATCTGTACCAAGCTTATGTCCTAAATAAAACACATGACAACGTATATAGAAAATGTGGGAGTGGCCACAGCTTTATTATTTAAATTATAACACAGATAATTAAATATATAAATAGATAAACAACAAATCGCCCTGAAGGTAAAGTAAAAACCACATTGAAAAACGCACCAAATCGCAGTAAAAACGAATATGGTTTTTGGATACGGTTTGGAATACACCCTTAGGGTATGTTCACACGGCAGCGTCCAGGAGAAAACAGCCCCGTCATTTCAGCCGTAATGGCATGTGCAGGCGCTTGAACGCCGCGTCCATTACAGACGTAACTGGAGCTGGTTTTCCATGGAGTCCATGGAAAACGGCTCCATTTACGTCTGAAGAAGTGACATGACACTTCTTTTTGCGCGGGCATCTATTTTACGCGCCGTCTTTTGACAACGACGCATAAATATACGCCTCGTGTGAACAGACAAACGTCAGCCCATTGCTTTCAATACGCAGATGTTTGTCAACACTTTCAAGCCGTATTTTTGGACGTAATTCCAGGAGTAAAACGCCCGTATTACGTCCGTAAATAGGCCGTGTGAACATACCCTTAGAGACACTTATTTCTCAGTGCTGCCCCTCCCCCTCCTCACAGTCCTTACCATTGACTGGATTAGGAGGAACTTCTCATACTTTTTTATTCCTTTTTCAAATATTTTCTTCTCCTCCTCTGTCCATTCTCGGGCCAGAACTTGTCATCTATCGGTAGAAGAGTTTCTGTCACTGGATTCTATTCCTTTCTATATTTCTTAGATTTCTGTACAGAAGAGTTTTTAATTTATTCAGGAGATTGCAGAAGATTTTCACAACCATGTACATCTGTAAAGGATCTGCCAGGCACTGCTTCGGGGTTAACTCCCAGAATTAATCAGTCAACACCTGAGTGTACATCCCTGAGACAGACACCAGCTTCCTCCACTCAGGCTGGCAGGCTTAGGAGTGGGAGATCCTATCGCAACCTGGCCAGACTCAGCTAGCTCCCGCCCTCGGTCTATTTAAGCCTGCTCTTCCTGTCCATCTGTGCTTGTGAATTTCTTTCCTTGAGGTTTCCTGGCCCAGCTACAGCTCCTGCTATTTTTGATCCTGCTCCATACAGACCACGGCTTACCGACTACTCTTCTGCTTTTCGCTTTGTACCTCGCACTCTCCTGGCTTGACTCGGCTCGTTCACTACTCTGTTGCTCACGGTGTTTCCGCGAGCAACTGCCCATTTCCCTTGCTTGTATTCCCTTGTTTGTTTGTCGTGTTTGTCATGCACTTACTGAGCGCAGGGACCGCCGCCCAGTTGTACCCCGTCGCCTAGGGCGGGTCGTTGCAAGTAGGCAGGGACAGAGTGGCGGGTAGATTAGGGCTCACTTGTCCGTTTCCCTACCCCCCCCCCCACTATTACAAATTCACAAGCCCTATACCTAGTCTACCCTGGTCCCTGACACCATTATGGAACCCCGTGAAACCCTGGCTCAGCAAATGCAGGGTCTCTCCCTACAGGTCCAGGCCCTGGCTCAGAGGGTCAACCAGCCTGATGCTACCTTGGTAGTTCCCCTCACCGCACCCCTTGAACCCCACCTCAAGTTGCCCGACCGGTTCTCAGGTGACCGGAGGGCTTTTCTCTCCTTTCGGGAGAGTTGTAGGCTTTACTTTCGCTTAAAGCCTCACTCCTCAGGTTCTGAGAGCCAGCGGGTGGGTATAATTATGTCCCGGCTCCAGGAAGGGCCCCAAGAGTGGGCCTTCTCCTTGGCTCCTGGCGCCCCTGAACTTTCCTCCGTTGATCGTTTCTTTTCTGCCCTCGGACTTATTTATGACGAGACTGACAGAACTGCCTTTGCCGAGAGTCAGCTGGTGACCTTACGTCAGGGTAAGAGACCTGTTGAGGAGTATTGCTCTGACTTTAGGAAGTGGTGCGTAGCTTCTCGGTGGAATGACCCTGCCTTAAGGTGCCAGTTTAGGTTGGGTCTGTCGAATGCCCTGAAAGACCTGCTAGTTAGTTATCCCTCTTCTGACTCCTTAGACCAGGTTATGGCTTTAGTGGTACGACTTGACCGACGTCTCAGGGAACGACAACGTGAACGTTTATGTGTTTTTTCCTCCGACTCCCCCATGATGCCTCCCGAAGTCCCGTTGCTTCGTTTCTCCCCTAAAGACTCAGAAATACCTATGCAACTCGGGGCTTCCGTGTCCCCTCAACAACGTAGAGAATTCCGCAGGAAGAATGGTCTCTGCTTCTACTGTGGGGATGTCAAGCATCAAGTAAACAACTGTCCCAAGCGTAAGAATGCTGTCAGAGAGCTCCCGCGTCTAAGTGATCATCGGGGAGGTCACTTGGGCGCACAGGTATTTCCCGTAAATATGAAACGTACTAAGATATTGCTTCCCTTTCAGGTCTCTTTTGGTGGTAGGTCTGCTACCGGCAGTGCCTTCGTGGATTCAGGGTCCTCTACTAATATCATGTCTGTGGAATTTGCTATGTCTCTCGCTATGCCTCTGATTGATTTGCCTAAACCTGTTCCGGTAGTGGGTATCGACTCCACTCCTCTTGCTAATGGTTATTTTACACAGCATACCCCTGTTTTTGAACTCCTTGTTGGCTCCATGCATTTGGAGCAATGCTCTGTACTATTGATGCAGGGATTATCGTACGATTTGGTTCTAGGTCTTCCCTGGTTGCAGTTGCATAATCCTACGTTTGACTGGAATACTGGGGAGCTAACCAAATGGGGTAATGAATGTTGTACGTCATGTTTTTCTGTTAATTCTATTTCTCCCCCTAAGGAGGTGAATACGCTACCCGAGTTTGTTCAGGACTTCGCTGATGTTTTCTCTAAAGAGGCCTCCGAAGTATTACCGCCTCATAGAGAATACGATTGCGCTATCGAATTGGTACCAGGAGCTAAGCTTCCTAAGGGTAGGATATTTAACCTTTCTTGTCCCGAACGTGAAGCCATGAGGGAGTATATCCAGGAATCCCTGGCCAAGGGTTACATTCGTCCCTCTTCTTCTCCGGTAGGTGCTGGCTTCTTCTTCGTAGGGAAGAAGGATGGGGGTCTTAGGCCATGCATTGACTACCGTGGCCTGAATAAGGTCACGGTAAGGAACCAGTATCCCCTTCCTTTGATTCCTGATCTCTTTAATCAGGTTCAGGGGGCCCAATGGTTCTCTAAATTGGATCTACGGGGGGCGTATAACCTTATTCGCATCAAAGAGGGGGATGAGTGGAAGACTGCGTTTAACACGCCCGAAGGCCATTTCGAATACCTCGTCATGCCCTTTGGGTTGTGCAATGCCCCTGCGGTCTTCCAGAACTTCATAAATGAGATTTTGAGAAATTACCTGGGGATATTTCTTGTAGTGTACCTTGATGACATATTGGTGTTTTCCAGGGACTGGTCCTCCCACATAGAGCATGTCAGGAAAGTGCTCCAGGTCCTTCGAGAAAACAAACTGTTTGCCAAAATCGAAAAATGTGTATTTGGGGTACAGGAGATACCATTTTTAGGTCAAATCCTCACTCCTCATGAATTCCGCATGGACCCTGCCAAGGTTCAGGCTGTGGCTGAATGGGTCCAACCTGCCTCCCTGAAAGCGCTACAGTGTTTTTTGGGGTTCGCTAACTATTACAGGAGATTTATTGCTAACTTCTCGGTCGTCGCTAAGCCTCTTACGGACCTCACTCGCAAGGGTGCTGATGTCCTCCATTGGCCCCCTGAGGCCGTCCAGGCTTTTGAGACCCTCAAGAAGTGCTTTATCTCGGCCCCCGTGCTGGTTCAGCCCAACCAAAGGGAGCCATTTATTGTGGAGGTTGACGCGTCCGAGGTGGGAGTGGGGGCCGTCTTGTCCCAGGGTACCAGCTCCCTCACCCATCTCCGCCCCTGTGCTTACTTTTCTAGGAAGTTTTCGCCCACGGAGTGTAACTATGATATTGGCAACCGCGAACTTTTAGCCATTAAATGGGCATTTGAAGAGTGGCGCCACTTCCTGGAGGGGGCTAGGCACCAGGTAACGGTCCTTACCGACCACAAGAATCTGGTTTTCCTAGAATCTGCCCGGAGGCTAAACCCGAGACAAGCTCGATGGGCGTTGTTTTTTACCAGATTCAATTTTTTGGTTACCTATAGGGCCGGGTCTAAAAATATTAAGGCGGATGCACTGTCGCGTAGCTTCATGGCCAGCCCTCCTTCGGAGGAAGATCCTGTTTGTATTTTGCCTCCAGGTATAGTCATTTCCTCTATCGAGTCCGATTTAGTCTCTGAAATTGCTGCTGATCAAGGTTCAGCTCCTGGGAACCTTCCTGAGAACAAGCTGTTTGTTCCCCTGCAATTCCGGCTAAGGGTACTTAGGGAAAATCACGACTCCGCACTATCTGGCCATCCAGGCATCCTGGGTACCAAACACCTCATTACCAGAAATTATTGGTGGCCTGGTTTGCCTAAAGACGTTAAGGCCTACGTCGCCGCCTGTGAGGTTTGTGCCAGGTCCAAGACTCCCAGGTCCCGACCAGCGGGCTTACTGCGTTCGTTGCCCATTCCCCAGAGACCTTGGACACATATCTCCATGGATTTTATCACCGATTTGCCTCCATCCCAAGGCAAGTCGGTGGTGTGGGTGGTGGTAGACCGCTTCAGTAAAATGTGCCACTTTGTGCCCCTCAAGAAACTACCCAACGCCAAGACGTTGGCTACCTTGTTTATCAAACACATCCTGCGTCTCCATGGGGTCCCCGTCAATATTGTTTCTGACAGAGGGGTACAATTTGTTTCATTGTTTTGGAGAGCCTTCTGTAATAAGTTGGGGATTGATCTGTCCTTCTCCTCTGCTTTCCATCCTGAAACCAATGGCCAAACGGAGAGGACTAATCAGTCTCTAGAACAATACTTAAGATGTTTTGTCTCTGACTGTCAATTTGATTGGGTTTCTTTCATTCCCCTCGCCGAATTTTCCCTTAATAACCGGGTCAGTAACTCGTCAGGGGTCTCTCCCTTTTTCTGTAATTTTGGGTTTAATCCACGGTTCTCCTCCGTTTCACCTGGTTGTTCCAACAATCCCGAGGTGGAGGTCGTTCATCGGGATCTGTGCACAGTCTGGGCCCAGGTTCAGAAGAACCTAGAGGCGTCCCAGAGCATACAGAAGGCTCAGGCCGATAGAAGACGTTCTGCTAACCCCCTGTTTGTGGTCGGGGATCTGGTGTGGTTGTCATCCAGGAACTTGCGTCTCAAGGTTCCGTCCAAAAAGTTTGCTCCCCGGTTTATTGGGCCGTATAAGGTCATTGAGGTCCTCAGTCCTGTCTCTTTCCGGCTGGAGTTACCCCCGTCTTTTCGTATACACAACGTGTTTCATGCCTCCCTCCTGAAACGCTGCTCCCCGTCCTTGGCCCCCTCGAGGAAACCTCCTGTTCCCGTCCTCACCCCTGAGGGGGTGGAATTTGAGGTGGCCAGGATCGTGGACAGCAAGATGGTCCAAGGCTCCCTCCAGTACCTGGTCCATTGGAGAGGATACGGGCCCGAGGAGAGGACTTGGGTACCCGCCCGGGATGTTCACGCTGGGGTATTGGTCAGGAGGTTCCACCTGCGTTTCCCCAGTAAGCCAGGTCCACTTAGAAAGGGTCCGGTGGCCCCTCATAAAAGGGGGGGTACTGTAAAGGATCTGCCAGGCACTGCTTCGGGGTTAACTCCCAGAATTAATCAGTCAACACCTGAGTGTACATCCCTGAGACAGACACCAGCTTCCTCCACTCAGGCTGGCAGGCTTAGGAGTGGGAGATCCTATCGCAACCTGGCCAGACTCAGCTAGCTCCCGCCCTCGGTCTATTTAAGCCTGCTCTTCCTGTCCATCTGTGCTTGTGAATTTCTTTCCTTGAGGTTTCCTGGCCCAGCTACAGCTCCTGCTATTTTTGATCCTGCTCCATACAGACCACGGCTTACCGACTACTCTTCTGCTTTTCGCTTTGTACCTCGCACTCTCCTGGCTTGACTCGGCTCGTTCACTACTCTGTTGCTCACGGTGTTTCCGCGAGCAACTGCCCATTTCCCTTGCTTGTATTCCCTTGTTTGTTTGTCGTGTTTGTCATGCACTTACTGAGCGCAGGGACCGCCGCCCAGTTGTACCCCGTCGCCTAGGGCGGGTCGTTGCAAGTAGGCAGGGACAGAGTGGCGGGTAGATTAGGGCTCACTTGTCCGTTTCCCTACCCCCCCCCCCACTATTACAACATCAGTTATATTTGCCTCCTTTAAGATTTTTTTTTATTGCATTATTGGATGCGCTGCGCACAACGTTGTGTTGTCAGGACCCATCAGGACCCGAGAAGGGCAAGTATAGGAATACTGTCTGCTGAGCCCTTTATCTAAAGTAAAATATTTATGGAACCTTGTAAAACGCTCATAAATGTTCAAAACAGAATCACAGGGACGACCTGTCACTGATTGGCTAAAAGCACGGCCAATGATAGAGGCCAAAACCACTAAATGGTGGGAATTGATGTCTTGAATGTCAATAGAAGATAATTTGCTTATTACCCAATGAGAACATAGTGGCCCCCCTATTATTCCGGTGCACTAGACCTAGACCTTGACCTACGTCACCCTTCCAACACTGGGGACCCAATTGGGACACTGGTTTGCGCCCTTGTGTTCCCTATGCCTATGGATCATCATCTATGAAGGGGATTCTTCATCACGTCAGTGTGACGCATACATTGTCCTGATGCCGAGCAGCGCCAGGGCCTTATATGCGATACAGCACTTCACCGTCATCAGTGCTGCTTCACATAAAACATCCTGATACCGCCCGGCATCATTACATTGTATGAGCCGCGTCATGTTGAGGGAGCCGGAGGGGAGAAGAGAAACGAAAAGATGAGCATAATTTTTTAATTTATTTTATTATATTTTTTTATCAACAGTGTAATAGGGGGTGGGGGAGGGTAGTCTGATTGGGGGGACAAGGTACGAGGCCTAGCACGGGCCTCTATCTTACCACGCTTTATAGAGTTACATTTACGCCACCCAGAACCTGGAATATATTTTACTAAATTTTACGCCAGTTTTCTGATGTAAATTATAATAAATGAGTCAGGCCGCTGTAACCATGCCCCTTTTCAAGGCCACGCCCCTTTTGTATGAAAGTGATGAAAGCGGTGTAAATAGGCCAAAAAGACAAAGACTTTAAGCCGTTTTGCGACTTTGCTACTCCAGAAAACTGGTGTAGAAAGGTTAAAATATGACCCCCTATATCTCCAAAGATCCCTGGTCCTTTCACCATCTTGCCCCGACCTCCACTTCCTCACATACTTATGATGGAGCCAATTATTCTGTGGTTGGTGAACAGCGGGACTCATGTTTATCGGCAAAAATGTTGGCGCTACTTAATGTTCATGTCTTACTTTACCATCATTGTGTCCAAGATGTTTCCAGAGTCTAGCAGCGCCCCTGTGCCCATCATATAGTGCCACATGCAGCATCCTGGTACTGAGCCCATCTCTGCCAACAGAGGAAGATGGCGGCTACAAGGGAGATCAGCGGCAGGAGCGCTCCTTGTCCAGGGTGAAGGGAATGGACAGAATCTGTTCCTATGTAATAGTCTCTAGGTGTTGTCTGAATGATTGACATCAAACTCCCCTTGTTTATATACAGATGTAGCAGCAGCGGTTGTGGCTCTGTACAATGTTATATTACACGTCTCAGCTGCTGCAGAACCTCTTTGACTTCCAGTTTAGCACACGATTCTATGGTCTGTAATTTTCTTGTAAATATTCTGTACACTGAGTTACTGACGCCATACAACATTACAACCAAAAATTGTCCTTTATAAGAGATGTTTTATTTAATGATGGATTTATAGCCTGTGGTTGGTTTTATAGCGCCAGCATATAGTTTAGCGCTGTACAGGGATCACCATCCTTGACCTATCAGTATATTTTTTTAAGTGTGGGAGGAAACCGGAGTACCCGGAGGAAACCCACGCAAACACGGGGAGAACATACAAACTCCATGCAGATGTTGTCCTGGGTCAGATTGTATACGAGACCCCGATCCTGCATGACAACAGCGCTAACCACTGAGCCACCGTGCCGCCCCAAAATATATGACATGACCATATTGTGGTGGAAGATAGAGATGTCACTTTCCACAGGTCCTCTGGATGACTTCTTCTATGTGCTGCCATCTTTGCTGGTTTTTATTCTGGCTTATGATGGAACATGATGGCTACTGATGGATCTTCTCAGTTCTTGGTCACGAGGACCATCTTGTTGTGACAGGAGCCACACAGAAACCTCTCGGTGTCAAGAGACTCTGTCCATCGTCCAACTCTAGGTGGAGAAAAAGCTTATATTAAAGACAAATCCTAAAAACCCCAACAGATCCAGAATAACTCATGTAACTCCCTTATATTCTTTCTGTAGAGACTAGTCTCCAGACAACAGTAAAGCAAGCAGTGGTGGTAACTAACCCATTATACATACTCAAGTATTACAGAAAAAGGGCAGAAATACTAGAACATGACCCCTCCAGCCTCAGGGCCGGTCTTTCTCTGCTTGACACAATGTTGGCTTTTATAACAGATGGCATCTTACCTGAATTGGCACCCTGAGCATTCATAGACCACCGGGTAGTGGATCTCATAATCATGGTGTTGTGTAATGGGTGGCAGCTCAGGGTGAGCCAGGTTGGCCTCCTCACAGTAGAACTTCCATAGCCGGCCATGGGAATCCTCCGCTCGTCCATCGATGATCCAGCAGGCAGCGTGACACATCTCATGGATCAATGTGTTTTTAACTCGTTCTGAAGACAGAGGAGGAAATAATTACAATCAGTATTAACGACACTTGGAAGATTTCACAGCAGCAGATCTAGAAATGGTCCATGATGTGACACCGACCTGCAGAATCGCAGACTTTGTCCGATAGTTGGATAATGGCGCTGCGATCCTCATTGTTATTAAGGAAGCCGGTGCGACCGCATGTTTTTCTCAGCCTTTTATTCCAGCTGATGTCCATGTGTTCAGGAAGCTACAGAAGAAGGAAGGAGAAAATCTAGAAATATGACAGAGACACCTTTACATCTATGATACACGGAGGTTTTCTGACCGTATACCTGATTGTCAAAGACGCTCTGGTTGTAGAACTCGTACAGACGTCTTGTCAGCTCCTGTTTGTGCTGATGGAAATTGGTCACATATTTGGATCTGGGAGAAGTCAGGTCTCTCAGGAAACAGTTATTGATGGGACGCTCCTGTCTCCTGATAATAAAACATAATAGAAGTTCACATATTAATAATGGAAATATTCTAAGAACATACACAATATGGAAACACACATAACAGCTTATCTGAGAGTAATTATACTGCCACCTAGTGACCAGATAACACGAACTAGATAACATGGTTTATAGAGAAATACTCTACCTTGTCTCCTTCTGCACGAAGCTGAATAGAGAATTGGGCTCTGGAAAATACAAAAAATAGCGTCATAAACTTATCAGAAATTCAGTTTTCCTGATCAAGAAAAAAAATCTTTATTGTATACCTGACTCTATATGTAACAGGGAAGGTCCAAAGAAACCATCATCATCCTCAAGGCTACTTGGAGACCTTGGAATAGGCGGGTGAGACTGGAATAACGAAACATAAGACCCAAACAATTAAAATGAAGGAGAAAAAACAATATAAAAGTGTAACTAAATACTGTAGAGAAGTGACCGCCGACCTGATGTAGATTCTCATCACTGCCGCCGTCCTCTGTGTCCGACTCAAAAATCTCACGGCACTTTTTTTTAACCAACAACTATGAAGGAAAAAAGAAAAGAAGTTACTATTTTACCTTTATAATCCCCAAAATTTTAATCCCAAATAGAAATATGAAGTAAAAACATCTTATATTGCTGTGATTTTTCTGGAGAATGGGCTGTATATACTAGGAGTGTGGATGTAATACGGCTTTATATTACATGCACCATATTAATGTGCCATAGACAACATTGTGTAAAGCCGCCACTCACCTGGTCGTCACTGCCGCCGTCCTCTGTATCAGATTCTATAATAAAGCAACGTTTTCGCTTCTTATTTGACATTTTTGCACAATTCAAATGCAAAAATCTCTCTCCACAAATTCTATCACCCTCAGCGGATGTGTCCGGAAGTGGAACTTTTATCATCTCTTCATATTGTGACATCATCATGACATGTGTGGAATCACTGATACTGTGACATCATGACTTGAGTGACATGTTAGACTGTAATGTGAATGTATGTATGTATATATAAATATATAAATATATATATATATATATATATATATATATGCCTTTCTTTTGTGTGTGTGTGTATATATATATATATATATATATATATATATATATATATATATATATATTTTTATATATATTGTCTGTATATGTATGTATATAGGGATCAAAGCTCAAATACCCAATGTTAGAATTGAAATATCAATTATACAATAAAGTGCAAAAATGCATAAGATACAGTACAACACATACCATAATGGATATCAATAAAGTGCAATAGCGACAGTAACACCATATCATAAATAGTGTAATACATGAACATTAAAAATACTCACATACAATGGTGTTTATAATCGTAACTGGTAAATATAAAAATAATTGGTACCATGCCATTCATATTAGATTGATTACAAAAGAAGCCGGCGTTCACACCGTCACACTGCGCATGTCCGCCACAAGTCTCATTGATTGGGCAAAAAAAAGATTCCTTGACTGATGGATGGAACGCAATGAGATCACTCCATTAATATTCACTGCGGACAGTCTCCGGGATGAAAGAAAGGTGCGCAGGCGCACTACATATATCGTTCCCAACTCCGTCATATTAACTGATGGCCTTAACGTCCTGTCACTCTAAACGCTCCCACAAGTAGGAATCCGTGCTAGAAGTGTCATCACCATATCTCCCCATATTGCGGCGCGCATCAGCTCCATTAGTAAAGCTCACATAGCGTGGCCATAGGAGTGTTTATACTCGTACCATAACTCGATTTAAGAAAACAATATGAAAGTGCTCCATCCCTGATTGGTATCCAAGGTCCAAATAGAAAATACATCCACCTCATCAGTACTATAAAGAAGTCATTTATTGGAGAAACCTGGAGAAACTAAACAATCTGAATTTGTACATATAGACAAAAAGGCCACCCCGTGATATTGCTCCTAGGGAATAGATAATAGGTTGCGATCCATGTGTCCATCTCTCCTGGACATAAAAAAATACACAAAAGTAGGTACAAAAAATAAGGAGGAAAAATATACATTGTCACGACGCGGGATGTGGACCCACTGGGACGTACCGCGTAGCGGGATAGCAACTGGCCAAACAGGTACAGGCAATGTCTATAGTTCTGGAAAGGGTACCTGAGGCAACTTAGACTGTAGCGGTGGTTTCAGGCTGAGATGAGGCTCCGGCAGTAGACAGACATCCGGCGGGGTGCAACACAGTAGATGCAGCAGAGAGCACAACACGACTCCAACATTCAAGGCACAGGGGCACGGTAGCACGGGATACAGGGTAGAGGCAGCAGGAACGGGGAACACTGGGAACTGGAAAACACTTAGGAGACCATTTGCAAAGACAAACTAGGGTAATGACAACAACGCTCAGGCAATGAATGGAAGGGCATAGTCCTTTTTATATTCCAGAGGCATTCTGGGCTAATTTGCAGATATTCTGCATGTGCGCATACTGGCCCTTTAAAGCCGTGCGCGCGCACCCTACGGGAGCCAGTATCATGATGCGGAAGTGAGTGCCGGCGTCTCCCAGGAGGGAGATTCCGCCCGGCACTTACTCGTCCATGGCCGCGGCCGTCAAGGGGTAAGTCAGGACGACGGTCCGCGGCCATAGACGTTACATACATCCATTTGTTTTCATCTTGTATCAGGCGGTGAGCGCTCAGCTTACAATCAGACAAAATTCCAATTCTAAAAAAGAAATAAAAAACGTGTAAGTGTCAAAGTGTAATAAAACTACTGTCTATCACATTTTATACCCAATATCAAACATTAACAAAAAGGAAAAAAAACTGACCCTTTACCACCAAGAAACGGCACATGAATAGAATTCTATATGAACAGAGACCTAGGCAAGGGAACCCTAAGGCATTTTATCAGGTACATAAAAGATCAACATATCTGAATATATAAAGATATACGTATAAAAATCCTCCTAGTCCATATCTTCTATGTATAAAAAAATAACCTCAACTTTTCATGTAATGAAATGTTAATAGGAAAATGACATATCTTAATACCCCTACACTAAGCACTTTCAATTTTGCCGCTATTGCCAAACCCAATACTAATCTCCGCACCAATTGGAATCATAAATTGCTTAAACCAATCACAAGCTAGCTTAGAAAATCCAACTATTCTCATTGAGAAAAATGGGGCAGGACATAAACAGCAATGTATCACAGCCGGGAAGTTACTACAAGAAAACGGACAGGTGAATTCAGCACCACGATGCTGTCCACATAGACATCAATGGAAAGAAATAGAGTCGAGCATTCAGCGCTATTGTAAGTGACGCGTTCCGCACCACACTACTGTCCACGTGAAAATAGAGGTATTATTATTAAATCCAGATAGGAAAAAACATAGTCGTGCATTCTGCGCTACTAAATGAGAACAAGATAACCTATTCAGCACCACATTACTGTCCACAAGTACATTAATGGGTATATTGTTATTACATCTAGATGGAAAAATATATATATATAATCACGCTTTCTGCACCACCATGAATGAATATAGTGGCATATTTAGCATTACAATGCTATCCACAAAGAGATAAATAGACGTTGGATTGTTAAATCACGAAGAAGACGACACTCCGTCCTGGTTTCATCTACATAAATCAATTTACACGGACGCTGCGACACATGTATGACATCACCTTTACAGGTACAAAATGTATTGATATTAAAAACCTCACCTGTTCCAGGAATCCAGATGAATAAAGGAGTCTCCCCCTCTATCATCATGGGACAGTTCTCACACAACATACAAGGTATGATGTCCGTCTTAACTAATTGGCCTCTCAAGTTGCATGGCCTAATATATGTGTGTGTATGTATATATATAGGTGGGTAGCGGCTTTCGAGACCCCAATCCATGCCCAAGTCAAATAACAAACCACAAAGAAGTCGCAGCCCTCCAGCAGATCTTCTATCTTAATATTGGTTTATTCATATACGATGTTTTATGGATGAATAAATCACTATTTATATTGAAGCTCTGCTGGAGGGCTGCGACTTCTTTGCGGTTTATATAAATATATATATACAGGGGGTGCATAAAAAGGTATACAGCTTAAATAATAGGTAAATATAATAATAATAATAGTTATACAGTTTAAGGCCCCACCCACATGCAATTACGGACCAATTCACTTCTATTGACCGCGGACACCTTCCCATATGTTTGCGGGAAGGTGTCCGGGCTGTAGAGAGCCTCCACAAAAGATAGGACATGTCCTATCTTTTGCTTTTTATGGATGATGCTCACATACTCTGTATGGGAACATGGGCCGAAAATGCGGGTGGATAAATCCCCAAAAGAAAAAGTCCATCGGGGTAAAGTCTGATGATCGTGGAGGCCATTCAACCGGGCCTCGTCTACCTATCCACCTATTGGGTCATTTTTCGTCAAAAAAATTACGCACCGCTAAAGCAAAGTGAGGAGGGCTCCATCTTGCTGGATATAGAAGTCTTCATTTTCATGCTCCATCTACAGTTGTGGTATTACATTTTCTTGGGCATGATAAGGTCCAGGTCTGATGTAACCGTTGTATTGTGGAAGATGGGTCCAATTACCCCTTTACATGAAAGGGCCGCCCAAACTGTAACCCCAAGGAGATACATCTGTTCTTCAATTGTTGCAAGGAGGTTTTCTGTTGAGTAATAAACACAGTTGTGACTATTAACAGCATCAGAAAAGTCGTAGTTGGCTTCATCGGACCAAGTTATAGTGATATCTGATAGAGCTCTTCAGAAATAAAATATTTTTAGACTGTTTAAAAAATCTTTCTCTGTAGAGATATATACCTACTTATGCACACCCCTGTATAAATAAAGATATCAATATATAGATACTGTAGAAAGATAGATAGATAGATAGATAGATAGATAGATAGATAGATAGATAGATAGATAGATAGATAGATAGATAGATAGATGCCACTTGACGGCTGGGCACTCCGCCACAATCGGGTAATTTCTCTCTGCTGGTGACAGCTTTCTACTCAAGTACATCACCGGATGTTCTTCTCCGTTCACCACCTGTGACAACACTGCACCCAGTCCTACATCTGAAGCATCGGTCTGAACAATAAAGTCTTTCTTAAAATCGGGAGCTATCAGAACCGGTTGTTGACACAATGCCGATTTTAGTACTGTAAAGGTTTTCTCCAACTCAGGAGTCCAGTGTACTGCAGTAGGCCTAGACCCTTTTGTTAGGTCAGTAAGTGGTGCTGCAAGGGTGGCAAAATTTTGCAGAAACCGCCAATAGTAGCCCACAATGCCCAAAAATGTTCTCATCTGTTTTTTTTAAGTGGGACGTGGCCACTTTTGAATTGTCTCAACCTTGTTTAACTGAGGTTTAATCATTCCCCTGCCCACAATATATCCAAGATACTCGGCTTCCTCTAAGCCTATGGCACATTTTTCAGAATTAGCTGTGAATCCGGCCTTTCTGAGGGAGTTGAAATGTTGCCGGTGTCTCCCTGTAGTCCAAATGGCATACTGAAATGAGACATCTGGGGTAGAGAAGGCTGTCTTCTCTTTGGACTCCTTAGACAAAGGCATTTGCCAATAATCTTTAGTGAGATCTAGGGTTGTAATATACCGTGCTGGACCAATTCTTTCAATTCATTCATCAACCCTGGGCATGGAGTATGATTCAAATTTGGAGACCTCATTTAGTTTCCTGAAGTCATTGCAGAACCTCCAAGTACCATTGGGTTTCGGAACCAGGACTATAGGACTGGACCACATACTGGAGGATTCCTCAATGACACTGTAATGACGGGGTAAGGAGACAGACAGGTGAGACCTAGTCTACCCGCCACTCAGTCCCTGCCTACTTGCACGGCCCGTCCTAGGTGATGGCGTACAACTGGGCGACGGTCCCTACGCTCACTAAGTGCACGACAGACCAACAGACAAGGGTACACAGAAGCTAAGGGAAATGGGGCAGTTGCCCACGGCAACACCGTGAGCAACAAGAGTAGTGAACAAGCCGAGTCAAACCAGGAGTGTACGAGGTACCAAACGCAGAGCAGGAGAGTAGTCAGTAAAGCCAGGATCAATCTGAAGCAGAGGTCAATAGTACTAGCAGGAGCAGCAGAGCCAGGAAACCAGACAGAATCACAGGCACTGGAGGAGCAGGAAATTAAGGTATAAATAGACCGAGGGCGGGAGCTAGCTCCGTCTGGCCAGGTTGTGATAGGTTCTCCCACTCCTCAGTCTCCCAGCCTGACTAGTAACAGATCGAGTCACTCTAACAGACCTAGGCACAGATGCAGACTGATTAACCACGAGCGTCGACAAAGAAGCTTTGTCAGGCAAATCCATTACAGACACCAAGCTCAAGCATTGTCCTTACTTCTGCTGCGACAGTTGTCGAGCTTCAGGTATTCGATAAGGACGTACGTTAACTCTGACATGGGGATCTGTAAGAATCTCATGTTGTATTACATTAGTTTTACCTGGTACCTCAGTAAATAAATCCCTATTTCCTTGGAGAAACTCCTTTACCTCTTGTTTTTGGGGTTGGGACAAGTTGGCCGCCACTTTCACTTTTTTTATCTCATTGTCACAACCTTTTTTGGGCACTATCCCTGTGGACAATAACTCCCTCTCTTTCCAGGGCTTAATCAGGTTGGCATGATAAATTTGATATTGTTTTCTTTTAGATGGGTGAAACACTTTATAATTCACTGGGTCGCTTTTCTCTATAATTTCAAAGGGTCTTTCAAACTTGCTCTCTACCGTTGGGATGAGCACTAAGACGCGATCACCAGGGCTGAACTCATGGATTTTAGCAGGTTGATTGTATACCCGGCACTGAGCTTCCTGTGCTTGGAGAAAGTGCTGTCTGACTACGGGCATTATGGCCTGCATTCTGTCCTGCATTGGGGACACATGTTCCACCACAGTTTTATAAGGACTGACCTCTTTTTCCCAGGCTTCCTTAACCACGTCAAGCAGTCTACGTGGATGCCGACCATAGACCAGTTCAAATGGTGAGAACCCAGTGGAGGCCTGTGGTACTTCACGGATAGAAAAAAGTAGATAAGGCAACAGCATGTCCCAATCTCGTCCATCTTTCCCCACCACCTTTTTTAACATGCCTTTGAGGGTCTTGTTAAACCTCTCGACCAGGACGTCTGTTTGAGGGTGTTAGACAGAAGTGCGCAACTGTCTAATCTTAAGCAACTTACACAATTCTTTCATTATTGTTGACATAAATTGGGTACCTTGGTCAGTCAGAAGTTCCTTTGGTAAGCCTGTTCTAGTAAACACCTGAAATAACTTTCTTGCAATTACTTTTGAAGAGGAGTTCCTCAATGGTATTGCCTCTGTGTACCGAGTTGCATAATCCAGGATATACTGGTGCCCTTTGGCCGATTTGACCAGGGGACTCACGAGATCCATCGCTATGCGCTCAAAGGGGGTCTCAATGATTGGAAGTGGGACTAAGGGGCTGTGGAAATTAGGCATTGGGTCACTCAGCTGGCAGGTAGGACAGGAACCAAAGAAGTATTTCACTTCTCTGTATACTCTGGGCCAGAAGAACCGCTGCAAGATGCGCTCCTGTGGTTTCTCCACCCCTAAATGTCCTCCTAAAACATGTGTGTGGGCCAGTTCCAGGACCTGGCGCCTGTAATTTTGCGGCACCACTAACTGCAGCTGCACCCCAATAGGACTGAACTTGGGCGGCAATGCAGGAGAGACCATCCGGTTTGGAGTGCCGGAGGGATTGACCTCCAAGATGATGTGAGAGAAACAGCAGTGGAGCGCTATGTTCCGCTCCGCTGCTAAGATAAGCCCAGCTAGGCTACACTGTGTTGTCGCGAGACCTCATTGGCTCGCATCCAGATCAGTTTATAGCTTGTCTGGGTATAGCGAAAAACTAGCTACATCCACAATGTTTGGAATTGTAGTGGACTATGTAGCTAAATGGCCCTATGGCCATGTTGTTGCACATTGGATTATTAAAAGTACTGAGCACCTGACGCGCGTTTCGCTAGGAACCCCTAGAAGAAGCCAGAATGCTGGCAAAATGCGCATCGGGTGCTCAGTACTTTTAAGTGGTCGGGTGCTCAGGGGTCACTCACACATACCCAATTGCACTAATTGGTATTTTTTTTTTTGTATTTCAAATTTTTTCTTTTCAAGAAAGGACATGGGGATACAGAAAAAAGAAAAGGGGTGACATGGGTACAGAAAAAGCCCATGAGTGTTGCGAGGCAGGAATACCAGCATTACGCCCTCATCCGACCCTCCATCACCCACATCTCAATCAATTATTAGTAAACGATTGGTCCAAATAGGGAAGTAAACGAAGGATATACAGGGTAAAAGGAAAAAAGGAAAAGGGGGGGGTGTAGGGGAAAGTCTTAGGAGGGAGAAAGGGAGATGTTCTCCCATCACTCTCCCCCCCCCCCCCCCACAGCACATCATAGACAAGAGAGAACTCAAGAGCTCTCATGTTCCCCACTAATCAGTTCACCCATGACCCTCTTATATCTGTCCGACTTGCAGAAGTCAAACCAATAGAACCAGGTTTTCTGAAACTGCATTGCCCGTTCGGGTGCGGAATGGAGCAACTCCTCCATTCTCCGGATTTCATGAATTCGCTCCAGCCATTGTCTGGTCACAGGAGGCTCAGAGGATCTCCAACCCACCAGAATACAAGCCTTAGCTGCATTCAACAAATGTCTCACTAACATCTTCCTGTAGCGCCCCACGGGTATATCGTGGTGGTGCAGCAAAATCCATGCCGGATCATCTCCCAGCGAGATTCCCGTGATCTCAAGAACGATATCTTGAACCTCTGACCAATAGGGGCGTAGGCTCTCACAGCTCCAGAATATATGTAAAAGCGTTCCCTCTTCCCTGCCACATCTCCAACATAGAGGAGAAACATCCGGGAACATTTTATGTAGCACATGTGGGACTCTGTACCAACGGGATAGTATTTTAAAACTGGTTTCCTGATAGGCGTTACTTATAGACGCCTTATGTGTGAGGAGCATGATCTTTTCCCTCTGCTCTTGTGTTAGAGTAATCTGAAGATCTCTTTCCCATTTCGTAATGTATGGTGGGATGAAATCCTCAGCAGGAGTGAGCAGCACGCAGTAAAGACTGGACAGGGCCCGTCTCACATGCCCCGTTTGAGAACACAAAGTTTCAAAGGGAGTTAGTGCTCGGTCAAAGGAAGCCGGTGTAGGCAGTCTTGATAAGTAATGAGTCAATTGTAACGTCTGCCATTGGGACGCTTCCGGGAGACCCTCTGGCTGGGAAAGCTCTCCTCCACGCAGCCAAGTATTGCCCCTATAAAAATGACTTACTCTAAAATGCCCCTGCTGTACCCATATCTTGAAGGTCTGATCTGACAGACCTGGGCCAAATTCCGGGTTACCCAAAACCGGTGTGAGGGGTGATAACATTCGTGAAATTCCCTCTCCACTCCGCACCCTTCGAAACACCTGTAAAGTTGGATATATGGTAGGATGATCACTTAGTGACCTCCAATGAATAACAGCCATCCAGGGTAGGCATTTCAATGGGAGGTCTGTAAAACCTTGTTCCACCGCTATCCAATCCTTAAAGGGTTCATGGCGGCACCAATCTACCAATCTAGCCAAATGAACGGCATGATAATATTGCTCCACATCCGGCAGCTCAATCCCCCCATGACGCTTGGCCCGGACCAGGATTCTCCTCTGAAGTCTAGGGGGTTTGTTGGCCCACACAAATGAAGTAAGATATTGATATACCGTTTTAAAAAAGGAAGAGGGTATCTTAATTGGCAGTGCCTGCAGTGAATATAAGAGCCTGGGTGGAACGTTCATCTTGATGATGCCCACTCGTCCAAACCACGAAAAAGTTCCCTTTGTCCACCGGGCCAAATCACCTCTCAACGCCTGCAGAAAGGGTGGAAAATTAAGTTGAAATGTCCGCTCTACACAACTCGGTAGTCTGATACCCAGATATTTAATCGAGTCACTTGTCCATCTAAAAGGAAAATTGGCCCCCAAAACCCTCCCTTGATCCTGTGGAATATTTAATGTCATCGCCTCCGACTTCTGAAAGTTAATTTTAAAATTGGACAATGATCCATATATCCGAAATTCCTTCATAAGGTTGGGCATAGAAATATGGGGAGAGGTCACAAAAAATAATAGATCATCGGCATATGCGGCCACTTTTACAGATTTATCCCCCAGCCTCAAGCCTTGAACATTAACATTACCCCTGATCCTGCATAAAAAGGGTTCTAGCGAAAGAGCAAAAAGCAGAGGTGACAGTGGGCAGCCCTGTCTCGTACCGTTATGAATCCGAAAGGGAGAAGAATAGGTACCATTTACCCTCACAGAAGCCGAAGGTGAGGAATACAAAGCGCCAACCCAAGTTCGCATGTTGGGTCCCAGACCCAGAAATTCCAAAGTTCCAAACAGAAAAGGCCACCTGACCCGATCAAAGGCCTTTTCCGCGTCTGTAGGCAATACAATCGCAGGAGTTTTCTGCGAGTTGGCCCAGTGGACAAGATTAAGAGCCTTAGTCGTGTTGTCTCTCGCCTCCCTAGATGGAATGAAACCTGTTTGGCCTCTGTGGACCACTGTGGTCATCAATGGGGCCAATCGATTTGCCAGTATCTTAGAAAATAATTTCAGATCCACGTTGAGCAGGGATATTGGTCTGTAATTAGAACAAGAGGAGGGATCCTTTCCATCCTTTGGAATGACCACTATAGTAGCATTCAAGGAATCTGAAGGAACTGAACTGCCCGATGATATTGCATTGAGAGCCCCCAGAAACCTGTCCGCTAGTTGAGCCATAAACATTTTATAATAGCCCACCGTCAGTCCATCCGGACCCGGGGCTTTCCCTGGTTTGGTGTTTTACACTGCCCTTGAAAGCTCTTCAAGGGTTATTTGGTGGTCTAATGCGGCGCAATCGTCGGAAGACAGCTGAGGGAGACCCGAAGAAGCTATGTATTCCTGGATAGCTACACTAGTGGGTGGAGAATGCGGCTCTAGCTGATAAAGAGACAAATAAAACTCCCTAAAGGAGCGTGCAATATCCCCCGGGGAGGTAACCTTCACACCCGTATTTGAAGTAATCTGGGGAACATACGTGGAGGCTCTCTGGGCCCTCAAGGCATTTGCCAGAATCTTCCCTGGCTTATTTCCACACTCATAAAATATTCTACGGCACTTAACCAGTGTGGCTTTAGCTTTTACTTCATAAAGTGATCTAAGCTCCTCCCGGAGGGACATCAAGACCCCCCTAGTCTCCTGCGTCTGACTCTGTTTGTGTTTGGTCTCCACTTCACAAATCCTAGCCAACAAATCGCTTGTCTTTGCCACCCTCTCTCTCTTGAGCCTCGCCCCCCATTTAATGAAAACGCCTCTTATGTAACATTTATGAGCTTCACATAAAGTGAGCGGATTTGACACCGAACCATCATTGGTAGCGAAATACTGTTCCAGCTCACTGCGTATTTCAGCTTGTGCTTCAGGGTGATGAAGCAAAAACTCATTAAGTTTCCAACGGCCATGCGTCTGGGATGGCGGAGCAAAAGAGAGAGAAAGCGAAATGGGCGAATGATCTGATATAGGTGACGTATGAATGTCCGCCCTCATCACTCTATCAAGATGAAAGTGGCTTATGAAAAAGTAATCTATTCTGGAGAACATATCGTGAGCTGCCGAGTAATAGGAGTAATCGCGAGATCCCGGGTACAGAGTCCTCCATACGTCCACCAACTGATGATCATAAATCGTTTTTTTAATGGATCGGAGTTGCGAGAAGGGAAGATGCGAAGCTCCTCTGGAGACATCTAAATATGGCTCCAGTGCCACGTTGAAGTCTCCTCCGACTACAATAAGGCCCTCCCCAAAAGACTGGAGCTGTTCCATATAAGCAGCAATAGCCCCCGATTGTCCTGAGTTTGGTAGGTATAGATTAGCCAATGTGACCTTCTGTGAAAAGAGCGTGCCCTTTACTAGTAGAAATCTACCCTGGGGATCTGCTAGAGAATCAGTGAAGACCCATGGTACATTGTGTGCTATAAGAATGCTTACTCCTCTAGATCTAGAATCCTCTGAGCAACCATGATAACAATATGGGAAGCGTCTATTGGAGAGTTTGGGTACCTTATCCTTTCTGAAGTGCGTCTCCTGAAGGAACGCCACCTGAGTTCCAAGTCTCCATAGTTCCGCGAGGACCATTGAGCGCTTCTCAGGAGTTCCCAAACCCCTGACATTATAGGAGAGGAGCTTTACCTCGGTGTTCATGGTCATCGAGTGCTGTGAGGGAAGAAAGAAAGAAAGGGGAAAACGGGAAAGAAAGCAAAGAGAAAGAAGGAGAGAAGTAAAGATAGTCAAAAAATTTAAGAGAATTAGTAAATACTCTAAGGAAGTCCAAAGGATTCGAAGAGGCTCGACCAGCGAGACTCTCCGGAGGGTACACCTAAGGAGAGAGTAAGTAAGGTATCTAAGGAAGTGGAGACCACCTCCCGTGTAATTTGTTGAAAGTACAACAAGTAACAGATAAAACCCCCCTAGGAGGTCAACCTAAATGCAACTAACTAACACCTGTAAGCGAAGCCATGGCAGGATCCTATGTCAACAGATGCATAGTCTACCCCATACCGTAAGTCCCCTATGGGGGTAACCGACATTCAAGAGATGACCCCAACCATTTCCGGTCAAGCGATGAGAACTGGTCAGTATACATACGGGGCCATTTCTTCCCCATAAAGCCCACTGCCCGTCAGGCCACCTCCGCTAACCTCCACACTCCCCAAACCCCCACTGCTGTCCCATCATCTGCAGAAGAAAGTCAGGTCCTAAATTCCACCCCAGTCAGTTTCCCGTGCTCCCTAGTCTACACAAAATAGTCTAGGTACCGTATATGTCACCAGAGTCATCTTAGCAGTAGCCCCTATGTCCCAGTCAAAAAGCTGTCAGAGATGGTCTGTGATAGGCCTGTCGTCATTTCAGCAATATCGAAGATATAAACAAGCCGCTTCGTACTAGCGCATTCTTCCATATTGCTGAGGTATCCATGGTCCCCGCTTCATATGTACATACTGAAATAACTTATAGCTATATCCCCTTCATAACAGTAGGAAATAACTTATAGCTATATCCCCTTCATAACAGTAGGTTTAAGCATTCTTGTCAGATGAAGCCAGTCTAAATTATGGTCTACGGGCAATTAATCACCCTTCTGCTATCAAAAGATCCATCTATTATTACTCTCATAGCCACTAAACAATACCAGCGCAACATTACACCAAATCTCAGCCTCTTGCTGGAACTACACATATAACCTACTCAGGAATCTGATATCGAAGAACTGCATGACAACATTCAGCAATACATGTGTACATATGTTTCGGAGCCATCTAGAGATCTGACCACGAGCCCCAAATAACACTTGCTATTAATGTTGAGTCCCATTTATGGCTGGAGTTGCCTCGCCGGTCTGATGCGTTGCGGTCCGGGTTGAGGTGGATCCATCGTGCGATTCCTTCCACGTCGAGATGGCCGGTAATTCAGGGATGCAGAAATCCAGTCCGGAACGGCGGTCGGTGGGATATACAGAAAAACAAAAAGCGCGGGCAAATCTTGCAGGGTGTGAATGGTAATCATCGAGCCCTGCTTTCTGACAATAAGGTGAAGCGGAAATCCCCACATATATGTCGCTTCAGCATCTCTGATTATGTCCAGCAACGGACGTAGTACATGTCTCATATGCAATGTACGAGCCGATAGATCAGGCAGAATGTGAATCTCAGCACCTCGAAACTTCACATGACCCAAGTTGCGCATTTTGCGCATTAAGGTGTCCTTAACGGTAAAATAATGGATTCTGCAGACAATATCTCGAGGTCTCCCCGGATCTTGTGACACCGGCCCCAATGCTCTGTGTACTCTGTCCAGTTCAATATGATTGTCCAGGGGCTCCCCCAAAATGCCATTGAACATTTCCGTCACCAGGGCCCGGATATTATTTCCCTCTGTATTTTCTGGTAGTCCCCTGATACGCACATTATTGCGCCTGTTCCTTTACGTTTTTAAACACTAAAAAAGTATTGAAACGTGTAGCTCGGCGTATACAGAGACTATAATGGGTCAAATCTAGACCAAAATAACATCAGTTTCGTCTATGTTTGTCATGGTTTACGTTGGGATACTGTTTTTCGAAAGCACTGAAAGGCGTAGTCTGCTGCGGTATCCTGTACTTCAAAAGAAGGTAGACGCGACGTAACTTTTTTTAAGCATTGATCTCAATGGGCGACGTATGCAAGCGTAATGCTATACATTTCTATCCGTTTACATACAGTAAATCTATCTGTTTTTTTTGGGGGTTTATATCAGTGTTCCCTTTAAAAATAAAAAGTGTAAATTTTTTAGGTAAACAACGGACAGAAACATAAACCGTTGTATGAGTATACGCTAAACGTACACGCTATAAAAAACACACGTAAACAGAAAATGGTACACGTTTCTATACATTTTCAGTGGTCCATGTTTTTATAAAATAAAAACGTATATGCTCACTGGATAGCAGAAACCAATCAGAGCTCAGCTTTCATTTTTCCTCAGCAGATTAAGAAATGAAAGCTGAGCTCTGATTGGTTGCTATAGGCAACAAGGACAGTTTTACTGTTAGGCAGTTTTGATCTCATATAGTTTTTGGGTAATAAATAAATGACAACTTTCCCATCATCCGCTGTGTATATAAATCTAGAATGTAATCAGCTTATGTGTCTACCTGGGACACCCGGAGTGGAGACCGGAAATTATATCAAACTTCTCATTATAAGAAGCGTCGCTGGGAAAGTATCTTTCGTTCTTCATCAGTAATATCGTCAGTAATCGTTAAAATCTGAGCCGCTCATCTGTAAACTTGTAGGAATTGTGTTCAGCCTTCCCATAATTATATCAGTTTATTCCCAGAAAATGTCTGCCACCCAGCTTTCCCACACTCCAGAATGGCCCATTTCCCTAGCAATGCAACAATATGGAGTCATGGGAGGAAACGCGATATTACTCTGTGTCTAAGAAACTTGTATTACAATCCCTATAAACTATAATGACAGACGAGGCGCTACTGGACTCTGAAAACACCGGGGGAACTGGTTTACAGGGAAGTGGGGGAGGGACGGGGGTGCAACATTTTTCACCATCAACCCGTGACCAGTTTATTTTTCCCCCCAAATAATTGACCTCATCATACGTACATATAGCACACCTCTAAATATAAATAATACCCCCATAATATGACCAATTATTACCACCATACACCAGACAGGTAAATATTGTATAGGACTGATCAGCCGCATTCAGAATAATCAACAATCATCCAAAGACTCAAAGGTGACGTCTTCTCTGATTGTAGTCATTCATCGTCCTCGTCTTTTCCACCTGGTCCATACCGGCATGAAGGCTTCTACCTGCTGTGATGCATCTCTACTTACCAGGCATCTTTGGCTCTTTGCTTTTACCCCACATACCTCCAATGCCAGTCACAGATTGTGCCTACGACAGCCACGGTGTCCCTTATTCCAGCCCCAATGCTCCCATAATTGCCATAATGCCCCTATGCCAGACACAATACTTCCATACCAGCCACAAAACCTTCAATGCCCCTATGCCAGCCAAAGTGCCCCCATGTCAGGCACTAAGTCCTCCATGCCTGCTTTAATTCCCCTATGCCAGCCACAATTCCCTTCCTTTTCCATTTGCCCAGCCTCTGCTTACCGGGGTCTGTGTCTGGCAGCTCCGTAGAAATAAATGGAGCGCCGGTCGCGCTTCTGCGCTTGAGTGGCCGGCGCTCCTTTCATTTTTATTGAGCTGCTGGATGCAGACCCCGGTAGTCCGAGATTTCTAATGTACAACTTCGGGGGACCTTTGGTTCGGTTGGTGCGATCACACATGTATCCCCTATCCTGTTAATAGGGGATATATGTCTTTTGTGGGACAAACGATAGGCTACAGGCCGGGTTTTTTTTTGGGGGGGGGGTTGGGGCTGTATGGCGTTATCTCCAGGGTGGGTGCTGTACGGCGTTATCTACAGGGGGGCTGTATGGCGTTATCTACAGGGGGCTGTACGGCGTTATCTACAGGGGGGCTGTATGGCGTTATCTACAGGGGGGCTGTATGGGGTTGTCTACAGGGGGGACTCTGTATGGCGTTATCTACAGGGGGGCTGTATGGCGTTATCTACAGGGGGGCTGTATGGGGTTGTCTACAGGGGGCTGTATGGTGCTATATACAGGGGAGCTGTATGGTGCTATATACAGGGGGCTGTATGGTGCTATATACAGGGAGGGGGCTGTATGGCACTATCTACAGGGGACTGTATGACGCTATATACAGGGAGGGGGCTATCTACAGGGGGGCTGTATGACGCTATATACAGGGGGGGCTGAGTGGTGCTATACACCGGGAGGGGGCTGTATGACGCTATCTACAGGGGGGGCTGTATGGCTCTATCTACAGGGGGGCTGTATGACGCTATATACAGGGTGGCTGAATGGTGCTATACACCGGGAGGGGGCTGTATGAAGCTATCTACAGGGGGGGCTGTATGGCTCTATCTACAGGGGGGGCTGTATGGCGCTTTATACAGGGAGGGGGCTGTATGGCGCTATCTACAGGGGGCTGTATGGTGCTATATACAGGGGGCTGTGTATGGCGCTATCTACAGGGGGGGCTGTATGGTACTATCTATAGGGGGAGCTGTGGGCCGGAATCTAAAGGGAAGCTCTATCTACAAGTGGGGGGTTGTGTTGCACCCAGGGGAGGGGGGGTAGTCAAATGTTTGCAATGGGGCCCAGTGTTTCCTAGTTACACCCCTGGTCATAGAGTAAAGATAATTTAGTGGGTTTATAAGAGTCATTTAAAAAACAAATGACAAACTCCGCTCTTCTGTATCTGATAAAATGAACTCTGCTATACCTGTGAACATCAGCTCTTCTACATCTAAATGTTACATCTGACTGCAAATTTAGATACTTACATTTGGCATCCGGTATTTGGTGACCTGGTGACCAAAGCTTTATAAATATTATTTTTTGTGGAATTTCTCCTAATTCTGTAAAAGAAGAAATTATCATTTGTATCAGTAAATTCTTTATATTTTTTTGCTGCTAAATAAATAAAATAACATCTAAATCTATTTACCCCCCTGACTACACCATGTCTGGAGTCATTACTACACATGGCTGGTACTACTGCTCTCATCATCTTCCCCTGCATAGGAATTATGGACATCATACAGATCTGAAGCCTCCAGTAGAAGTTACAATGTCAGGTTTACTACATGATTACAGCTCTGAAGCCGCTCACCGAATAAAAAGAAAGAGGACCTGGGAATATAAAAGGAAATGGCCGGAATTACAGGATAAAATGAATAAAACCTACCAGTCGCTATCTGTACCAAGCTTATGTCCTAAATAAAACACATGACAACGTATATAGAAAATGTGGGAGTGGCCACAGCTTTATTATTTAAATTATAACACAGATAATTAAATATATAAATAGATAAATAACAAATCGCCCTGAAGGTAAAGTAAAAACCGCTTTGAAAAACGCACCAAATCGCAGTAAAAACGCATACGGTTTTTGGATACGGTTTGGAATACACCCTTAGAGACACTTATTTCTCAGCGCTGCCCCTCCCCCTCCTCACAGTCCTTACCATTGACTGGATTAGGTGGAACTTCTTATACTTTTTTATTCCTTTTTCAAATATTTTCTTCTCCTCCACTGTCCAGCCTTTTCTGATTGATGTAAATATTGGCAGATCATCCAATGCTTCCTCTATATTATAATTGTTTGACATCAATAGCTCAAGTGCCTGGAAGGGAAGGATGATATAATGTTAGCGGGAGATGGTGACATGTGAGGATAATACTAGGACTAGCATGCCTCCTAACTTTCAATTACTGTAAAGAGGGACAACTTTTTTCAATTTAAACCACGCCTCTAATCCCGCCCAATCCCCTCCCATACACACCCGGTTCAGCCGGGCCAGAGCATTCACAATCTGGGGATTCTGCTCCAGGTAAAGCCCCTGATGTCACTGTCCATATATGGATAGTAATGCCAGGAGCTTCTCCAGGAACAGAATCCCCAGCCTTAGCGTCGGCAAGTTCTGGACAGGGATTCTGTTCCTGCAGGACCCACCGAACTCACTGTCCATATATGGACAGTGACGTCAGCGGCTGCCTCTAGGAACGGAATCCCCAGCCAGAGGGTCAACTCTGTGGCAGGGGATTCCGTTCCTGGAGAAGCTACTGACGTCACTGTCCATACATAGACAATGATGTCAAGGGCTTCACCAGGCTCAGCGCTTTAAGTAGCACTGTGCCAGGGGAGTACTCGTCGAGTACTCATCGCTTTGTACTAATGCTGAATCAGGAAACTGATGGTTCCCTGCTTCAGCATTGGGTTCTACTGTATCTGCGTCCTGGGGACACCAGGACATACCCCAGGCCGCAGCAGGACACTGCCTGGAGTCCGGGACTGTCCCGCTAAATCTGGGACGGTTGGGAGGCATGCCATAAAGAGTAAGGAACAGCCGTGATCATTTTTATGCAGAGTTTGGTACATAGGAGTGGAAGATCAGCTGTGGTCAAACTTACGCAAAGATCGGTACACTGATAGCAATAGTGATAAGCACGGCAAAGCTTGATTACTGGCAAGCCATAATAATTAATCACCGGAAATACAAAGCTGTTCGAGAATATAGGGCAGCAAATTTTGGGATTGGCTACATATCAGGTGCCATCCATAACTAATTACCAAAAGCAGCAAACACAGCAAGGACACAGCTAGGACAAGTAAGGATCTCTGTAGCGGAGCTGTAATGCTGCAAAGCGAAACTGGAGAGTCCAGAGTTCAAGTCCAGGGAGTAAAGTTCCTGACAGCAGATCTATGAGAAGTTCCGTGTTAGGTCTGTGTAGATTTCCAGCTTCTGGATGTCAACATTGTTTTTCCTTTTATTGAGACTTTGAGAACAGTGAGAAATAGAAACACAAAGTATATTAGAAAATTGTTCTTATTACACAATGATTATCATTTATTTACATAGAAATCAAAAATTATTTTATTCCTATTTAATCTTTTCTTCTCTGAAAAATAGTAAAAGCCTTAAACGATGTGGAGAAAATGATATTTTTGTTAGTCACAGATTCGGAGACACAATGTTCTGTAATATACGTATTTGATTTATGGAAATGAAAATCATTATCTGTAAACCACTTTTTTAACCAGGTTCATTTACTGACAACAGATGTAATTTTTATTATATTCAGCTGAAAGATCATCAACTCGGGCCAGAACTTGTCATCTATCGGTAGAAGAGTTTCTGTCACTGGATTCTATTCCTTTCTGTATTTCTTAGATTTCTGTACAGAAGAGTTTTTAATTTATTCAGGAGATTGCAGAAGATTTTTCACAACCATGTACATCAGTTATCTTTGCTTCCGTTAAAAAAAATTTTATTGCATTTTTGGATGCGCTGCGCACAACGTTGTGTTGTCAGGACCCATCAGGACCCGAGAAGGGCAAGTATAGGAACACTGTCTGCTGAGCCCTGTATCTAAAGTAAAATATTTATGGAACCTTGTAAAATGCTCATAAATGTTCAAAACAGAATCGCGGGGACGACCTGTCACCGATTAGCTAAAAGCACGGCCAATGAAAGAGGCCAAAACCACTAAATGGTGGGAATTGATGTCTTGAATTTCAATAGAAGATAATTTGCTTATTACCCAATGAGAACATAGTGGACCCCCTATTATTCCAGTGCACTAGACCTTGACCTACGTCACCCTTCCAACACTGGGGACCCAATCGGGACACTGGTTTGCGCCCTTGTGTTCCCTATGCACATGGATCATCATCTATGAAGGGGATGTAAAGGATCTGCCGGACACAGCTTCTGTGTCGATGCCCGTGGTTAGTCAGTCTGCACCTGCTCCTAAGTCTGATCGAGTGACCCCTCCTACCAATCAGGCTGGGAGGCTGAGGAGTGGGAGAGCCTATCACAGCCTGGCCAGATGGAGCTAGCTCCCGCCCTCTGTCTATTTATACCTTCACTTCCTGCTCCTCCTTTGCCTGTGATTCTCCTGTTTCCTGGCAGTGCTGCTGCTGCTTGAACTATTTGTCCCTGCTTCATATTGACCCTGGCTTACTGACTACTCTCCTGCTCTGCGTTTGGTACCTCGTACACTCCTGGTTTGACCCGGCTCGTTCACTACTCTCCTGCTCTGCGTTTGGTACCTCGTACACTCCTGGTTTGACTCGGCTCGTTCACTTCTCTTGTTGCTCACGGTGTTGCCGTGGGCAACTGCCCCATTTTCCTTAGCTTCTGTCTAACCATGTCTGTTTGTCTGTCGTGCACTTATTGAGCGTAGGGACCGTCGCCCAGTTGTACGCCGTCGCCTAGGACGGGCCGTTGCAAGTAGGCAGGGACTGAGTGGCGGGTAGATTAGGGCTCACCTGTCTGTCTCCCTTCCCCGTCATTACAGGGATTCTTCATCATTTCAGCGTGACACATACATAGTCCTGATGCCGAGCAGCGCCAGGGCCCTATATTCGATACAGCACTTCAAGGTCATCAGTGCTGCTTCACATAAAATATCCTGATACCGCCCGGCGTCATTACATTGTATGAGCCGTGTCATGCTGAGGGAGCCGGAGGGGGAGAAGAGAAACGAAAAGATGAGCATAATTTTTTAATTTCTTTTATTAATTTTTTCTATCAAGAATGTAATAGGACGTGGGGGAGGGTAGTCTGATTGGGGGGACAAGGTACGAGGCCTAGCACGGGCCTCTATCTTACCACCCTTCATAGAGTTACATTTACGCCACCCAGAACCTGGAATATATTTTACTAAATTTTATGACAGTTTTCTGATGTAAATTATAATAAATGTGTCAGGCCGCTGTAACCATGCCCCTTTTTGAAAGCCACGCCCATTTTCTACGAAAGCGATGAAAGCGGTGTAAATAGGCCAAAAAGACAAAGACTTTTAGCCGTTTTGCGACTTTGCTACTCCAGAAAACTGGTGTAGAAAGGTTAAAATATGACCCCCTATATCGCCAAAGATCCCTGGTCCTTTCACCATCTTGCCCCGGGACCTCCGCTTCCTTACATACTTATGATGGAGCCAATTATTCTGTGGTTGGTAAACAGCGGGACTCATGTTTATCGGGAAAAATGTTGGCGCTACTTAATGTTCATGTCTTACTTTACCATCATTGTGTCCAAGATGTTTCCAGAGTCTAGCAGCGCCGCTGTGCCCATCATATAGTGCCACATGCAGCTTCCTGGTACTGAACCCATCTCTGCCAACAGAGGAAGATGGCAGCTACAAGGGAGATCAGCGGCAGGAGCGCTCCTTGTCCAGGGTGAAGGGAATGGGCAGAATCTGTTCCTATGTAATAGTCTCTAGGTGTTGTCTGAATGACTGACATCAAACTCCTTGTGTATATGCAGATGTAGCAGCAGCGGTTGTGGCTCCGTACAATGTTATATTACACGTCTCAGCTGCTGCAGAACCTCTTTGACTCTTCCAGTTTAGCACACGATTCTATGGTCCAGAATTTTCTTGTATTACTGACGCCATACAACATTACAACCAAAAATTGTCATTTATAAGAGATGTTTTATTTAATGATGGATTTATATCCTGTGGTTGGTTTTATAGCGCCAGCATATAGTTTAGCGCTGTACAGGGATCATCATCCTTGACCTATCAGTATATTTTTTTAAGTGTGGGAGGAAACCGGAGTACCCGGAGGAAACCCACGCAAACACGGGGAGAACATACAAACTCCATGCAGATGTTGTCCTGGGTCAGATTGTATACGAGACCCCGATCCTGCATGGCAACAGCGCTAACCACTGAGCCACCGTGCCGCCCCAAAATATATGACATGACCATATTGTGGTGGAAAATAGAGATGTCACTTTCCACAGGTCTTCTGGATGACTTCTTCTATGTGCTGCCATCTTTGCTGGTTTTTATTCTGGCTGATGATGGAGCATGATGGCTACTGATGGATCTTCTCAGTTCTTGGTCACGAGGACCATCTTGTTGTGACAGGAGCCACACAAAAACCTCTCGGTGTCAAGAGACTCTGTCCATCGTCCAACTCTAGGGGGAGAAAAAGCTTATATTAAAGACAAATCCTAAAAACCCAAACAGATCCAGAATAAATGATGGAACCCCCTTATATTCTTTCTGTAGAGACTAGTCTCCAGACAACAGTAAAGCAAGCAGTGGTGGTAACTAACCCATTATACATACTCAAGTATTACAGAAAAAGGGCAGAAATACTAGAACATGACCCCTCCAGCCTCAGGTCCGGTCTTTCTCTGCTTGACACAATGTTGGCTTTTATAACAGATGGCATCTTACCTGAATTGGCACCCTGAGCATTCATAGACCACCGGGTAGTGGATCTCATAATCATGGTGTTGTGTAATGGGTGGCAGCTCAGGGTGAGCCAGGTTGGCCTCCTCACAGTAGAACTTCCATAGCCGGCCATGGGAATCCTCCGCTCGTCCATCGATGATCCAGCAGGCAGCGTGACACATCTCATGGATCAATGTGTTTTTAACTCGTTCTGAAGACAGAGGAGGAAATAATTACAATCAGTATTAACGACACTTGGAAGATTTCACAGCAGCAGATCTAGAAATGGTCCATGATGTGACACCGACCTGCAGAATCGCAGACTTTGTCCGATAGTTGGATAATGGCGCTGCGATCCCCATTGTTATTAAGGAAGCCGGTGCGACCGCATGTTTTTCTCAGCCTTTTATTCCAGCTGATGTCCATGTGTTCAGGAAGCTACAGAAGAAGGAAGGAGAAAATCTAGAAATATGACAGAGACACCTTTACATCTATGATACACGGAGGTTTTCTGACCGTATACCTGATTGTCAAAGACGCTCTGGTTGTAGAACTCGTACAGACGTCTTGTCAGCTCCTGTTTGTTCTGATGGAAATTGGTCACATATTTGGATCTGGGAGAAGTCAGGTCTCTCAGGAAACAGTTATTGATGGGACGCTCCTGTCTCCTGATAATAAAACATAATAGAAGTTCACATATTAATAATGGAAATATTCTAAGAACATACACAATATGGAAACACACATAAAAGCTTATCTGAGAGTAATTATACTGCCACCTAGTGACCAGATAACATGAACTAGATAACATGGTTTATAGAGAAATACTCTACCTTGTCTCCTTCTGCAAAAAGCTGAATGGAGAATTGGGCTCTGGAAAATACAAAAAAATAGCGTCATATACTTATCAGTAATTCAGTTTTCCTAATCAAGAAAAAAAATCTTTATTGTATACCTGACTCTATATGTAACAGGGAAGGACCAAAGAAACCATCATCATCCTCAAGGCTACTTGGAGACCTTGGAATAGGCGGGTGAGACTGGAATAACGAAACATAAGACCCAAACAATTAAAATGAAGGAGAAGAAACAATGTAAAAGTGTAACTAAATACTGTAGAGAAGTGACCGCCGACCTGATGTAGATTCTCATCACTGCCGCTGTCCTGTGTGTCCGACTCAAAAATCTCACGGCACTTTTTTTTGACCAATAACTATGAAGGAAAAAATAAAAAAAGTTACTATCTTACCTTTATAATCCCATAAATTTCAATCACAAATAGAAATACGAAGTAAAACATCTTCTCATTCTCCTGGATAAAAGGGCGGCTTTTAAATAATTTCCCCTGCTTCCCCCAAGTTACCCCAGTCTGGCACTAGTATAAGGATGGAGCTGGCACTGGTGTTGCTGCGTTTATACCCCGGTCACAGCTTGTAAACTAGAATATTGCTGTGATTTTTCTGGAGAATGGGCTGTATATACTAGGAGTGTGGCTGTAATACGGCTTTATATTACATGCACCATATTAATGTGCCATAGACAACATTGTGTAAAGCCGCCACTCACCTGGTCGTCACTGCCGCCGTCCTCTGTATCAGATTCTATAATAAAGCAACGTTTGCGCTTCTTATTTAACATTTTTGCACAATTCTAAAGCAAAAATCTCTCTCCACAAATTCTATCACCCTCAGCGGATGTGTCCGGAACTGGAACTTTTATCATCTCTTCATATTGTGACATCATCATGACATGTGTGGAATCACTGATATTGTGACATCATGACTTGAGTGACATTTTGGACTGTAATGTGTATGTATGTATGTGTATGTTTATATGTATGTATGTATGTATGTATGTGTGTGTGTATATATATATATATATATATGCCTTTCTTTTGTGTGTATATACACTACCGTTCAAAAGTTTAGGGTCACTTAGAAATTTCCTTATTTTTGAAAGAAAAGCACAGTTTTTTTCAATGAAGATTACATTAAATTAATCAGAAATACACTCTATACATTGTTAATGTGGTAAATGACTATTCTATCTGCAAACGTCTGGTTTTTAATGCAATATCTACATAGGTGTATATAGGCCCATTTCCAGCAACCATCACTCCAGTGTTCTAATGGTACATTGTGTTTGCTAACTGTGTTAGAAGGCTAATGGATGATTAGAAAACACTTGCTTGAAAACCCTTGTGCAATTATGTTAGCACCGCTGTAAACAGTTTTGCTGTTTAGAGGAGCTATAAAACTGACCTTCATTTGAGCTAGTTTAGAATCTGGAGCATTACATTTGTGGGTTCGATTAAACTCTCCAAATGGCTACAAAAAGAGAGCTTTCATGTGAAACTCGACAGTCTATTCTTGTTCTTAGAAATGAAGGCTATTCCATGCGAGAAATTGCCAAGAAACTGAAGATTTCCTACAACGGTGTGTACTACGCCCTTCAGAAGACAGCACAAACAGGCTCTAACCAGAGTAGAAAGAGAAGTGGGAGGCCCCGCTGCACAATTGAGCAACAAGACAAGTACATTAGAGTCTCTAGTTTGAGAAATAGACGCCTCACAGGTCCTCAACTGGCAGCTACATTAAATAGTACCCACAAAACGCCAGTGTCAACATCTACAGTGAAGAGGCGACTCCGGGATGCAGGCCTTCAGGGCAGAGTGGCAAAGAAAAAGCCATATCTGAGACTGGCTAATAAAAGGAAAAGATTAATATGGGCAAAAGCACACAGACATTGGACAGAGGAAGATTGGAAAAAAGTGTTATGGACAGACGAATCGAAGTTTGAGGTGTTTGGATCACACATTTGTGAGACGCAGAACAACTGAAAAGATGCTGGAAGAGTGCCTGACGCCATCTGTCAAGCATGGCGGAGGTAATGTGATGGTCTGGGGTTGCTTTGGTGCTGCTAAATTGGGAGATTTGTACAAGGTAAAAGGGATTTTGAATAAGGAAGGCTATCACTCCATTTTGCAACGCCATGCCATACCCTGTGGACAGCGCTTGATTGGAGCCAATTTCATCCTAGAACAGGACAATGACCCAAAGCACACCTCCAAATTATGCAAGAACTATTTAGGGAAGAAGCAGGCAGCTGGTATTCTATCTGTAATGGAGTGGCCAGCGCAGTCACCAGATCTCAACCCCATAGAGCTGGTGTGGGAGCAGCTTGACCGTAGGGTACGCAAGAAGTGCCCATCAAGCCAATCCAACTTGTGGGAGGGGCTTCTGGAAGCATGGGGTGAAATTTCTCCCGATTACCTCAGCAGATTAACAGCTAGAATGCCAAAGGTCTGCAATGCTGTAATTGCTGCAAATGGAGGATTCTTTGACGAAAGCAAAGTTTGAAGGAGAAAATTATTATTTCAAATAAAAATCATTATTTCTAACCTTGTCAATGTCTTGACTATATTTTCTAGTCATTTTGCAACTCATTTGATAAATATAAGTGTGAGTTTTCATGGAAAACACAAAATTGTCTGGGTGACCCCAAACTTTTGAACGGTAGTGTATATATATTTATATATAGTCTGTATATTCATACATATATATATATATGTATATGTATGTATATAGGGATCAAAGCTCAATTACCCAATGTTACAATTAAAATATCAATTATACAATAAAGAGCAAAAATTCATAAGATACAGTACAACACATACCATAATGGATATCAATAAAGTGCAATAGTGACAGTAACACCATATCATGAAAAAATTGTAATACATAAACATTAAAAATACTCACATACAATGGTGTTTATAATCGTAACTGGTATATATAAAAATAATTGGTACCATGCCATTCATATTAGATTGATTACAAAAGAGGACGTCACTCACCAGACCAGGAAAACAAATAGATATACTTCAGCTCAATAGCTGTACATGCCGGCGTTCACACCGTCACACTGCGCATGTCCGCCACAAGTCTCATTCGTTGGGCAAAAATAGATCCCCTGACTGATGGATGGAACGCAATGAGATCACCTCATTAATATTCACTGGAGACAGCCTCCGGGATGAAAGAAAGGTGCGCAGGCGCACTACATATATCGTTCCAAACTCCACCATATTAACTGATGGCCTTAACGTCCTGTCACTCTAAACGCTCCCACAAGTAGGAATCCGTGCTAGAAGTGTCATCACCATATCTCCCCATATTGCGGCGCGCATCAACTCCATTAGTCAAGCGCACATAGCGTGGCCATAGGTGTAAAGGATCTGCCAGGCACAACTTCTGTGTATACTCCCATAGGTAATCAGTCTGCACCTGAGTCTATGTCTCTGAGACTGACTCCATCTTCTACCACTCAGGATGGCAGGCTTAGGAGTGGGAGAGCCTATCGCAGATTTGCCAGACGGAGCTAGCACCCGCCCTCTGTCTATTTATACCTGCCTTTCCTGTCCCTCTTTTGCTTGTGATTCTTCTCGTGTGGTTTCCTGGCCCAGCTACAGCTTCTAACTATTTGATCCTGCTCCATACTGACTACTGACTTACTGACTACTCTCCTGCTCTGCGTCTGGTACCTCGTGCACTCCTGGTTTGACTCGGCTCGTTCACCACTCTTGTTGCTCACGGTGTTGCCGTGGGCAACTGCCCCTTTCCCTTTGCTTTGTGTTCCCTTGTCTGTTTGTCTCGTGCACTTACTGAGCGTAGGGACCGCCGCCCAGTTGTACCCCGTCGCCTAGGGCGGGTCATTGCAAGTAGGCAGGGACAGAGTGGTGGGTAGATTAGGGCTCACTTGTCCGTTTCCCTACCCCCGTCATTACATAATCACAAGCCCATATACCTAGCCTGCAATGCTCCCTGACACTACTATGGACCCCCTTGAGACTCTGTCCCAGCAAATGCAGAGTCTCTCCCTACAGGTCCAGGCCCTGGCTCAGAGGGTCAACCAGCCTGACGCTACCATGGTAGTGCCCCTCACCTCACCTCTTGAACCCCACCTCAAGTTGCCTGACCGGTTCTCAGAGGACCGGAGGACTTTTCTCTCCTTTCGGGAGAGTTGTAGGCTCTACTTTCGCTTAAAGCCTCATTCCTCTGAGAGCCAGCGGGTGGGTATATTTATGTCCCGGCTCCAGGAAGGGCCCCAAGAGGGGGCCTTCTCCTTGGCTCCTGACGCCCCTGAACTTTCCTCCGTTGATCGTTTATTTTCTGCTGTCGGACTCATTTATGACAAGACTGACAGGACTGCCTTTGCCGAGAGTCAGCTGGTGACCTTACGTCAGGGTAAGAGACCTGTTGAGGAGTATTGTTCTGACTTTAGGAAGTGGTGCGTAGCTTCTCGGTGGAATGACCCTGCCTTAAGGTGCCAGTTTAGGTTGGGTTTGTCGAACGCCCTGAAAGACCTGCTAGTTAGCTATCCCTCTTCTGACTCCCTAGACCAGGTTATGGCTTTAGCGGTACGACTTGACCGACGTCTCAGGGAACGACAGCTTGAACGTTTTTGTGTTTTCCCCTCTGACTCCCCCATGATGCCTCCCGAGGTCCCATTGCTTCGCTCTTCCACGGAAGACTCGGAGGTACCTATGCAACTCGGGGCCTCCATGTCCCCCCGACAACGTAGAGAGTTCCGCTGGAAGAATGGTCTCTGCTTCTATTGTGGAGATGACAAGCATCAAGTGAACACCTGTCCTAGGCGTAAGAATAAGCAGCCGGAAAACTTCCGTGCCTAAGTGATCATCAGGGAGGACACTTGGGCGCACAGGTATTTCCCGTAAATATGAAACGTAATAAAATCTTGCTTCCCTTTCAGGTCTCTTTTGGTGGTAGGTCTGCTACCGGCATTGCCTTCGTGGATTCAGGGTCTTCTGCTAATATCATGTCTGTGGAATTTGCTATGTCTCTAGCTATGCCTTTGATTGATTTGCCTAAACCTGTCCCGGTAGTGGGTATCGACTCCACTCCTCTTGCTAATGGTTATTTTACACAGCATACCCCTGTTTTCGAACTCCTTGTTGGCTCCATGCATTTGGAGCAGTGCTCTGTACTGTTGATGCAGGGATTATCGTCCGATTTGGTTTTAGGCCTTCCCTGGTTGCAGTTGCATAATTCCACGTTTGACTGGAATACTGGGGAGCTTACCAAATGGGGTAATGAATGCTTGACGTCATGTTTTTCTGTTAATTCTATTTCTCCCCCTGAGGAGGTGAACACGCTACCTGAGTTTGTTCAGGACTTCGCTGATGTTTTCTCTAAGGAGGCCTCCGAAGTGTTACCTCCTCATAGAGAATACGATTGCGCTATCAAATTGGTACCAGGAGCTAAGCTTCCTAAGGGTAGGATATTTAATCTTTCTTGTCCCGAACGTGAAGCCATGAGAGAGTATATCCAGGAATGCCTGACCAAGGGTTACATTCGCCCCTCTACTTCTCCGGTAGGTGCTGGCTTCTTCTTCGTAGGGAAGAAGGATGGTGGTCTTAGGCCATGCATTGACTACCGTAACTTGAATAAGGTCACTGTAAGGAACCAGTATCCCCTTCCTTTCATTCCTGATCTCTTTAATCAGGTTCAGGGGGCCCAATGGTTCTCTAAGTTTGATCTACGGGGGGCGTATAACCTTATCCGCATCAAAGAGGGGGATGAGTGGAAGACTGCGTTTAACACGCCCGAAGGTCATTTCGAATACCTCGTCATGCCCTTTGGGTTGTGTAATGCTCCTGCGGTCTTCCAGAATTTCATAAATGAGATTTTGAGAGATTACCTGGGGGTATTTATTGTAGTGTACCTTGATGACATACTGGTGTTTTCCAAGGACTGGTCCTCCCACATTGAGCATGTCAGGAAGGTGCTCAAGGTCCTTCGGGAAAACAAACTGTTTGCGAAAACCGAAAAATGTGTGTTTGGGGTACAGGAGATACCATTTTTGGGTCAAATCCTCACTCCTCATGAATTCCGCATGGACCCCGCCAAGGTCCAGGCTGTGGCGGAATGGGTCCAACCTGCCTCCCTGAAGGCGTTACAGTTTTTTTGGGGTTTGCTAATTATTACAGGAGATTTATTGCTAACTTCTCGGTCATCGCTAAGCCTCTTACGGACCTCACTCGCAAAGGTGCTGATCTCCTCCACTGGCCTCCTGAGGCTGTCCAGGCTTTTGAGGTCCTTAAGAAGTGCTTTATCTCGGCCCCGGTGCTGGTTCAGCCCAACCAAATGGAGCCATTTATCGTGGAAGTTGACGCATCCGAGGTGGGAGTGGGGGCTGTCTTGTCCCAGGGTACCAGGTCCCTCACCCATCTCCGTCCCTGTGCCTACTTCTCCAGGAAGTTTTCACCTACTGAGAGTAACTATGATATTGGCAACCGCGAACTCTTAGCCATTAAATGGGCATTTGAAGAGTTGCGCCACTTCCTGGAGGGGGCTAGGCACCAGGCAACGGTCCATACCGACCACAAGAATCTGGTTTTCCTAGAATCTGCCCGGAGGCTAAACCCGAGACAAGCTCGATGGGCGCTATTTTTTACCAGATTCAACTTTTTGGTTACCTATAGGGCTGGGTCTAAAAATATTAAGGCCGATGCACTGTCGCGTAGCTTCATGGCCAGCCCTCCTTCGGAGGAAGATCCTGCTTGTATTTTGCCTCCTGGTATAATCATTTCTTCTATTGATTCTGATTTAGTCTCTGAAATTGCGGCTGATCAAGGTTCAGCTCCCGGGAACCTTCCTGAGGACAAGTTGTTTGTTCTCCTGCAATACCGGCTAAGGGTACTTAGGGAAAATCATGACTCTGCACTATCTGGTCATGCAGGCATCCTGGGTACCAAACACCTCATTGCCAGAAACTATTGGTGGCCTGGGTTGCCTAAAGACGTTAAGGCCTACGTCGCCGCTTGTGAGGTTTGTGCTACGTCCAAGACTCCCAGGTCCCGACCAGCGGGCTTACTACGTTCTTTGCCCATTCCCCAGAGACCTTGGACCCATATCTCCATGGATTTTATCACCGATTTGCCTCCATCTCAAGGCAAGTCGGTGGTGTGAGTGGTAGTAGACCGTTTCAGTAAGATGTGCCACTTTGTGCCCCTCAAGAAACTACCCAACGCCAAGACGTTAGCTACCTTGTTTGTCAAACACATCCTGCGTCTCCATGGGGTCCCTGTCAATATTGTTTCGGACAGAGGGGTACAATTTGTTTCATTGTTTTGGAGAGCCTTCTGTAAAAAGTTGGAGATTGATCTGTCCTTCTCCTCTGCCTTCCGTCCTGAAACTAATGGCCAAACTGAGAGGACTAATCAATCTCTAGAACAATATTTAAGGTGTTTTATCTCTGACTGTCAATATGATTGGGTCTCATTCATTCCCCTCGCCGAATTTTCCCTTAATAACCGGGTCAGTAACTCGTCAGGGGTCTCCCCCTTTTTCTGTAATTTTGGGTTTAATCCACGGTTCTCCTCCGTTTCATATGGTAGTTCCAACAATCCCGAGGTAGAGGTCGTTCATCGGGAACTGTGCACAGTCTGGGCCCAGGTTCAGAAGAACCTATAGGCATCCCAGAGCGTACAAAAAACTCAGGCTGATAGAAGACGTTCTGCTAACCCCTTGTTTATGGTCGGGGATCTGGTGTAGTTATCGTCTAGGAACTTGCGCCTTAAGGTCCCGTCCAAGAAGTTTGCTCCCCGGTTTATTGGGCCGTATAAGGTCATTGAAGTCCTCAATCCTGTCTCATTCCGACTGGAGATGCCCCCATCTTTTCGAATACACGACGTGTTTCATGCCTCCCTCCTTAAACGCTGCTTGGCTCCCTCGAGGAAACCTCCTGTTCCCGTTCTCACCCCTGAGGGGGTGGAATTCGAGGTGGCCAAGATTGTGGACAGCAAGATGGTCCAAGGCTCCCTCCAGTACCTGGTCCATTGGAGAGGATACGGGCCTGAGGAGAGGACTTGGGTACCCGCCCGGGATGTTCACGCTGGGGTGTTGGTCAGGAAGTTCCACCTTCGTTTCCCCAATAAACCAGGTCCACTTAGAAAGGGTCCGGTGGCCCCTCATAAAAGGGGGGGGTACTGTAAAGGATCTGCCAGGCACAACTTCTGTGTATACTCCCATAGGTAATCAGTCTGCACCTGAGTCTATGTCTCTGAGACTGACTCCATCTTCCACCACTCAGGATGGCAGGCTTAGGAGTGGGAGAGCCTATCGCAGCCTGGCCAGACGGAGCTAGCTCCCGCCCTCTGTCTATTTATACCTGCCTTTCCTGTTCCTCCTGTGCTTGTGATTCTTCTCGTGTGGTTTCCTGGCCCAGCTACAGCTTCTAACTATTTGATCCTGCTCCATACTGACCCTGGCTTACTGACTACTCTCCTGCTCTGCGTCTGGTACCTCGTGCACTCCTGGTTTGACTCGGCTCGTTCACCACTCTTGTTGCTCACGGTGTTGCCGTGGGCAACTGCCCCTTTCCCTTTGCTTTGTGTTCCCTTGTCTGTTTGTCTCGTGCACTTACTGAGCGTAGAGACCGCCGCCCAGTTGTACCCCGTCGCCTAGGGCGGGTCGTTGCAAGTAGCGGGTAGATTAGGGCTCACTTGTCCGTTTCCCTACCCCCGTCATTACAATAGGAGTATTTATACTCGTACCATAACTCGATTTAAGAAAACAATGTGAAAGTGCTCCATACCGCTAGGACAACATATGTCCGGTCTATGCCCATATGGAGGGCACAACAGTACTAGGGCTGGTTACCCTCTGTCCCCAGTGCAGACATACCAAACGTTCGGCACTACTGTCCTGCTGGTCAATCACACTGACAATCTGTAGCTATATAACTCACATAGTGGCATATGGTGAAAACCTGATTGGTATCCAAGGTCCAAATAGAAAATACATCCACCTCATCAGTACTATAAAGAAGTCATTTATTGGAGAAACCTGGAGAAACGAAACAATCTGAATATCTGAAATATCAAAGATTAACAAAAAGGAAAAAAAACTGACCCTTTACCACCAAGAAACGGCACATGAATAGAATTCTATATGAACAGAGACCTAGGCAAGGGAACCCTAAGGCCCCAAGCACATGGCGTGCCCGACGGCTGTCTGCATTTTTGGCCCGTGCTCCCATACAAAGTATGGGATATGGGCAATAAAAAGCAAAAGATACGACATGTCCTATAATTTGCAGTACATTTCTATGACCCCGACACCTTCCCGTAAATAAATGGAAAGGTGTCCGTGGACAATAGAAGAGAAGGGTTCCGCAATTACCGACAATTTCTACGGTCATGTGCATGGGGCCTAAGGGGTACATCCAACTAGGTGCATTCAACGCTACTATAATAGAAGATCCCCCCTTTTTTTATGTTACTACTGAAACACATTCAAAGGGTATATAAAATTTCTTTACCGCTCAACGGCACCGAGAACCACAGTCCAACTTACAATCTTATGGACGTTTCTGCTCAGTCCACAAGCAATAAACAATCTACAATCCAGAAAAGGTGTGTGCAGTTGTTCTGGTCCTTGTAGTTCCACGGAGCTCTGCACCCTCTCCCGATGTTCGAGCTCCAGGCAGGATCAATTCTAGAACTCCGAAAGAAAAAGGAGAAATAGTGCAACACCCTCTGTTTTTTTTTGCAACACGCAAGATTTATTTCATAATTACAGAAAGTAGAAGAATTAAAAGCATAAATGATACAAATAAAACCAAGAGCAGCACGTCAAACAGTCTCGCCCAACCCTGGGTTTCACCCTTCCGGCTTCCTCTGGGGCATAAGTGACGTACCAAATAATCATGACTTAAATTGCTGCTCAAGCATTTATATAAATGTGCAATATAATATAACAACACAAATAATACATCATCAATCAACAAAATAAAAGAAAAAATCATCAACATATACACAAATATATAAAACGCATTATATCAGGTACATAAAAGATCAACATATCTAAATATATAAAAATATATGTATAAAAATCCTCCTAGTCCATATCTTCTATGTATAAAAAACAACCTCAACTTTTCATGTAATGAAATGTTAATAGGAAAATGACATATCTTAATACCCCTAAACTAAGCACTTTCAAATTTGCAGCTATTGCCATACCCAATACTAATCTCCCCACCGATTGGAATCATAAATTGCTTAAACCAATCACAAGCTAGCTTAGAAAATCCAACTATTCTCATTGAGAAAAACGGGGCAGGACATAAACAGCAATCTATCACAGCCGGGAAGTTACTACAAGAAAACGGAGAGGTGAATTCAGCACCACGATGCTGTCCACATAGACATCAATGGAAAGAAATAGAGTCGCGTATTCAGCGCTATTGTAAGTGACGCGTTCCGCACCACACTACTGTCCACGTGAAAATAGAGGTATTATTATTAAATCCAGATAGGAAAAAATTAGAACAAGATAACCTATTCAACACCACATTACTGTCCACAAGTACATTAACCCCTTAAGGACGCAGCCTAGTTTGGGCCTTAAGGCTCAGAGCCCATTTTTGAAATCTGACATATTTCACTTTATGTGGTAATAACGTCGGAATGCTTAAAGGAACAGTGTCATCACAAATTATTTTTTTATATGTTAAAGATGTTAGTGCTTTATTAAAAACGTTTATATTTATTTGTGTGTTTGTGTTTTACTTTTTCTTATTTTTACACTTTTTCTTCCCTATGGGGGCTGCCATTTTTTGTTCCATTTCTGTATGTGTCGATTAACGACACATACAGACATGGAATACGGCAGCCACAGTCCCATAGGGACTGCGAACGGGTCCCGTCCCATTCACTTCTGTGTACGGCGTCTGTGTGGGAACTGCGCATGCGCCGCTCCCACACAGTCCAATTTGAAATTGGCGCCGTCCGGCGCCATTTTCCTGTGGACCGGAAGTCGCGGCCGGACAGTAATATTACTACTTCCGGTCGCGGCTTCCGGACTTGTGCACTTGGACCAGCGGCAGCAGACGGTGCGGACGGGCCGGAGGGAGCCGCGGCGGCAGGAGCAGGTAAGAGATTTCAATGTATGTTCGTGTTTGTGTGTGTTTACTACTGTATGTAAACCTACTACACTGTGTGTTAGCTCAAAAAATGGCGACACACAGTGTAGGAGGTTACACCGTTCAAACCCCTCGTTTATCCCGGCACTAGCCAGGATAAAGGAGGGGGGGGATGCTGAGAGCTCACTAGAGCGAGGGCTTTTTACCCAATTTTGCAATGCTGCAATTTTGGGAATAGCTCCATCTAGTGACCAGAAATGGGAAATATTCTAAATTAGAATTAATTTATAATATTTCCTGACTCGTGAAAAAAATAAAAAAAATTTGAACAATGTTTAATCACCCACACACTAAATGTTTAATTAAAAAAAAAAAAACATGTTTTTCTGGCAACACATTCCCTTTAAACCTATCCAAGTGATTCTGAGATTGTTTTCTCGTGACACTTTGGGCTTCATGTTCGTGGTAAAATTTGGTCGATATATTCAGTGTTTATTGGTGAAAAATTGCAAAATTTAGAGAGAATTTAGAAAAAATAGAATTTTTCAGAATTTAAATGCATCTGCTTGTAAAACAGACGGTTATACCACCCAAAATAGTTACTAGTTCACATTTCCCACATGTCTACTTTAGATTGGCATCGTTTTTTGAACATTCTTTTACCTGTTCAGTTCTGAAGGGGCTTTGAGGGGCCTATGTATTAGAAACCCCGATAAAACACCCCATTTTAAAAACTAGACCCCTCAAAGTATTCAAAACAGCATTTAGAAAGTTTTTTAACCCTTCAGGCATTTCACAGGAATTAAAACAAAGTGGAGGTGAAATTTGCAAATTTCATTTTTCTTGCTGATCTTCAATTTTATTCAATTTTTTTTGTGAAACACAGAAGGTTTTACCAGAGAAACACTACTAAATATGTACTGTCCAGATTCTGCAGTTTTTAGAAATGTCCCACTTGTGGCTCTACTGCGCTCGTGGACTAAAACACAAACCCTAGAAGCAAAGAAGCACCTAGTGCATTTTGAGGCCTCTTTTTTTATTAGAATATATTTTAGGCAGCATGCCAGGTTTGAAGAGGTGTTGAGGTGCCAAAACAGTAGGAATCCCCCAATAGTGACCACATTTTGGAAACTACACCCCTCAAGGAATTCATTTATGGTTGTTGTTATCATTTTGACCACACTGTTTTTTCACAGCACCTATTTGAATTGGTCTGTGAAATAAAAAAAATGAATTTTTTTTCAATAAGATGTCATTTGTGATCAAAATGTCCTATTTTCACAGGGAACAAAATACCCCAGTTTGTTGCCCAATTTGTTCTGAGTGCGGCAATACCCCATTTGTGGTGATAAACTGCCGTTTGGGCCCATGGGTGGGCTCAGAAGGAAAGGAGCGCTATGTGTTTGGTGGAGTCCAGATTTTGCTGGATTGGTTTTAGGGTGCCATGTCGCATTTGCAGAGCTCCAGAGGTATCAAAGCAATGGAAACCCACCAGAAGTGTCCCCATTTTGGAAACTACACCCTTCAAACAATTCATTTATGGGTAATGTGACTATTTAGACCCCATAGTTTCTTCACAGAACTTATTTGAATTGGTCTGGGAATTTAAAAAAAATATATTTTTACCAATAATATGTAGTTTTAGCTCAAAATTTCTTATTTTCACAAGAAATAAAATACCCTAATTTTGTTGCCCAATTTGTCCTGAGTGCGGCAATACCCCATTTGTGGTGGTAAACTGACGTTTGGGCCCATGGGAGGGCTCAGAAAGAAAGGAGCGCTATTTGTTCTTTGGAGTCCAGATTTTTCTGGATTGGCTTTCGGGTGCCATGTCGCATTTGCAGAGCCCCAGAGGTATCAAAGCAATGGAAACCCACCAGAAGTGACCCCATTTTGGAAACTACACCCCTCAAGGAATTCATTTATGGTTGTTGTTATCATTTTGACTACACAGTTTTTTTCACAGCACCTATTTGAATTGGTCTGTGAAATAAAAAAAATGAAATTTTTTCCAATAAGATGTAATTTTTGCTCAAAATTTCTTCTTTTCACAGGGAGCAAAATACCCCATTATGTTGCCCAATTTGAGGCATTCATCTAGAGGTGTAGTAAGAATTTTGACCGGAGACATACACCCCATAAATTGTAATGTGGGTTCTCACGGGTACGTCAATACCCTCAATGTGGCTATTATCAGCTGCCTGGGCACGCAGCAGGGCTCAGAAGGGAAAGACGAGGGGGGATAAGCTGTGCGGAGTGCATCAGGGTAAGTAAAACTGGGGTAGATTAAAAATCAAGGGATGTATGATACATTTTGAAGCACTCTTTCATACGGAGCCTTAGTTTTTCGGGACACGTGTCACATAGATATATTGTGTCCTTCCTTATCCACCTCTTATAGCAGACTTTGTACCTCTTTTGACTTTTTCCTTTCTTGCCAGTTTGGGGAACTTCTCCTGGAAAGTGTTGCCCTGGTACGATGCGTGTGGCACCCGCTTCCATAAGTACTGGGTGCCCCCCTTCTTGGTTAATAAAAATTTGTTTCTTGATAACCTCTTGAAATTCCAGGAAAGTTCCCGTCTGGCCTGTACATCGATGTAACACGTACGCATTGTACAATGCCATCTGTATGATGTGCCCGGCCAGCTTCTTATACCACACCGCATGGCACCGTAGGACTTGATCTGACAAGTCCACCCCTCCCATGTACCTACTGTAGTCCAGGATGCAGTCTGGTTTGGGGGTCTCTGTACTGGTACCTCGTACAGGTACATGGGTACTGGTGTGGCATCTCTCTTGTCCTTGTACTTGACACACAATATGTTGCTGCTAGATTGTGCCCTGCTCTCACCCCTTCTGAGTGTTTGCCCTGCAAAGGGAGGGCTCTCAGGTTTCTTCTAGCAGTGCCGCATGCCGCAGGACTTCTGGAAGCGAGGCAGTTGAAGAGTGGGACGCTGGTATAAAAATTATCCAGGTAGGGGTGGTAACCCTAGTCCAGCAGTGGGTGCACCAAATCCCACACAATTTTTGCATTAACTCCCAGTAAGGGGGGGCATTCTGGGGGCTGAATACTGGTATCCTTCTCTTCATATATCCTACATTTGTAGGTATACCCTCATGCACTCTCGCACAGCTTATACATCTTCACGCCATACCTTGCCCTCTTACCCGGCAGGTACTCGCGGAATTGAAGCCTCCTTTTAAAATCTACCAAGGACTCATCAATAGAAATACACGTCTCGGTGGTGTATGTTTGGGAAAACCGGGCACTGAAACGGTCCAATAGGGGTCTCCGTTTATACAAACGGTCAAAACTTGGGTCATCTCGGGGTGGGCACGGCTCATTATCAGTATAATGTAAGAAGCGAAGTATTGCCTAATTTATTTATTTTTTTTGGTTACAGTTCAGTTCTGAAGTTGCTTTGAGGGGCCCATATATTAGAAACCCCTATCAAACACCTCATTTTAGAAACTAGACCCCTCAAAGTATTTACAACAGCATATAGAAAGTTTATGAACTCTTTAGGTATTTCACAGAAATGTAGAGCAAAGTAGAGGTGAAATGTGAATTTTTTTTTTGCCAGAAATTCCTTTTTATACCATACTTTTTTATAACACAAAAGATTTTTCCAGAGAAACGCAACTCAATAATTATTACCCAGATTCTGGCGTTTTGAGAAATATCCCACATGTGGCCCTAGTGCAGTAATGGACTGAAGCACCGGCCTCCGAAGCAACGGAGCACCTAGAGGATTTAGAGCCCTCCTTTTTATTAGGCACCATGTCCGGTTTGAAGAGGTCTTGTGGTGCCAAAACAGTGGAAACCCCCCAAAAGTGACCCCATTTTGGAAACTAGACCCCTTGAGGAATTCATTGTAGTTTTCTTGGGGTGCATGCGACTTTTTGATCAGTTTTTATTCTATTTATAAGTGGCACGGTGACTAAAAAACAGCAATTCTACTATTGTTTTTTTATTCTATTTTTTTTACAGCGTTCACCGTGCGCTATAAATGACATTCACTTTATTCTGCGTGGCGATACGATTACGGCGATACCAGATGTTTATAGTTTTTTTTTATGTCTTATGGCGTTTCCACAATAAAATACGTTTTGTAAACAATCATTCACTTTTTGTGTTACCTTATTCTAAGCGCCAGAACTTTTTTATTTTTCAATCAATAAAGCCGTGCGAGGACTTATTTTTTGCGTAACGAACTGTAGTTTCGATCAGGACCATTTTTAGGTACATGCGACTTTTTGATGTCTTTTTATTCCATTTTTTGGGAGGTGAAGTGACCAAAGAATTGTGATTGTGGTACGGCTTATTATTATTTTATTTTACAGCGTTCACCACGCGGGATAAATAACGAAATAATTTTGTAGTTCAGGCCGTTACGGACGCGGCGATACCAATTATGTATAGTTTATTTGTTTGTTTATACATTTTTATTAATAATAAAGGACTGATAAGGGAAAAAGGGGGATTTTTACTTTTATTACTTTTAAATCTTTTATTTTCTTATTTTTACACATCGTTTTTTAACTTTTTTTTAACTTTATTACTTTGTCTCATCCGTAGTGCAGTATATTAGAGCTGTCAGCTACTCACTGACAGCAAGCATAGGGGGTCCTTACTTCGTCAGGACCCACTAGGCTTCCGTCTATGGCATAGCCGGACGCCATTGTTTGGTGTCCGGTTGCCATAGTCACCATCGCCAGCCGCTATCGTATAGCAGGCTGGCGATTGTAGCTTAACCCCTAAAAAGCCGTGATCGCTATTGAACACGGCTTTCAGGAGTTAATCAGCGGGGACACAGCGATCGGTCCCCGCTGTAGGAGCTGCGGCAGCTGCTGTACGAGACAGCAGCTGCCACAGCTCCTGTATGTGTTGGGAGGACGGCCGAAATGGCCGTTACTCCCGCGACGTACTATTAGGTCATGGAGCGCGAACGCTATGGTTACCATGACCTAATAGTACGTCCAGGAGCGGGAAGGGGTTAATGGATATATTGTTATTACATCGAGATGAAAAATATATATATATAATCACGCATTCTGCACCACCATGAATGAATATAGTGGCATATTTAGCATTACAATGCTATCCACAAAGAGATAAATAGACGTTGGATTGTTAAATCACGAAGAAGAAGACACTCCGTCCTGGTTTCATCTACATAAATCAATTTACACGGACGCTGCGACACATGTATGACATCACCTTTACAGGTACGAAATGTATTGATATTAAAAACCTCACCTGTTCCAGGAATCCAGATGAATAAAGGAGTCTCTCCCTCTATCATCATGGGACAGTTCTCACACAACATACAAGGGATTATGTCCGTCTCAACTAATTGGTCTCTCAAGTTGCATGGCCTAATATATGTGTGTGTATGTATATATGTAGGTGGGTAGCGGCTTTCGAGACCCCAATCCATGTCCGAGTCAAATAATAAACCGCAAAGTCGCAGCCCTCCAGCAGATATTCTATCTTAATATTGGTTTATTCATATACAATGCTTTATGGATGAATAAATCACTATTTATATTGAAGCTCTGCTGGAGGGCTGCGACTTCTTTGCGTTTATATAAATATATATATATACAGGGGGTGCATAAGAAGGTATACAGCTTAAATAATAGGTGAATATAATAATAGTTATACAGTTTATGGCCTCATCCACATGTAATTACGGACCAATTCACTTCTATTGACCACGGACACCTTCCCATATGTTTGCGGGAAGGTGTCCGGGCTGTAGAGAGCCTCCGCAAAAGATAGGGCATGTCCTATCTTTTGCTTTTTATGGATAACGCTCACATACTCTGTATGGGAACACGGGCCGAAAATACGGGTGGATAAATCCCCAAATGTAAAAGTCCATCAGGGTAAAGTCTGATGATCGTGGTGGCCTCTCAACTGGGCCTCGTCTACCTATCCACCTATTGGGTAATTTTTCATCAAAAAAATTACGCACCGCTAAAGCAAAGTGAGGAGGGCTCCATCTTGCTGGATATAGAAGTCTTCATTTTCATGCTCCATCTACAGTTGTGGTATTACATTTTCTTGGGCATGATAAGGTCCAGGTCTGATGTAACCGTTGTATTGTGGAAGATGGGTCCAATTACCCCTTTACATGAAAGGGCCGCCCAAACTGTAACCCCAAGGAGATACATCTGTTCTTCAATTGTTGCAAGGAGGTTTTCTGTTGAGTAATAAACACAGTTGTGACTATTAACAGCATCAGAAAAGTCGTAGTTGGCTTCATCGGACCAAGTTATAGTGATATCTGATAGAGCTCTTCAGAAATAAAATATTTTTAGACTGTTTAAAAAATCTTTCTCTGTAGAGATATATACCTACTTATGCACACCCCTGTATAAATAAAGATATCAATATATAGATACTGTAGAAAGATAGATAGATAGATAGATAGATAGATAGATAGATAGATAGATAGATAGATAGATAGATAGATAGATAGATAGATAGATAGATAGATAGATAGATAGATAGATAGATGCCACTTGACGGCTGGGCACTCCGCCACAATCGGGTAATTTCTCTCTGCTGGTGACAGCTTTCTACTCAAGTACATCACCGGATGTTCTTCTCCGTTCACCACCTGTGACAACACTGCACCCAGTCCTACATCTGAAGCATCGGTCTGAACAATAAAGTCTTTCTTAAAATCGGGAGCTATCAGAACCGGTTGTTGACACAATGCCGATTTTAGTACTGTAAAGGTTTTCTCCAACTCAGGAGTCCAGTGTACTGCAGTAGGCCTAGACCCTTTTGTTAGGTCAGTAAGTGGTGCTGCAAGGGTGGCAAAATTTTGCAGAAACCGCCAATAGTAGCCCACAATGCCCAAAAATGTTCTCATCTGTTTTTTTTAAGTGGGACGTGGCCACTTTTGAATTGTCTCAACCTTGTTTAACTGAGGTTTAATCATTCCCCTGCCCACAATATATCCAAGATACTCGGCTTCCTCTAAGCCTATGGCACATTTTTCAGAATTAGCTGTGAATCCGGCCTTTCTGAGGGAGTTGAAATGTTGCCGGTGTCTCCCTGTAGTCCAAATGGCATACTGAAATGAGACATCTGGGGTAGAGAAGGCTGTCTTCTCTTTGGACTCCTTAGACAAAGGCATTTGCCAATAATCTTTAGTGAGATCTAGGGTTGTAATATACCGTGCTGGACCAATTCTTTCAATTCATTCATCAACCCTGGGCATGGAGTATGATTCAAATTTGGAGACCTCATTTAGTTTCCTGAAGTCATTGCAGAACCTCCAAGTACCATTGGGTTTCGGAACCAGGACTATAGGACTGGACCACATACTGGAGGATTCCTCAATGACACTGTAATGACGGGGTAAGGAGACAGACAGGTGAGACCTAGTCTACCCGCCACTCAGTCCCTGCCTACTTGCACGGCCGGTCCTAGGTGATGGCGTACAACTGGGCGACGGTCCCTACGCTCACTAAGTGCACGACAGACCAACAGACAAGGGTACACAGAAGCTAAGGGAAATGGGGCAGTTGCCCACGGCAACACCGTGAGCAACAAGAGTAGTGAACAAGCCGAGTCAAACCAGGAGTGTACGAGGTACCAAACGCAGAGCAGGAGAGTAGTCAGTAAAGCCAGGATCAATCTGAAGCAGAGGTCAATAGTACTAGCAGGAGCAGCAGAGCCAGGAAACCAGACAGAATCACAGGCACTGGAGGAGCAGGAAATTAAGGTATAAATAGACCGAGGGCGGGAGCTAGCTCCGTCTGGCCAGGTTGTGATAGGTTCTCCCACTCCTCAGTCTCCCAGCCTGACTAGTAACAGATCGAGTCACTCTAACAGACCTAGGCACAGATGCAGACTGATTAACCACGAGCGTCGACAAAGAAGCTTTGTCAGGCAAATCCATTACAGACACCAAGCTCAAGCATTGTCCTTACTTCTGCTGCGACAGTTGTCGAGCTTCAGGTATTCGATAAGGACGTACGTTAACTCTGACATGGGGATCTGTAAGAATCTCATGTTGTATTACATTAGTTTTACCTGGTACCTCAGTAAATAAATCCCTATTTCCTTGGAGAAACTCCTTTACCTCTTGTTTTTGGGGTTGGGACAAGTTGGCCGCCACTTTCACTTTTTTTATCTCATTGTCACAACCTTTTTTGGGCACTATCCCTGTGGACAATAACTCCCTCTCTTTCCAGGGCTTAATCAGGTTGGCATGATAAATTTGATATTGTTTTCTTTTAGATGGGTGAAACACTTTATAATTCACTGGGTCGCTTTTCTCTATAATTTCAAAGGGTCTTTCAAACTTGCTCTCTACCGTTGGGATGAGCACTAAGACGCGATCACCAGGGCTGAACTCATGGATTTTAGCAGGTTGATTGTATACCCGGCACTGAGCTTCCTGTGCTTGGAGAAAGTGCTGTCTGACTACGGGCATTATGGCCTGCATTCTGTCCTGCATTGGGGACACATGTTCCACCACAGTTTTATAAGGACTGACCTCTTTTTCCCAGGCTTCCTTAACCACGTCAAGCAGTCTACGTGGATGCCGACCATAGACCAGTTCAAATGGTGAGAACCCAGTGGAGGCCTGTGGTACTTCACGGATAGAAAAAAGTAGATAAGGCAACAGCATGTCCCAATCTCGTCCATCTTTCCCCACCACCTTTTTTAACATGCCTTTGAGGGTCTTGTTAAACCTCTCGACCAGGACGTCTGTTTGAGGGTGTTAGACAGAAGTGCGCAACTGTCTAATCTTAAGCAACTTACACAATTCTTTCATTATTGTTGACATAAATTGGGTACCTTGGTCAGTCAGAAGTTCCTTTGGTAAGCCTGTTCTAGTAAACACCTGAAATAACTTTCTTGCAATTACTTTTGAAGAGGAGTTCCTCAATGGTATTGCCTCTGTGTACCGAGTTGCATAATCCAGGATATACTGGTGCCCTTTGGCCGATTTGACCAGGGGACTCACGAGATCCATCGCTATGCGCTCAAAGGGGGTCTCAATGATTGGAAGTGGGACTAAGGGGCTGTGGAAATTAGGCATTGGGTCACTCAGCTGGCAGGTAGGACAGGAACCAAAGAAGTATTTCACTTCTCTGTATACTCTGGGCCAGAAGAACCGCTGCAAGATGCGCTCCTGTGGTTTCTCCACCCCTAAATGTCCTCCTAAAACATGTGTGTGGGCCAGTTCCAGGACCTGGCGCCTGTAATTTTGCGGCACCACTAACTGCAGCTGCACCCCAATAGGACTGAACTTGGGCGGCAATGCAGGAGAGACCATCCGGTTTGGAGTGCCGGAGGGATTGACCTCCAAGATGATGTGAGAGAAACAGCAGTGGAGCGCTATGTTCCGCTCCGCTGCTAAGATAAGCCCAGCTAGGCTACACTGTGTTGTCGCGAGACCTCATTGGCTCGCATCCAGATCAGTTTATAGCTTGTCTGGGTATAGCGAAAAACTAGCTACATCCACAATGTTTGGAATTGTAGTGGACTATGTAGCTAAATGGCCCTATGGCCATGTTGTTGCACATTGGATTATTAAAAGTACTGAGCACCTGACGCGCGTTTCGCTAGGAACCCCTAGAAGAAGCCAGAATGCTGGCAAAATGCGCATCGGGTGCTCAGTACTTTTAAGTGGTCGGGTGCTCAGGGGTCACTCACACATACCCAATTGCACTAATTGGTATTTTTTTTTTTTGTATTTCAAATTTTTTCTTTTCAAGAAAGGACATGGGGATACAGAAAAAAGAAAAGGGGTGACATGGGTACAGAAAAAGCCCATGAGGGCAGATCATTTCAACCTTTATTTCAACCACAATAAGTAAATATGTAATTAAGGTCCTCCCCACATAGTACCATCGATACACAGCAAGCATTAGTGTTGCGAGGCAGGAATACCAGCATTACGCCCTCATCCGACCCTCCATCACCCACATCTCAATCAATTATTAGTAAACGATTGGTCCAAATAGGGAAGTAAACGAAGGATATACAGGGTAAAAGGAAAAAAGGAAAAGGGGGGGGTGTAGGGGAAAGTCTTAGGAGGGAGAAAGGGAGATGTTCTCCCATCACTCTCCCCCCCCCCCCCCACAGCACATCATAGACAAGAGAGAACTCAAGAGCTCTCATGTTCCCCACTAATCAGTTCACCCATGACCCTCTTATATCTGTCCGACTTGCAGAAGTCAAACCAATAGAACCAGGTTTTCTGAAACTGCATTGCCCGTTCGGGTGCGGAATGGAGCAACTCCTCCATTCTCCGGATTTCATGAATTCGCTCCAGCCATTGTCTGGTCACAGGAGGCTCAGAGGATCTCCAACCCACCAGAATACAAGCCTTAGCTGCATTCAACAAATGTCTCACTAACATCTTCCTGTAGCGCCCCACGGGTATATCGTGGTGGTGCAGCAAAATCCATGCCGGATCATCTCCCAGCGAGATTCCCGTGATCTCAAGAACGATATCTTGAACCTCTGACCAATAGGGGCGTAGGCTCTCACAGCTCCAGAATATATGTAAAAGCGTTCCCTCTTCCCTGCCACATCTCCAACATAGAGGAGAAACATCCGGGAACATTTTATGTAGCACATGTGGGACTCTGTACCAACGGGATAGTATTTTAAAACTGGTTTCCTGATAGGCGTTACTTATAGACGCCTTATGTGTGAGGAGCATGATCTTTTCCCTCTGCTCTTGTGTTAGAGTAATCTGAAGATCTCTTTCCCATTTCGTAATGTATGGTGGGATGAAATCCTCAGCAGGAGTGAGCAGCACGCAGTAAAGACTGGACAGGGCCCGTCTCACATGCCCCGTTTGAGAACACAAAGTTTCAAAGGGAGTTAGTGCTCGGTCAAAGGAAGCCGGTGTAGGCAGTCTTGATAAGTAATGAGTCAATTGTAACGTCTGCCATTGGGACGCTTCCGGGAGACCCTCTGGCTGGGAAAGCTCTCCTCCACGCAGCCAAGTATTGCCCCTATAAAAATGACTTACTCTAAAATGCCCCTGCTGTACCCATATCTTGAAGGTCTGATCTGACAGACCTGGGCCAAATTCCGGGTTACCCAAAACCGGTGTGAGGGGTGATAACATTCGTGAAATTCCCTCTCCACTCCGCACCCTTCGAAACACCTGTAAAGTTGGATATATGGTAGGATGATCACTTAGTGACCTCCAATGAATAACAGCCATCCAGGGTAGGCATTTCAATGGGAGGTCTGTAAAACCTTGTTCCACCGCTATCCAATCCTTAAAGGGTTCATGGCGGCACCAATCTACCAATCTAGCCAAATGAACGGCATGATAATATTGCTCCACATCCGGCAGCTCAATCCCCCCATGACGCTTGGCCCGGACCAGGATTCTCCTCTGAAGTCTAGGGGGTTTGTTGGCCCACACAAATGAAGTAAGATATTGATATACCGTTTTAAAAAAGGAAGAGGGTATCTTAATTGGCAGTGCCTGCAGTGAATATAAGAGCCTGGGTGGAACGTTCATCTTGATGATGCCCACTCGTCCAAACCACGAAAAAGTTCCCTTTGTCCACCGGGCCAAATCACCTCTCAACGCCTGCAGAAAGGGTGGAAAATTAAGTTGAAATGTCCGCTCTACACAACTCGGTAGTCTGATACCCAGATATTTAATCGAGTCACTTGTCCATCTAAAAGGAAAATTGGCCCCCAAAACCCTCCCTTGATCCTGTGGAATATTTAATGTCATCGCCTCCGACTTCTGAAAGTTAATTTTAAAATTGGACAATGATCCATATATCCGAAATTCCTTCATAAGGTTGGGCATAGAAATATGGGGAGAGGTCACAAAAAATAATAGATCATCGGCATATGCGGCCACTTTTACAGATTTATCCCCCAGCCTCAAGCCTTGAACATTAACATTACCCCTGATCCTGCATAAAAAGGGTTCTAGCGAAAGAGCAAAAAGCAGAGGTGACAGTGGGCAGCCCTGTCTCGTACCGTTATGAATCCGAAAGGGAGAAGAATAGGTACCATTTACCCTCACAGAAGCCGAAGGTGAGGAATACAAAGCGCCAACCCAAGTTCGCATGTTGGGTCCCAGACCCAGAAATTCCAAAGTTCCAAACAGAAAAGGCCACCTGACCCGATCAAAGGCCTTTTCCGCGTCTGTAGGCAATACAATCGCAGGAGTTTTCTGCGAGTTGGCCCAGTGGACAAGATTAAGAGCCTTAGTCGTGTTGTCTCTCGCCTCCCTAGATGGAATGAAACCTGTTTGGCCTCTGTGGACCACTGTGGTCATCAATGGGGCCAATCGATTTGCCAGTATCTTAGAAAATAATTTCAGATCCACGTTGAGCAGGGATATTGGTCTGTAATTAGAACAAGAGGAGGGATCCTTTCCATCCTTTGGAATGACCACTATAGTAGCATTCAAGGAATCTGAAGGAACTGAACTGCCCGATGATATTGCATTGAGAGCCCCCAGAAACCTGTCCGCTAGTTGAGCCATAAACATTTTATAATAGCCCACCGTCAGTCCATCCGGACCCGGGGCTTTCCCTGGTTTGGTGTTTTACACTGCCCTTGAAAGCTCTTCAAGGGTTATTTGGTGGTCTAATGCGGCGCAATCGTCGGAAGACAGCTGAGGGAGACCCGAAGAAGCTATGTATTCCTGGATAGCTACACTAGTGGGTGGAGAATGCGGCTCTAGCTGATAAAGAGACAAATAAAACTCCCTAAAGGAGCGTGCAATATCCCCCGGGGAGGTAACCTTCACACCCGTATTTGAAGTAATCTGGGGAACATACGTGGAGGCTCTCTGGGCCCTCAAGGCATTTGCCAGAATCTTCCCTGGCTTATTTCCACACTCATAAAATATTCTACGGCACTTAACCAGTGTGGCTTTAGCTTTTACTTCATAAAGTGATCTAAGCTCCTCCCGGAGGGACATCAAGACCCCCCTAGTCTCCTGCGTCTGACTCTGTTTGTGTTTGGTCTCCACTTCACAAATCCTAGCCAACAAATCGCTTGTCTTTGCCACCCTCTCTCTCTTGTGCCTCGCCCCCCATTTAATGAAAACGCCTCTTATGTAACATTTATGAGCTTCACATAAAGTGAGCGGATTTGACACCGAACCATCATTGGTAGCGAAATACTGTTCCAGCTCACTGCGTATTTCAGCTTGTGCTTCAGGGTGATGAAGCAAAAACTCATTAAGTTTCCAACGGCCATGCGTCTGGGATGGCGGAGCAAAAGAGAGAGAAAGCGAAATGGGCGAATGATCTGATATAGGTGACGTATGAATGTCCGCCCTCATCACTCTATCAAGATGAAAGTGGCTTATGAAAAAGTAATCTATTCTGGAGAACATATCGTGAGCTGCCGAGTAATAGGAGTAATCGCGAGATCCCGGGTACAGAGTCCTCCATACGTCCACCAACTGATGATCATAAATCGTTTTTTTAATGGATCGGAGTTGCGAGAAGGGAAGATGCGAAGCTCCTCTGGAGACATCTAAATATGGCTCCAGTGCCACGTTGAAGTCTCCTCCGACTACAATAAGGCCCTCCCCAAAAGACTGGAGCTGTTCCATATAAGCAGCAATAGCCCCCGATTGTCCTGAGTTTGGTAGGTATAGATTAGCCAATGTGACCTTCTGTGAAAAGAGCGTGCCCTTTACTAGTAGAAATCTACCCTGGGGATCTGCTAGAGAATCAGTGAAGACCCATGGTACATTGTGTGCTATAAGAATGCTTACTCCTCTAGATCTAGAATCCTCTGAGCAACCATGATAACAATATGGGAAGCGTCTATTGGAGAGTTTGGGTACCTTATCCTTTCTGAAGTGCGTCTCCTGAAGGAACGCCACCTGAGTTCCAAGTCTCCATAGTTCCGCGAGGACCATTGAGCGCTTCTCAGGAGTTCCCAAACCCCTGACATTATAGGAGAGGAGCTTTACCTCGGTGTTCATGGTCATCGAGTGCTGTGAGGGAAGAAAGAAAGAAAGGGGAAAACGGGAAAGAAAGCAAAGAGAAAAAAGGAGAGAAGTAAAGATAGTCAAAAAATTTAAGAGAATTAGTAAATACTCTAAGGAAGTCCAAAGGATTCGAAGAGGCTCGACCAGCGAGACTCTCCGGAGGGTACACCTAAGGAGAGAGTAAGTAAGGTATCTAAGGAAGTGGAGACCACCTCCCGTGTAATTTGTTGAAAGTACAACAAGTAACAGATAAAACCCCCCTAGGAGGTCAACCTAAATGCAACTAACTAACACCTGTAAGCGAAGCCATGGCAGGATCCTATGTCAACAGATGCATAGTCTACCCCATACCGTAAGTCCCCTATGGGGGTAACCGACATTCAAGAGATGACCCCAACCATTTCCGGTCAAGCGATGAGAACTGGTCAGTATACATACGGGGCCATTTCTTCCCCATAAAGCCCACTGCCCGTCAGGCCACCTCCGCTAACCTCCACACTCCCCAAACCCCCACTGCTGTCCCATCATCTGCAGAAGAAAGTCAGGTCCTAAATTCCACCCCAGTCAGTTTCCCGTGCTCCCTAGTCTACACAAAATAGTCTAGGTACCGTATATGTCACCAGAGTCATCTTAGCAGTAGCCCCTATGTCCCAGTCAAAAAGCTGTCAGAGATGGTCTGTGATAGGCCTGTCGTCATTTCAGCAATATCGAAGATATAAACAAGCCGCTTCGTACTAGCGCATTCTTCCATATTGCTGAGGTATCCATGGTCCCCGCTTCATATGTACATACTGAAATAACTTATAGCTATATCCCCTTCATAACAGTAGGAAATAACTTATAGCTATATCCCCTTCATAACAGTAGGTTTAAGCATTCTTGTCAGATGAAGCCAGTCTAAATTATGGTCTACGGGCAATTAATCACCCTTCTGCTATCAAAAGATCCATCTATTATTACTCTCATAGCCACTAAACAATACCAGCGCAACATTACACCAAATCTCAGCCTCTTGCTGGAACTACACATATAACCTACTCAGGAATCTGATATCGAAGAACTGCATGACAACATTCAGCAATACATGTGTACATATGTTTCGGAGCCATCTAGAGATCTGACCACGAGCCCCAAATAACACTTGCTATTAATGTTGAGTCCCATTTATGGCTGGAGTTGCCTCGCCGGTCTGATGCGTTGCGGTCCGGGTTGAGGTGGATCCATCGGGCGATTCCTTCCACGTCGAGATGGCCGGTAATTCAGGGATGCAGAAATCCAGTCCGGAACGGCGGTCGGTGGGATATACAGAAAAACAAAAAGCGCGGGCAAATCTTGCAGGGTGTGAATGGTAATCATCGAGCCCTGCTTTCTGACAATAAGGTGAAGCGGAAATCCCCACATATATGTTGCTTCAGCATCTCTGATTATGTCCAGCAACGGACGTAGTACATGTCTCATATGCAATGTACGAGCCGATAGATCAGGCAGAATGTGAATCTCAGCACCTCGAAACTTCACATGACCCAAGTTGCGCATTTTGCGCATTAAGGTGTCCTTAACGGTAAAATAATGGATTCTGCAGACAATATCTCGAGGTCTCCCCGGATCTTGTGACACCGGCCCCAATGCTCTGTGTACTCTGTCCAGTTCAATATGATTGTCCAGGGGCTCCCCCAAAATGCCATTGAACATTTCCGTCACCAGGGCCCGGATATTATTTCCCTCTGTATTTTCTGGTAGTCCCCTGATACGCACATTATTGCGCCTGTTCCTTTACGTTTTTAAACACTAAAAAAGTATTGAAACGTGTAGCTCGGCGTATACAGAGACTATAATGGGTCAAATCTAGACCAAAATAACATCAGTTTCGTCTATGTTTGTCATGGTTTACGTTGGGATACTGTTTTTCGAAAGCACTGAAAGGCGTAGTCTGCTGCGGTATCCTGTACTTCAAAAGAAGGTAGACGCGACGTAACTTTTTTTAAGCATTGATCTCAATGGGCGACGTATGCAAGCGTAATGCTATACATTTCTATCCGTTTACATACAGTAAATCTATCTGTTTTTTTTGGGGGTTTATATCAGTGTTCCCTTTAAAAATAAAAAGTGTAAATTTTTTAGGTAAACAACGGACAGAAACATAAACCGTTGTATGAGTATACGCTAAACGTACACGCTATAAAAAACACACGTAAACAGAAAATGGTACACGTTTCTATACATTTTCAGTGGTCCATGTTTTTATAAAATAAAAACGTATATGCTCACTGGATAGCAGAAACCAATCAGAGCTCAGCTTTCATTTTTCCTCAGCAGATTAAGAAATGAAAGCTGAGCTCTGATTGGTTGCTATAGGCAACAAGGACAGTTTTACTGTTAGGCAGTTTTGATCTCATATAGTTTTTGGGTAATAAATAAATGACAACTTTCCCATCATCCGCTGTGTATATAAATCTAGAATGTAATCAGCTTATGTGTCTACCTGGGACACCCGGAGTGGAGACCGGAAATTATATCAAACTTCTCATTATAAGAAGCGTCGCTGGGAAAGTATCTTTCGTTCTTCATCAGTAATATCGTCAGTAATCGTTAAAATCTGAGCCGCTCATCTGTAAACTTGTAGGAATTGTGTTCAGCCTTCCCATAATTATATCAGTTTATTCCCAGAAAATGTCTGCCACCCAGCTTTCCCACACTCCAGAATGGCCCATTTCCCTAGCAATGCAACAATATGGAGTCATGGGAGGAAACGCGATATTACTCTGTGTCTAAGAAACTTGTATTACAATCCCTATAAACTATAATGACAGACGAGGCGCTACTGGACTCTGAAAACACCTGGGGAACTGGTTTACAGGGAAGTGGGGGAGGGACGGGGGTGCAACATTTTTCACCATCAACCCGTGACCAGTTTATTTTTCCCCCCAAATAATTGACCTCATCATACGTACATATAGCACACCTCTAAATATAAATAATACCCCCATAATATGACCAATTATTACCACCATACACCAGACAGGTAAATATTGTATAGGACTGATCAGCCGCATTCAGAATAATCAACAATCATCCAAAGACTCAAAGGTGACGTCTTCTCTGATTGTAGTCATTCATCGTCCTCGTCTTTTCCACCTGGTCCATACCGGCATGAAGGCTTCTACCTGCTGTGATGCATCTCTACTTACCAGGCATCTTTGGCTCTTTGCTTTTACCCCACATACCTCCAATGCCAGTCACAGATTGTGCCTACGACAGCCACGGTGTCCCTTATTCCAGCCCCAATGCTCCCATAATTGCCATAATGCCCCCTATGCCAGACACAATACTTCCATACCAGCCACAAAACCTTCAATGCCCCTATGCCAGCCAAAGTGCCCCCATGTCAGGCACTAAGTCCTCCATGCCTGCTTTAATTCCCCTATGCCAGCCACAATTCCCTTCCTTTTCCATTTGCCCAGCCTCTGCTTACCGGGGTCTGTGTCTGGCAGCTCCGTAGAAATAAATGGAGCGCCGGTCGCGCTTCTGCGCTTGAGTGGCCGGCGCTCCTTTCATTTTTATTGAGCTGCTGGATGCAGACCCCGGTAGTCCGAGATTTCTAATGTACAACTTCGGGGGACCTTTGGTTCGGTTGGTGCGATCACACATGTATCCCCTATCCTGTTAATAGGGGATATATGTCTTTTGTGGGACAAACGATAGGCTACAGGCCGGGTTTTTTTTTGGGGGGGGGGGTTGGGGCTGTATGGCGTTATCTCCAGGGTGGGTGCTGTACGGCGTTATCTACAGGGGGGCTGTATGGCGTTATCTACAGGGGGCTGTACGGCGTTATCTACAGGGGGGCTGTATGGCGTTATCTACAGGGGGGCTGTATGGGGTTGTCTACAGGGGGGACTCTGTATGGCGTTATCTACAGGGGGGCTGTATGGCGTTATCTACAGGGGGGCTGTATGGGGTTGTCTACAGGGGGCTGTATGGTGCTATATACAGGGGAGCTGTATGGTGCTATATACAGGGGGCTGTATGGTGCTATATACAGGGAGGGGGCTGTATGGCACTATCTACAGGGGACTGTACGACGCTATATACAGGGAGGGGGCTATCTACAGGGGGGCTGTATGACGCTATATACAGGGGGGGCTGAGTGGTGCTATACACCGGGAGGGGGCTGTATGACGCTATCTACAGGGGGGGCTGTATGGCTCTATCTACAGGGGGGCTGTATGACGCTATATACAGGGTGGCTGAATGGTGCTATACACCGGGAGGGGGCTGTATGAAGCTATCTACAGGGGGGGCTGTATGGCTCTATCTACAGGGGGGGCTGTATGGCGCTTTATACAGGGAGGGGGCTGTATGGCGCTATCTACAGGGGGCTGTATGGTGCTATATACAGGGGGCTGTGTATGGCGCTATCTACAGGGGGGGCTGTATGGTACTATCTATAGGGGGAGCTGTGGGCCGGAATCTAAAGGGAAGCTCTATCTACAAGTGGGGGGTTGTGTTGCACCCAGGGGAGGGGGGGTAGTCAAATGTTTGCAATGGGGCCCAGTGTTTCCTAGTTACACCCCTGGTCATAGAGTAAAGATAATTTAGTGGGTTTATAAGAGTCATTTAAAAAACAAATGACAAACTCCGCTCTTCTGTATCTGATAAAATGAACTCTGCTATACCTGTGAACATCAGCTCTTCTACATCTAAATGTTACATCTGACTGCAAATTTAGATACTTACATTTGGCATCCGGTATTTGGTGACCTGGTGACCAAAGCTTTATAAATATTATTTTTTGTGGAATTTCTCCTAATTCTGTAAAAGAAGAAATTATCATTTGTATCAGTAAATTCTTTATATTTTTTTGCTGCTAAATAAATAAAATAACATCTAAATCTATTTACCCCCCTGACTACACCATGTCTGGAGTCATTACTACACATGGCTGGTACTACTGCTCTCATCATCTTCCCCTGCATAGGAATTATGGACATCATACAGATCTGAAGCCTCCAGTAGAAGTTACAATGTCAGGTTTACTACATGATTACAGCTCTGAAGCCGCTCACCGAATAAAAAGAAAGAGGACCTGGGAATATAAAAGGAAATGGCCGGAATTACAGGATAAAATGAATAAAACCTACCAGTCGCTATCTGTACCAAGCTTATGTCCTAAATAAAACACATGACAACGTATATAGAAAATGTGGGAGTGGCCACAGCTTTATTATTTAAATTATAACACAGATAATTAAATATATAAATAGATAAATAACAAATCGCCCTGAAGGTAAAGTAAAAACCGCTTTGAAAAACGCACCAAATCGCAGTAAAAACGCATACGGTTTTTGGATACGGTTTGGAATACACCCTTAGAGACACTTATTTCTCAGCGCTGCCCCTCCCCCTCCTCACAGTCCTTACCATTGACTGGATTAGGTGGAACTTCTTATACTTTTTTATTCCTTTTTCAAATATTTTCTTCTCCTCCACTGTCCAGCCTTTTCTGATTGATGTAAATATTGGCAGATCATCCAATGCTTCCTCTATATTATAATTGTTTGACATCAATAGCTCAAGTGCCTGGAAGGGAAGGATGATATAATGTTAGCGGGAGATGGTGACATGTGAGGATAATACTAGGACTAGCATGCCTCCTAACTTTCAATTACTGTAAAGAGGGACAACTTTTTTCAATTTAAACCACGCCTCTAATCCCGCCCAATCCCCTCCCATACACACCCGGTTCAGAGCATTCACACTCTGGGGATTCTGCTCCAGGTAAAGCCCCTGATGTCACTGTCCATATATGGATAGTAATGCCAGGAGCTTATCCAGGAACAGAATCCCCAGCCTTAGCGTCGGCAAGTTCTGGACAGGGATTCTGTTCCTGCAGGAGCCACCGAACTCACTGTCCATATATGGACAGTGACGTCAGCGGCTGCCTCTAGGAACGGAATCCCCAGCCAGAGGGTCAACTCTGTGGCAGGGGATTCCGTTCCTGGAGAAGCTACTGACGTCACTGTCCATACATAGACAATGATGTCAAGGGCTTCACCAGGCTCAGCGCTTTAAGTAGCACTGTGCCAGGGGAGTACTCGTCGAGTACTCATCGCTTTGTACTAATGCTGAATCAGGAAACTGATGGTTCCCTGCTTCAGCATTGGGTTCTACTGTATCTGCGTCCTGGGGACACCAGGACATACCCCCGGCCGCAGCAGGACACTGCCTGGAGTCCGGGACTGTCCCGCTAAATCTGGGATGGTTGGGAGGTATGCCATAAAGAGTAAGGAACAGCCGTGATCATTTTTATGCAGAGTTTGGTACATAGGAGTGGAAGATCAGCTGTGGTCAAACTTACGCAAAGATCGGTACACTGATAGCAATAGTGATAAGCACGGCAAAGCTTGATTACTGGCAAGCCATAATAATTAATCACCGGAAATACAAAGCTGTTCGAGAATATAGGGCAGCAAATTTTGGGATTGGCTACATATCAGGTGCCATCCATAACTAATTACCAAAAGCAGCAAACACAGCAAGGATACAGCTAGGACAAGTAAGGATCTCTGTAGCGGAGCTGTAATGCTGCAAAGCGAAACTGGAGAGTCCAGAGTTCAAGTCCAGGGAGTAAAGTTCCTGACAGCAGATCTATGAGAAGTTCCGTGTTAGGTCTGTGTAGATTTCCAGCTTCTGGATGTCAACATTGTTTTTCCTTTTATTGAGACTTTGAGAACAGTGAGAAATAGAAACACAAAGTATATTAGAAAATTGTTCTTATTACACAATGATTATCATTTATTTACATAGAAATCAAAAATTATTTTATTCCTATTTAATCTTTTCTTCTCTGAAAAATAGTAAAAGCCTTAAACGATGTGGAGAAAATGATATTTTTGTTAGTCACAGATTCGGAGACACAATGTTCTGTAATATACGTATTTGATTTATGGAAATGAAAATCATTATCTGTAAACCACTTTTTTAACCAGGTTCATTTACTGACAACAGATGTAATTTTTATTATATTCAGCTGAAAGATCATCAACTCGGGCCAGAACTTGTCATCTATCGGTAGAAGAGTTTCTGTCACTGGATTCTATTCCTTTCTGTATTTCTTAGATTTCTGTACAGAAGAGTTTTTAATTTATTCAGGAGATTGCAGAAGATTTTTCACAACCATGTACATCAGTTATCTTTGCTTCCGTTAAAAAAAATTTTATTGCATTTTTGGATGCGCTGCGCACAACGTTGTGTTGTCAGGACCCATCAGGACCCGAGAAGGGCAAGTATAGGAACACTGTCTGCTGAGCCCTGTATCTAAAGTAAAATATTTATGGAACCTTGTAAAATGCTCATAAATGTTCAAAACAGAATCGCGGGGACGACCTGTCACCGATTAGCTAAAAGCACGGCCAATGAAAGAGGCCAAAACCACTAAATGGTGGGAATTGATGTCTTGAATTTCAATAGAAGATAATTTGCTTATTACCCAATGAGAACATAGTGGACCCCCTATTATTCCAGTGCACTAGACCTTGACCTACGTCACCCTTCCAACACTGGGGACCCAATCGGGACACTGGTTTGCGCCCTTGTGTTCCCTATGCACATGGATCATCATCTATGAAGGGGATGTAAAGGATCTGCCGGACACAGCTTCTGTGTCGATGCCCGTGGTTAGTCAGTCTGCACCTGCTCCTAAGTCTGATCGAGTGACCCCTCCTACCAATCAGGCTGGGAGGCTGAGGAGTGGGAGAGCCTATCACAGCCTGGCCAGATGGAGCTAGCTCCCGCCCTCTGTCTATTTATACCTTCACTTCCTGCTCCTCCTTTGCCTGTGATTCTCCTGTTTCCTGGCAGTGCTGCTGCTGCTTGAACTATTTGTCCCTGCTTCATATTGACCCTGGCTTACTGACTACTCTCCTGCTCTGCGTTTGGTACCTCGTACACTCCTGGTTTGACCCGGCTCGTTCACTACTCTCCTGCTCTGCGTTTGGTACCTCGTACACTCCTGGTTTGACTCGGCTCGTTCACTTCTCTTGTTGCTCACGGTGTTGCCGTGGGCAACTGCCCCATTTTCCTTAGCTTCTGTCTAACCATGTCTGTTTGTCTGTCGTGCACTTATTGAGCGTAGGGACCGTCGCCCAGTTGTACGCCGTCGCCTAGGACGGGCCGTTGCAAGTAGGCAGGGACTGAGTGGCGGGTAGATTAGGGCTCACCTGTCTGTCTCCCTTCCCCGTCATTACAGGGATTCTTCATCATTTCAGCGTGACACATACATAGTCCTGATGCCGAGCAGCGCCAGGGCCCTATATTCGATACAGCACTTCAAGGTCATCAGTGCTGCTTCACATAAAATATCCTGATACCGCCCGGCGTCATTACATTGTATGAGCCGTGTCATGCTGAGGGAGCCGGAGGGGGAGAAGAGAAACGAAAAGATGAGCATAATTTTTTAATTTCTTTTATTAATTTTTTCTATCAAGAATGTAATAGGACGTGGGGGAGGGTAGTCTGATTGGGGGGACAAGGTACGAGGCCTAGCACGGGCCTCTATCTTACCACCCTTCATAGAGTTACATTTACGCCACCCAGAACCTGGAATATATTTTACTAAATTTTATGACAGTTTTCTGATGTAAATTATAATAAATGTGTCAGGCCGCTGTAACCATGCCCCTTTTTGAAAGCCACGCCCATTTTCTACGAAAGCGATGAAAGCGGTGTAAATAGGCCAAAAAGACAAAGACTTTTAGCCGTTTTGCGACTTTGCTACTCCAGAAAACTGGTGTAGAAAGGTTAAAATATGACCCCCTATATCGCCAAAGATCCCTGGTCCTTTCACCATCTTGCCCCGGGACCTCCGCTTCCTTACATACTTATGATGGAGCCAATTATTCTGTGGTTGGTAAACAGCGGGACTCATGTTTATCGGGAAAAATGTTGGCGCTACTTAATGTTCATGTCTTACTTTACCATCATTGTGTCCAAGATGTTTCCAGAGTCTAGCAGCGCCGCTGTGCCCATCATATAGTGCCACATGCAGCTTCCTGGTACTGAACCCATCTCTGCCAACAGAGGAAGATGGCGGCTACAAGGGAGATCAGCGGCAGGAGCGCTCCTTGTCCAGGGTGAAGGGAATGGGCAGAATCTGTTCCTATGTAATAGTCTCTAGGTGTTGTCTGAATGACTGACATCAAACTCCTTGTGTATATGCAGATGTAGCAGCAGCGGTTGTGGCTCCGTACAATGTTATATTACACGTCTCAGCTGCTGCAGAACCTCTTTGACTCTTCCAGTTTAGCACACGATTCTATGGTCCAGAATTTTCTTGTATTACTGACGCCATACAACATTACAACCAAAAATTGTCATTTATAAGAGATGTTTTATTTAATGATGGATTTATATCCTGTGGTTGGTTTTATAGCGCCAGCATATAGTTTAGCGCTGTACAGGGATCATCATCCTTGACCTATCAGTATATTTTTTTAAGTGTGGGAGGAAACCGGAGTACCCGGAGGAAACCCACGCAAACACGGGGAGAACATACAAACTCCATGCAGATGTTGTCCTGGGTCAGATTGTATACGAGACCCCGATCCTGCATGGCAACAGCGCTAACCACTGAGCCACCGTGCCGCCCCAAAATATATGACATGACCATATTGTGGTGGAAGATAGAGATGTCACTTTCCACAGGTCTTCTGGATGACTTCTTCTATGTGCTGCCATCTTTGCTGGTTTTTATTCTGGCTGATGATGGAGCATGATGGCTACTGATGGATCTTCTCAGTTCTTGGTCACGAGGACCATCTTGTTGTGACAGGAGCCACACAAAAACCTCTCGGTGTCAAGAGACTCTGTCCATCGTCCAACTCTAGGGGGAGAAAAAGCTTATATTAAAGACAAATCCTAAAAACCCAAACAGATCCAGAATAAATGATGGAACCCCCTTATATTCTTTCTGTAGAGACTAGTCTCCAGACAACAGTAAAGCAAGCAGTGGTGGTAACTAACCCATTATACATACTCAAGTATTACAGAAAAAGGGCAGAAATACTAGAACATGACCCCTCCAGCCTCAGGTCCGGTCTTTCTCTGCTTGACACAATGTTGGCTTTTATAACAGATGGCATCTTACCTGAATTGGCACCCTGAGCATTCATAGACCACCGGGTAGTGGATCTCATAATCATGGTGTTGTGTAATGGGTGGCAGCTCAGGGTGAGCCAGGTTGGCCTCCTCACAGTAGAACTTCCATAGCCGGCCATGGCAATCCTCCGCTCGTCCATCGATGATCCAGCAGGCAGCGTGACACATCTCATGGATCAATGTGTTTTTAACTCGTTCTGAAGACAGAGGAGGAAATAATTACAATCAGTATTAACGACACTTGGAAGATTTCACAGCAGCAGATCTAGAAATGGTCCATGATGTGACACCGACCTGCAGAATCGCAGACTTTGTCCGATAGTTGGATAATGGCGCTGCGATCCCCATTGTTATTAAGGAAGCCGGTGCGACCGCATGTTTTTCTCAGCCTTTTATTCCAGCTGATGTCCATGTGTTCAGGAAGCTACAGAAGAAGGAAGGAGAAAATCTAGAAATATGACAGAGACACCTTTACATCTATGATACACGGAGGTTTTCTGACCGTATACCTGATTGTCAAAGACGCTCTGGTTGTAGAACTCGTACAGACGTCTTGTCAGCTCCTGTTTGTTCTGATGGAAATTGGTCACATATTTGGATCTGGGAGAAGTCAGGTCTCTCAGGAAACAGTTATTGATGGGACGCTCCTGTCTCCTGATAATAAAACATAATAGAAGTTCACATATTAATAATGGAAATATTCTAAGAACATACACAATATGGAAACACACATAAAAGCTTATCTGAGAGTAATTATACTGCCACCTAGTGACCAGATAACATGAACTAGATAACATGGTTTATAGAGACTCTACCTTGTCTCCTTCTGCAAAAAGCTGAATGGAGAATTGGGCTCTGGAAAATACAAAAAAATAGCGTCATATACTTATCAGTAATTCAGTTTTCCTAATCAAGAAAAAAAATCTTTATTGTATACCTGACTCTATATGTAACAGGGAAGGACCAAAGAAACCATCATCATCCTCAAGGCTACTTGGAGACCTTGGAATAGGCGGGTGAGACTGGAATAACGAAACATAAGACCCAAACAATTAAAATGAAGGAGAAGAAACAATGTAAAAGTGTAACTAAATACTGTAGAGAAGTGACCGCCGACCTGATGTAGATTCTCATCACTGCCGCTGTCCTGTGTGTCCGACTCAAAAATCTCACGCCACTTTTTTTTGACCAATAACTATGAAGGAAAAAATAAAAAAAGTTACTATCTTACCTTTATAATCCCATAAATTTCAATCACAAATAGAAATACGAAGTAAAACATCTTCTCATTCTCCTGGATAAAAGGGCGGCTTTTAAATAATTTCCCCTGCTTCCCCCAAGTTACCCCAGTCTGGCACTAGTATAAGGATGGAGCTGGCACTGGTGTTGCTGCGTTTATACCCCGGTCACAGCTTGTAAACTAGAATATTGCTGTGATTTTTCTGGAGAATGGGCTGTATATACTAGGAGTGTGGCTGTAATACGGCTTTATATTACATGCACCATATTAATGTGCCATAGACAACATTGTGTAAAGCCGCCACTCACCTGGTCGTCACTGCCGCCGTCCTCTGTATCAGATTCTATAATAAAGCAACGTTTGCGCTTCTTATTTAACATTTTTGCACAATTCTAAAGCAAAAATCTCTCTCCACAAATTCTATCACCCTCAGCGGATGTGTCCGGAACTGGAACTTTTATCATCTCTTCATATTGTGACATCATCATGACATGTGTGGAATCACTGATATTGTGACATCATGACTTGAGTGACATTTTGGACTGTAATGTGTATGTATGTATGTGTATGTTTATATGTATGTATGTATGTATGTATGTGTGTGTGTATATATATATATATATATATGCCTTTCTTTTGTGTGTATATACACTACCGTTCAAAAGTTTAGGGTCACTTAGAAATTTCCTTATTTTTGAAAGAAAAGCACAGTTTTTTTCAATGAAGATTACATTAAATTAATCAGAAATACACTCTATACATTGTTAATGTGGTAAATGACTATTCTATCTGCAAACGTCTGGTTTTTAATGCAATATCTACATAGGTGTATATAGGCCCATTTCCAGCAACCATCACTCCAGTGTTCTAATGGTACATTGTGTTTGCTAACTGTGTTAGAAGGCTAATGGATGATTAGAAAACACTTGCTTGAAAACCCTTGTGCAATTATGTTAGCACCGCTGTAAACAGTTTTGCTGTTTAGAGGAGCTATAAAACTGACCTTCATTTGAGCTAGTTTAGAATCTGGAGCATTACATTTGTGGGTTCGATTAAACTCTCCAAATGGCTACAAAAAGAGAGCTTTCATGTGAAACTCGACAGTCTATTCTTGTTCTTAGAAATGAAGGCTATTCCATGCGAGAAATTGCCAAGAAACTGAAGATTTCCTACAACGGTGTGTACTACGCCCTTCAGAAGACAGCACAAACAGGCTCTAACCAGAGTAGAAAGAGAAGTGGGAGGCCCCGCTGCACAATTGAGCAACAAGACAAGTACATTAGAGTCTCTAGTTTGAGAAATAGACGCCTCACAGGTCCTCAACTGGCAGCTACATTAAATAGTACCCACAAAACGCCAGTGTCAACATCTACAGTGAAGAGGCGACTCCGGGATGCAGGCCTTCAGGGCAGAGTGGCAAAGAAAAAGCCATATCTGAGACTGGCTAATAAAAGGAAAAGATTAATATGGGCAAAAGCACACAGACATTGGACAGAGGAAGATTGGAAAAAAGTGTTATGGACAGACGAATCGAAGTTTGAGGTGTTTGGATCACACATTTGTGAGACGCAGAACAACTGAAAAGATGCTGGAAGAGTGCCTGACGCCATCTGTCAAGCATGGCGGAGGTAATGTGATGGTCTGGGGTTGCTTTGGTGCTGCTAAATTGGGAGATTTGTACAAGGTAAAAGGGATTTTGAATAAGGAAGGCTATCACTCCATTTTGCAACGCCATGCCATACCCTGTGGACAGCGCTTGATTGGAGCCAATTTCATCCTAGAACAGGACAATGACCCAAAGCACACCTCCAAATTATGCAAGAACTATTTAGGGAAGAAGCAGGCAGCTGGTATTCTATCTGTAATGGAGTGGCCAGCGCAGTCACCAGATCTCAACCCCATAGAGCTGGTGTGGGAGCAGCTTGACCGTAGGGTACGCAAGAAGTGCCCATCAAGCCAATCCAACTTGTGGGAGGGGCTTCTGGAAGCATGGGGTGAAATTTCTCCCGATTACCTCAGCAGATTAACAGCTAGAATGCCAAAGGTCTGCAATGCTGTAATTGCTGCAAATGGAGGATTCTTTGACGAAAGCAAAGTTTGAAGGAGAAAATTATTATTTCAAATAAAAATCATTATTTCTAACCTTGTCAATGTCTTGACTATATTTTCTAGTCATTTTGCAACTCATTTGATAAATATAAGTGTGAGTTTTCATGGAAAACACAAAATTGTCTGGGTGACCCCAAACTTTTGAACGGTAGTGTATATATATTTATATATAGTCTGTATATTCATACATATATATATATATGTATATGTATGTATATAGGGATCAAAGCTCAATTACCCAATGTTACAATTAAAATATCAATTATACAATAAAGAGCAAAAATTCATAAGATACAGTACAACACATACCATAATGGATATCAATAAAGTGCAATAGTGACAGTAACACCATATCATGAAAAAATTGTAATACATAAACATTAAAAATACTCACATACAATGGTGTTTATAATCGTAACTGGTATATATAAAAATAATTGGTACCATGCCATTCATATTAGATTAATTACAAAAGAGGACGTCACTCACCAGACCAGGAAAACAAATAGATATACTTCAGCTCAATAGCTGTACATGCCGGCGTTCACACCGTCACACTGCGCATGTCCGCCACAAGTCTCATTCGTTGGGCAAAAATAGATCCCCTGACTGATGGATGGAACGCAATGAGATCACCTCATTAATATTCACTGGAGACAGCCTCCGGGATGAAAGAAAGGTGCGCAGGCGCACTACATATATCGTTCCAAACTCCACCATATTAACTGATGGCCTTAACGTCCTGTCACTCTAAACGCTCCCACAAGTAGGAATCCGTGCTAGAAGTGTCATCACCATATCTCCCCATATTGCGGCGCGCATCAACTCCATTAGTCAAGCGCACATAGCGTGGCCATAGGTGTAAAGGATCTGCCAGGCACAACTTCTGTGTATACTCCCATAGGTAATCAGTCTGCACCTGAGTCTATGTCTCTGAGACTGACTCCATCTTCTACCACTCAGGATGGCAGGCTTAGGAGTGGGAGAGCCTATCGCAGATTTGCCAGACGGAGCTAGCACCCGCCCTCTGTCTATTTATACCTGCCTTTCCTGTCCCTCTTTTGCTTGTGATTCTTCTCGTGTGGTTTCCTGGCCCAGCTACAGCTTCTAACTATTTGATCCTGCTCCATACTGACTACTGACTTACTGACTACTCTCCTGCTCTGCGTCTGGTACCTCGTGCACTCCTGGTTTGACTCGGCTCGTTCACCACTCTTGTTGCTCACGGTGTTGCCGTGGGCAACTGCCCCTTTCCCTTTGCTTTGTGTTCCCTTGTCTGTTTGTCTCGTGCACTTACTGAGCGTAGGGACCGCCGCCCAGTTGTACCCCGTCGCCTAGGGCGGGTCATTGCAAGTAGGCAGGGACAGAGTGGTGGGTAGATTAGGGCTCACTTGTCCGTTTCCCTACCCCCGTCATTACATAATCACAAGCCCATATACCTAGTCTGCAATGCTCCCTGACACTACTATGGACCCCCTTGAGACTCTGTCCCAGCAAATGCAGAGTCTCTCCCTACAGGTCCAGGCCCTGGCTCAGAGGGTCAACCAGCCTGACGCTACCATGGTAGTGCCCCTCACCTCACCTCTTGAACCCCACCTCAAGTTGCCTGACCGGTTCTCAGAGGACCGGAGGACTTTTCTCTCCTTTCGGGAGAGTTGTAGGCTCTACTTTCGCTTAAAGCCTCATTCCTCTGAGAGCCAGCGGGTGGGTATATTTATGTCCCGGCTCCAGGAAGGGCCCCAAGAGGGGGCCTTCTCCTTGGCTCCTGACGCCCCTGAACTTTCCTCCGTTGATCGTTTATTTTCTGCTGTCGGACTCATTTATGACAAGACTGACAGGACTGCCTTTGCCGAGAGTCAGCTGGTGACCTTACGTCAGGGTAAGAGACCTGTTGAGGAGTATTGTTCTGACTTTAGGAAGTGGTGCGTAGCTTCTCGGTGGAATGACCCTGCCTTAAGGTGCCAGTTTAGGTTGGGTTTGTCGAACGCCCTGAAAGACCTGCTAGTTAGCTATCCCTCTTCTGACTCCCTAGACCAGGTTATGGCTTTAGCGGTACGACTTGACCGACGTCTCAGGGAACGACAGCTTGAACGTTTTTGTGTTTTCCCCTCTGACTCCCCCATGATGCCTCCCGAGGTCCCATTGCTTCGCTCTTCCACGGAAGACTCGGAGGTACCTATGCAACTCGGGGCCTCCATGTCCCCCCGACAACGTAGAGAGTTCCGCTGGAAGAATGGTCTCTGCTTCTATTGTGGAGATGACAAGCATCAAGTGAACACCTGTCCTAGGCGTAAGAATAAGCAGCCGGAAAACTTCCGTGCCTAAGTGATCATCAGGGAGGACACTTGGGCGCACAGGTATTTCCCGTAAATATGAAACGTAATAAAATCTTGCTTCCCTTTCAGGTCTCTTTTGGTGGTAGGTCTGCTACCGGCATTGCCTTCGTGGATTCAGGGTCTTCTGCTAATATCATGTCTGTGGAATTTGCTATGTCTCTAGCTATGCCTTTGATTGATTTGCCTAAACCTGTCCCGGTAGTGGGTATCGACTCCACTCCTCTTGCTAATGGTTATTTTACACAGCATACCCCTGTTTTCGAACTCCTTGTTGGCTCCATGCATTTGGAGCAGTGCTCTGTACTGTTGATGCAGGGATTATCGTCCGATTTGGTTTTAGGCCTTCCCTGGTTGCAGTTGCATAATTCCACGTTTGACTGGAATACTGGGGAGCTTACCAAATGGGGTAATGAATGCTTGACGTCATGTTTTTCTGTTAATTCTATTTCTCCCCCTGAGGAGGTGAACACGCTACCTGAGTTTGTTCAGGACTTCGCTGATGTTTTCTCTAAGGAGGCCTCCGAAGTGTTACCTCCTCATAGAGAATACGATTGCGCTATCAAATTGGTACCAGGAGCTAAGCTTCCTAAGGGTAGGATATTTAATCTTTCTTGTCCCGAACGTGAAGCCATGAGAGAGTATATCCAGGAATGCCTGACCAAGGGTTACATTCGCCCCTCTACTTCTCCGGTAGGTGCTGGCTTCTTCTTCGTAGGGAAGAAGGATGGTGGTCTTAGGCCATGCATTGACTACCGTAACTTGAATAAGGTCACTGTAAGGAACCAGTATCCCCTTCCTTTCATTCCTGATCTCTTTAATCAGGTTCAGGGGGCCCAATGGTTCTCTAAGTTTGATCTACGGGGGGCGTATAACCTTATCCGCATCAAAGAGGGGGATGAGTGGAAGACTGCGTTTAACACGCCCGAAGGTCATTTCGAATACCTCGTCATGCCCTTTGGGTTGTGTAATGCTCCTGCGGTCTTCCAGAATTTCATAAATGAGATTTTGAGAGATTACCTGGGGGTATTTATTGTAGTGTACCTTGATGACATACTGGTGTTTTCCAAGGACTGGTCCTCCCACATTGAGCATGTCAGGAAGGTGCTCAAGGTCCTTCGGGAAAACAAACTGTTTGCGAAAACCGAAAAATGTGTGTTTGGGGTACAGGAGATACCATTTTTGGGTCAAATCCTCACTCCTCATGAATTCCGCATGGACCCCGCCAAGGTCCAGGCTGTGGCGGAATGGGTCCAACCTGCCTCCCTGAAGGCGTTACAGTTTTTTTGGGGTTTGCTAATTATTACAGGAGATTTATTGCTAACTTCTCGGTCATCGCTAAGCCTCTTACGGACCTCACTCGCAAAGGTGCTGATCTCCTCCACTGGCCTCCTGAGGCTGTCCAGGCTTTTGAGGTCCTTAAGAAGTGCTTTATCTCGGCCCCGGTGCTGGTTCAGCCCAACCAAATGGAGCCATTTATCGTGGAAGTTGACGCATCCGAGGTGGGAGTGGGGGCTGTCTTGTCCCAGGGTACCAGGTCCCTCACCCATCTCCGTCCCTGTGCCTACTTCTCCAGGAAGTTTTCACCTACTGAGAGTAACTATGATATTGGCAACCGCGAACTCTTAGCCATTAAATGGGCATTTGAAGAGTTGCGCCACTTCCTGGAGGGGGCTAGGCACCAGGCAACGGTCCATACCGACCACAAGAATCTGGTTTTCCTAGAATCTGCCCGGAGGCTAAACCCGAGACAAGCTCGATGGGCGCTATTTTTTACCAGATTCAACTTTTTGGTTACCTATAGGGCTGGGTCTAAAAATATTAAGGCCGATGCACTGTCGCGTAGCTTCATGGCCAGCCCTCCTTCGGAGGAAGATCCTGCTTGTATTTTGCCTCCTGGTATAATCATTTCTTCTATTGATTCTGATTTAGTCTCTGAAATTGCGGCTGATCAAGGTTCAGCTCCCGGGAACCTTCCTGAGGACAAGTTGTTTGTTCTCCTGCAATACCGGCTAAGGGTACTTAGGGAAAATCATGACTCTGCACTATCTGGTCATGCAGGCATCCTGGGTACCAAACACCTCATTGCCAGAAACTATTGGTGGCCTGGGTTGCCTAAAGACGTTAAGGCCTACGTCGCCGCTTGTGAGGTTTGTGCTACGTCCAAGACTCCCAGGTCCCGACCAGCGGGCTTACTACGTTCTTTGCCCATTCCCCAGAGACCTTGGACCCATATCTCCATGGATTTTATCACCGATTTGCCTCCATCTCAAGGCAAGTCGGTGGTGTGAGTGGTAGTAGACCGTTTCAGTAAGATGTGCCACTTTGTGCCCCTCAAGAAACTACCCAACGCCAAGACGTTAGCTACCTTGTTTGTCAAACACATCCTGCGTCTCCATGGGGTCCCTGTCAATATTGTTTCGGACAGAGGGGTACAATTTGTTTCATTGTTTTGGAGAGCCTTCTGTAAAAAGTTGGAGATTGATCTGTCCTTCTCCTCTGCCTTCCGTCCTGAAACTAATGGCCAAACTGAGAGGACTAATCAATCTCTAGAACAATATTTAAGGTGTTTTATCTCTGACTGTCAATATGATTGGGTCTCATTCATTCCCCTCGCCGAATTTTCCCTTAATAACCGGGTCAGTAACTCGTCAGGGGTCTCCCCCTTTTTCTGTAATTTTGGGTTTAATCCACGGTTCTCCTCCGTTTCATATGGTAGTTCCAACAATCCCGAGGTAGAGGTCGTTCATCGGGAACTGTGCACAGTCTGGGCCCAGGTTCAGAAGAACCTATAGGCATCCCAGAGCGTACAAAAAACTCAGGCTGATAGAAGACGTTCTGCTAACCCCTTGTTTATGGTCGGGGATCTGGTGTAGTTATCGTCTAGGAACTTGCGCCTTAAGGTCCCGTCCAAGAAGTTTGCTCCCCGGTTTATTGGGCCGTATAAGGTCATTGAAGTCCTCAATCCTGTCTCATTCCGACTGGAGATGCCCCCATCTTTTCGAATACACGACGTGTTTCATGCCTCCCTCCTTAAACGCTGCTTGGCTCCCTCGAGGAAACCTCCTGTTCCCGTTCTCACCCCTGAGGGGGTGGAATTCGAGGTGGCCAAGATTGTGGACAGCAAGATGGTCCAAGGCTCCCTCCAGTACCTGGTCCATTGGAGAGGATACGGGCCTGAGGAGAGGACTTGGGTACCCGCCCGGGATGTTCACGCTGGGGTGTTGGTCAGGAAGTTCCACCTTCGTTTCCCCAATAAACCAGGTCCACTTAGAAAGGGTCCGGTGGCCCCTCATAAAAGGGGGGGGGTACTGTAAAGGATCTGCCAGGCACAACTTCTGTGTATACTCCCATAGGTAATCAGTCTGCACCTGAGTCTATGTCTCTGAGACTGACTCCATCTTCCACCACTCAGGATGGCAGGCTTAGGAGTGGGAGAGCCTATCGCAGCCTGGCCAGACGGAGCTAGCTCCCGCCCTCTGTCTATTTATACCTGCCTTTCCTGTTCCTCCTGTGCTTGTGATTCTTCTCGTGTGGTTTCCTGGCCCAGCTACAGCTTCTAACTATTTGATCCTGCTCCATACTGACCCTGGCTTACTGACTACTCTCCTGCTCTGCGTCTGGTACCTCGTGCACTCCTGGTTTGACTCGGCTCGTTCACCACTCTTGTTGCTCACGGTGTTGCCGTGGGCAACTGCCCCTTTCCCTTTGCTTTGTGTTCCCTTGTCTGTTTGTCTCGTGCACTTACTGAGCGTAGAGACCGCCGCCCAGTTGTACCCCGTCGCCTAGGGCGGGTCGTTGCAAGTAGCGGGTAGATTAGGGCTCACTTGTCCGTTTCCCTACCCCCGTCATTACAATAGGAGTATTTATACTCGTACCATAACTCGATTTAAGAAAACAATGTGAAAGTGCTCCATACCGCTAGGACAACATATGTCCGGTCTATGCCCATATGGAGGGCACAACAGTACTAGGGCTGGTTACCCTCTGTCCCCAGTGCAGACATACCAAACGTTCGGCACTACTGTCCTGCTGGTCAATCACACTGACAATCTGTAGCTATATAACTCACATAGTGGCATATGGTGAAAACCTGATTGGTATCCAAGGTCCAAATAGAAAATACATCCACCTCATCAGTACTATAAAGAAGTCATTTATTGGAGAAACCTGGAGAAACGAAACAATCTGAATATCTGAAATATCAAAGATTAACAAAAAGGAAAAAAAACTGACCCTTTACCACCAAGAAACGGCACATGAATAGAATTCTATATGAACAGAGACCTAGGCAAGGGAACCCTAAGGCCCCAAGCACATGGCGTGCCCGACGGCTGTCTGCATTTTTGGCCCGTGCTCCCATACAAAGTATGGGATATGGGCAATAAAAAGCAAAAGATACGACATGTCCTATAATTTGCAGTACATTTCTATGACCCCGACACCTTCCCGTAAATAAATGGAAAGGTGTCCGTGGACAATAGAAGAGAAGGGTTCCGCAATTACCGACAATTTCTACGGTCATGTGCATGGGGCCTAAGGGGTACATCCAACTAGGTGCATTCAACGCTACTATAATAGAAGATCCCCCCTTTTTTTATGTTACTACTGAAACACATTCAAAGGGTATATAAAATTTCTTTACCGCTCAACGGCACCGAGAACCACAGTCCAACTTACAATCTTATGGACGTTTCTGCTCAGTCCACAAGCAATAAACAATCTACAATCCAGAAAAGGTGTGTGCAGTTGTTCTGGTCCTTGTAGTTCCACGGAGCTCTGCACCCTCTCCCGATGTTCGAGCTCCAGGCAGGATCAATTCTAGAACTCCGAAAGAAAAAGGAGAAATAGTGCAACACCCTCTGTTTTTTTTTGCAACACGCAAGATTTATTTCATAATTACAGAAAGTAGAAGAATTAAAAGCATAAATGATACAAATAAAACCAAGAGCAGCACGTCAAACAGTCTCGCCCAACCCTGGGTTTCACCCTTCCGGCTTCCTCTGGGGCATAAGTGACGTACCAAATAATCATGACTTAAATTGCTGCTCAAGCATTTATATAAATGTGCAATATAATATAACAACACAAATAATACATCATCAATCAACAAAATAAAAGAAAAAATCATCAACATATACACAAATATAAAAAACGCATTATATCAGGTACATAAAAGATCAACATATCTAAATATATAAAAATATATGTATAAAAATCCTCCTAGTCCATATCTTCTATGTATAAAAAACAACCTCAACTTTTCATGTAATGAAATGTTAATAGGAAAATGACATATCTTAATACCCCTAAACTAAGCACTTTCAAATTTGCAGCTATTGCCATACCCAATACTAATCTCCCCACCGATTGGAATCATAAATTGCTTAAACCAATCACAAGCTAGCTTAGAAAATCCAACTATTCTCATTGAGAAAAACGGGGCAGGACATAAACAGCAATCTATCACAGCCGGGAAGTTACTACAAGAAAACGGAGAGGTGAATTCAGCACCACGATGCTGTCCACATAGACATCAATGGAAAGAAATAGAGTCGCGTATTCAGCGCTATTGTAAGTGACGCGTTCCGCACCACACTACTGTCCACGTGAAAATAGAGGTATTATTATTAAATCCAGATAGGAAAAAATTAGAACAAGATAACCTATTCAACACCACATTACTGTCCACAAGTACATTAACCCCTTAAGGACGCAGCCTAGTTTGGGCCTTAAGGCTCAGAGCCCATTTTTGAAATCTGACATATTTCACTTTATGTGGTAATAACGTCGGAATGCTTAAAGGAACAGTGTCATCACAAATTATTTTTTTATATGTTAAAGATGTTAGTGCTTTATTAAAAACGTTTATATTTATTTGTGTGTTTGTGTTTTACTTTTTCTTATTTTTACACTTTTTCTTCCCTATGGGGGCTGCCATTTTTTGTTCCATTTCTGTATGTGTCGATTAACGACACATACAGACATGGAATACGGCAGCCACAGTCCCATAGGGACTGCGAACGGGTCCCGTCCCATTCACTTCTGTGTACGGCGTCTGTGTGGGAACTGCGCATGCGCCGCTCCCACACAGTCCAATTTGAAATTGGCGCCGTCCGGCGCCATTTTCCTGTGGACCGGAAGTCGCGGCCGGACAGTAATATTACTACTTCCGGTCGCGGCTTCCGGACTTGTGCACTTGGACCAGCGGCAGCAGACGGTGCGGACGGGCCGGAGGGAGCCGCGGCGGCAGGAGCAGGTAAGAGATTTCAATGTATGTTCGTGTTTGTGTGTGTTTACTACTGTATGTAAACCTACTACACTGTGTGTTAGCTCAAAAAATGGCGACACACAGTGTAGGAGGTTACACCGTTCAAACCCCTCGTTTATCCCGGCACTAGCCAGGATAAAGGAGGGGGGGGATGCTGAGAGCTCACTAGAGCGAGGGCTTTTTACCCAATTTTGCAATGCTGCAATTTTGGGAATAGCTCCATCTAGTGACCAGAAATGGGAAATATTCTAAATTAGAATTAATTTATAATATTTCCTGACTCGTGAAAAAAATAAAAAAAATTTGAACAATGTTTAATCACCCACACACTAAATGTTTAATTAAAAAAAGAAAAAACATGTTTTTCTGGCAACACATTCCCTTTAAACCTATCCAAGTGATTCTGAGATTGTTTTCTCGTGACACTTTGGGCTTCATGTTCGTGGTAAAATTTGGTCGATATATTCAGTGTTTATTGGTGAAAAATTGCAAAATTTAGAGAGAATTTAGAAAAAATAGAATTTTTCAGAATTTAAATGCATCTGCTTGTAAAACAGACGGTTATACCACCCAAAATAGTTACTAGTTCACATTTCCCACATGTCTACTTTAGATTGGCATCGTTTTTTGAACATTCTTTTACCTGTTCAGTTCTGAAGGGGCTTTGAGGGGCCTATGTATTAGAAACCCCGATAAAACACCCCATTTTAAAAACTAGACCCCTCAAAGTATTCAAAACAGCATTTAGAAAGTTTTTTAACCCTTCAGGCATTTCACAGGAATTAAAACAAAGTGGAGGTGAAATTTGCAAATTTCATTTTTCTTGCTGATCTTCAATTTTATTCAATTTTTTTTGTGAAACACAGAAGGTTTTACCAGAGAAACACTACTAAATATGTACTGTCCAGATTCTGCAGTTTTTAGAAATGTCCCACTTGTGGCTCTACTGCGCTCGTGGACTAAAACACAAACCCTAGAAGCAAAGAAGCACCTAGTGCATTTTGAGGCCTCTTTTTTTATTAGAATATATTTTAGGCAGCATGCCAGGTTTGAAGAGGTGTTGAGGTGCCAAAACAGTAGGAATCCCCCAATAGTGACCACATTTTGGAAACTACACCCCTCAAGGAATTCATTTATGGTTGTTGTTATCATTTTGACCACACTGTTTTTTCACAGCACCTATTTGAATTGGTCTGTGAAATAAAAAAAATGAATTTTTTTTCAATAAGATGTCATTTGTGATCAAAATGTCCTATTTTCACAGGGAACAAAATACCCCAGTTTGTTGCCCAATTTGTTCTGAGTGCGGCAATACCCCATTTGTGGTGATAAACTGCCGTTTGGGCCCATGGGTGGGCTCAGAAGGAAAGGAGCGCTATGTGTTTGGTGGAGTCCAGATTTTGCTGGATTGGTTTTAGGGTGCCATGTCGCATTTGCAGAGCTCCAGAGGTATCAAAGCAATGGAAACCCACCAGAAGTGTCCCCATTTTGGAAACTACACCCTTCAAACAATTCATTTATGGGTAATGTGACTATTTAGACCCCATAGTTTCTTCACAGAACTTATTTGAATTGGTCTGGGAATTTAAAAAAAATATATTTTTACCAATAATATGTAGTTTTAGCTCAAAATTTCTTATTTTCACAAGAAATAAAATACCCTAATTTTGTTGCCCAATTTGTCCTGAGTGCGGCAATACCCCATTTGTGGTGGTAAACTGACGTTTGGGCCCATGGGAGGGCTCAGAAAGAAAGGAGCGCTATTTGTTCTTTGGAGTCCAGATTTTTCTGGATTGGCTTTCGGGTGCCATGTCGCATTTGCAGAGCCCCAGAGGTATCAAAGCAATGGAAACCCACCAGAAGTGACCCCATTTTGGAAACTACACCCCTCAAGGAATTCATTTATGGTTGTTGTTATCATTTTGACTACACAGTTTTTTTCACAGCACCTATTTGAATTTGTCTGTGAAATAAAAAAAATGAAATTTTTTCCAATAAGATGTAATTTTTGCTCAAAATTTCTTCTTTTCACAGGGAGCAAAATACCCCATTATGTTGCCCAATTTGAGGCATTCATCTAGAGGTGTAGTAAGAATTTTGACCGGAGACATACACCCCATAAATTGTAATGTGGGTTCTCACGGGTACGTCAATACCCTCAATGTGGCTATTATCAGCTGCCTGGGCACGCAGCAGGGCTCAGAAGGGAAAGACGAGGGGGGATAAGCTGTGCGGAGTGCATCAGGGTAAGTAAAACTGGGGTAGATTAAAAATCAAGGGATGTATGATACATTTTGAAGCACTCTTTCATACGGAGCCTTAGTTTTTCGGGACACGTGTCACATAGATATATTGTGTCCTTCCTTATCCACCTCTTATAGCAGACTTTGTACCTCTTTTGACTTTTTCCTTTCTTGCCAGTTTGGGGAACTTCTCCTGGAAAGTGTTGCCCTGGTACGATGCGTGTGGCACCCGCTTCCATAAGTACTGGGTGCCCCCCTTCTTGGTTAATAAAAATTTGTTTCTTGATAACCTCTTGAAATTCCAGGAAAGTTCCCGTCTGGCCTGTACATCGATGTAACACGTACGCATTGTACAATGCCATCTGTATGATGTGCCCGGCCAGCTTCTTATACCACACCGCATGGCACCGTAGGACTTGATCTGACAAGTCCACCCCTCCCATGTACCTACTGTAGTCCAGGATGCAGTCTGGTTTGGGGGTCTCTGTACTGGTACCTCGTACAGGTACATGGGTACTGGTGTGGCATCTCTCTTGTCCTTGTACTTGACACACAATATGTTGCTGCTAGATTGTGCCCTGCTCTCACCCCTTCTGAGTGTTTGCCCTGCAAAGGGAGGGCTCTCAGGTTTCTTCTAGCAGTGCCGCATGCCGCAGGACTTCTGGAAGCGAGGCAGTTGAAGAGTGGGACGCTGGTATAAAAATTATCCAGGTAGGGGTGGTAACCCTAGTCCAGCAGTGGGTGCACCAAATCCCACACAATTTTTGCATTAACTCCCAGTAAGGGGGGGCATTCTGGGGGCTGAATACTGGTATCCTTCTCTTCATATATCCTACATTTGTAGGTATACCCTCATGCACTCTCGCACAGCTTATACATCTTCACGCCATACCTTGCCCTCTTACCCGGCAGGTACTCGCGGAATTGAAGCCTCCTTTTAAAATCTACCAAGGACTCATCAATAGAAATACACGTCTCGGTGGTGTATGTTTGGGAAAACCGGGCACTGAAACGGTCCAATAGGGGTCTCCGTTTATACAAACGGTCAAAACTTGGGTCATCTCGGGGTGGGCACGGCTCATTATCAGTATAATGTAAGAAGCGAAGTATTGCCTAATTTATTTATTTTTTTTGGTTACAGTTCAGTTCTGAAGTTGCTTTGAGGGGCCCATATATTAGAAACCCCTATCAAACACCTCATTTTAGAAACTAGACCCCTCAAAGTATTTACAACAGCATATAGAAAGTTTATGAACTCTTTAGGTATTTCACAGAAATGTAGAGCAAAGTAGAGGTGAAATGTGAATTTTTTTTTTGCCAGAAATTCCTTTTTATACCATACTTTTTTATAACACAAAAGATTTTTCCAGAGAAACGCAACTCAATAATTATTACCCAGATTCTGGCGTTTTGAGAAATATCCCACATGTGGCCCTAGTGCAGTAATGGACTGAAGCACCGGCCTCCGAAGCAACGGAGCACCTAGAGGATTTAGAGCCCTCCTTTTTATTAGGCACCATGTCCGGTTTGAAGAGGTCTTGTGGTGCCAAAACAGTGGAAACCCCCCAAAAGTGACCCCATTTTGGAAACTAGACCCCTTGAGGAATTCATTGTAGTTTTCTTGGGGTGCATGCGACTTTTTGATCAGTTTTTATTCTATTTATAAGTGGCACGGTGACTAAAAAACAGCAATTCTACTATTGTTTTTTTATTCTATTTTTTTTACAGCGTTCACCGTGCGCTATAAATGACATTCACTTTATTCTGCGGGGCGATACGATTATGGCGATACCAGATGTTTATAGTTTTTTTTTATGTCTTATGGCGTTTCCACAATAAAATACGTTTTGTAAACAATCATTCACTTTTTGTGTTACCTTATTCTAAGCGCCAGAACTTTTTTATTTTTCAATCAATAAAGCCGTGCGAGGACTTATTTTTTGCGTAACGAACTGTAGTTTCGATCAGGACCATTTTTAGGTACATGCGACTTTTTGATGTCTTTTTATTCCATTTTTTGGGAGGTGAAGTGACCAAAGAATTGTGATTGTGGTACGGCTTATTATTATTTTATTTTACAGCGTTCACCACGCGGGATAAATAACGAAATAATTTTGTAGTTCAGGCCGTTACGGACGCGGCGATACCAATTATGTATAGTTTATTTGTTTGTTTATACATTTTTATTAATAATAAAGGACTGATAAGGGAAAAATGGGGATTTTTACTTTTATTACTTTTAAATCTTTTATTTTCTTATTTTTACACATCGTTTTTTAACTTTTTTTTAACTTTATTACTTTGTCTCATCCGTAGTGCAGTATATTAGAGCTGTCAGCTACTCACTGACAGCAAGCATAGGGGGTCCTTACTTCGTCAGGACCCACTAGGCTTCCGTCTATGGCATAGCCGGACGCCATTGTTTGGTGTCCGGTTGCCATAGTCACCATCGCCAGCCGCTATCGTATAGCAGGCTGGCGATTGTAGCTTAACCCCTAAAAAGCCGTGATCGCTATTGAACACGGCTTTCAGGAGTTAATCAGCGGGGACACAGCGATCGGTCCCCGCTGTAGGAGCTGCGGCAGCTGCTGTACGAGACAGCAGCTGCCACAGCTCCTGTATGTGTTGGGAGGACGGCCGAAATGGCCGTTACTCCCGCGACGTACTATTAGGTCATGGAGCGCGAACGCTATGGTTACCATGACCTAATAGTACGTCCAGGAGCGGGAAGGGGTTAATGGATATATTGTTATTACATCGAGATGAAAAATATATATATATAATCACGCATTCTGCACCACCATGAATGAATATAGTGGCATATTTAGCATTACAATGCTATCCACAAAGAGATAAATAGACGTTGGATTGTTAAATCACGAAGAAGAAGACACTCCGTCCTGGTTTCATCTACATAAATCAATTTACACGGACGCTGCGACACATGTATGACATCACTTTTACAGGTACGAAATGTATTGATATTAAAAACCTCACCTGTTCCAGGAATCCAGATGAATAAAGGAGTCTCTCCCTCTATCATCATGGGACAGTTCTCACACAACATACAAGGGATTATGTCCGTCTCAACTAATTGGTCTCTCAAGTTGCATGGCCTAATATATGTGTGTGTATGTATATATGTAGGTGGGTAGCGGCTTTCGAGACCCCAATCCATGTCCGAGTCAAATAATAAACCGCAAAGTCGCAGCCCTCCAGCAGATATTCTATCTTAATATTGGTTTATTCATATACAATGCTTTATGGATGAATAAATCACTATTTATATTGAAGCTCTGCTGGAGGGCTGCGACTTCTTTGCGTTTATATAAATATATATATATACAGGGGGTGCATAAGAAGGTATACAGCTTAAATAATAGGTGAATATAATAATAGTTATACAGTTTATGGCCTCATCCACATGTAATTACGGACCAATTCACTTCTATTGACCACGGACACCTTCCCATATGTTTGCGGGAAGGTGTCCGGGCTGTAGAGAGCCTCCGCAAAAGATAGGGCATGTCCTATCTTTTGCTTTTTATGGATAACGCTCACATACTCTGTATGGGAACACGGGCCGAAAATACGGGTGGATAAATCCCCAAATGTAAAAGTCCATCAGGGTAAAGTCTGATGATCGTGGTGGCCTCTCAACTGGGCCTCGTCTACCTATCCACCTATTGGGTAATTTTTCATCAAAAAAATTACGCACCGCTAAAGCAAAGTGAGGAGGGCTCCATCTTGCTGGATATAGAAGTCTTCATTTTCATGCTCCATCTACAGTTGTGGTATTACATTTTCTTGGAGCATGATAAGGTCCAGGTCTGATGTAACCGTTGTATTGTGGAAGATGGGTCGAATTACCCCTTTACATGAAAGGGCCGCCCAAACTGTAACCCCAGGGAGACACATCTGTTCTTCAATTGTTGCAAGGAGGTTTTCTGTTGAGTAATAAACACAGTTGTGACTATTAACAGCATCAGAAAAGTCTGCAGTTGGCTTCATCGGACCAAGTTATAGTGACATCTGATAGAGCTCTTCAGAAATAAAATAGTTTTAGACTGTTTAAAAAATCTTTCTCTGTAGAGATATATACCTACTTATGCACACCCCTGTATAAATAAAGATATCAAGATATATATTCTGTAGATAGATAAATAGATAGATGATAGATAGATAGATAGATAGATAGATAGATAGATAGATAGATAGATAGATAGATAGATAGATAGATAGATAGATAGATAGATAGATAGATAGATAGATAGATGCCACTTGACGGCTGGGCACTCCGCCACAATCGGGTAATTTCTCTCTGCTGGTGACAGCTTTCTACTCAAGTACATCACCGGATGTTCTTCTCCGTTCACCACCTGTGACAACACTGCACCCAGTCCTACATCTGAAGCATCGGTCTGAACAATAAAGTCTTTCTTAAAATCGGGAGCTATCAGAACCGGTTGTTGACACAATGCCGATTTTAGTACTGTAAAGATTTCCTCCAACTCAGGAGTCCAGTGTACTGCAGTAGGCCAAGACCCTTTTGTTAGGTCAGTAAGTAGTGCTGCAAGGGTGGCAAAATTTTGCAGAAACCGCCAATAGTAGCCCACAATGCCCAAAAATGTTCTCATCTGTTTTTTTTAAGTGGGACGTGGCCACTTTTGAATTGTCTCAACCTTGTTTAACTGAGGTTTAATCATTCCTCTGCCCACAATATATCTAAGATACTCGGCTTCCTCTAAGCCTATGGCACATTTTTCAGAATTAGCTGTGAATCCGGCCTTTCTGAGGGAGTTGAAATGTTGCCGGTGTCTCCCTGTAGTCCAAATGGCATACTGAAATGAGACATCTGGGGTAGAGAAGGCTGTCTTCTCTTTGGACTCCTTAGACAAAGGCATTTGCCAATAATCTTTAGTGAGATCTAGGGTTGTAATATACCGTGCTGGACCAATTCTTTAAATTCATTCATCAACCCTGGGCATGGAGTATGATTCAAATTTGGAGACCTCATTTAGATTCCTGAAGTCATTGCAGAACCTCCAAGTACCATTGGGTTTCGGAACCAGGACTATAGGACTGGACCACCTACTGGAGGATTCCTCAATGACACTGTAATGACGGGGTAAGGAGACAGACAGGTGAGACCTAATCTACCCGCCACTCAGTCCCTGCCTACTTGCACGGCCCGTCCTAGGTGATGGCGTACAACTGGGCGACGGTCCCTACGCTCACTAAGTGCACGACAGACCAACAGACAAGGGTACACAGAAGCTAAGGGAAATGGGGCAGTTGCCCACGGCAACACCGTGAGCAACAAGAGTAGTGAACAAGCCGAGTCAAACCAGGAGTGTACGAGGTACCAAACGCAGAGCAGGAGAGTAGTCAGTAAAGCCAGGATCAATCTGAAGCAGAGGTCAATAGTACTAGCAGGAGCAGCAGAGCCAGGAAACCAGACAGAATCACAGGCACTGGAGGAGCAGGAAATTAAGGTATAAATAGACCGAGGGCGGGAGCTAGCTGCGTCTGGCCAGGCTGTGATAGGTTCTCCCACTCCTCAGTCTCCCAGCCTGACAAGTAACAGATCGAGTCACTCTAACAGACCTAGGCACAGATGCAGACTGATTAACCACGAGCGTCGACAAAGAAGCTTTGTCAGGCAAATCCATTACAGACACCAAGCTCAAGCATTGTCCTTACTTCTGCTGCGACAGTTGTCGAGCTTCTGGGATTCGATAAGGACGTACGTTAACTCTGACATGGGGATCTGTAAGAATCTCATGTTGTATTACATTAGTTTTACCTGGTACCTCAGTAAATAAATCCCTATTTCCTTGGAGAAACTCCTTTACCTCTTGTTTTTGGGGTTGGGAGAAGTTGGCCGCCACTTTCACTTTTTTTATCTCATTGTCACAACCTTTTTTGGGCACTATCCCTGTGGACAATAACTCCCTCTCTTTCCAGGGCTTAATCAGGTTGGCATGATAAATTTGATATTGTTTTCTTTTAGATGGGCGAAACACTTTATAATTCACTGGGTCGCTTTTCTCTATAATTTCAAAGGGTCTTTCAAACTTGCTCTCTACCGTTGGGATGAGCACTAAGACGCGATCACCAGGGCTGAACTCATGGATTTTAGCAGGTTGATTGTATACCCGGCACTGAGCTTCCTGTGCTTGGAGAAAGTGCTGTCTGACTACGGGCATTATGGCCTGCATTCTGTCCTGCATTGGGGACACATGTTCCACCACAGTTTTATAAGGACTGACCTCTTTTTCCCAGGCTTCCTTAACCACGTCAAGCAGTCTACGTGGATGCCGACCATAGACCAATTCAAATGGTGAGAACCCAGTGGAGGCCTGTGGTACTTCACGGATAGAAAAAAGTAGATAAGGCAACAGCATGTCCCAATCTCGTCCATCTTTCCCCACCACCTTTTTTAACATGCCTTTGAGGGTCTTGTTAAACCTCTCGACCAGGACGTCTGTTTGAGGGTGTTAGACAGAAGTGCGCAACTGTCTAATCTTAAGCAACTTACACAATTCTTTCATTATTGTTGACATAAATTGGGTACCTTGGTCAGTCAGAAGTTCGTTTGGTAAGCCTGTTCTAGTAAACACCTGAAATAACTTTCTTGCAATTACTTTTGAAGAGGAGTTCCTCAATGGTATTGCCTCTGTGTACCGAGTTGCATAATCCAGGATATACTGGTGCCCTTTGGCCGATTTGACCAGGGGACTCACGAGATCCATCGCTATGCGCTCAAAGGGGGTCTCAATGATTGGAAGTGGGACTAAGGGGCTGTGGAAATTAGGCATTGGGTCACTCAGCTGGCAGGTAGGACAGGAACCAAAGAAGTATTTCACTTCTCTGTATACTCTGGGCCAGAAGAACCGCTGCAAGATGCGCTCCTGTGGTTTCTCCACCCCTAAATGTCCTCCTAAAACATGTGTGTGGGCCAGTTCCAGGACCTGGCGCCTGTAATTTTGCGGCACCACTAACTGCAGCTGCACCCCAATAGGACTGAACTTGGGCGGCAATGCAGGAGACACCATCCGGTTTGGAGTGCCGGAGGGATTGACCTCCAAGATGATGTGAGAGAAACAGCAGTGGAGCGCTATGTTCCGCTCCGCTGCTAAGATAAGCCCAGCTAGGCTACACTGTGTTGTCGCGAGACCTCATTGGCTCGCATCCAGATCAGTTTATAGCTTGTCTGGGTATAGCGAAAAACTAGCTACATCCACAATGTTTGGAATTGTAGTGGACTATGTAGCTAAATGGCCCTATGGCCATGTTGTTGCACATTGGATTATTAAAAGTACTGAGCACCTGACGCGCGTTTCGCTAGGAACCCCTAGAAGAAGCCAGAATGCTGGCAAAACGCGCATCGGGTGCTCAGTACTTTTAAGTGGTCGGGTGCTCAGGGGTCACTCACACATACCCAATTGCACTAATTGGTATTTTTTTTTTTGTATTTCAATTTTTTTCTTTTCAAGAAAGGACATGGGGATACAGAAAAAAGAAAAGGGGTGACATGGGTGCAGATCATTTCAACCTTTATTTCAACCACAATAAGTAAATATGTAATTAAGGTCCTCCCCACATAGTACCATCGATACACAGCAAGCATTAGTGTTGCGAGGCAGGAATACCAGCATTACGCCCTCATCCGACCCTCCATCACCCACATCTCAATCAATTATTAGTAAACGATTGGTCCAAATAGGGAAGTAAACGAAGGATATACAGGGTAAAAGGAAAAAAGGAAAAGGGGGGGTGTAGGGGAAAGTCTTAGGAGGGAGAAAGGGAGATGTTCTCCCATCACTCTCCCCCCCCCCCCCACAGCACATCATAGACAAGAGAGAACTCAAGAGCTCTCATGTTCCCCACTAATCAGTTCACCCATGACCCTCTTATATCTGTCCGACTTGCAGAAGTCAAACCAATAGAACCAGGTTTTCTGAAACTGCATTGCCCGTTCGGGTGTGGAATGGAGCAACTCCTCCATTCTCCGGATTTCATGAATTCGCTCCAGCCATTGTCTGGTCACAGGAGGCTCAGAGGATCTCCAACCCACCAGAATACAAGCCTTAGCTGCATTCAACAAATGTCTCACTAACATCTTCCTGTAGCGCCCCACGGGTATATCGTGGTGGTGCAGCAAAATCCATGCCGGATCATCTCCCAGCGAGATTCCCGTGATCTCAAGAACGATATCTTGAACCTCTGACCAATAGGGGCGTAGGCTCTCACAGCTCCAGAATATATGTAAAAGCGTTCCCTCTTCCCTGCCACATCTCCAACATAGAGGAGAAACATCCGGGAACATTTTATGTAGCACATGTGGGACTCTGTACCAACGGGATAGTATTTTAAAACTGGTTTCCTGATAGGCGTTACTTATAGACGCCTTATGTATGAGGAGCATGATCTTTTCCCTCTGCTCTTGTGTTAGAGTAATCTGAAGATCTCTTTCCCATTTCGTAATGTATGGTGGGATGAAATCCTCAGCAGGAGTGAGCAGCACGCAGTAAAGACTGGACAGGGCCCGTCTCACATGCCCCGTTTGAGAACACAAAGTTTCAAAGGGAGTTAGTGCTCGGTCAAAGGAAGCCGGTGTAGGCAGTCTTGATAAGTAATGAGTCAATTGTAACGTCTGCCATTGGGACGCTTCCGGGAGACCCTCTGGCTGGGAAAGCTCTCCTCCACGCAGCCAAGTATTGCCCCTATAAAAATGACTTACTCTAAAATGCCCCTGCTGTACCCATATCTTGAAGGTCTGATCTGACAGACCTGGGCCAAATTCCGGGTTACCCAAAACCGGTGTGAGGGGTGATAACATTCGTGAAATTCCCTCTCCACTCCGCACCCTTCGAAACACCTGTAAAGTTGGATATATGGTAGGATGATCACTTAGTGACCTCCAATGAATAACAGCCATCCAGGGTAGGCATTTCAATGGGAGGTCTGTAAAACCTTGTTCCACCGCTATCCAATCCTTAAAGGGTTCATGGCGGCACCAATCTACCAATCTAGCCAAATGAACGGCATGATAATATTGCTCCACATCCGGCAGCTCAATCCCCCCATGACGCTTGGCCCGGACCAGGATTCTCCTCTGAAGTCTAGGGGGTTTGTTGGCCCACACAAATGAAGTAAGATATTGATATACCGTTTTAAAAAAGGAAGAGGGTATCTTAATTGGCAGTGCCTGCAGTGAATATAAGAGCCTGGGTAGAACGTTCATCTTGATGATGCCCACTCGTCCAAACCACGAAAAAGTTCCCTTTGTCCACCGGGCCAAATCACCTCTCAACGCCTGCAGAAAGGGTGGAAAATTAAGTTGAAATGTCCGCTCTACACAACTCGGTAGTCTGATACCCAGATATTTAATCAAGTCACTTGTCCATCTAAAAGGAAAATTGGCCCCCAAAACCCTCCCTTGATCCTGTGGAATATTTAATGTCATCGCCTCCGACTTCTGAAAGTTAATTTTAAAATTGGACAATGATCCATATATCCGAAATTCCTTCATAAGGTTGGGCATAGAAATATGGGGAGAGGTCACAAAAAATAATAGATCATCGGCATATGCGGCCACTTTTACAGATTTATCCCCCAGCCTCAAGCCTTGAACATTAACATTACCCCTGATCCTGCATAAAAAGGGTTCTAGCGAAAGAGCAAAAAGCAGAGGTGACAGTGGGCAGCCCTGTCTCGTACCGTTATGAATCCGAAAGGGAGAAGAATAGGTACCATTTACCCTCACAGAAGCCGAAGGTGAGGAATACAAAGCGCCAACCCAAGTTCGCATGTTGGGTCCCAGACCCAGAAATTCCAAAGTTCCAAACAGAAAAGGCCACCTGACCCGATCAAAGGCCTTTTCCGCGTCTGTAGGCAATACAATCGCAGGAGTTTTCTGCGAGTTGGCCCAGTGGACAAGATTAAGAGCCTTAGTCGTGTTGTCTCTCGCCTCCCTAGATGGAATGAAACCTGTTTGGCCTCTGTGGACCACTGTGGTCATCAATGGGGCCAATCGATTTGCCAGTATCTTAGAAAATAATTTCAGATCCACGTTGAGCAGGGATATTGGTCTGTAATTAGAACAAGAGGAGGGATCCTTTCCATCCTTTGGAATGACCACTATAGTAGCATTCAAGGAATCTGAAGGAACTGAACTGCCCGATGATATTGCATTGAGAGCCCCCAGAAACCTGTCCGCTAGTTGAGCCATAAACATTTTATAATAGCCCACCGTCAGTCCATCCGGACCCGGGGCTTTCCCTGGTTTGGTGTTTTACACTGCCCTTGAAAGCTCTTCAACGGTTATTTGGTGGTCTAATGCGGCGCAATCGTCGGAAGACAGCTGAGGGAGACCCGAAGAAGCTATGTATTCCTGGATAGCTACACTAGTGGGTGGAGAATGCGGCTCTAGCTGATAAAGAGACGAATAAAACTGCCTAAAGGAGTGTGCAATATCCCCCGGGGAGGTAACCTTCACACCCGTATTTGAAGTAATCTGGGGAACATACGTGGAGGCTCTCTGGGCCCTCAAGGCATTTGCCAGAATCTTCCCTGGCTTATTTCCACACTCATAAAATATTCTACGGCACTTAACCAGTGTGGCTTTAGCTTTTACTTCATAAAGTGATCTAAGCTCCTCCCGGAGGGACATCAAGACCCCCCTAGTCTCCTGCGTCTGACTCTGTTTGTGTTTGGTCTCCACTTCACAAATCCTAGCCAACAAATCGCTTGTCTTTGCCACCCTCTCTCTCTTGAGCCTCGCCCCCCATTTAATGAAAACGCCTCTTATGTAACATTTATGAGCTTCACATAAAGTGAGCGGATTTGACACCGAACCATCATTGGTAGCGAAATACTGTTCCAGCTCACTGCGTATTTCAGCTTGTGCTTCAGGGTGATGAAGCAAAAACTCATTAAGTTTCCAACGGCCATGCGTCTGGGATGGCGGAGCAAAAGAGAGAGAAAGCGAAATGGGCGAATGATCTGATATAGGTGACGTATGAATGTCCGCCCTCATCACTCTATCAAGATGAAAGTGGCTTATGAAAAAGTAATCTATTCTGGAGAACATATCGTGAGCTGCCGAGTAATAGGAGTAATCGCGAGATCCCGGGTACAGAGTCCTCCATACGTCCACCAACTGATGATCATAAATCGTTTTTTTAATGTATCGGAGTTGCGAGAAGGGAAGATGCGAAGCTCCTCTGGAGACATCTAAATATGGCTCCAGTGCCACATTGAAGTCTCCTCCGACTACAATAAGGCCCTCCCCAAAAGACTGGAGCTGTTCCATATAAGCAGCAATAGCCCCCGATTGTCCTGAGTTTGGTAGGTATAGATTAGCCAATGTGACCTTCTGTGAAAAGAGCGTGCCCTTTACTAGTAGAAATCTACCCTGGGGATCTGCTAGAGAATCAGTGAAGACCCATGGTACATTGTGTGCTATAAGAATGCTTACTCCTCTAGATCTAGAATCCTCTGAGCAACCATGATAACAATATGGGAAGCGTCTATTGGAGAGTTTGGGTACCTTATCCTTTCTGAAGTGCGTCTCCTGAAGGAACGCCACCTGAGTTCCAAGTCTCCATAGTTCCGCGAGGACCATTGAGCGCTTCTCAGGAGTTCCCAAACCCCTGACATTATAGGAGAGGAGCTTTACCTCGGTGTTCATGGTCATCGAGTGCTGTGAGGGAAGAAAGAAAGAAAGGGGAAAACGGGAAAGAAAGCAAAGAGAAAGAAGGAGAGAAGTAAAGATAGTCAAAAAATTGAAGAGAATTAGTAAATACTCTAAGGAAGTCCAAAGGATTCGAAGAGGCTCGACCAGCGAGACTCTCCGGAGGGTACACCTAAGGAGAGAGTAAGTAAGGTATCTAAGGAAGTGGAGACCACCTCCCGTGTAATTTGTTGAAAGTACAACAAGTAACAGATAAAACCCCCCTAGGAGGTCAACCTAAATGCAACTAACTAACACCTGTAAGCGAAGCCATGGCAGGATCCTATGTCAACAGATGCATAGTCTACCCCATACCGTAAGTCCCCTATGGGGGTAACCGACATTCAAGAGATGACCCCAACCATTTCCGGTCAAGCGATGAGAACTGGTCAGTATACATACGGGGCCATTTCTTCCCCATAAAGCCCACTGCCCGTCAGGCCACCTCCGCTAACCTCCACACTCCCCAAACCCCCACTGCTGTCCCATCATCTGCAGAAGAAAGTCAGGTCCTAAATTCCACCCCAGTCAGTTTCCCGTGCTCCCTAGTCTACACAAAATAGTCTAGGTACCGTATATGTCACCAGAGTCATCTTAGCAGTAGCCCCTATGTCCCAGTCAAAAAGCTGTCAGAGATGGTCTGTGATAGGCCTGTCGTCATTTCAGCAATATCGAAGATATAAACAAGCCGCTTCGTACTAGCGCATTCTTCCATATTGCTGAGGTATCCATGGTCCCGCTTCATATGTACATACTGAAATAACTTATAGCTATATCCCCTTCATAACAGTAGGAAATAACTTATAGCTATATCCCCTTCATAACAGTAGGTTTAAGCATTCTTGTCAGATGAAGCCAGTCTAAATTATGGTCTACGGGCAATTAATCACCCTTCTGCTATCAAAAGATCCATCTATTATTACTCTCATAGCCACTAAACAATACCAGCGCAACATTACACCAAATCTCAGCCTCTTGCTGGAACTACACATATAACCTACTCAGGAATCTGATATCGAAGAACTGCATGACAACATTCAGCAATACATGTGTACATATGTTTCGGAGCCATCTAGAGATCTGACCACGAGCCCCAAATAACACTTGCTATTAATGTTGAGTCCCATTTATGGCTGGAGTTGCCTCGCCGGTCTGATGCGTTGCGGTCCGGGTTGAGGTGGATCCATCGGGCGATTCCTTCCACGTCGAGATGGCCGGTAATTCAGGGATGCAGAAATCCAGTCCGGAACGGCGGTCGGTGGGATATACAGAAAAACAAAAAGCGCGGGCAAATCTTGCGGGGTGTGAATGGTAATCATCGAGCCCTGCTTTCTGACAATAAGGTGAAGCGGAAATCCCCACATATATGTCGCTTCAGCATCTCTGATTATGTCCAGCAACGGACGTAGTACATGTCTCATATGCAATGTACGAGCCGATAGATCAGGCAGAATGTGAATCTCAGCACCTCGAAACTTCACATGACCCAAGTTGCGCATTTTGCGCATTAAGGTGTCCTTAACGGTAAAATAATGGATTCTGCAGACAATATCTCGAGGTCTCCCCGGATCTTGTGACACCGGCCCCAATGCTCTGTGTACTCTGTCCAGTTCAATATGATTGTCCAGGGGCTCCCCCAAAATGCCATTGAACATTTCCGTCACCAGGGCCCGGATATTATTTCCCTCTGTATTTTCTGGTAGTCCCCTGATACGCACATTATTGCGCCTGTTCCTATTCTCTAAATTGTCGTGTTCCAAGGCCATAGATTGCATTAGTGACTGTTGAGAGCGAATTTGGTTCTCCAGCCTGTCTAATCTATCGCCATGTGAAGCTGTCTGCTGTTCTATGGCCGATACACGGGAGCACATTTGTTCCACTGTACGGTTCACCTCTTCCAGACATGTGCGTTGCATTTTTTCCATCCTGCCTAACATATTGTCAAAGAAACTCTGGGATGGGAGATGCTTTAGGGCCTCAGACAGATCAAGTCTCGTCAATGGTGTCTCAGACAAAAACGGAGAGACAGGGCTAGATGCCCATGGAGCCTCTACAGGGGAGCTCTCTGTGTCTTGTCTAATGGCTGGGGTATCCAGGGGAGGCCGCACCGGGGTAGACGCACCTGTGGTAGCACCGGGACGAGGCTGTGGGATTACAGCCGGCCGTTGTGGAGTCACGCTGTGAGCAGCGGTCGCCATGATGGATTCCTCCTGCCTCTGTTTAACGCGCGTGGTCTCAAGAAGCGGGACAGCGAAGATGTCGGCGTAACCTTATCCGATGGCTTGAGATTCTTCCCCCGGGGCATATCTCAATATACCGGAGTTCTTGTGAGTCACTGGTGTAGATAATGGCACGATATTAGTCACGGTCGGCGGGAGCTCCCTAGAACACGTCTGTCTTCCTCACATGCCGAGACCACGCCCCCCACTAATTTGTATTTTAGCATTATTTGTTCATTTTTATTTTTTAATAAAACTAATAAAAGTTATATATCATGTTATAAGACCACACACTTTTCTTCTCCTCTCTCCCTCCATTTAATCAATCTTTTTTATTACGTTGATCATCATGTAGTTTAAAATACGTTATTTTGATTGTGGCGATACCATATATGTATTTTGGGGCTTTTTTTTTAACACTTTCACAAAATAAAACCACTTTTATGGAAAGAATGTTTTTTTTTTTGTTTTTTGTTTTTTACAGTGGACGCTTTTTCATAAAATATTTTTTTTTCCTTACTACAGGACTTCACAATCCGACCCTTTGAATGCTTATATAATGCATTGGAATACCCAGTGTACCAAATCATTATTGCCTGTCAGTACTAACGTCACGGCCTTAGGCCCCATTCACATCGCGTTTGTGCGATCCGCCGGGCGTTTACGTTTTTAAACACTAAAAAAGTATTGAAACGTGTAGCTCGGCGTATACAGAGACTATAATGGGTCAAATCTAGACCAAAATAACATCAGTTTCGTCTATGTTTGTCATGGTTTACGTTGGGATACTGTTTTTCGAAAGTACTGAAAGGCGTAGTCTGCTGCGGTATCCTGTACTTCAAAAGAAGGTAGACGCGACGTAACTTTTTTTAAGCATTGATCTCAATGGGCGACGTATGCAAGCGTAATGCTATACATTTCTATCCGTCTACATACAGTAAATCTATCCGTTTTTTTGGTGAGTTTATATCAGTGTTCCCTTTAAAAATAAAAAGTGTAAATTTTTTAGGTAAAAAACGGAGAGAAACATAAACCGATGTATGAGTATAGGCTAAACGTACACGCTATAAAAAACACACGTAAACAGAAAATGGTACACGTTTCTATACATTTTCAGTGGTCCATGTTTTTATAAAATAAAAACGTATATGCTCACTGGATAGCAGAAACCAATCAGAGCTCAGCTTTCATTTTTCCTCAGCGATTAAGAAATGAAAGCTGAGCTCTGATTGGTTGCTATAGGCAACAAGGACAGTTTTACTGTTAGGCAGTTTTGATGATAGGGCCCAATATACACATCTCATATAGTTTTTGGGTAATAAATAAATGACAACTTTCCCATCATCCGCTGTGTATATAAATCTAGAATGTAATCAGCTTATGTGTCTACCTGGGACACCCGGAGTGGAGACCGGAAATTATATCAAACTTCTCATTATAAGAAGCGTCGCTGGGAAAGTTTATTTCGTTCTTCATCAGTAATATCGTCAGTAATCGTTAAAATCTGAGCCGCTCATCTGTAACTTGTAGGAATTGTGTTCAGCCTTCCCATAATTATATCAGTTTATTCCCAGAAAATGTCTGCCACCCAGCTTTCCCACACTCCAGAATGGCCCATTTCCCTAGCAATGCAACAATATGGAGTCATGGGAGGAAACGCGATATTACTCTGTGTCTGGGAAACTTGTATTACAATCCCTATAAACTATAATGACAGACGGGGCGCTACTGGACTCTGAAAACACCGGGGGAACTGGTTTACAGGGAAGTGGGGGAGGGACGGGGGTGCAACATTTTTCACCATCAACCCGTGACCAGTTTATTTTTCCCCCCAAATAATTGACCTCATCATACGTACATATAGCACACCTCTAAATATAAATAATACCCCCATAATATGACCAATTATTACCACCATACACCAGACAGGTAAATATTGTATAGGACTGATCAGCCGCATTCAGAATAAACAACAATCATCCAAAGACTCAAAGGTGACGTCTTCTCTGATTGTAGTCATTCATCGTCCTCGTCTTTTCCACCTGGTCCATACCGGCATGAAGGCTTCTACCTGCTGTGATGCATCTCTACTTACCAGGCATCTTTGGCTCTTTGCTTTTACCCCACATACCTCCAATGCCAGTCACAGATTGTGCCTACGACAGCCACGGTGTCCCTTATTCCAGCCCCAATGCTCCCATAATTGCCATAATGCCCCCTATGCCAGACACAATACTTCCATACCAGCCACAAAACCTTCAATGCCCCTATGCCAGCCAAAGTGCCCCCATGTCAGGCACTAAGTCTTCCATGCCTGCTTTAATTCCCCTATGCCAGCCACTATTCCCTTCCTTTTCCATTTGCCCAGCCTCTGCTTACTGGGGTCTGTGTCTGACAGCTCCGTAGAAATAAATGGAGCGCCGGTCGCGCTTCTGCGCATGAGTGGCCGGCGCTCCTTTCATTTTTATTGAGCTGCTGGATGCAGACCCCGGTAGTCCGAGATTTCTAATGTACAACTTCGGGGGACCTTTGGTTCGGTTGGTGCGATCACACATGTATCCCCTATCCTGTTAATAGGGGATATATGTATTTTGTGGGGCAAACGATAGGCTACAGGCCGGGTTTTTTTTTGGGGGGGGGGGTTTGGGGCTGTATGGCGTTATCTCCAGGGTGGGTGCTGTACGGCGTTATCTACAGGGGGGCTGTATGGCATTATCTACAGGGGGGCTGTATGGCATTATCTACAGGGGGGCTGTATGGCGTTATCTACAGGGGGGCTGTATGGCGTTATCTACAGGGGGCTGTACGGCGTTATCTACAGGGGGGCTGTATGGCGTTATCTACAGGGGGCTGTACGGCGTTATCTACAGGGGGGCTGTATGGCGTTATCTACAGGGGGGCTGTATGGGGTTGTCTACAGGGGGGACTCTGTATGGCGTTATCTACAGGGGGCTGTATGGCGTTATCTACAGGGGGCTGTATGGGGTTGTCTACAGGGGAGCTGTATGGTGCTATATACAGGGGAGCTGTATGGTGCTATATACAGGGGGCTGTATGGTGCTATATACAGGGAGGGGGCTGTATGGCACTATCTACAGGGGACTGTATGACGCTATATACAGGGAGGGGGCTATCTACAGGGGGGCTGTATGACGCTATATACAGGGGGGGCTGAGTGGTGCTATACACCGGGAGGGGGCTGTATGACGCTATCTACAGGGGGGGCTGTATGGCTCTATCTACAGGGGGGCTGTATGACGCTATATACAGGGGGGCTGAATGGTGCTATACACCGGGAGGGGGCTGTATGACGCTATCTACAGGGGGGGCTGTATGGCTCTATCTACAGGGGGGGCTGTATGGCGCTTTATACAGGGAGGGGGCTGTATGGCGCTATCTACAGGGGGCTGTATGGTGCTATATACAGGGGGCTGTGTATGGCGCTATCTACAGGGGGGGCTGTATGGTACTATCTATAGGGGGAGCTGTGGGCCGGAATCTAAAGGGAAGCTCTATCTACAAGAGGGGGGTTGTGTGGCACCCAGGGGAGGGGGGGGTAGTCAAATGTTTGCAATGGGGCCCAGTCTTTCTAGTTACGCCCCTAGTCATAGAGTAAAGATAATTTAGTGGGTTTATAAGAGTCATTTAAAAAACAAATGACAAACTCCGCTCTTCTGTATCTGATAAAATGAATTCTGCTATACCTGTGAACATCAGCTCTTCTACATCTAAATGTTATATCTGACTGCAAATTTAGATACTTACATTTGGCATCCGGTATTTGGTGATCTGGTGACCAAAGCTTTATAAATATTATTTTTTGTGGAATTTCTCCTAATTCTGTAAAAGAAGAAATTATCATTTGTATCAGTAAATTCTTTATATTTTTTTGCTGCTAAATAAATAAAATAACATCTAAATCTATTTACCCCCCTGACTACACCATGTCTGGAGTCATTACTACACATGACTGGTACTACTGCTCTCATCATCTTCCCCTGCATAGGAATTATGGACATCATACAGATCTGAAGCCTCCAGTAGAAGTTACAATGTCAGGTTTACTACATGATTACAGCTCTGAAGCCGCTCACCGAATAAAAAGAAAGAGGAACTGGGAATATAGAAGGAAATGGCCGGAATTACAGGATAAAATGAATAAAACCTACTAGTCGCTATCTGTACCAAGCTTATGTCCTAAATAAAACACATGACAACGTATATAGAAAATGGGGGAGTGGCCACAGCTTTATTATTTAAATTATAACACAGATAATTAAATATATAAATAGATAAATAACAAATCGCCCTGATGGTACAGTAAAAACCGCTTTGAAAAACGCACCAAATCGCAGTAAAAACGCATACGGTTTTTGGATACGGTTTGGAATACACCCTTAGAGACACTTATTTCTCAGCGCTGCCCCTCCCCCTCCTCACAGTCCTTACCATTGACTGGATTAGGTGGAACTTCTTCTTATACTTTTTTATTCCTTTTTCAAATATTTTCTTCTCCTCCACTGTCCAGCCTTTTCTGATTGATGTAAATATTGGCAGATCATCCAATGCTTCCTCTATATTATAATTGTTTGACATCAATAGCTCAAGTGCCTGGAAGGGAAGGATGATATAATGTTAGCGGGAGATGGTGACATGTGAGGATAATACTAGGACTAGCATGCCTCCTAACTTTCAATTACTGTAAAGAGGGACAACTTTTTTCAATTTAAACCACGCCTCTAATCCCGCCCAATCCCCTCCCATACACACCCGGTTCAGAGCATTCACACTCTGGGGATTCTGCTCCAGGTAAAGCCCCTGATGTCACTGTCCATATATGGATAGTAATGCCAGGAGCTTCTCCAGGAACAGAATCCCCAGCCTTAGCGTCGGCAAGTTCTGGACAGGGATTCTGTTCCTGCAGGAGCCACCGAACTCACTGTCCATATATGGACAGTGACGTCAGCGGCTGCCTCTAGGAACGGAATCCCCAGCCAGAGGGTCAACTCTGTGGCAGGGGATTCCGTTCCTGGAGAAGCTACTGACGTCACTGTCCATACATAGACAATGATGTCAAGGGCTTCACCAGGCTCAGCGCTTTAAGTAGCACTGTGCCAGGGGAGTACTCGTCGAGTACTCATCGCTTTGTACTAATGCTGAATCAGGAAACTGATGGTTCCCTGCTTCAGCATTGGGTTCTACTGTATCTGCGTCCTGAGGACACCAGGACATACCCCCGGCCGCAGCAGGACACTGCCTAGAGTCCGGGACTGTCCCACTAAATCTGGGACGGTTGGGAGGTATGCCATAAAGAGTAAGGAACAGCCGTGATCATTTTTATGCAGAGTTTGGTACATAGGAGTGGAATATCAGCTGTGGTCAAACTTACGCAAAGATCGGTACACTGATAGCAATAGTGATAAGCACGGCAAAGCTTGATTACTGGCAAGCCAGAATAATTAATCACCGGAAATACAAAGCTGTTCGAGTATATAGGGCAGCAAATTCTGGGATTGGCTACATAGCAGGTGCCATCCATAACTAATTACCAAAAGCAGCAAACACAGCGAGGACACAGCTAGGACAAGTAAGGATCTCTGTAGCGGAGCTGTAATGCTGCAAAGCGAAACTGGAGAGTCCAGAGTTCAAGTCCAGGGAGTAAAGTTCCTGACAGCAGATCTATGAGAAGTTCCGTGTTAGGTCTGTGTAGATTTCCAGCTTCTGGATGTCAACATTGTTTTTCCTTTTATTGAGACTTTGAGAACAGTGAGAAATAGAAACACAAAGTATATTAGAAAATTGTTCTTATTACACAATGATTATCATTTATTTACATAGAAATCAAAAATTATTTTATTCCTATTTAATCTTTTCTTCTCTGAAAAAAAGTAAAAGCATTAAACGATGTGGAGAAAATGATATTTTTGTTAGTCACAGATTCGGAGACACAATGTTCTGTAATATACGTATTTGATTTATGGAAATGAAAATCATTATCTGTAAACCACTTTTTTAACCAGGTTCATTTACTGACAACAGATGTAATTTTTATTATATTCAGCTGAAAGATCATCAACTCGGGCCAGAACTTGTCATCTATCGGTAGAAGAGTTTCTGTCACTGGATTCTATTCCTTTCTGTATTTCTTAGATTTCTGTACAGAAGAGTTTTTAATTTATTCAGGAGATTGCAGAAGATTTTTCACAACCATGTACATCAGTTATCTTTGCTTCCGTTAAAAAAATTTTTATTGCATTTTTGGATGCGCTGCGCACAACGTTGTGTTGTCAGGACCCATCAGGACCCGAGAAGGGCAAGTATAGGAACACTGTCTGCTGAGCCCTGTATCTAAAGTAAAATATTTATGGAACCTTGTAAAATGCTCATAAATGTTCAAAACAGAATCGCGGGGACGACCTGTCACTGATTAGCTAAAAGCACGGCCAATGAAAGAGGCCAAAACCACTAAATGGTGGGAATTGATGTCTTGAATTTCAATAGAAGATAATTTGCTTATTACCCAATGAGAACATAGTGGGCCCCCTATTATTCCAGTGCACTAGACCTTGACCTACGTCACCCTTCCAACACTGGGGACCCAATCGGGACACTGGTTTGCGCCCTTGTGTTCCCTATGCACATGGATCATCATCTATGAAGGGGATGTAAAGGATCTGCCGGACACAGCTTCTGTGTCGATGCCCGTGGTTAGTCAGTCTGCACCTGCTCCTAAGTCTGATCGAGTGACCCCTCCTACCAATCAGGCTGGGAGGCTGAGGAGTGGGAGAGCCTATCACAGCCTGGCCAGATGGAGCTAGCTCCCGCCCTCTGTCTATTTATACCTTCACTTCCTGCTCCTCCTTTGCCTGTGATTCTCCTGTTTCCTGGCAGTGCTGCTGCTGCTTGAACTATTTGTCCCTGCTTCATATTGACCCTGGCTTACTGACTACTCTCCTGCTCTGCGTTTGGTACCTCGTACACTCCTGGTTTGACCCGGCTCGTTCACTACTCTCCTGCTCTGCGTTTGGTACCTCGTACACTCCTGGTTTGACTCGGCTCGTTCACTTCTCTTGTTGCTCACGGTGTTGCCGTGGGCAACTGCCCCATTTTCCTTAGCTTCTGTCTAACCATGTCTGTTTGTCTGTCGTGCACTTATTGAGCGTAGGGACCGTCGCCCAGTTGTACGCCGTCGCCTAGGACGGGCCGTTGCAAGTAGGCAGGGACTGAGTGGCGGGTAGATTAGGGCTCACCTGTCTGTCTCCCTTCCCCGTCATTACAGGGATTCTTCATCATTTCAGCGTGACACATACATAGTCCTGATGCCGAGCAGCGCCAGGGCCCTATATTCGATACAGCACTTCAAGGTCATCAGTGCTGCTTCACATAAAATATCCTGATACCGCCCGGCGTCATTACATTGTATGAGCCGTGTCATGCTGAGGGAGCCGGAGGGGAGAAGAGAAACGAAAAGATGAGCATAATTTTTTAATTTCTTTTATTAATTTTTTCTATCAAGAATGTAATAGGACGTGGGGGAGGGTAGTCTGATTGGGGGGACAAGGTACGAGGCCTAGCACGGGCCTCTATCTTACCACCTTTCATAGAGTTACATTTACGCCACCCAGAACCTGGAATATATTTTACTAAATTTTATGACAGTTTTCTGATGTAAATTATAATAAATGTGTCAGGCCGCTGTAACCATGCCCCTTTTTGAAAGCCACGCCCATTTTCTACGAAAGCGATGAAAGCGGTGTAAATAGGCCAAAAAGACAAAGACTTTTAGCCGTTTTGCGACTTTGCTACTCCAGAAAACTGGTGTAGAAAGGTTAAAATATGACCCCCTATATCGCCAAAGATCCCTGGTCCTTTCACCATCTTGCCCCGGGACCTCCGCTTCCTTACATACTTATGATGGAGCCAATTATTCTGTGGTTGGTAAACAGCGGGACTCATGTTTATCGGGAAAAATGTTGGCGCTACTTAATGTTCATGTCTTACTTTACCATCATTGTGTCCAAGATGTTTCCAGAGTCTAGCAGCGCCGCTGTGCCCATCATATAGTGCCACATGCAGCTTCCTGGTACTGAACCCATCTCTGCCAACAGAGGAAGATGGCGGCTACAAGGGAGATCAGCGGCAGGAGCGCTCCTTGTCCAGGGTGAAGGGAATGGGCAGAATCTGTTCCTATGTAATAGTCTCTAGGTGTTGTCTGAATGACTGACATCAAACTCCTTGTGTATATGCAGATGTAGCAGCAGCGGTTGTGGCTCCGTACAATGTTATATTACACGTCTCAGCTGCTGCAGAACCTCTTTGACTCTTCCAGTTTAGCACACGATTCTATGGTCCGGAATTTTCTTGTATTACTGACGCCATACAACATTACAACCAAAAATTGTCATTTATAAGAGATGTTTTATTTAATGATGGATTTATATCCTGTGGTTGGTTTTATAGCGCCAGCATATAGTTTAGCGCTGTACAGGGATCATCATCCTTGACCTATCAGTATATTTTTTTAAGTGTGGGAGGAAACCGGAGTACCCGGAGGAAACCCACGCAAACACGGGGAGAACATACAAACTCCATGCAGATGTTGTCCTGGGTCAGATTGTATACGAGACCCCGATCCTGCATGGCAACAGCGCTAACCACTGAGCCACCGTGCCGCCCCAAAATATATGACATGACCATATTGTGGTGGAAGATAGAGATGTCACTTTCCACAGGTCTTCTGGATGACTTCTTCTATGTGCTGCCATCTTTGCTGGTTTTTATTCTGGCTGATGATGGAGCATGATGGCTACTGATGGATCTTCTCAGTTCTTGGTCACGAGGACCATCTTGTTGTGACAGGAGCCACACAAAAACCTCTCGGTGTCAAGAGACTCTGTCCATCGTCCAACTCTAGGGGGAGAAAAAGCTTATATTAAAGACAAATCCTAAAAACCCAAACAGATCCAGAATAAATGATGGAACCCCCTTATATTCTTTCTGTAGAGACTAGTCTCCAGACAACAGTAAAGCAAGCAGTGGTGGTAACTAACCCAATATACATACTCAAGTATTACAGAAAAAGGGCAGAAATACTAGAACATGACCCCTCCAGCCTCAGGTCCGGTCTTTCTCTGCTTGACACAATGTTGGCTTTTATAACAGATGGCATCTTACCTGAATTGGCACCCTGAGCATTCATAGACCACCGGGTAGTGGATCTCATAATCATGGTGTTGTGTAATGGGTGGCAGCTCAGGGTGAGCCAGGTTGGCCTCCTCACAGTAGAACTTCCATAGCCGGCCATGGCAATCCTCCGCTCGTCCATCGATGATCCAGCAGGCAGCGTGACACATCTCATGGATCAATGTGTTTTTAACTCGTTCTGAAGACAGAGGAGGAAATAATTACAATCAGTATTAACGACACTTGGAAGATTTCACAGCAGCAGATCTAGAAATGGTCCATGATGTGACACCGACCTGCAGAATCGCAGACTTTGTCCGATAGTTGGATAATGGCGCTGCGATCCCCATTGTTATTAAGGAAGCCGGTGCGACCGCATGTTTTTCTCAGCCTTTTATTCCAGCTGATGTCCATGTGTTCAGGAAGCTACAGAAGAAGGAAGGAGAAAATCTAGAAATATGACAGAGACACCTTTACATCTATGATACACGGAGGTTTTCTGACCGTATACCTGATTGTCAAAGACGCTCTGGTTGTAGAACTCGTACAGACGTCTTGTCAGCTCCTGTTTGTTCTGATGGAAATTGGTCACATATTTGGATCTGGGAGAAGTCAGGTCTCTCAGGAAACAGTTATTGATGGGACGCTCCTGTCTCCTGATAATAAAACATAATAGAAGTTCACATATTAATAATGGAAATATTCTAAGAACATACACAATATGGAAACACACATAACAGCTTATCTGAGAGTAATTATACTGCCACCTAGTGACCAGATAACATGAACTAGATAACATGGTTTATAGAGAAATACTCTACCTTGTCTCCTTCTGCAAAAAGCTGAATGGAGAATTGGGCTCTGGAAAATATAAAAAAAATAGCGTCATATACTTATCAGTAATTCAGTTTTCCTAATCAAGAAAAAAAATCTTTATTGTATACCTGACTCTATATGTAACAGGGAAGGACCAAAGAAACCATCATCATCCTCAAGGCTACTTGGAGACCTTGGAATAGGCGGGTGAGACTGGAATAACGAAACATAAGACCCAAACAATTAAAATGAAGGAGAAGAAACAATGTAAAAGTGTAACTAAATACTGTAGAGAAGTGACCGCCGACCTGATGTAGATTCTCATCACTGCCGCTGTCCTGTGTGTCCGACTCAAAAATCTCACGGCACTTTTTTTTGACCAATAACTATGAAGGAAAAAAGAAAAAAAGTTACTATCTTACCTTTATAATCCCATAAATTTCAATCACAAATAGAAATACGAAGTAAAACATCTTCTCATTCTCCTGGATAAAAGGGCGGCTTTTAAATAATTTCCCCTGCTTCCCCCAAGTTACCCCAGTCTGGCACTAGTATAAGGATGGAGCTGGCACTGGTGTTGCTGCGTTTATACCCCGGTCACAGCTTGTAAACTAGAATATTGCTGTGATTTTTCTGGAGAATGGGCTGTATATACTAGGAGTGTGGCTGTAATACGGCTTTATATTACATGCACCATATTAATGTGCCATAGACAACATTGTGTAAAGCCGCCACTCACCTGGTCGTCACTGCCGCCGTCCTCTGTATCAGATTCTATAATAAAGCAACGTTTGCGCTTCTTATTTAACATTTTTGCACAATTCTAAAGCAAAAATCTCTCTCCACAAATTCTATCACCCTCAGCGGATGTGTCCGGAACTGGAACTTTTATCATCTCTTCATATTGTGACATCATCATGACATGTGTGGAATCACTGATACTGTGACATCATGACTTGAGTGACATTTTGGACTGTAATGTGTATGTATGTATGTGTATGTTTATATGTATGTATGTATGTATGTATGTATGTGTGTGTGTATATATATATATATATATATATATATATATGCCTTTCTTTTGTGTGTATATACACTACCGTTCAAAAGTTTAGGGTCACTTAGAAATTTCCTTATTTTTGAAAGAAAAGCACAGTTTTTTTCAATGAAGAGAACATTAAATTAATCAGAAATACACTCTATACATTGTTAATGTGGTAAATGACTATTCTATCTGCAAACGTCTGGTTTTTAATGCAATATCTACATAGGTGTATATAGGCCCATTTCCAGCAACCATCACTCCAGTGTTCTAATGGTACATTGTGTTTGCTAACTGTGTTAGAAGGCTAATGGATGATTAGAAAACACTTGCTTGAAAACCCTTGTGCAATTATGTTAGCACCGCTGTAAACAGTTTTGCTGTTTAGAGGAGCTATAAAACTGACCTTCATTTGAGCTAGTTTAGAATCTGGAGCATTACATTTGTGGGTTCGATTAAACTCTCCAAATGGCTACAAAAAGAGAGCTTTCATGTGAAACTCGACAGTCTATTCTTGTTCTTAGAAATGAAGGCTATTCCATGCGAGAAATTGCCAAGAAACTGAAGATTTCCTACAACGGTGTGTACTACGCCCTTCAGAAGACAGCACAAACAGGCTCTAACCAGAGTAGAAAGAGAAGTGGGAGGCCCCGCTGCACAATTGAGCAACAAGACAAGTACATTAGAGTCTCTAGTTTGAGAAATAGACGCCTCACAGGTCCTCAACTGGCAGCTACATTAAATAGTACCCACAAAACGCCAGTGTCAACATCTACAGTGAAGAGGCGACTCCGGGATGCAGGCCTTCAGGGCAGAGTGGCAAAGAAAAAGCCATATCTGAGACTGGCTAATAAAAGGAAAAGATTAATATGGGCAAAAGCACACAGACATTGGACAGAGGAAGATTGGAAAAAAGTGTTATGGACAGACGAATCGAAGTTTGAGGTGTTTGGATCACACATTTGTGAGACGCAGAACAACTGAAAAGATGCTGGAAGAGTGCCTGACGCCATCTGTCAAGCATGGCGGAGGTAATGTGATGGTCTGGGGTTGCTTTGGTGCTGCTAAATTGGGAGATTTGTACAAGGTAAAAGGGATTTTGAATAAGGAAGGCTATCACTCCATTTTGCAACGCCATGCCATACCCTGTGGACAGCGCTTGATTGGAGCCAATTTCATCCTAGAACAGGACAATGACCCAAAGCACACCTCCAAATTATGCAAGAACTATTTAGGGAAGAAGCAGGCAGCTGGTATTCTATCTGTAATGGAGTGGCCAGCGCAGTCACCAGATCTCAACCCCATAGAGCTGGTGTGGGAGCAGCTTGACCGTAGGGTACGCAAGAAGTGCCCATCAAGCCAATCCAACTTGTGGGAGGGGCTTCTGGAAGCATGGGGTGAAATTTCTCCCGATTACCTCAGCAGATTAACAGCTAGAATGCCAAAGGTCTGCAATGCTGTAATTGCTGCAAATGGAGGATTCTTTGACGAAAGCAAAGTTTGAAGGAGAAAATTATTATTTCAAATAAAAATCATTATTTCTAACCTTGTCAATGTCTTGACTATATTTTCTAGTCATTTTGCAACTCATTTGATAAATATAAGTGTGAGTTTTCATGGAAAACACAAAATTGTCTGGGTGACCCCAAACTTTTGAACGGTAGTGTATATATATTTATATATAGTCTGTATATTCATACATATATATATATATGTATATGTATGTATATAGGGATCAAAGCTCAATTACCCAATGTTACAATTAAAATATCAATTATACAATAAAGAGCAAAAATTCATAAGATACAGTACAACACATACCATAATGGATATCAATAAAGTGCAATAGTGACAGTAACACCATATCATGAAAAAATTGTAATACATAAACATTAAAAATACTCACATACAATGGTGTTTATAATCGTAACTGGTATATATAAAAATAATTGGTACCATGCCATTCATATTAGATTGATTACAAAAGAGGACGTCACTCACCAGACCAGGAAAACAAATAGATATACTTCAGCTCAATAGCTGTACATGCCGGCGTTCACACCGTCACACTGCGCATGTCCGCCACAAGTCTCATTCGCTGGGCAAAAATAGATCCCCTGACTGATGGATGGAACGCAATGAGATCACCTCATTAATATTCACTGGAGACAGCCTCCGGGATGAAAGAAAGGTGCGCAGGCGCACTACATATATCGTTCCAAACTCCACCATATTAACTGATGGCCTTAACGTCCTGTCACTCTAAACGCTCCCACAAGTAGGAATCCGTGCTAGAAGTGTCATCACCATATCTCCCCATATTGCGGCGCGCATCAACTCCATTAGTCAAGCGCACATAGCGTGGCCATAGGTGTAAAGGATCTGCCAGGCACAACTTCTGTGTATACTCCCATAGGTAATCAGTCTGCACCTGAGTCTATGTCTCTGAGACTGACTCCATCTTCCACCACTCAGGATGGCAGGCTTAGGAGTGGGAGAGCCTATCGCAGATTGGCCAGACGGAGCTAGCACCCGCCCTCTGTCTATTTATACCTGCCTTTCCTGTCCCTCTTTTGCTTGTGATTCTTCTCGTGTGGTTTCCTGGCCCAGCTACAGCTTCTAACTATTTGATCCTGCTCCATACTGACCCTGGCTTACTGACTACTCTCCTGCTCTGCGTCTGGTACCTCGTGCACTCCTGGTTTGACTCGGCTCGTTCACCACTCTTGTTGCTCACGGTGTTGCCGTGGGCAACTGCCCCTTTCCCTTTGCTTTGTGTTCCCTTGTCTGTTTGTCTCGTGCACTTACTGAGCGTAGGGACCGCCGCCCAGTTGTACCCCGTCGCCTAGGGCGGGTCATTGCAAGTAGGCAGGGACAGAGTGGTGGGTAGATTAGGGCTCACTTGTCCGTTTCCCTACCCCCGTCATTACATAATCACAAGCCCATATACCTAGTCTGCAATGCTCCCTGACACTACTATGGACCCCCTTGAGACTCTGTCCCAGCAAATGCAGGGTCTCTCCCTACAGGTCCAGGCCCTGGCTCAGAGGGTCAACCAGCCTGACGCTACCATGGTAGTGCCCCTCACCTCACCTCTTGAACCCCACCTCAAGTTGCCTGACCGGTTCTCAGAGGACCGGAGGACTTTTCTCTCCTTTCGGGAGAGTTGTAGGCTCTACTTTCGCTTAAAGCCTCATTCCTCTGAGAGCCAGCGGGTGGGTATATTTATGTCCCGGCTCCAGGAAGGCCCCCAAGAGGGGGCCTTCTCCTTGGCTCCTGACGCCCCTGAACTTTCCTCCGTTGATCGTTTATTTTCTGCTGTCGGACTCATTTATGACAAGACTGACAGGACTGCCTTTGCCGAGAGTCAGCTGGTGACCTTACGTCAGGGTAAGAGACCTGTTGAGGAGTATTGTTCTGACTTTAGGAAGTGGTGCGTAGCTTCTCGGTGGAATGACCCTGCCTTAAGGTGCCAGTTTAGGTTGGGTCTGTCGAACGCCCTGAAAGACCTGCTAGTTAGCTATCCCTCTTCTGACTCCCTAGACCAGGTTATGGCTTTAGCGGTACGACTTGACCGACGTCTCAGGGAACGACAGCTTGAACGTTTTTGTGTTTTCCCCTCTGACTCCCCCATGATGCCTCCCGAGGTCCCATTGCTTCGCTCTTCCACGGAAGACTCGGAGGTACCTATGCAACTCGGGGCCTCCATGTCCCCCCGACAACGTAGAGAGTTCCGCTGGAAGAATGGTCTCTGCTTCTATTGTGGAGATGACAAGCATCAAGTGAACACCTGTCCTAGGCGTAAGAATAAGCAGCCGGAAAACTTCCGTGCCTAAGTGATCATCAGGGAGGACACTTGGGCGCACAGGTATTTCCCGTAAATATGAAACGTAATAAAATCTTGCTTCCCTTTCAGGTCTCTTTTGGTGGTAGGTCTGCTACCGGCATTGCCTTCGTGGATTCAGGGTCTTCTGCTAATATCATGTCTGTGGAATTTGCTATGTCTCTAGCTATGCCTTTGATTGATTTGCCTAAACCTGTCCCGGTAGTGGGTATCGACTCCACTCCTCTTGCTAATGGTTATTTTACACAGCATACCCCTGTTTTCGAACTCCTTGTTGGCTCCATGCATTTGGAGCAGTGCTCTGTACTGTTGATGCAGGGATTATCGTCCGATTTGGTTTTAGGCCTTCCCTGGTTGCAGTTGCATAATTCCACGTTTGACTGGAATACTGGGGAGCTTACCAAATGGGGTAATGAATGCTTGACGTCATGTTTTTCTGTTAATTCTATTTCTCCCCCTGAGGAGGTGAACACGCTACCTGAGTTTGTTCAGGACTTCGCTGATGTTTTCTCTAAGGAGGCCTCCGAAGTGTTACCTCCTCATAGAGAATACGATTGCGCTATCAAATTGGTACCAGGAGCTAAGCTTCCTAAGGGTAGGATATTTAATCTTTCTTGTCCCGAACGTGAAGCCATGAGAGAGTATATCCAGGAATGCCTGACCAAGGGTTACATTCGCCCCTCTACTTCTCCGGTAGGTGCTGGCTTCTTCTTCGTAGGGAAGAAGGATGGTGGTCTTAGGCCATGCATTGACTACCGTAACTTGAATAAGGTCACTGTAAGGAACCAGTATCCCCTTCCTTTCATTCCTGATCTCTTTAATCAGGTTCAGGGGGCCCAATGGTTCTCTAAGTTTGATCTACGGGGGGCGTATAACCTTATCCGCATCAAAGAGGGGGATGAGTGGAAGACTGCGTTTAACACGCCCGAAGGTCATTTCGAATACCTCGTCATGCCCTTTGGGTTGTGTAATGCTCCTGCGGTCTTCCAGAATTTCATAAATGAGATTTTGAGAGATTACCTGGGGGTATTTATTGTAGTGTACCTTGATGACATACTGGTGTTTTCCAAGGACTGGTCCTCCCACATTGAGCATGTCAGGAAGGTGCTCAAGGTCCTTCGGGAAAACAAACTGTTTGCGAAAACCGAAAAATGTGTGTTTGGGGTACAGGAGATACCATTTTTGGGTCAAATCCTCACTCCTCATGAATTCCGCATGGACCCCGCCAAGGTCCAGGCTGTGGCGGAATGGGTCCAACCTGCCTCCCTGAAGGCGTTACAGTTTTTTTGGGGTTTGCTAATTATTACAGGAGATTTATTGCTAACTTCTCGGTCATCGCTAAGCCTCTTACGGACCTCACTCGCAAAGGTGCTGATCTCCTCCACTGGCCTCCTGAGGCTGTCCAGGCTTTTGAGGTCCTTAAGAAGTGCTTTATCTCGGCCCCGGTGCTGGTTCAGCCCAACCAAATGGAGCCATTTATCGTGGAAGTTGACGCATCCGAGGTGGGAGTGGGGGCTGTCTTGTCCCAGGGTACCAGGTCCCTCACCCATCTCCGTCCCTGTGCCTACTTCTCCAGGAAGTTTTCACCTACTGAGAGTAACTATGATATTGGCAACCGCGAACTCTTAGCCATTAAATGGGCATTTGAAGAGTTGCGCCACTTCCTGGAGGGGGCTAGGCACCAGGCAACGGTCCTTACCGACCACAAGAATCTGGTTTTCCTAGAATCTGCCCGGAGGCTAAACCCGAGACAAGCTCGATGGGCGCTATTTTTTACCAGATTCAACTTTTTGGTTACCTATAGGGCTGGGTCTAAAAATATTAAGGCCGATGCACTGTCGCGTAGCTTCATGGCCAGCCCTCCTTCGGAGGAAGATCCTGCTTGTATTTTGCCTCCTGGTATAATCATTTCTTCTATTGATTCTGATTTAGTCTCTGAAATTGCGGCTGATCAAGGTTCAGCTCCCGGGAACCTTCCTGAGGACAAGTTGTTTGTTCTCCTGCAATACCGGCTAAGGGTACTTAGGGAAAATCATGACTCTGCACTATCTGGTCATGCAGGCATCCTGGGTACCAAACACCTCATTGCCAGAAACTATTGGTGGCCTGGGTTGCCTAAAGACGTTAAGGCCTACGTCGCCGCTTGTGAGGTTTGTCTACGTTCTTTGCCCATTCCCCAGAGACCTTGGACCCATATCTCCATGGATTTTATCACCGATTTGCCTCCATCTCAAGGCAAGTCGGTGGTGTGAGTGGTAGTAGACCGTTTCAGTAAGATGTGCCACTTTGTGCCCCTCAAGAAACTACCCAACGCCAAGACGTTAGCTACCTTGTTTGTCAAACACATCCTGCGTCTCCATGGGGTCCCTGTCAATATTGTTTCGGACAGAGGGGTACAATTTGTTTCATTGTTTTGGAGAGCCTTCTGTAAAAAGTTGGAGATTGATCTGTCCTTCTCCTCTGCCTTCCGTCCTGAAACTAATGGCCAAACTGAGAGGACTAATCAATCTCTAGAACAATATTTAAGGTGTTTTATCTCTGACTGTCAATATGATTGGGTCTCATTCATTCCCCTCGCCGAATTTTCCCTTAATAACCGGGTCAGTAACTCGTCAGGGGTCTCCCCCTTTTTCTGTAATTTTGGGTTTAATCCACGGTTCTCCTCCGTTTCATATGGTAGTTCCAACAATCCCGAGGTAGAGGTCGTTCATCGGGAACTGTGCACAGTCTGGGCCCAGGTTCAGAAGAACCTATAGGCATCCCAGAGCGTACAAAAAACTCAGGCTGATAGAAGACGTTCTGCTAACCCCTTGTTTATGGTCGGGGATCTGGTGTAGTTATCGTCTAGGAACTTGCGCCTTAAGGTCCCGTCCAAGAAGTTTGCTCCCCGGTTTATTGGGCCGTATAAGGTCATTGAAGTCCTCAATCCTGTCTCATTCCGACTGGAGATGCCCCCATCTTTTCGAATACACGACGTGTTTCATGCCTCCCTCCTTAAACGCTGCTTGGCTCCCTCGAGGAAACCTCCTGTTCCCGTTCTCACCCCTGAGGGGGTGGAATTCGAGGTGGCCAAGATTGTGGACAGCAAGATGGTCCAAGGCTCCCTCCAGTACCTGGTCCATTGGAGAGGATACGGGCCTGAGGAGAGGACTTGGGTACCCGCCCGGGATGTTCACGCTGGGGTGTTGGTCAGGAAGTTCCACCTTCGTTTCCCCAATAAACCAGGTCCACTTAGAAAGGGTCCGGTGGCCCCTCATAAAAGGGGGGGGTACTGTAAAGGATCTGCCAGGCACAACTTCTGTGTATACTCCCATAGGTAATCAGTCTGCACCTGAGTCTATGTCTCTGAGACTGACTCCATCTTCCACCACTCAGGATGGCAGGCTTAGGAGTGGGAGAGCCTATCGCAGCCTGGCCAGACGGAGCTAGCTCCCGCCCTCTGTCTATTTATACCTGCCTTTCCTGTTCCTCCTGTGCTTGTGATTCTTCTCGTGTGGTTTCCTGGCCCAGCTACAGCTTCTAACTATTTGATCCTGCTCCATACTGACCCTGGCTTACTGACTACTCTCCTGCTCTGCGTCTGGTACCTCGTGCACTCCTGGTTTGACTCGGCTCGTTCACCACTCTTGTTGCTCACGGTGTTGCCGTGGGCAACTGCCCCTTTCCCTTTGCTTTGTGTTCCCTTGTCTGTTTGTCTCGTGCACTTACTGAGCGTAGAGACCGCCGCCCAGTTGTACCCCGTCGCCTAGGGCGGGTCGTTGCAAGTAGCGGGTAGATTAGGGCTCACTTGTCCGTTTCCCTACCCCCGTCATTACAATAGGAGTATTTATACTCGTACCATAACTCGATTTAAGAAAACAATGTGAAAGTGCTCCATACCGCTAGGACAACATATGTCCGGTCTATGCCCATATGGAGGGCACAACAGTACTAGGGCTGGTTACCCTCTGTCCCCAGTGCAGACATACCAAACGTTCGGCACTACTGTCCTGCTGGTCAATCACACTGACAATCTGTAGCTATATAACTCACATAGTGGCATATGGTGAAAACCTGATTGGTATCCAAGGTCCAAATAGAAAATACATCCACCTCATCAGTACTATAAAGAAGTCATTTATTGGAGAAACCTGGAGAAACGAAACAATCTGAATATCTGAAATATCAAAGATTAACAAAAAGGAAAAAAAACTGACCCTTTACCACCAAGAAACGGCACATGAATAGAATTCTATATGAACAGAGACCTAGGCAAGGGAACCCTAAGGCCCCAAGCACATGGCGTGCCCGACGGCTGTCTGCATTTTTGGCCCGTGCTCCCATACAAAGTATGGGATATGGGCAATAAAAAGCAAAAGATACGACATGTCCTATAATTTGCAGTACATTTCTATGACCCCGACACCTTCCCGTAAATAAATGGAAAGGTGTCCGTGGACAATAGAAGAGAAGGGTTCCGCAATTACCGACAATTTCTACGGTCATGTGCATGGGGCCTAAGGGGTACATCCAACTAGGTGCATTCAACGCTACTATAATAGAAGATCCCCCCTTTTTTTATGTTACTACTGAAACACATTCAAAGGGTATATAAAATTTCTTTACCGCTCAACGGCACCGAGAACCACAGTCCAACTTACAATCTTATGGACGTTTCTGCTCAGTCCACAAGCAATAGACAATCTACAATCCAGAAAAGGTGTGTGCAGTTGTTCTGGTCCTTGTAGTTCCACGGAGCTCTGCACCCTCTCCCGATGTTCGAGCTCCAGGCAGGATCAATTCTAGAACTCCGAAAGAAAAAGGAGAAATAGTGCAACACCCTCTGTTTTTTTTTGCAACACGCAAGATTTATTTCATAATTACAGAAAGTAGAAGAATTAAAAGCATAAATGATACAAATAAAACCAAGAGCAGCACGTCAAACAGTCTCGCCCAACCCTGGGTTTCACCCTTCCGGCTTCCTCTGGGGCATAAGTGACGTACCAAATAATCATGACTTAAATTGCTGCTCAAGCATTTATATAAATGTGCAATATAATATAACAACACAAATAATACATCATCAATCAACAAAATAAAAGAAAAAATCATCAACATATACACAAATATATAAAACGCATTATATCAGGTACATAAAAGATCAACATATCTAAATATATAAAAATATATGTATAAAAATCCTCCTAGTCCATATCTTCTATGTATAAAAAACAACCTCAACTTTTCATGTAATGAAATGTTAATAGGAAAATGACATATCTTAATACCCCTAAACTAAGCACTTTCAAATTTGCAGCTATTGCCATACCCAATACTAATCTTCCCACCGATTGGAATCATAAATTGCTTAAACCAATCACAAGCTAGCTTAGAAAATCCAACTATTCTCATTGAGAAAAACGGGGCAGGACATAAACAGCAATCTATCACAGCCGGGAAGTTACTACAAGAAAACGGAGAGGTGAATTCAGCACCACGATGCTGTCCACATAGACATCAATGGAAAGAAATAGAGTCGCGTATTCAGCGCTATTGTAAGTGACGCGTTCCGCACCACACTACTGTCCACGTGAAAATAGAGGTATTATTATTAAATCCAGATAGGAAAAAATTAGAACAAGATAACCTATTCAACACCACATTACTGTCCACAAGTACATTAACCCCTTAAGGACGCAGCCTAGTTTGGGCCTTAAGGCTCAGAGCCCATTTTTGAAATCTGACATATTTCACTTTATGTGGTAATAACGTCGGAATGCTTAAAGGAACAGTGTCATCACAAATAATTTTTTTATATGTTAAAGATGTTAGTGCTTTATTAAAAACGTTTATATTTATTTGTGTGTTTGTGTTTTACTTTTTCTTATTTTTACACTTTTTCTTCCCTATGGGGGCTGCCATTTTTTGTTCCATTTCTGTATGTGTCGATTAACGACACATACAGACATGGAATACGGCAGCCACAGTCCCATAGGGACTGCGAACGGGTCCCGTCCCATTCACTTCTGTGTACGGCGTCTGTGTGGGAACTGCGCATGCGCCGCTCCCACACAGTCCAATTTGAAATTGGCGCCGTCCGGCGCCATTTTCCTGTGGACCGGAAGTCGCGGCCGGACAGTAATATTACTACTTCCGGTCGCGGCTTCCGGACTTGTGCACTTGGACCAGCGGCAGCAGACGGAGCGGACGGGCCGGAGGGAGCCGCGGCGGCAGGAGCAGGTAAGAGATTTCAATGTATGTTCGTGTTTGTGTGTGTTTACTACTGTATGTAAACCTACTACACTGTGTGTTAGCTCAAAAAATGGCGACACACAGTGTAGGAGGTTACACCGTTCAAACCCCTCGTTTATCCCGGCACTAGCCAGGATAAAGGAGGGGGGGGATGCTGAGAGCTCACTAGAGCGAGGGCTTTTTACCCAATTTTGCAATGCTGCAATTTTGGGAATAGCTCCATCTAGTGACCAGAAATGGGAAATATTCTAAATTAGAATTAATTTATAATATTTCCTGACTCGTGAAAAAAATAAAAAAAATTTGAACAATGTTTAATCACCCACACACTAAATGTTTAATTAAAAAAAAAAAAAACATGTTTTTCTGGCAACACATTCCCTTTAAACCTATCCAAGTGATTCTGAGATTGTTTTCTCGTGACACTTTGGGCTTCATGTTCGTGGTAAAATTTGGTCGATATATTCAGTGTTTATTGGTGAAAAATTGCAAAATTTAGAGAGAATTTAGAAAAAATAGAATTTTTCAGAATTTAAATGCATCTGCTTGTAAAACAGACGGTTATACCACCCAAAATAGTTACTAGTTCACATTTCCCACATGTCTACTTTAGATTGGCATCGTTTTTTGAACATTCTTTTACCTGTTCAGTTCTGAAGGGGCTTTGAGGGGCCTATGTATTAGAAACCCCGATAAAACACCCCATTTTAAAAACTAGACCCCTCAAAGTATTCAAAACAGCATTTAGAAAGTTTTTTAACCCTTCAGGCATTTCACAGGAATTAAAACAAAGTGGAGGTGAAATTTGCAAATTTCATTTTTCTTGCTGATCTTCAATTTTATTCAATTTTTTTTGTGAAACACAGAAGGTTTTACCAGAGAAACACTACTAAATATGTACTGTCCAGATTCTGCAGTTTTTAGAAATGTCCCACTTGTGGCTCTACTGCGCTCGTGGACTAAAACACAAGCCCTAGAAGCAAAGAAGCACCTAGTGCATTTTGAGGCCTCTTTTTTTATTAGAATATATTTTAGGCAGCATGCCAGGTTTGAAGAGGTGTTGAGGTGCCAAAACAGTAGGAATCCCCCAATAGTGACCACATTTTGGAAACTACACCCCTCAAGGAATTCATTTATGGTTGTTGTTATCATTTTGACCACACTGTTTTTTCACAGCACCTATTTGAATTGGTCTGTGAAATAAAAAAAATGAATTTTTTTTCAATAAGATGTCATTTGTGATCAAAATGTCCTATTTTCACAGGGAACAAAATACCCCAGTTTGTTGCCCAATTTGTTCTGAGTGCGGCAATACCCCATTTGTGGTGATAAACTGCCGTTTGGGCCCATGGGTGGGCTCAGAAGGAAAGGAGCGCTATGTGTTTGGTGGAGTCCAGATTTTGCTGGATTGGTTTTAGGGTGCCATGTCGCATTTGCAGAGCTCCAGAGGTATCAAAGCAATGGAAACCCACCAGAAGTGTCCCCATTTTGGAAACTACACCCTTCAAACAATTCATTTATGGGTAATGTGACTATTTAGACCCCATAGTTTCTTCACAGAACTTATTTGAATTGGTCTGGGAATTTAAAAAAAAATATATTTTTACCAATAATATGTAGTTTTAGCTCAAAATTTCTTATTTTCACAAGAAATAAAATACCCTAATTTTGTTGCCCAATTTGTCCTGAGTGCGGCAATACCCCATTTGTGGTGGTAAACTGACGTTTGGGCCCATGGGAGGGCTCAGAAAGAAAGGAGCGCTATTTGTTCTTTGGAGTCCAGATTTTTCTGGATTGGCTTTCGGGTGCCATGTCGCATTTGCAGAGCCCCAGAGGTATCAAAGCAATGGAAACCCACCAGAAGTGACCCCATTTTGGAAACTACACCCCTCAAGGAATTCATTTATGGTTGTTGTTATCATTTTGACCACACAGTTTTTTTCACAGCACCTATTTGAATTGGTCTGTGAAATAAAAAAAATGAAATTTTTTCCAATAAGATGTAATTTTTGCTCAAAATTTCTTCTTTTCACAGGGAGCAAAATACCCCATTATGTTGCCCAATTTGAGGCATTCATCTAGAGGTGTAGTAAGAATTTTGACCGGAGACATACACCCCATAAATTGTAATGTGGGTTCTCACGGGTACGTCAATACCCTCAATGTGGCTATTATCAGCTGCCTGGGCACGCAGCAGGGCTCAGAAGGGAAAGACGAGGGGGGATAAGCTGTGCGGAGTGCATCAGGGTAAGTAAAACTGGGGTAGATTAAAAATCAAGGGATGTATGATACATTTTGAAGCACTCTTTCATACGGAGCCTTAGTTTTTCGGGACACGTGTCACATAGATATATTGTGTCCTTCCTTATCCACCTCTTATAGCAGACTTTGTACCTCTTTTGACTTTTTCCTTTCTTGCCAGTTTGGGGAACTTCTCCTGGAAAGTGTTGCCCTGGTACGATGCGTGTGGCACCCGCTTCCATAAGTACTGGGTGCCCCCCTTCTTGGTTAATAAAAATTTGTTTCTTGATAACCTCTTGAAATTCCAGGAAAGTTCCCGTCTGGCCTGTACATCGATGTAAAACGTACGCATTGTACAATGCCATCTGTATGATGTGCCCGGCCAGCTTCTTATACCACACCGCATGGCACCGTAGGACTTGATCTGACAAGTCCACCCCTCCCATGTACCTATTGTAGTCCAGGATGCAGTCTGGTTTGGGGGTCTCTGTACTGGTACCTCGTACAGGTACATGGGTACTGGTGTGGCATCTCTCTTGTCCTTGTACTTGACACACAATATGTTGCTGCTAGATTGTGCCCTGCTCTCACCCCTTCTGAGTGTTTGCCCTGCAAAGGGAGGCCTCTCAGGTTTCTTCTAGCAGTGCCGCATGCCGCAGGACTTCTGGAAGCGAGGCAGTTGAAGAGTGGGACGCTGGTATAAAAATTATCCAGGTAGGGGTGGTAACCCTAGTCCAGCAGTGGGTGCACCAAATCCCACACAATTTTTGCATTAACTCCCAGTAAGGGGGGGCATTCTGGGGGCTGAATACTGGTATCCTTCTCTTCATATATCCTACATTTGTAGGTATACCCTCATGCACTCTCACACAGCTTATACATCTTCACGCCATACCTTGCCCTCTTACCCGGCAGGTACTCGCGGAATTGAAGCCTCCTTTTAAAATCTACCAAGGACTCATCAATAGAAATACACGTCTCGGTGGTGTATGTTTGGGAAAACCGGGCACTGAAACGGTCCAATAGGGGTCTCCATTTATACAAACGGTCAAAACTGGGGTCATCTCGGGGTGGGCACGGCTCATTATCAGTATAATGTAAGAAGCGAAGTATTGCCTAATTTATTTATTTTTTTAGGTTCCAGTTCAGTTCTGAAGTTGCTTTGAGGGGCCCATATATTAGAAACCCCTATCAAACACCTCATTTTAGAAACTAGACCCCTCAAAGTATTTACAACAGCATTTAGAAAGTTTATGAACCCTTTAGGTGTTTCACAGGAATTTAGAGCAAAGTAGAGGTGAAATGTACATTTTTTTTTTTGCCAGAAAATCCTTTTTATACCATACTTTTTTATAACACAAAAGATTTTTCCAGAGAAACGCAACTCAATAATTATTACCCAGATTCAACGGAGCACCTAGAGGATTTAGAGCCCTCCTTTTTATTAGGCACCATGTCCGGTTTGAAGAGGTCTTGTGGTGCCAAAACAGTGGAAACCCCCCAAAAGTGACCCTATTTTGGACACTAAACCCCTTGAGGAATCCATTGTAGTTTTCTTGGGGTGCATGCGACTTTTTGATCAGTTTTTATTCTATTTTTAAGTGGCGCTGTGACTAAAAAACAGCAATTCTACTATTGTTTTTTTATTCTATTTTTTTTACAGCGTTCACCGTGCGCTATAAATGACATATTCACTTTATTCTGCGGGGCGATACGATTACGGCGATACCAGATGTTTATAGTTTTTTTTTATGTCTTATGGCGTTTGCACAATAAAATACGTTTTGTAAACAATCATTCACTTTTTGTGTTACCTTATTCTAAGAGCCAGAACGTTTTTATTTTTCAATCAATAAAGCCGTGCGAGAACTTATTTTTTGCGTAACGAACTGTAGTTTCGATCAGCACCATTTTTAGGTACATGCGACTTTTTGATCTCTTTTTATTCCATTTTTTGGGAGGTGAAGTGACCAAACAATTGTGATTCTGGTACGGCTTATTATTATTTTATTTTACGGCGTTCACCGCGCGGGATAAATAATGAAATAATTTTGTAGTTCAGGCCGTTACGGACGCGGCGATACCAATTATGTATAGTTTATTTGTTTGTTTATACATTTTTATTAATAATAAAGGACTGATAAGGGAAAAGGGGGGATTGTTACATTTATTACTTTTAAATCTTTTATTTTCTTATTTTTACACATCTTTTTTTAACTTTTTTTTAACTTTATTACTTTGTCTCATTGGGGGACTTGAGGGCAGGAGGCCCTGATCACTATTCTAATACACTGCACTACATCCGTAGTGCAGTATATTAGAGCTGTCAGCTACTCACTGACAGCAAGCATAGGGGGTCCTTACTTCGTCAGGACCCACTAGGCTTCCGTCTATGGCATAGCCGGACGCCATTGTTTGGTGTCCGGTTGCCATAGTCACCATCGCCAGCCGCTATCGTATAGCAGGCTGGCGATTGTAGCTTAACCCCTAAAAAGCCGTGATCGCTATTGAACACGGCTTTTCAGGAGTTAATCAGCGGGGACACAGCGATCGGTCCCCGCTGTAGGAGCTGCGGCAGCTGCTGTACGAGACAGCAGCTGTCACAGCTCCTGTATGTGTTGGGAGGACGGCCGAAATGGCCGTTACTCCCGCGACGTACTATTAGGTCATGGAGCGCGAACGCTATGGTTACCATGACCTAATAGTACGTCCAGGAGCGGGAAGGGGTTAATGGATATATTGTTATTACATCGAGATGAAAAATATATATATATAATCACGCATTCTGCACCACCATGAATGAATATAGTGGCATATTTAGCATTACAATGCTATCCACAAAGAGATAAATAGACGTTGGATTGTTAAATCACGAAGAAGACGACACTCCGTCCTGGTTTCATCTACATAAATCAATTTACACGGACACTGCGACACATGTATGACATCACCTTTACAGGTACGAAATGTATTGATATTAAAAACCTCACCTGTTCCAGGAATCCAGATGAATAAAGGAGTCTCCCCCTCCATCATCATGGGACAGTTCTCACACAACATACAAGGGATTATGATATGCATTAGAGACAAAAAGGAGCATACTAGCCAGTATTAAAAGAAAATAGTTTTATTAAACATATAGAAACATGTATGAAAGATAAAAAGGTACAGAGCTGGACTTGAAGACTCTGAATAGTTACACTAAAACACAACTAGCAGGAATATCTCTATATAGCAGAATGAAGGGCAGTGTACAGTACATAGACTAAAGTGAGTGGACCAATATAATCATGACGCAAGTCATATACAACAACACTGTAAGACAATAGTGTCATGGGTAGATTTATACAAATACAGTACCATAAACAACAGGTGATGTATGACCTACAGTCATGCAAAGGTCTAGAAGGAGTTACAGACCATCAGTCATATAAGATGAAAGGAGATTCACAGACTGCAGCCTAAGTAAGCCGAACGTCCACCCACTGATATAACAACTTACCCATACTGAACGATAAATGCAGAGAGTCGAGCTAGTGTGAGTAGAAAAACTACCTTCTACTCACACTAGCTCGACTCTCTGCATTTATCGTTCAGTATGGGTAAGTTGTTATATCAGTGGGTGGACGTTCGGCTTACTTAGGCTGCAGTCTGTGAATCTCCTTTCATCTTATATGACTGATGGTCTGTAACTCCTTCTAGACCTTTGCATGACTGTAGGTCATACATCACCTGTTGTTTATGGTACTGTATTTGTATAAATCTACCCATGACACTATTGTCTTACAGTGTTGTTGTATATGACTTGCGTCATGATTATATTGGTCCACTCACTTTAGTCTATGTACTGTACACTGCCCTTCATTCTGCTATATAGAGATATTCCTGCTAGTTGTGTTTTAGTGTAACTATTCAGAGTCTTCAAGTCCAGCTCTGTACCTTTTTATCTTTCATACATGTTTCTATATGTTTAATAAAACTATTTTCTTTTAATACTGGCTAGTATGCTCCTTTTTGTCTCTAATGTATATCATTATATACGGGAGTTGCCCTCTCTCTTATTAGGGTAGTATGCTACACCTTAAGCATCCAGCCCCACACATGCTATTTGAGCTGGTTTTTTTGTGTATAATACAAGGGATTATGTCCGTCCTAACTAATTGGCCTCTCAAGTTGCATGGCCTAATATATGTGTGTGTATGTATATATATAGGTGGGTAGCGGCTTTCGAGACCCCAATCCATGTCCGAGTCAAATAATAAACCGCAAAGTCGCAGCCCTCCAGCAGATCTTCTATCTTAATATTGGTTTATTCATATACAATGCTTTATGGATTAATAAATCACTATTTATATTGAAGCTCTGCTGGAGGGCTGCGACTTCTTTGTGTTTATATAAATATATATATATACAGGGGGTGCATAAGAAGGTATACAGCTTAAATAATAGGTAAATATAATAATAGTTATACAGTTTATGGCCTCATCCACATGTAATTACGGACCAATTCACTTCTATTGATCACGGACACCTTCCCATATGTTTGCGGGAAGGTGTCCGGGCTGTAGAGAGCCTCCACAAAAGATAGGGCATGTCCTATCTTTTGCTTTTTATGGATGATGCTCACATACTCTGTATGGGAACACGGGCCGAAAATGCGGGTGAATAAATCCCCAAATGTAAAAGTCCATCAGGGTAAAGTCTGATGATCGTGGTGGCCTCTCAGCCGGGCCTCGTCTACCTATCCACCTATTGGGTCATTTTTCGTCAAAAAAATTACGCACCGCTAAAGCAAAGTGAGGAGGGCTCCATCTTGCTGGATATTGAAGTCTTCATTTTCATGCTCCATCTACAGTTGTGGTATTACATTTTCTTGGAGCATGATAAGGTCCAGGTCTGAGGTAACCGTTGTATTGAGGAAGATGGGTCCAATTACCCCTTTACATGAAAGGGCCGCCCAAACTGTAACCCCAGGGAGACACATCTGTTCTTCAATTGTTGCAAGGAGGTTTTCTGTTGAGTAATAAACACAGTTGTGACTATTAACAGCATCAGAAAAGTCTGCAGTTGGCTTCATCGGACCAAGTTATAGTGATATCTGATAGAGCTCTTCAGAAATAAAATAGTTTTAGACTGTTTAAAAAATCTTTCTCTGTAGAGATATATACCTACTTATGCACACCCCTGTATAAATAAAGATATCAAGATATATATTCTGTAGATAGATAGATAGATAGATATATAGATACAATGCCGATTTTAGTACAGTAAAGGTTTTCTCCAACTCAGGAGTCCAGTGTACTGCAGTAGGCCTAGACCCTTTTGTTAGGTCAGTAAGTGGTGCTGCAAGGGTGGCAAAATTTTGCAGAAACCGCCAATAGTAGCCCACAATGTTCTCATCTGGTTTTTTTAAGTGGGACGTGGCCACTTTTGAATTGCCTCAACCTTGTTTAACTGGGGTTTAATCATTCCTCTGCCCACAATATATCCAAGATACTCGGCTTCCTCTAAGCCTATGGCACATTTTTCAAAATTAGCTGTGAATCCAGCCTTTCTGAGGGAGTTGAAATGTTGCCGGTGTCTCCCTGTAGTCCAAATGGCACGTTGACATACTGAAATGAGACATCTGGGGTAGAGAAGGCCGTCTTCTCTTTGGACTCCTTAGACAAAAGTATTTGCCAATAATCTTTAGTGAGATCTAGGGTTGTAATATACCGTGCTGGACCAATTCTTTCAATTAATTCATCAACCCTGGGCATGGAGTATGATTCAAATTTGGAGACCTCATTTAGTTTCCTGAAGTCATTGCAGAACCTCCAAGTACCGTTGGGTTTCGAAACCAGGACTATAGGACTGGACCACCTACTGGAGGATTCCTCAATGACACTGTAATGACGGGGTAGGGAGACAGACAGGTGAGACCTAATCTACCCGCCACTCAGTCCCTGCCTACTTGCACGGCCCATCCTAGGCGACGGCGTACAACTGGGCGACGGTCCCTACGCTCACTAAGTGCACGACAGACCAACAGACAAGGGTACACAGAAGCTAAGGGAAATGGGGCAGTTGCCCACGGCAACACCGTGAGCAACAAGAGTAGTGAACAAGCCGAGTCAAACCAGGAGTGTACGAGGTACCAAACGCAGAGCAGGAGAGTAGTTAGTAAAAACAGGGTCAATTTGAAGCAGAGGTCAATAGTACTAGCAGGAGCAGCAGAGCCAGGAAACCAGACAGAATCACAGGCAAAGGAGGAGCAGGAAATTAAGGTATAAATAGACCAAGGGCTGGAGCTAGCTCCGTCTGGCCAGGCTGTGATAAGTTCTCCCACTCCTCAGCCTCCCAGCCTGAGTAGTAACATATTGAGTCACTCTAACAGACCTAGGCACAGATGCAGACTGATTAACCACGAGCGTCGACAAAGAAGCTGTGTCATGCAAATCCATTACAGACACCAAGCTCAAGCATTGTCCTTACTTCTGCTGTGACAGTCGTCGAGCTTCTAGGATTCGATAAGGACATACGTTAACTCTGACATGTGGATCTGTAATAATCTCATGTTGTATTACATAAGTTTTACCTGGTACCTCAGTAAATAAATCCCTATTTCCTTGGAGAAACTCCTTTACCTCTTGTTTTTGGGGTTGGGACAAGTTGGCCGCCACTTTCACTTTTTTTATCTCATTGTCACAACCTTTTTTGGGCACTATCCCTGTGGACAATAACTCCCTCTCTTTCCAGGGCTTAATCAGGTTGGCATGATAAATTTGATATTGTTTTCTTTTAGATGGGTGAAACACTTTATAATTCACTGGGTCGCTTTTCTCTATAATTTCAAAGGGTCTTTCAAACTTGCTCTCTACCGTTGGGATGAGCACTAAGACGCGATCACCAGGGCTGAACTCATGGATTTTAGCAGGTTGATTGTATACCCGGCACTGAGCTTCCTGTGCTTGGAGAAAGTGCTGTCTGACTACGGGCATTATGGCAAGCATTCTGTCCTGCATTGGGGACACATGTTCCACCACAGTTTTATAAGGACTGACCTCTTTTTCCCAGGCTTCCTTAACCACGTCAAGCAGTCTACGTGGATGCCGACCATAGACCAATTCAAATGGTGAGAACCCAGTGGAGGCCTGTGGTACTTCACGGATAGAAAAAAGTAGATAAGGCAACAGCATGTCCCAATCTCGTCCATCTTTCCCCACCACCTTTTTTAACATGCCTTTGAGGGTCTTGTTAAACCTCTCGACCAGGACGTCTGTTTGAGGGTGTTAGACAGAAGTGCGCAACTGTCTAATCTTAAGCAACTTACACAATTCTTTCATTATTGTTGACATAAATTGGGTACCTTGGTCAGTCAGAAGTTCCTTTGGTAAGCCTGTTCTAGTAAACACCTGAAATAACTTTCTTGCAATTACTTTTGAAGAGGAGTTCCTCAATGGTATTGCCTCTGTGTACCGAGTTGCATAATCCAGGATATACTGGTGCCCTTTGGCCGATTTGACCAGGGGACTCACGAGATCCATCGCTATGCGCTCAAAGGGGGTCTCAATGATTGGAAGTGGGACTAAGGGGCTGTGGAAATTAGGCATTGGCTCACTCAGCTGGCAGGTAGGACAGGAACCAAAGAAGTATTTCACTTCTCTATATACTCTGGGCCAGAAGAACCGCTGCAAGATGCGCTCCTGTGGTTTCTCCACCCCTAAATGTCCTCCTAAAACATGTGTGTGGGCCAGTTCCAGGACCTGGCACCTGTAATTTTGCAGCACCACTAACTGCAGCTGCACCCCAATAGGACTGAACTTGGGCGGCAATTCAGGAGAGACCATCCGGTTTGGAGTGCCGGAGGGATTGACCTCCAAGATGATGTGAGAGAAACAGCAGTGGAGCGCTATGTTCCGCTCCGCTGCTAAGATAAGCCCAGCTAGGCTACACTGTGTTGTCGCGAGACCTCATTGGCTCGCATCCAGATCAGTTTATAGCTTGTCTGGGTATAGCGAAAAACTAGCTACATCCACAATGTTTGGAATTGTAGTGGACTATGTAGCTAAATGGCCCTATGGCCATGTTGTTGCACATTGGATTATTAAAAGTACTGAGCACCTGACGCGCGTTTCGCTAGGAACCCCTAGAAGAAGCCAGAATGCTGGCAAAACGCGCATCGGGTGCTCAGTACTTTTAAGTGGTCGGGTGCTCAGGGGTCACTCACACATACCCAATTGCACTAATTGTTGTTTTTTTTTTTGTATTTCAAATTTTTTATTTTCAAGAAAGGACATGGGGATACAGAAAAAAGAAAAGGGGTGACATGAGTACAGAAAAAGCCCATGAGGGCAGATCATTTCAACCTTTATTTCAACCACAATAAGTAAATATGTAATTAAGGTCCTCCCCACATAGTACCATCGATACACAGCAAGCATTAGTGTTGCGAGGCAGGAATACCAGCATTATGCCCTCATCCGACCCTCCATCACCCACATCTCAATCAATTATTAGTAAACGATTGGTCCAAATAGGGAAGTAAACGAAGGATATACAGGGTAAAAGGAAAAAAGGAAAAGGGGGGAAGTGTAGGGGAAAGTCTTAGGAGGGAGAAAGGGAGATGTTCTCCCATCACTCTCCCCCCCCCCCCCCCCCCACAGCACATCATAGACAAGAGAGAACTCAAGAGCTCTCATGTTCCCCACTAATCAGTTCACCCATGACCCTCTTATATCTGTCCGACTTGCAGAAGTCAAACCAATAGAACCAGGTTTTCTGAAACTGCATTGCCCGTTCGGGTGCGGAATGGAGCAACTCCTCCATTCTCCGGATTTCATGAATTCGCTCCAGCCATTGTCTGGTCACAGGAGGCTCAGAGGATCTCCAACCCACCGGAATACAAGCCTTAGCTGCATTCAACAAATGTCTCACTAACATCTAACTGTAGCGCCCCACGGGTATATCGTGGTGGTGCAGAAAAATCCATGCCGGATCATCTCCCAGCGAGATTCCCGTGATCTCAAGAACGATATCTTGAACCTCTGACCAATAGGGGCGTAGGCTCTCACAGCTCCAGAATATATGTAAAAGCGTTCCCTCTTCCCTGCCACATCTCCAACATAGAGGAGAAACATCCGGGAACATTTTATGTAGCACATGTGGGACTCTGTACCAACGGGATAGTATTTTAAAACTGGTTTCCTGATAGGCGTTACTAATAGACGCCTTATGTGTGAGGAGCATGATCTTTTCCCTCTGCTCTTGTGTTAGAGAATCTGAAGATCTCTTTCCCATTTCGTAATGTATGGTGGGATGAAATCCTCAGCAGGAGTGAGCAGCACGCAGTAAAGACTGGACAGGGCCCGTCTCACATGCCCCGTTTGAGAACACAAAGTTTCAAAGGGAGTTAGTGCTCGGTCAAAGGAAGCCGGTGTAGGCAGTCTTGATAAGTAATGAGTCAATTGTAACGTCTGCCATTGGGACGCTTCCGGGAGACCCTCTGGCTGGGAAAGCTCTCCTCCATGCAGCCAAGTATTGCCCCTATAAAAATGACTTACTCTAAAATGCCCCTGCTGTACCCATATCTTGAAGGTCTGATCTGACAGACCTGGGCCAAATTCCGGGTTACCCAAAACCGGTGTGAGGGGTGATAACATTCGTGAAATTCCCTCTCCACTCCGCACCCTTCGAAACACCTGTAAAGTTGGATATATGGTAGGATGATCACTTAGTGACCTCCAATGAATAACAGCCATCCAGGGTAGGCATTTCAATGGGAGGTCTGTAAAACCTTGTTCCACCGCTATCCAATCCTTAAAGGGTTCATGGCGGCACCAATCTACCAATCTAGCCAAATGAACGGCATGATAATATTGCTCCACATCCGGCAGCTCAATCCCCCCATGACGCTTGGCCCGGACCAGGATTCTCCTCTGAAGTCTAGGGGGTTTGTTGGCCCACACAAATGAAGTAAGATATTGATATACCGTTTTAAAAAAGGAAGAGGGTATCTTAATTGGCAGTGCCTGCAGTGAATATAAGAGCCTGGGTGGAACGTTCATCTTGATGATGCCCACTCGTCCAAACCACGAAAAAGTTCCCTTTGTCCACCGGGCCAAATCACCTCTCAACGCCTGCAGAAAGGGTGGAAAATTAAGTTGAAATGTCCGCTCTACACAACTCGGTAGTCTGATACCCAGATATTTAATCGAGTCACTTGTCCATCTAAAAGGAAAATTGGCCCCCAAAACCCTGCCTTGATCCTGTGGAATATTTAATGTCATCGCCTCCGACTTCTGAAAGTTAATTTTAAAATTGGACAATGATCCATATATCCGAAATTCCTTCATAAGGTTGGGCATAGAAATATGGGGAGAGGTCACAAAAAATAATAGATCATCGGCATATGCGGCCACTTTTACAGATTTATCCCCCAGCCTCAAGCCTTGAACATTAACATTACCCCTGATCCTGCATAAAAAGGGTTCTAGCGAAAGAGCAAAAAGCAGAGGTGACAGTGGGCAGCCCTGTCTCGTACCGTTATGAATCCGAAAGGGAGAAGAATAGGTACCATTTACCCTCACAGAAGCCGAAGGTGAGGAATACAAAGCGCCAACCCAAGTTCGCATGTTGGGTCCCAGACCCAGAAATTCCAAAGTTCCAAACAGAAAAGGCCACCTGACCCGATCAAAGGCCTTTTCCGCGTCTGTAGGCAATACAATCGCAGGAGTTTTCTGCGAGTTGGCCCAGTGGACAAGATTAAGAGCCTTAGTCGTGTTGTCTCTCGCCTCCCTAGATGGAATGAAACCTGTTTGGCCTCTGTGGACCACTGTGGTCATCAATGGGGCCAATCGATTTGCCAGTATCTTAGAAAATAATTTCAGATCCACGTTGAGCAGGGATATTGGTCTGTAATTAGAACAAGAGGAGGGATCCTTTCCATCCTTTGGAATGACCACTATAGTAGCATTCAAGGAATCTGAAGGAACTGAACTGCCCGATGATATTGCATTGAGAGCCCCCAGAAACCTGTCCGCTAGTTGAGCCATAAACATTTTATAATAGCCCACCGTCAGTCCATCCGGACCCGGGGCTTTCCCTGGTTTGGTGTTTTACACTGCCCTTGAAAGCTCTTCAAGGGTTATTTGGTGGTCTAATGCGGCGCAATCGTCGGAAGACAGCTGAGGGAGACCCGAAGAAGCTATGTATTCCTGGATAGCTACACTAGTGGGTGGAGAATGCGGCTCTAGCTGATAAAGAGACAAATAAAACTCCCTAAAGGAGCGTGCAATATCCCCCGGGGAGGTAACCTTCACACCCGTATTTGAAGTAATCTGGGGAACATACGTGGAGGCTCTCTGGGCCCTCAAGGCATTTGCCAGAATCTTCCCTGGCTTATTTCCACACTCATAAAATATTCTACGGCACTTAACCAGTGTGGCTTTAGCTTTTACTTCATAAAGTGATCTAAGCTCCTCCCGGAGGGACATCAAGACCCCCCTAGTCTCCTGCGTCTGACTCTGTTTGTGTTTGGTCTCCACTTCACAAATCCTAGCCAACAAATCGCTTGTCTTTGCCACCCTCTCTCTCTTGAGCCTCGCCCCCCATTTAATGAAAACACCTCTTATGTAACATTTATGAGCTTCACATAAAGTGAGCGGATTTGACACCGAACCATCATTGGTAGCGAAATACTGTTCCAGCTCACTGCGTATTTCAGCTTGTGCTTCAGGGTGATGAAGCAAAAACTCATTAAGTTTCCAACGGCCATGCGTCTGGGATGGCGGAGCAAAAGAGAGAGAAAGCGAAATGGGCGAATGATCTGATATAGGTGACGTATGAATGTCCGCCCTCATCACTCTATCAAGATGAAAGTGGCTTATGAAAAAGTAATCTATTCTGGAGAACATATCGTGAGCTGCCGAGTAATAGGAGTAATCGCGAGATCCCGGGTACAGAGTCCTCCATACGTCCACCAACTGATGATCATAAATCGTTTTTTTAATGGATCGGAGTTGCGAGAAGGGAAGATGCGAAGCTCCTCTGGAGACATCTAAATATGGCTCCAGTGCCACGTTGAAGTCTCCTCCGACTACAATAAGGCCCTCCCCAAAAGACTGGAGCTGTTCCATATAAGCAGCAATAGCCCCCGATTGTCCTGAGTTTGGTAGGTATAGATTAGCCAATGTGACCTTCTGTGAAAAGAGCGTGCCCTTTACTAGTAGAAATCTACCCTGGGGATCTGCTAGAGAATCAGTGAAGACCCATGGTACATTGTGTGCTATAAGAATGCTTACTCCTCTAGATCTAGAATCCTCTGAGCAACCATGATAACAATATGGGAAGCGTCTATTGGAGAGTTTGGGTACCTTATCCTTTCTGAAGTGCGTCTCCTGAAGGAACGCCACCTGAGTTCCAAGTCTCCATAGTTCCGCGAGGACCATTGAGCGCTTCTCAGGAGTTCCCAAACCCCTGACATTATAGGAGAGGAGCTTTACCTCGGTGTTCATGGTCATCGAGTGCTGTGAGGGAAGAAAGAAAGAAAGGGGAAAACGGGAAAGAAAGCAAAGAGAAAGAAGGAGAGAAGTAAAGATAGTCAAAAAATTTAAGAGAATTAGTAAATACTCTAAGGAAGTCCAAAGGATTCGAAGAGGCTCGACCAGCGAGACTCTCCGGAGGGTACACCTAAGGAGAGAGTAAGTAAGGTATCTAAGGAAGTGGAGACCACCTCCCGTGTAATTTGTTGAAAGTACAACAAGTAACAGATAAAACCCCCCTAGGAGGTCAACCTAAATGCAACTAACTAACACCTGTAAGCGAAGCCATGGCAGGATCCTATGTCAACAGATGCATAGTCTACCCCATACCGTAAGTCCCCTATGGGGGTAACCGACATTCAAGAGATGACCCCAACCATTTCCGGTCAAGCGATGAGAACTGGTCAGTATACATACGGGGCCATTTCTTCCCCATAAAGCCCACTGCCCGTCAGGCCACCTCCGCTAACCTCCACACTCCCCAAACCCCCACTGCTGTCCCATCATCTGCAGAAGAAAGTCAGGTCCTAAATTCCACCCCAGTCAGTTTCCCGTGCTCCCTAGTCTACACAAAATAGTCTAGGTACCGTATATGTCACCAGAGTCATCTTAGCAGTAGCCCCTATGTCCCAGTCAAAAAGCTGTCAGAGATGGTCTGTGATAGGCCTGTCGTCATTTCAGCAATATCGAAGATATAAACAAGCCGCTTCGTACTAGCGCATTCTTCCATATTGCTGAGGTATCCATGGTCCCCGCTTCATATGTACATACTGAAATAACTTATAGCTATATCCCCTTCATAACAGTAGGAAATAACTTATAGCTATATCCCCTTCATAACAGTAGGTTTAAGCATTCTTGTCAGATGAAGCCAGTCTAAATTATGGTCTACGGGCAATTAATCACCCTTCTGCTATCAAAAGATCCATCTATTATTACTCTCATAGCCACTAAACAATACCAGCGCAACATTACACCAAATCTCAGCCTCTTGCTGGAACTACACATATAACCTACTCAGGAATCTGATATCGAAGAACTGCATGACAACATTCAGCAATACATGTGTACATATGTTTCGGAGCCATCTAGAGATCTGACCACGAGCCCCAAATAACACTTGCTATTAATGTTGAGTCCCATTTATGGCTGGAGTTGCCTCGCCGGTCTGATGCGTTGCGGTCCGGGTTGAGGTGGATCCATCGGGCGATTCCTTCCACGTCGAGATGGCCGGTAATTCAGGGATGCAGAAATCCAGTCCGGAACGGCGGTCGGTGGGATATACAGAAAAACAAAAAGCGCGGGCAAATCTTGCAGGGTGTGAATGGTAATCATCGAGCCCTGCTTTCTGACAATAAGGTGAAGCGGAAATCCCCACATATATGTCGCTTCAGCATCTCTGATTATGTCCAGCAACGGACGTAGTACATGTCTCATATGCAATGTACGAGCCGATAGATCAGGCAGAATGTGAATCTCAGCACCTCGAAACTTCACATGACCCAAGTTGCGCATTTTGCGCATTAAGGTGTCCTTAACGGTAAAATAATGGATTCTGCAGACAATATCTCGAGGTCTCCCCGGATCTTGTGACACCGGCCCCAATGCTCTGTGTACTCTGTCCAGTTCAATATGATTGTCCAGGGGCTCCCCCAAAATGCCATTGAACATTTCCGTCACCAGGGCCCGGATATTATTTCCCTCTGTATTTTCTGGTAGTCCCCTGATACGCACATTATTGCGCCTGTTCCTTTACGTTTTTAAACACTAAAAAAGTATTGAAACGTGTAGCTCGGCGTATACAGAGACTATAATGGGTCAAATCTAGACCAAAATAACATCAGTTTCGTCTATGTTTGTCATGGTTTACGTTGGGATACTGTTTTTCGAAAGCACTGAAAGGCGTAGTCTGCTGCGGTATCCTGTACTTCAAAAGAAGGTAGACGCGACGTAACTTTTTTTAAGCATTGATCTCAATGGGCGACGTATGCAAGCGTAATGCTATACATTTCTATCCGTTTACATACAGTAAATCTATCTGTTTTTTTGGGGGGGTTTATATCAGTGTTCCCTTTAAAAATAAAAAGTGTAAATTTTTTAGGTAAACAACGGACAGAAACATAAACCGTTGTATGAGTATACGCTAAACGTACACGCTATAAAAAACACACGTAAACAGAAAATGGTACACGTTTCTATACATTTTCAGTGGTCCATGTTTTTATAAAATAAAAACGTATATGCTCACTGGATAGCAGAAACCAATCAGAGCTCAGCTTTCATTTTTCCTCAGCAGATTAAGAAATGAAAGCTGAGCTCTGATTGGTTGCTATAGGCAACAAGGACAGTTTTACTGTTAGGCAGTTTTGATCTCATATAGTTTTTGGGTAATAAATAAATGACAACTTTCCCATCATCCGCTGTGTATATAAATCTAGAATGTAATCAGCTTATGTGTCTACCTGGGACACCCGGAGTGGAGACCGGAAATTATATCAAACTTCTCATTATAAGAAGCGTCGCTGGGAAAGTTTATTTCGTTCTTCATCAGTAATATCGTCAGTAATCGTTAAAATCTGAGCCGCTCATCTGTAAACTTGTAGGAATTGTGTTCAGCCTTCCCATAATTATATCAGTTTATTCCCAGAAAATGTCTGCCACCCAGCTTTCCCACACTCCAGAATGGCCCATTTCCCTAGCAATGCAACAATATGGAGTCATGGGAGGAAACGCGATATTACTCTGTGTCTAAGAAACTTGTATTACAATCCCTATAAACTATAATGACAGACGAGGCGCTACTGGACTCTGAAAACACCGGGGGAACTGGTTTACAGGGAAGTGGGGGAGGGACGGGGGTGCAACATTTTTCACCATCAACCCGTGACCAGTTTATTTTTCCCCCCAAATAATTGACCTCATCATACGTACATATAGCACACCTCTAAATATAAATAATACCCCCATAATATGACCAATTATTACCACCATACACCAGACAGGTAAATATTGTATAGGACTGATCAGCCGCATTCAGAATAATCAACAATCATCCAAAGACTCAAAGGTGACGTCTTCTCTGATTGTAGTCATTCATCGTCCTCGTCTTTTCCACCTGGTCCATACCGGCATGAAGGCTTCTACCTGCTGTGATGCATCTCTACTTACCAGGCATCTTTGGCTCTTTGCTTTTACCCCACATACCTCCAATGCCAGTCACAGATTGTGCCTACGACAGCCACGGTGTCCCTTATTCCAGCCCCAATGCTCCCATAATTGCCATAATGCCCCCTATGCCAGACACAATACTTCCATACCAGCCACAAAACCTTCAATGCCCCTATGCCAGCCAAAGTGCCCCCATGTCAGGCACTAAGTCCTCCATGCCTGCTTTAATTCCCCTATGCCAGCCACAATTCCCTTCCTTTTCCATTTGCCCAGCCTCTGCTTACCGGGGTCTGTGTCTGGCAGCTCCGTAGAAATAAATGGAGCGCCGGTCGCGCTTCTGCGCTTGAGTGGCCGGCGCTCCTTTCATTTTTATTGAGCTGCTGGATGCAGACCCCGGTAGTCCGAGATTTCTAATGTACAACTTCGGGGGACCTTTGGTTCGGTTGGTGCGATCACACATGTATCCCCTATCCTGTTAATAGGGGATATATGTCTTTTGTGGGACAAACGATAGGCTACAGGCCGGGTTTTTTTTGGGGGGGGGGGTTGGGGCTGTATGGCGTTATCTCCAGGGTGGGTGCTGTACGGCGTTATCTACAGGGGGGCTGTATGGCGTTATCTACAGGGGGCTGTACGGCGTTATCTACAGGGGGGCTGTATGGCGTTATCTACAGGGGGGCTGTATGGGGTTGTCTACAGGGGGGACTCTGTATGGCGTTATCTACAGGGGGGCTGTATGGCGTTATCTACAGGGGGGCTGTATGGGGTTGTCTACAGGGGGCTGTATGGTGCTATATACAGGGGAGCTGTATGGTGCTATATACAGGGGGCTGTATGGTGCTATATACAGGGAGGGGGCTGTATGGCACTATCTACAGGGGACTGTATGACGCTATATACAGGGAGGGGGCTATCTACAGGGGGGCTGTATGACGCTATATACAGGGGGGGCTGAGTGGTGCTATACACCGGGAGGGGGCTGTATGACGCTATCTACAGGGGGGGCTGTATGGCTCTATCTACAGGGGGGCTGTATGACGCTATATACAGGGTGGCTGAATGGTGCTATACACCGGGAGGGGGCTGTATGAAGCTATCTACAGGGGGGGCTGTATGGCTCTATCTACAGGGGGGGCTGTATGGCGCTTTATACAGGGAGGGGGCTGTATGGCGCTATCTACAGGGGGCTGTATGGTGCTATATACAGGGGGCTGTGTATGGCGCTATCTACAGGGGGGGCTGTATGGTACTATCTATAGGGGGAGCTGTGGGCCGGAATCTAAAGGGAAGCTCTATCTACAAGTGGGGGGTTGTGTTGCACCCAGGGGAGGGGGGGTAGTCAAATGTTTGCAATGGGGCCCAGTGTTTCCTAGTTACACCCCTGGTCATAGAGTAAAGATAATTTAGTGGGTTTATAAGAGTCATTTAAAAAACAAATGACAAACTCCGCTCTTCTGTATCTGATAAAATGAACTCTGCTATACCTGTGAACATCAGCTCTTCTACATCTAAATGTTACATCTGACTGCAAATTTAGATACTTACATTTGGCATCCGGTATTTGGTGACCTGGTGACCAAAGCTTTATAAATATTATTTTTTGTGGAATTTCTCCTAATTCTGTAAAAGAAGAAATTATCATTTGTATCAGTAAATTCTTTATATTTTTTTGCTGCTAAATAAATAAAATAACATCTAAATCTATTTACCCCCCTGACTACACCATGTCTGGAGTCATTACTACACATGGCTGGTACTACTGCTCTCATCATCTTCCCCTGCATAGGAATTATGGACATCATACAGATCTGAAGCCTCCAGTAGAAGTTACAATGTCAGGTTTACTACATGATTACAGCTCTGAAGCCGCTCACCGAATAAAAAGAAAGAGGACCTGGGAATATAAAAGGAAATGGCCGGAATTACAGGATAAAATGAATAAAACCTACCAGTCGCTATCTGTACCAAGCTTATGTCCTAAATAAAACACATGACAACGTATATAGAAAATGTGGGAGTGGCCACAGCTTTATTATTTAAATTATAACACAGATAATTAAATATATAAATAGATAAATAACAAATCGCCCTGAAGGTAAAGTAAAAACCGCTTTGAAAAACGCACCAAATCGCAGTAAAAACGCATACGGTTTTTGGATACGGTTTGGAATACACCCTTAGAGACACTTATTTCTCAGCGCTGCCCCTCCCCCTCCTCACAGTCCTTACCATTGACTGGATTAGGTGGAACTTCTTATACTTTTTTATTCCTTTTTCAAATATTTTCTTCTCCTCCACTGTCCAGCCTTTTCTGATTGATGTAAATATTGGCAGATCATCCAATGCTTCCTCTATATTATAATTGTTTGACATCAATAGCTCAAGTGCCTGGAAGGGAAGGATGATATAATGTTAGCGGGAGATGGTGACATGTGAGGATAATACTAGGACTAGCATGCCTCCTAACTTTCAATTACTGTAAAGAGGGACAACTTTTTTCAATTTAAACCACGCCTCTAATCCCGCCCAATCCCCTCCCATACACACCCGGTTCAGCCGGGCCAGAGCATTCACAATCTGGGGATTCTGCTCCAGGTAAAGCCCCTGATGTCACTGTCCATATATGGATAGTAATGCCAGGAGCTTCTCCAGGAACAGAATCCCCAGCCTTAGCGTCGGCAAGTTCTGGACAGGGATTCTGTTCCTGCAGGAGCCACCGAACTCACTGTCCATATATGGACAGTGACGTCAGCGGCTGCCTCTAGGAACGGAATCCCCAGCCAGAGGGTCAACTCTGTGGCAGGGGATTCCGTTCCTGGAGAAGCTACTGACGTCACTGTCCATACATAGACAATGATGTCAAGGGCTTCACCAGGCTCAGCGCTTTAAGTAGCACTGTGCCAGGGGAGTACTCGTCGAGTACTCATCGCTTTGTACTAATGCTGAATCAGGAAACTGATGGTTCCCTGCTTCAGCATTGGGTTCTACTGTATCTGCGTCCTGGGGACACCAGGACATACCCCCGGCCGCAGCAGGACACTGCCTGGAGTCCGGGACTGTCCCGCTAAATCTGGGACGGTTGGGAGGTATGCCATAAAGAGTAAGGAACAGCCGTGATCATTTTTATGCAGAGTTTGGTACATAGGAGTGGAAGATCAGCTGTGGTCAAACTTACGCAAAGATCGGTACACTGATAGCAATAGTGATAAGCATGGCAAAGCTTGATTACTGGCAAGCCATAATAATTAATCACCGGAAATACAAAGCTGTTCGAGTATATAGGGCAGCAAATTTTGGGATTGGCTACATAGCAGGTGCCATCCATAACTAATTACCAAAAGCAGCAAACACAGCGAGGACACAGCTAGGACAAGTAAGGATCTCTGTAGCGGAGCTGTAATGCTGCAAAGCGAAACTGGAGAGTCCAGAGTTCAAGTCCAGGGAGTAAAGTTCCTGACAGCAGATCTATGAGAAGTTCCGTGTTAGGTCTGTGTAGATTTCCAGCTTCTGGATGTCAACATTGTTTTTCCTTTTATTGAGACTTTGAGAACAGTGAGAAATAGAAACACAAAGTATATTAGAAAATTGTTCTTATTACACAATGATTATCATTTATTTACATAGAAATCAAAAATTATTTTATTCCTATTTAATCTTTTCTTCTCTGAAAAATAGTAAAAGCCTTAAACGATGTGGAGAAAATGATATTTTTGTTAGTCACAGATTCGGAGACACAATGTTCTGTAATATACGTATTTGATTTATGGAAATGAAAATCATTATCTGTAAACCACTTTTTTAACCAGGTTCATTTACTGACAACAGATGTAATTTTTATTATATTCAGCTGAAAGATCATCAACTCGGGCCAGAACTTGTCATCTATCGGTAGAAGAGTTTCTGTCACTGGATTCTATTCCTTTCTGTATTTCTTAGATTTCTGTACAGAAGAGTTTTTAATTTATTCAGGAGATTGCAGAAGATTTTTCACAACCATGTACATCAGTTATCTTTGCTTCCGTTAAAAAAAATTTTATTGCATTTTTGGATGCGCTGCGCACAACGTTGTGTTGTCAGGACCCATCAGGACCCGAGAAGGGCAAGTATAGGAACACTGTCTGCTGAGCCCTGTATCTAAAGTAAAATATTTATGGAACCTTGTAAAATGCTCATAAATGTTCAAAACAGAATCGCGGGGACGACCTGTCACTGATTAGCTAAAAGCACGGCCAATGAAAGAGGCCAAAACCACTAAATGGTGGGAATTGATGTCTTGAATTTCAATAGAAGATAATTTGCTTATTACCCAATGAGAACATAGTGGGCCCCCTATTATTCCAGTGCACTAGACCTTGACCTACGTCACCCTTCCAACACTGGGGACCCAATCGGGACACTGGTTTGCGCCCTTGTGTTCCCTATGCACATGGATCATCATCTATGAAGGGGATGTAAAGGATCTGCCGGACACAGCTTCTGTGTCGATGCCCGTGGTTAGTCAGTCTGCACCTGCTCCTAAGTCTGATCGAGTGACCCCTCCTACCAATCAGGCTGGGAGGCTGAGGAGTGGGAGAGCCTATCACAGCCTGGCCAGATGGAGCTAGCTCCCGCCCTCTGTCTATTTATACCTTCACTTCCTGCTCCTCCTTTGCCTGTGATTCTCCTGTTTCCTGGCAGTGCTGCTGCTGCTTGAACTATTTGTCCCTGCTTCATATTGACCCTGGCTTACTGACTACTCTCCTGCTCTGCGTTTGGTACCTCGTACACTCCTGGTTTGACCCGGCTCGTTCACTACTCTCCTGCTCTGCGTTTGGTACCTCGTACACTCCTGGTTTGACTCGGCTCGTTCACTTCTCTTGTTGCTCACGGTGTTGCCGTGGGCAACTGCCCCATTTTCCTTAGCTTCTGTCTAACCATGTCTGTTTGTCTGTCGTGCACTTATTGAGCGTAGGGACCGTCGCCCAGTTGTACGCCATCGCCTAGGACGGGCCGTTGCAAGTAGGCAGGGACTGAGTGGCGGGTAGATTAGGGCTCACCTGTCTGTCTCCCTTCCCCGTCATTACAGGGATTCTTCATCATTTCAGCGTGACACATACATAGTCCTGATGCCGAGCAGCGCCAGGGCCCTATATTCGATACAGCACTTCAAGGTCATCAGTGCTGCTTCACATAAAATATCCTGATACCGCCCGGCGTCATTACATTGTATGAGCCGTGTCATGCTGAGGGAGCCGGAGGGGAGAAGAGAAACGAAAAGATGAGCATAATTTTTTAATTTCTTTTATTAATTTTTTCTATCAAGAATGTAATAGGACGTGGGGGAGGGTAGTCTGATTGGGGGGACAAGGTACGAGGCCTAGCACGGGCCTCTATCTTACCACCCTTCATAGAGTTACATTTACGCCACCCAGAACCTGGAATATATTTTACTAAATTTTATGACAGTTTTCTGATGTAAATTATAATAAATGTGTCAGGCCGCTGTAACCATGCCCCTTTTTGAAAGCCACGCCCATTTTCTACGAAAGCGATGAAAGCGGTGTAAATAGGCCAAAAAGACAAAGACTTTTAGCCGTTTTGCGACTTTGCTACTCCAGAAAACTGGTGTAGAAAGGTTAAAATATGACCCCCTATATCGCCAAAGATCCCTGGTCCTTTCACCATCTTGCCCCGGGACCTCCGCTTCCTTACATACTTATGATGGAGCCAATTATTCTGTGGTTGGTAAACAGCGGGACTCATGTTTATCGGGAAAAATGTTGGCGCTACTTAATGTTCATGTCTTACTTTACCATCATTGTGTCCAAGATGTTTCCAGAGTCTAGCAGCGCCGCTGTGCCCATCATATAGTGCCACATGCAGCTTCCTGGTACTGAACCCATCTCTGCCAACAGAGGAAGATGGCGGCTACAAGGGAGATCAGCGGCAGGAGCGCTCCTTGTCCAGGGTGAAGGGAATGGGCAGAATCTGTTCCTATGTAATAGTCTCTAGGTGTTGTCTGAATGACTGACATCAAACTCCTTGTGTATATGCAGATGTAGCAGCAGCGGTTGTGGCTCCGTACAATGTTATATTACACGTCTCAGCTGCTGCAGAACCTCTTTGACTCTTCCAGTTTAGCACACGATTCTATGGTCCAGAATTTTCTTGTATTACTGACGCCATACAACATTACAACCAAAAATTGTCATTTATAAGAGATGTTTTATTTAATGATGGATTTATATCCTGTGGTTGGTTTTATAGCGCCAGCATATAGTTTAGCGCTGTACAGGGATCATCATCCTTGACCTATCAGTATATTTTTTTAAGTGTGGGAGGAAACCGGAGTACCCGGAGGAAACCCACGCAAACACGGGGAGAACATACAAACTCCATGCAGATGTTGTCCTGGGTCAGATTGTATACGAGACCCCGATCCTGCATGGCAACAGCGCTAACCACTGAGCCACCGTGCCGCCCCAAAATATATGACATGACCATATTGTGGTGGAAGATAGAGATGTCACTTTCCACAGGTCTTCTGGATGACTTCTTCTATGTGCTGCCATCTTTGCTGGTTTTTATTCTGGCTGATGATGGAGCATGATGGCTACTGATGGATCTTCTCAGTTCTTGGTCACGAGGACCATCTTGTTGTGACAGGAGCCACACAAAAACCTCTCGGTGTCAAGAGACTCTGTCCATCGTCCAACTCTAGGGGGAGAAAAAGCTTATATTAAAGACAAATCCTAAAAACCCAAACAGATCCAGAATAAATGATGGAACCCCCTTATATTCTTTCTGTAGAGACTAGTCTCCAGACAACAGTAAAGCAAGCAGTGGTGGTAACTAACCCATTATACATACTCAAGTATTACAGAAAAAGGGCAGAAATACTAGAACATGACCCCTCCAGCCTCAGGTCCGGTCTTTCTCTGCTTGACACAATGTTGGCTTTTATAACAGATGGCATCTTACCTGAATTGGCACCCTGAGCATTCATAGACCACCGGGTAGTGGATCTCATAATCATGGTGTTGTGTAATGGGTGGCAGCTCAGGGTGAGCCAGGTTGGCCTCCTCACAGTAGAACTTCCATAGCCGGCCATGGCAATCCTCCGCTCGTCCATCGATGATCCAGCAGGCAGCGTGACACATCTCATGGATCAATGTGTTTTTAACTCGTTCTGAAGACAGAGGAGGAAATAATTACAATCAGTATTAACGACACTTGGAAGATTTCACAGCAGCAGATCTAGAAATGGTCCATGATGTGACACCGACCTGCAGAATCGCAGACTTTGTCCGATAGTTGGATAATGGCGCTGCGATCCCCATTGTTATTAAGGAAGCCGGTGCGACCGCATGTTTTTCTCAGCCTTTTATTCCAGCTGATGTCCATGTGTTCAGGAAGCTACAGAAGAAGGAAGGAGAAAATCTAGAAATATGACAGAGACACCTTTACATCTATGATACACGGAGGTTTTCTGACCGTATACCTGATTGTCAAAGACGCTCTGGTTGTAGAACTCGTACAGACGTCTTGTCAGCTCCTGTTTGTTCTGATGGAAATTGGTCACATATTTGGATCTGGGAGAAGTCAGGTCTCTCAGGAAACAGTTATTGATGGGACGCTCCTGTCTCCTGATAATAAAACATAATAGAAGTTCACATATTAATAATGGAAATATTCTAAGAACATACACAATATGGAAACACACATAAAAGCTTATCTGAGAGTAATTATACTGCCACCTAGTGACCAGATAACATGAACTAGATAACATGGTTTATAGAGAAATACTCTACCTTGTCTCCTTCTGCAAAAAGCTGAATGGAGAATTGGGCTCTGGAAAATACAAAAAAATAGCGTCATATACTTATCAGTAATTCAGTTTTCCTAATCAAGAAAAAAAATCTTTATTGTATACCTGACTCTATATGTAACAGGGAAGGACCAAAGAAACCATCATCATCCTCAAGGCTACTTGGAGACCTTGGAATAGGCGGGTGAGACTGGAATAACGAAACATAAGACCCAAACAATTAAAATGAAGGAGAAGAAACAATGTAAAAGTGTAACTAAATACTGTAGAGAAGTGACCGCCGACCTGATGTAGATTCTCATCACTGCCGCTGTCCTGTGTGTCCGACTCAAAAATCTCACGCCACTTTTTTTTGACCAATAACTATGAAGGAAAAAATAAAAAAAGTTACTATCTTACCTTTATAATCCCATAAATTTCAATCACAAATAGAAATACGAAGTAAAACATCTTCTCATTCTCCTGGATAAAAGGGCGGCTTTTAAATAATTTCCCCTGCTTCCCCCAAGTTACCCCAGTCTGGCACTAGTATAAGGATGGAGCTGGCACTGGTGTTGCTGCGTTTATACCCCGGTCACAGCTTGTAAACTAGAATATTGCTGTGATTTTTCTGGAGAATGGGCTGTATATACTAGGAGTGTGGCTGTAATACGGCTTTATATTACATGCACCATATTAATGTGCCATAGACAACATTGTGTAAAGCCGCCACTCACCTGGTCGTCACTGCCGCCGTCCTCTGTATCAGATTCTATAATAAAGCAACGTTTGCGCTTCTTATTTAACATTTTTGCACAATTCTAAAGCAAAAATCTCTCTCCACAAATTCTATCACCCTCAGCGGATGTGTCCGGAACTGGAACTTTTATCATCTCTTCATATTGTGACATCATCATGACATGTGTGGAATCACTGATATTGTGACATCATGACTTGAGTGACATTTTGGACTGTAATGTGTATGTATGTATGTGTATGTTTATATGTATGTATGTATGTATGTGTGTGTGTATATATATATATATATATATATATGCCTTTCTTTTGTGTGTATATACACTACCGTTCAAAAGTTTAGGGTCACTTAGAAATTTCCTTATTTTTGAAAGAAAAGCACAGTTTTTTTCAATGAAGATTACATTAAATTAATCAGAAATACACTCTATACATTGTTAATGTGGTAAATGACTATTCTATCTGCAAACGTCTGGTTTTTAATGCAATATCTACATAGGTGTATATAGGCCCATTTCCAGCAACCATCACTCCAGTGTTCTAATGGTACATTGTGTTTGCTAACTGTGTTAGAAGGCTAATGGATGATTAGAAAACACTTGCTTGAAAACCCTTGTGCAATTATGTTAGCACCGCTGTAAACAGTTTTGCTGTTTAGAGGAGCTATAAAACTGACCTTCATTTGAGCTAGTTTAGAATCTGGAGCATTACATTTGTGGGTTCGATTAAACTCTCCAAATGGCTACAAAAAGAGAGCTTTCATGTGAAACTCGACAGTCTATTCTTGTTCTTAGAAATGAAGGCTATTCCATGCGAGAAATTGCCAAGAAACTGAAGATTTCCTACAACGGTGTGTACTACGCCCTTCAGAAGACAGAACAAACAGGCTCTAACCAGAGTAGAAAGAGAAGTGGGAGGCCCCGCTGCACAATTGAGCAACAAGACAAGTACATTAGAGTCTCTAGTTTGAGAAATAGACGCCTCACAGGTCCTCAACTGGCAGCTACATTAAATAGTACCCACAAAACGCCAGTGTCAACATCTACAGTGAAGAGGCGACTCCGGGATGCAGGCCTTCAGGGCAGAGTGGCAAAGAAAAAGCCATATCTGAGACTGGCTAATAAAAGGAAAAGATTAATATGGGCAAAAGCACACAGACATTGGACAGAGGAAGATTGGAAAAAAGTGTTATGGACAGACGAATCGAAGTTTGAGGTGTTTGGATCACACAGAAGAACATTTGTGAGACGCAGAACAACTGAAAAGATGCTGGAAGAGTGCCTGACGCCATCTGTCAAGCATGGCGGAGGTAATGTGATGGTCTGGGGTTGCTTTGGTGCTGCTAAATTGGGAGATTTGTACAAGGTAAAAGGGATTTTGAATAAGGAAGGCTATCACTCCATTTTGCAACGCCATGCCATACCCTGTGGACAGCGCTTGATTGGAGCCAATTTCATCCTAGAACAGGACAATGACCCAAAGCACACCTCCAAATTATGCAAGAACTATTTAGGGAAGAAGCAGGCAGCTGGTATTCTATCTGTAATGGAGTGGCCAGCGCAGTCACCAGATCTCAACCCCATAGAGCTGGTGTGGGAGCAGCTTGACCGTAGGGTACGCAAGAAGTGCCCATCAAGCCAATCCAACTTGTGGGAGGGGCTTCTGGAAGCATGGGGTGAAATTTCTCCCGATTACCTCAGCAGATTAACAGCTAGAATGCCAAAGGTCTACAATGCTGTAATTGCTGCAAATGGAGGATTCTTTGACGAAAGCAAAGTTTGAAGGAGAAAATTATTATTTCAAATAAAAATCATTATTTCTAACCTTGTCAATGTCTTGACTATATTTTCTAGTCATTTTGCAACTCATTTGATAAATATAAGTGTGAGTTTTCATGGAACGGTAGTGTATATATATTTATATATAGTCTGTATATTCATACATATATATATATATGTATATGTATGTATATAGGGATCAAAGCTCAATTACCCAATGTTACAATTAAAATATCAATTATACAATAAAGAGCAAAAATTCATAAGATACAGTACAACACATACCATAATGGATATCAATAAAGTGCAATAGTGACAGTAACACCATATCATGAAAAAATTGTAATACATAAACATTAAAAATACTCACATACAATGGTGTTTATAATCGTAACTGGTATATATAAAAATAATTGGTACCATGCCATTCATATTAGATTGATTACAAAAGAGGACGTCACTCACCAGACCAGGAAAACAAATAGATATACTTCAGCTCAATAGCTGTACATGCCGGCGTTCACACCGTCACACTGCGCATGTCCGCCACAAGTCTCATTCGTTGGGCAAAAATAGATCCCCTGACTGATGGATGGAACGCAATGAGATCACCTCATTAATATTCACTGGAGACAGCCTCCGGGATGAAAGAAAGGTGCGCAGGCGCACTACATATATCGTTCCAAACTCCACCATATTAACTGATGGCCTTAACGTCCTGTCACTCTAAACGCTCCCACAAGTAGGAATCCGTGCTAGAAGTGTCATCACCATATCTCCCCATATTGCGGCGCGCATCAACTCCATTAGTCAAGCGCACATAGCGTGGCCATAGGTGTAAAGGATCTGCCAGGCACAACTTCTGTGTATACTCCCATAGGTAATCAGTCTGCACCTGAGTCTATGTCTCTGAGACTGACTCCATCTTCTACCACTCAGGATGGCAGGCTTAGGAGTGGGATAGCCTATCGCAGATTGGCCAGACGGAGCTAGCACCCGCCCTCTGTCTATTTATACCTGCCTTTCCTGTCCCTCTTTTGCTTGTGATTCTTCTCGTGTGGTTTCCTGGCCCAGCTACAGCTTCTAACTATTTGATCCTGCTCCATACTGACTACTGACTTACTGACTACTCTCCTGCTCTGCGTCTGGTACCTCGTGCACTCCTGGTTTGACTCGGCTCGTTCACCACTCTTGTTGCTCACGGTGTTGCCGTGGGCAACTGCCCCTTTCCCTTTGCTTTGTGTTCCCTTGTCTGTTTGTCTCGTGCACTTACTGAGCGTAGGGACCGCCGCCCAGTTGTACCCCGTCGCCTAGGGCGGGTCATTGCAAGTAGGCAGGGACAGAGTGGTGGGTAGATTAGGGCTCACTTGTCCGTTTCCCTACCCCCGTCATTACATAATCACAAGCCCATATACCTAGTCTGCAATGCTCCCTGACACTACTATGGACCCCCTTGAGACTCTGTCCCAGCAAATGCAGAGTCTCTCCCTACAGGTCCAGGCCCTGGCTCAGAGGGTCAACCAGCCTGACGCTACCATGGTAGTGCCCCTCACCTCACCTCTTGAACCCCACCTCAAGTTGCCTGACCGGTTCTCAGAGGACCGGAGGACTTTTCTCTCCTTTCGGGAGAGTTGTAGGCTCTACTTTCGCTTAAAGCCTCATTCCTCTGAGAGCCAGCGGGTGGGTATATTTATGTCCCGGCTCCAGGAAGGGCCCCAAGAGGGGGCCTTCTCCTTGGCTCCTGACGCCCCTGAACTTTCCTCCGTTGATCGTTTATTTTCTGCTGTCGGACTCATTTATGACAAGACTGACAGGACTGCCTTTGCCGAGAGTCAGCTGGTGACCTTACGTCAGGGTAAGAGACCTGTTGAGGAGTATTGTTCTGACTTTAGGAAGTGGTGCGTAGCTTCTCGGTGGAATGACCCTGCCTTAAGGTGCCAGTTTAGGTTGGGTTTGTCGAACGCCCTGAAAGACCTGCTAGTTAGCTATCCCTCTTCTGACTCCCTAGACCAGGTTATGGCTTTAGCGGTACGACTTGACCGACGTCTCAGGGAACGACAGCTTGAACGTTTTTGTGTTTTCCCCTCTGACTCCCCCATGATGCCTCCCGAGGTCCCATTGCTTCGCTCTTCCACGGAAGACTCGGAGGTACCTATGCAACTCGGGGCCTCCATGTCCCCCCGACAACGTAGAGAGTTCCGCTGGAAGAATGGTTTCTGCTTCTATTGTGGAGATGACAAGCATCAAGTGAACACCTGTCCTAGGCGTAAGAATAAGCAGCCGGAAAACTTCCGTGCCTAAGTGATCATCAGGGAGGACACTTGGGCGCACAGGTATTTCCCGTAAATATGAAACGTAATAAAATCTTGCTTCCCTTTCAGGTCTCTTTTGGTGGTAGGTCTGCTACCGGCATTGCCTTCGTGGATTCAGGGTCTTCTGCTAATATCATGTCTGTGGAATTTGCTATGTCTCTAGCTATGCCTTTGATTGATTTGCCTAAACCTGTCCCGGTAGTGGGTATCGACTCCACTCCTCTTGCTAATGGTTATTTTACACAGCATACCCCTGTTTTCGAACTCCTTGTTGGCTCCATGCATTTGGAGCAGTGCTCTGTACTGTTGATGCAGGGATTATCGTCCGATTTGGTTTTAGGCCTTCCCTGGTTGCAGTTGCATAATTCCACGTTTGACTGGAATACTGGGGAGCTTACCAAATGGGGTAATGAATGCTTGACGTCATGTTTTTCTGTTAATTCTATTTCTCCCCCTGAGGAGGTGAACACGCTACCTGAGTTTGTTCAGGACTTCGCTGATGTTTTCTCTAAGGAGGCCTCCGAAGTGTTACCTCCTCATAGAGAATACGATTGCGCTATCAAATTGGTACCAGGAGCTAAGCTTCCTAAGGGTAGGATATTTAATCTTTCTTGTCCCGAACGTGAAGCCATGAGAGAGTATATCCAGGAATGCCTGACCAAGGGTTACATTCGCCCCTCTACTTCTCCGGTAGGTGCTGGCTTCTTCTTCGTAGGGAAGAAGGATGGTGGTCTTAGGCCATGCATTGACTACCGTAACTTGAATAAGGTCACTGTAAGGAACCAGTATCCCCTTCCTTTCATTCCTGATCTCTTTAATCAGGTTCAGGGGGCCCAATGGTTCTCTAAGTTTGATCTACGGGGGGCGTATAACCTTATCCGCATCAAAGAGGGGGATGAGTGGAAGACTGTGTTTAACACGCCCGAAGGTCATTTCGAATACCTCGTCATGCCCTTTGGGTTGTGTAATGCTCCTGCGGTCTTCCAGAATTTCATAAATGAGATTTTGAGAGATTACCTGGGGGTATTTATTGTAGTGTACCTTGATGACATACTGGTGTTTTCCAAGGACTGGTCCTCCCACATTGAGCATGTCAGGAAGGTGCTCAAGGTCCTTCGGGAAAACAAACTGTTTGCGAAAACCGAAAAATGTGTGTTTGGGGTACAGGAGATACCATTTTTGGGTCAAATCCTCACTCCTCATGAATTCCGCATGGACCCCGCCAAGGTCCAGGCTGTGGCGGAATGGGTCCAACCTGCCTCCCTGAAGGCGTTACAGTTTTTTTGGGGTTTGCTAATTATTACAGGAGATTTATTGCTAACTTCTCGGTCATCACTAAGCCTCTTACGGACCTCACTCGCAAAGGTGCTGATCTCCTCCACTGGCCTCCTGAGGCTGTCCAGGCTTTTGAGGTCCTTAAGAAGTGCTTTATCTCGGCCCCGGTGCTGGTTCAGCCCAACCAAATGGAGCCATTTATCGTGGAAGTTGACGCATCCGAGGTGGGAGTGGGGGCTGTCTTGTCCCAGGGTACCAGGTCCCTCACCCATCTCCGTCCCTGTGCCTACTTCTCCAGGAAGTTTTCACCTACTGAGAGTAACTATGATATTGGCAACCGCGAACTCTTAGCCATTAAATGGGCATTTGAAGAGTTGCGCCACTTCCTGGAGGGGGCTAGGCACCAGGCAACGGTCCATACCGACCACAAGAATCTGGTTTTCCTAGAATCTGCCCGGAGGCTAAACCCGAGACAAGCTCGATGGGCGCTATTTTTTACCAGATTCAACTTTTTGGTTACCTATAGGGCTGGGTCTAAAAATATTAAGGCCGATGCACTGTCGCGTAGCTTCATGGCCAGCCCTCCTTCGGAGGAAGATCCTGCTTGTATTTTGCCTCCTGGTATAATCATTTCTTCTATTGATTCTGATTTAGTCTCTGAAATTGCGGCTGATCAAGGTTCAGCTCCCGGGAACCTTCCTGAGGACAAGTTGTTTGTTCTCCTGCAATACCGGCTAAGGGTACTTAGGGAAAATCATGACTCTGCACTATCTGGTCATGCAGGCATCCTGGGTACCAAACACCTCATTGCCAGAAACTATTGGTGGCCTGGGTTGCCTAAAGACGTTAAGGCCTACGTCGCCGCTTGTGAGGTTTGTGCTACGTCCAAGACTCCCAGGTCCCGACCAGCGGGCTTACTACGTTCTTTGCCCATTCCCCAGAGACCTTGGACCCATATCTCCATGGATTTTATCACCGATTTGCCTCCATCTCAAGGCAAGTCGGTGGTGTGAGTGGTAGTAGACCGTTTCAGTAAGATGTGCCACTTTGTGCCCCTCAAGAAACTACCCAACGCCAAGACGTTAGCTACCTTGTTTGTCAAACACATCCTGCGTCTCCATGGGGTCCCTGTCAATATTGTTTCGGACAGAGGGGTACAATTTGTTTCATTGTTTTGGAGAGCCTTCTGTAAAAAGTTGGAGATTGATCTGTCCTTCTCCTCTGCCTTCCGTCCTGAAACTAATGGCCAAACTGAGAGGACTAATCAATCTCTAGAACAATATTTAAGGTGTTTTATCTCTGACTGTCAATATGATTGGGTCTCATTCATTCCCCTCGCCGAATTTTCCCTTAATAACCGGGTCAGTAACTCGTCAGGGGTCTCCCCCTTTTTCTGTAATTTTGGGTTTAATCCACGGTTCTCCTCCGTTTCATATGGTAGTTCCAACAATCCCGAGGTAGAGGTCGTTCATCGGGAACTGTGCACAGTCTGGGCCCAGGTTCAGAAGAACCTATAGGCATCCCAGAGCGTACAAAAAACTCAGGCTGATAGAAGACGTTCTGCTAACCCCTTGTTTATGGTCGGGGATCTGGTGTAGTTATCGTCTAGGAACTTGCGCCTTAAGGTCCCGTCCAAGAAGTTTGCTCCCCGGTTTATTGGGCCGTATAAGGTCATTGAAGTCCTCAATCCTGTCTCATTCCGACTGGAGATGCCCCCATCTTTTCGAATACACGACGTGTTTCATGCCTCCCTCCTTAAACGCTGCTTGGCTCCCTCGAGGAAACCTCCTGTTCCCGTTCTCACCCCTGAGGGGGTGGAATTCGAGGTGGCCAAGATTGTGGACAGCAAGATGGTCCAAGGCTCCCTCCAGTACCTGGTCCATTGGAGAGGATACGGGCCTGAGGAGAGGACTTGGGTACCCGCCCGGGATGTTCACGCTGGGGTGTTGGTCAGGAAGTTCCACCTTCGTTTCCCCAATAAACCAGGTCCACTTAGAAAGGGTCCGGTGGCCCCTCATAAAAGGGGGGGTACTGTAAAGGATCTGCCAGGCACAACTTCTGTGTATACTCCCATAGGTAATCAGTCTGCACCTGAGTCTATGTCTCTGAGACTGACTCCATCTTCCACCACTCAGGATGGCAGGCTTAGGAGTGGGAGAGCCTATCGCAGCCTGGCCAGACGGAGCTAGCTCCCGCCCTCTGTCTATTTATACCTGCCTTTCCTGTTCCTCCTGTGCTTGTGATTCTTCTCGTGTGGTTTCCTGGCCCAGCTACAGCTTCTAACTATTTGATCCTGCTCCATACTGACCCTGGCTTACTGACTACTCTCCTGCTCTGCGTCTGGTACCTCGTGCACTCCTGGTTTGACTCGGCTCGTTCACCACTCTTGTTGCTCACGGTGTTGCCGTGGGCAACTGCCCCTTTCCCTTTGCTTTGTGTTCCCTTGTCTGTTTGTCTCGTGCACTTACTGAGCGTAGAGACCGCCGCCCAGTTGTACCCCGTCGCCTAGGGCGGGTCGTTGCAAGTAGCGGGTAGATTAGGGCTCACTTGTCCGTTTCCCTACCCCCGTCATTACAATAGGAGTATTTATACTCGTACCATAACTCGATTTAAGAAAACAATGTGAAAGTGCTCCATACCGCTAGGACAACATATGTCCGGTCTATGCCCATATGGAGGGCACAACAGTACTAGGGCTGGTTACCCTCTGTCCCCAGTGCAGACATACCAAACGTTCGGCACTACTGTCCTGCTGGTCAATCACACTGACAATCTGTAGCTATATAACTCACATAGTGGCATATGGTGAAAACCTGATTGGTATCCAAGGTCCAAATAGAAAATACATCCACCTCATCAGTACTATAAAGAAGTCATTTATTGGAGAAACCTGGAGAAACGAAACAATCTGAATATCTGAAATATCAAAGATTAACAAAAAGGAAAAAAAACTGACCCTTTACCACCAAGAAACGGCACATGAATAGAATTCTATATGAACAGAGACCTAGGCAAGGGAACCCTAAGGCCCCAAGCACATGGCGTGCCCGACGGCTGTCTGCATTTTTGGCCCGTGCTCCCATACAAAGTATGGGATATGGGCAATAAAAAGCAAAAGATACGACATGTCCTATAATTTGCAGTACATTTCTATGACCCCGACACCTTCCCGTAAATAAATGGAAAGGTGTCCGTGGACAATAGAAGAGAAGGGTTCCGCAATTACCGACAATTTCTACGGTCATGTGCATGGGGCCTAAGGGGTACATCCAACTAGGTGCATTCAACGCTACTATAATAGAAGATCCCCCCTTTTTTTATGTTACTACTGAAACACATTCAAAGGGTATATAAAATTTCTTTACCGCTCAACGGCACCGAGAACCACAGTCCAACTTACAATCTTATGGACGTTTCTGCTCAGTCCACAAGCAATAGACAATCTACAATCCAGAAAAGGTGTGTGCAGTTGTTCTGGTCCTTGTAGTTCCACGGAGCTCTGCACCCTCTCCCGATGTTCGAGCTCCAGGCAGGATCAATTCTAGAACTCCGAAAGAAAAAGGAGAAATAGTGCAACACCCTCTGTTTTTTTTTGCAACACGCAAGATTTATTTCATAATTACAGAAAGTAGAAGAATTAAAAGCATAAATGATACAAATAAAACCAAGAGCAGCACGTCAAACAGTCTCGCCCAACCCTGGGTTTCACCCTTCCGGCTTCCTCTGGGGCATAAGTGACGTACCAAATAATCATGACTTAAATTGCTGCTCAAGCATTTATATAAATGTGCAATATAATATAACAACACAAATAATACATCATCAATCAACAAAATAAAAGAAAAAATCATCAACATATACACAAATATATAAAACGCATTATATCAGGTACATAAAAGATCAACATATCTAAATATATAAAAATATATGTATAAAAATCCTCCTAGTCCATATCTTCTATGTATAAAAAACAACCTCAACTTTTCATGTAATGAAATGTTAATAGGAAAATGACATATCTTAATACCCCTAAACTAAGCACTTTCAAATTTGCAGCTATTGCCATACCCAATACTAATCTCCCCACCGATTGGAATCATAAATTGCTTAAACCAATCACAAGCTAGCTTAGAAAATCCAACTATTCTCATTGAGAAAAACGGGGCAGGACATAAACAGCAATCTATCACAGCCGGGAAGTTACTACAAGAAAACGGAGAGGTGAATTCAGCACCACGATGCTGTCCACATAGACATCAATGGAAAGAAATAGAGTCGCGTATTCAGCGCTATTGTAAGTGACGCGTTCCGCACCACACTACTGTCCACGTGAAAATAGAGGTATTATTATTAAATCCAGATAGGAAAAAATTAGAACAAGATAACCTATTCAACACCACATTACTGTCCACAAGTACATTAACCCCTTAAGGACGCAGCCTAGTTTGGGCCTTAAGGCTCAGAGCCCATTTTTGAAATCTGACATATTTCACTTTATGTGGTAATAACGTCGGAATGCTTAAAGGAACAGTGTCATCACAAATTATTTTTTTATATGTTAAAGATGTTAGTGCTTTATTAAAAACGTTTATATTTATTTGTGTGTTTGTGTTTTACTTTTTCTTATTTTTACACTTTTTCTTCCCTATGGGGGCTGCCATTTTTTGTTCCATTTCTGTATGTGTCGATTAACGACACATACAGACATGGAATACGGCAGCCACAGTCCCATAGGGACTGCGAACGGGTCCCGTCCCATTCACTTCTGTGTACGGCGTCTGTGTGGGAACTGCGCATGCGCCGCTCCCACACAGTCCAATTTGAAATTGGCGCCGTCCGGCGCCATTTTCCTGTGGACCGGAAGTCGCGGCCGGACAGTAATATTACTACTTCCGGTCGCGGCTTCCGGACTTGTGCACTTGGACCAGCGGCAGCAGACGGTGCGGACGGGCCGGAGGGAGCCGCGGCGGCAGGAGCAGGTAAGAGATTTCAATGTATGTTCGTGTTTGTGTGTGTTTACTACTGTATGTAAACCTACTACACTGTGTGTTAGCTCAAAAAATGGCGACACACAGTGTAGGAGGTTACACCGTTCAAACCCCTCGTTTATCCCGGCACTAGCCAGGATAAAGGAGGGGGGGGATGCTGAGAGCTCACTAGAGCGAGGGTTTTTTACCCAATTTTGCAATGCTGCAATTTTGGGAATAGCTCCATCTAGTGACCAGAAATGGGAAATATTCTAAATTAGAATTAATTTATAATATTTCCTGACTCGTGAAAAAAATAAAAAAAATTTGAACAATGTTTAATCACCCACACACTAAATGTTTAATTAAAAAAAAAAAAACATGTTTTTCTGGCAACACATTCCCTTTAAACCTATCCAAGTGATTCTGAGATTGTTTTCTCGTGACACTTTGGGCTTCATGTTCGTGGTAAAATTTGGTCGATATATTCAGTGTTTATTGGTGAAAAATTGCAAAATTTAGAGAGAATTTAGAAAAAATAGAATTTTTCAGAATTTAAATGCATCTGCTTGTAAAACAGACGGTTATACCACCCAAAATAGTTACTAGTTCACATTTCCCACATGTCTACTTTAGATTGGCATCGTTTTTTGAACATTCTTTTACCTGTTCAGTTCTGAAGGGGCTTTGAGGGGCCTATGTATTAGAAACCCCGATAAAACACCCCATTTTAAAAACTAGACCCCTCAAAGTATTCAAAACAGCATTTAGAAAGTTTTTTAACCCTTCAGGCATTTCACAGGAATTAAAACAAAGTGGAGGTGAAATTTGCAAATTTCATTTTTCTTGCTGATCTTCAATTTTATTCAATTTTTTTTGTGAAACACAGAAGGTTTTACCAGAGAAACACTACTAAATATGTACTGTCCAGATTCTGCAGTTTTTAGAAATGTCCCACTTGTGGCTCTACTGCGCTCGTGGACTAAAACACAAACCCTAGAAGCAAAGAAGCACCTAGTGCATTTTGAGGCCTCTTTTTTTATTAGAATATATTTTAGGCAGCATGCCAGGTTTGAAGAGGTGTTGAGGTGCCAAAACAGTAGGAATCCCCCAATAGTGACCACATTTTGGAAACTACACCCCTCAAGGAATTCATTTATGGTTGTTGTTATCATTTTGACCACACTGTTTTTTCACAGCACCTATTTGAATTGGTCTGTGAAATAAAAAAAATGAATTTTTTTTCAATAAGATGTCATTTGTGATCAAAATGTCCTATTTTCACAGGGAACAAAATACCCCAGTTTGTTGCCCAATTTGTTCTGAGTGCGGCAATACCCCATTTGTGGTGATAAACTGCCGTTTGGGCCCATGGGTGGGCTCAGAAGGAAAGGAGCGCTATGTGTTTGGTGGAGTCCAGATTTTGCTGGATTGGTTTTAGGGTGCCATGTCGCATTTGCAGAGCTCCAGAGGTATCAAAGCAATGGAAACCCACCAGAAGTGTCCCCATTTTGGAAACTACACCCTTCAAACAATTCATTTATGGGTAATGTGACTATTTAGACCCCATAGTTTCTTCACAGAACTTATTTGAATTGGTCTGGGAATTTAAAAAAAATATATTTTTACCAATAATATGTAGTTTTAGCTCAAAATTTCTTATTTTCACAAGAAATAAAATACCCTAATTTTGTTGCCCAATTTGTCCTGAGTGCGGCAATACCCCATTTGTGGTGGTAAACTGACGTTTGGGCCCATGGGAGGGCTCAGAAAGAAAGGAGCGCTATTTGTTCTTTGGAGTCCAGATTTTTCTGGATTGGCTTTCGGGTGCCATGTCGCATTTGCAGAGCCCCAGAGGTATCAAAGCAATGGAAACCCACCAGAAGTGACCCCATTTTGGAAACTACACCCCTCAAGGAATTCATTTATGGTTGTTGTTATCATTTTGACTACACAGTTTTTTTCACAGCACCTATTTGAATTGGTCTGTGAAATAAAAAAAATGAAATTTTTTCCAATAAGATGTAATTTTTGCTCAAAATTTCTTCTTTTCACAGGGAGCAAAATACCCCATTATGTTGCCCAATTTGAGGCATTCATCTAGAGGTGTAGTAAGAATTTTGACCGGAGACATACACCCCATAAATTGTAATGTGGGTTCTCACGGGTACGTCAATACCCTCAATGTGGCTATTATCAGCTGCCTGGGCACGCAGCAGGGCTCAGAAGGGAAAGACGAGGGGGGATAAGCTGTGCGGAGTGCATCAGGGTAAGTAAAACTGGGGTAGATTAAAAATCAAGGGATGTATGATACATTTTGAAGCACTCTTTCATACGGAGCCTTAGTTTTTCGGGACACGTGTCACATAGATATATTGTGTCCTTCCTTATCCACCTCTTATAGCAGACTTTGTACCTCTTTTGACTTTTTCCTTTCTTGCCAGTTTGGGGAACTTCTCCTGGAAAGTGTTGCCCTGGTACGATGCGTGTGGCACCCGCTTCCATAAGTACTGGGTGCCCCCCTTCTTGGTTAATAAAAATTTGTTTCTTGATAACCTCTTGAAATTCCAGGAAAGTTCCCGTCTGGCCTGTACATCGATGTAACACGTACGCATTGTACAATGCCATCTGTATGATGTGCCCGGCCAGCTTCTTATACCACACCGCATGGCACCGTAGGACTTGATCTGACAAATCCACCCCTCCCATGTACCTACTGTAGTCCAGGATGCAGTCTGGTTTGGGGGTCTCTGTACTGGTACCTCGTACAGGTACATGGGTACTGGTGTGGCATCTCTCTTGTCCTTGTACTTGACACACAATATGTTGCTGCTAGATTGTGCCCTGCTCTCACCCCTTCTGAGTGTTTGCCCTGCAAAGGGAGGGCTCTCAGGTTTCTTCTAGCAGTGCCGCATGCCGCAGGACTTCTGGAAGCGAGGCAGTTGAAGAGTTGGACGCTGGTATAAAAATTATCCAGGTAGGGGTGGTAACCCTAGTCCAGCAGTGGGTGCACCAAATCCCACACAATTTTTGCATTAACTCCCAGTAAGGGGGGGCATTCTGGGGGCTGAATACTGGTATCCTTCTCTTCATATATCCTACATTTGTAGGTATACCCTCATGCACTCTCGCACAGCTTATACATCTTCACGCCATACCTTGCCCTCTTACCCGGCAGGTACTCGCGGAATTGAAGCCTCCTTTTAAAATCTACCAAGGACTCATCAATAGAAATACACGTCTCGGTGGTGTATGTTTGGGAAAACCGGGCACTGAAACGGTCCAATAGGGGTCTCCGTTTATACAAACGGTCAAAACTTGGGTCATCTCGGGGTGGGCACGGCTCATTATCAGTATAATGTAAGAAGCGAAGTATTGCCTAATTTATTTATTTTTTTTGGTTACAGTTCAGTTCTGAAGTTGCTTTGAGGGGCCCATATATTAGAAACCCCTATCAAACACCTCATTTTAGAAACTAGACCCCTCAAAGTATTTACAACAGCATATAGAAAGTTTATGAACTCTTTAGGTATTTCACAGAAATGTAGAGCAAAGTAGAGGTGAAATGTGAATTTTTTTTTTGCCAGAAAATCCTTTTTATACCATACTTTTTTATAACACAAAAGATTTTTCCAGAGAAACGCAACTCAATAATTATTACCCAGATTCTGCCGTTTTGAGAAATATCCCACATGTGGCCCTAGTGCAGTAATGGACTGAAGCACCGGCCTCCGAAGCAACGGAGCACCTAGAGGATTTAGAGCCCTCCTTTTTATTAGGCACCATGTCCGGTTTGAAGAGGTCTTGTGGTGCCAAAACAGTGGAAACCCCCCAAAAGTGACCCCATTTTGGAAACTAGACCCCTTGAGGAATTCATTGTAGTTTTCTTGGGGTGCATGCGACTTTTTGATCAGTTTTTATTCTATTTATAAGTGGCACGGTGACTAAAAAACAGCAATTCTACTATTGTTTTTTTATTCTATTTTTTTTACAGCGTTCACCGTGCGCTATAAATGACATTCACTTTATTCTGCGGGGCGATACGATTATGGCGATACCAGATGTTTATAGTTTTTTTTTATGTCTTATGGCGTTTGCACAATAAAATACGTTTTGTAAACAATCATTCACTTTTTGTGTTACCTTATTCTAAGCGGCAGAACTTTTTTATTTTTCAATCAATAAAGCCGTGCGAGGACTTATTTTTTGCGTAACAAACTGTAGTTTCGATCAGGACCATTTTTAGGTACATGCGACTTTTTGATGTCTTTTTATTCCATTTTTTGGGAGGTGAAGTGACCAAAGAATTGTGATTGTGGTACGGCTTATTATTATTTTATTTTACAGCGTTCACCACGCGGGATAAATAACGAAATAATTTTGTAGTTCAGGCCGTTACGGACGCGGCGATACCAATTATGTATAGTTTATTTGTTTGTTTATACATTTTTATTAATAATAAAGGACTGATAAGGGAAAAAGGGGGATTTTTACTTTTATTACTTTTAAATCTTTTATTTTCTTATTTTTACACATCGTTTTTTAACTTTTTTTTAACTTTATTACTTTGTCTCATCCGTAGTGCAGTATATTAGAGCTGTCAGCTACTCACTGACAGCAAGCATAGGGGGTCCTTACTTCGTCAGGACCCACTAGGCTTCCGTCTATGGCATAGCCGGACGCCATTGTTTGGTGTCCGGTTGCCATAGTCACCATCGCCAGCCGCTATCGTATAGCAGGCTGGCGATTGTAGCTTAACCCCTAAAAAGCCGTGATCGCTATTGAACACGGCTTTCAGGAGTTAATCAGCGGGGACACAGCGATCGGTCCCCGCTGTAGGAGCTGCGGCAGCTGCTGTACGAGACAGCAGCTGCCACAGCTCCTGTATGTGTTGGGAGGACGGCCGAAATGGCCGTTACTCCCGCGACGTACTATTAGGTCATGGAGCGCGAACGCTATGGTTACCATGACCTAATAGTACGTCCAGGAGCGGGAAGGGGTTAATGGATATATTGTTATTACATCGAGATGAAAAATATATATATATAATCACGCATTCTGCACCACCATGAATGAATATAGTGGCATATTTAGCATTACAATGCTATCCACAAAGAGATAAATAGACGTTGGATTGTTAAATCACGAAGAAGAAGACACTCCGTCCTGGTTTCATCTACATAAATCAATTTACACGGACGCTGCGACACATGTATGACATCACTTTTACAGGTACGAAATGTATTGATATTAAAAACCTCACCTGTTCCAGGAATCCAGATGAATAAAGGAGTCTCTCCCTCTATCATCATGGGACAGTTCTCACACAACATACAAGGGATTATGTCCGTCTCAACTAATTGGTCTCTCAAGTTGCATGGCCTAATATATGTGTGTGTATGTATATATGTAGGTGGGTAGCGGCTTTCGAGACCCCAATCCATGTCCGAGTCAAATAATAAACCGCAAAGTCGCAGCCCTCCAGCAGATATTCTATCTTAATATTGGTTTATTCATATACAATGCTTTATGGATGAATAAATCACTATTTATATTGAAGCTCTGCTGGAGGGCTGCGACTTCTTTGCGTTTATATAAATATATATATATACAGGGGGTGCATAAGAAGGTATACAGCTTAAATAATAGGTGAATATAATAATAGTTATACAGTTTATGGCCTCATCCACATGTAATTACGGACCAATTCACTTCTATTGACCACGGACACCTTCCCATATGTTTGCGGGAAGGTGTCCGGGCTGTAGAGAGCCTCCGCAAAAGATAGGGCATGTCCTATCTTTTGCTTTTTATGGATAACGCTCACATACTCTGTATGGGAACACGGGCCGAAAATACGGGTGGATAAATCCCCAAATGTAAAAGTCCATCAGGGTAAAGTCTGATGATCGTGGTGGCCTCTCAACTGGGCCTCGTCTACCTATCCACCTATTGGGTAATTTTTCATCAAAAAAATTACGCACCGCTAAAGCAAAGTGAGGAGGGCTCCATCTTGCTGGATATAGAAGTCTTCATTTTCATGCTCCATCTACAGTTGTGGTATTACATTTTCTTGGAGCATGATAAGGTCCAGGTCTGATGTAACCGTTGTATTGTGGAAGATGGGTCGAATTACCCCTTTACATGAAAGGGCCGCCCAAACTGTAACCCCAGGGAGACACATCTGTTCTTCAATTGTTGCAAGGAGGTTTTCTGTTGAGTAATAAACACAGTTGTGACTATTAACAGCATCAGAAAAGTCTGCAGTTGGCTTCATCGGACCAAGTTATAGTGACATCTGATAGAGCTCTTCAGAAATAAAATAGTTTTAGACTGTTTAAAAAATCTTTCTCTGTAGAGATATATACCTACTTATGCACACCCCTGTATAAATAAAGATATCAAGATATATATTCTGTAGATAGATAAATAGATAGATGATAGATAGATAGATAGATAGATAGATAGATAGATAGATAGATAGATAGATAGATAGATAGATAGATAGATAGATAGATAGATAGATAGATAGATAGATAGATAGATAGATAGATAGATGCCACTTGACGGCTGGGCACTCCGCCACAATCGGGTAATTTCTCTCTGCTGGTGACAGCTTTCTACTCAAGTACATCACCGGATGTTCTTCTCCGTTCACCACCTGTGACAACACTGCACCCAGTCCTACATCTGAAGCATCGGTCTGAACAATAAAGTCTTTCTTAAAATCGGGAGCTATCAGAACCGGTTGTTGACACAATGCCGATTTTAGTACTGTAAAGATTTCCTCCAACTCAGGAGTCCAGTGTACTGCAGTAGGCCAAGACCCTTTTGTTAGGTCAGTAAGTAGTGCTGCAAGGGTGGCAAAATTTTGCAGAAACCGCCAATAGTAGCCCACAATGCCCAAAAATGTTCTCATCTGTTTTTTTTAAGTGGGACGTGGCCACTTTTGAATTGTCTCAACCTTGTTTAACTGAGGTTTAATCATTCCTCTGCCCACAATATATCTAAGATACTCGGCTTCCTCTAAGCCTATGGCACATTTTTCAGAATTAGCTGTGAATCCGGCCTTTCTGAGGGAGTTGAAATGTTGCCGGTGTCTCCCTGTAGTCCAAATGGCATACTGAAATGAGACATCTGGGGTAGAGAAGGCTGTCTTCTCTTTGGACTCCTTAGACAAAGGCATTTGCCAATAATCTTTAGTGAGATCTAGGGTTGTAATATACCGTGCTGGACCAATTCTTTAAATTCATTCATCAACCCTGGGCATGGAGTATGATTCAAATTTGGAGACCTCATTTAGATTCCTGAAGTCATTGCAGAACCTCCAAGTACCATTGGGTTTCGGAACCAGGACTATAGGACTGGACCACCTACTGGAGGATTCCTCAATGACACTGTAATGACGGGGTAAGGAGACAGACAGGTGAGACCTAATCTACCCGCCACTCAGTCCCTGCCTACTTGCACGGCCCGTCCTAGGTGATGGCGTACAACTGGGCGACGGTCCCTACGCTCACTAAGTGCACGACAGACCAACAGACAAGGGTACACAGAAGCTAAGGGAAATGGGGCAGTTGCCCACGGCAACACCGTGAGCAACAAGAGTAGTGAACAAGCCGAGTCAAACCAGGAGTGTACGAGGTACCAAACGCAGAGCAGGAGAGTAGTCAGTAAAGCCAGGATCAATCTGAAGCAGAGGTCAATAGTACTAGCAGGAGCAGCAGAGCCAGGAAACCAGACAGAATCACAGGCACTGGAGGAGCAGGAAATTAAGGTATAAATAGACCGAGGGCGGGAGCTAGCTCCGTCTGGCCAGGCTGTGATAGGTTCTCCCACTCCTCAGTCTCCCAGCCTGACTAGTAACAGATCGAGTCACTCTAACAGACCTAGGCACAGATGCAGACTGATTAACCACGAGCGTCGACAAAGAAGCTTTGTCAGGCAAATCCATTACAGACACCAAGCTCAAGCATTGTCCTTACTTCTGCTGCGACAGTTGTCGAGCTTCTGGGATTCGATAAGGACGTACGTTAACTCTGACATGGGGATCTGTAAGAATCTCATGTTGTATTACATTAGTTTTACCTGGTACCTCAGTAAATAAATCCCTATTTCCTTGGAGAAACTCCTTTACCTCTTGTTTTTGGGGTTGGGAGAAGTTGGCCGCCACTTTCACTTTTTTTATCTCATTGTCACAACCTTTTTTGGGCACTATCCCTGTGGACAATAACTCCCTCTCTTTCCAGGGCTTAATCAGGTTGGCATGATAAATTTGATATTGTTTTCTTTTAGATGGGTGAAACACTTTATAATTCACTGGGTCGCTTTTCTCTATAATTTCAAAGGGTCTTTCAAACTTGCTCTCTACCGTTGGGATGAGCACTAAGACGCGATCACCAGGGCTGAACTCATGGATTTTAGCAGGTTGATTGTATACCCGGCACTGAGCTTCCTGTGCTTGGAGAAAGTGCTGTCTGACTACGGGCATTATGGCCTGCATTCTGTCCTGCATTGGGGACACATGTTCCACCACAGTTTTATAAGGACTGACCTCTTTTTCCCAGGCTTCCTTAACCACGTCAAGCAGTCTACGTGGATGCCGACCATAGACCAATTCAAATGGTGAGAACCCAGTGGAGGCCTGTGGTACTTCACGGATAGAAAAAAGTAGATAAGGCAACAGCATGTCCCAATCTCGTCCATCTTTCCCCACCACCTTTTTTAACATGCCTTTGAGGGTCTTGTTAAACCTCTCGACCAGGACGTCTGTTTGAGGGTGTTAGACAGAAGTGCGCAACTGTCTAATCTTAAGCAACTTACACAATTCTTTCATTATTGTTGACATAAATTGGGTACCTTGGTCAGTCAGAAGTTCGTTTGGTAAGCCTGTTCTAGTAAACACCTGAAATAACTTTCTTGCAATTACTTTTGAAGAGGAGTTCCTCAATGGTATTGCCTCTGTGTACCGAGTTGCATAATCCAGGATATACTGGTGCCCTTTGGCCGATTTGACCAGGGGACTCACGAGATCCATCGCTATGCGCTCAAAGGGGGTCTCAATGATTGGAAGTGGGACTAAGGGGCTGTGGAAATTAGGCATTGGGTCACTCAGCTGGCAGGTAGGACAGGAACCAAAGAAGTATTTCACTTCTCTGTATACTCTGGGCCAGAAGAACCGCTGCAAGATGCGCTCCTGTGGTTTCTCCACCCCTAAATGTCCTCCTAAAACATGTGTGTGGGCCAGTTCCAGGACCTGGCGCCTGTAATTTTGCGGCACCACTAACTGCAGCTGCACCCCAATAGGACTGAACTTGGGCGGCAATGCAGGAGAGACCATCCGGTTTGGAGTGCCGGAGGGATTGACCTCCAAGATGATGTGAGAGAAACAGCAGTGGAGCGCTATGTTCCGCTCCGCTGCTAAGATAAGCCCAGCTAGGCTACACTGTGTTGTCGCGAGACCTCATTGGCTCGCATCCAGATCAGTTTATAGCTTGTCTGGGTATAGCGAAAAACTAGCTACATCCACAATGTTTGGAATTGTAGTGGACTATGTAGCTAAATGGCCCTATGGCCATGTTGTTGCACATTGGATTATTAAAAGTACTGAGCACCTGACGCGCGTTTCGCTAGGAACCCCTAGAAGAAGCCAGAATGCTGGCAAAACGCGCATCGGGTGCTCAGTACTTTTAAGTGGTCGGGTGCTCAGGGGTCACTCACACATACCCAATTGCACTAATTGGTATTTTTTTTTTTGTATTTCAAATTTTTTCTTTTCAAGAAAGGACATGGGGATACAGAAAAAAGAAAAGGGGTGACATGGGTGCAGATCATTTCAACCTTTATTTCAACCACAATAAGTAAATATGTAATTAAGGTCCTCCCCACATAGTACCATCGATACACAGCAAGCATTAGTGTTGCGAGGCAGGAATACCAGCATTACGCCCTCATCCGACCCTCCATCACCCACATCTCAATCAATTATTAGTAAACGATTGGTCCAAATAGGGAAGTAAACGAAGGATATACAGGGTAAAAGGAAAAAAGGAAAAGGGGGGGTGTAGGGGAAAGTCTTAGGAGGGAGAAAGGGAGATGTTCTCCCATCACTCTCCCCCCCCCCCCCCCCCACAGCACATCATAGACAAGAGAGAACTCAAGAGCTCTCATGTTCCCCACTAATCAGTTCACCCATGACCCTCTTATATCTGTCCGACTTGCAGAAATCAAACCAATAGAACCAGGTTTTCTGAAACTGCATTGCCCGTTCGGGTGCGGAATGGAGCAACTCCTCCATTCTCCGGATTTCATGAATTCGCTCCAGCCATTGTCTGGTCACAGGAGGCTCAGAGGATCTCCAACCCACCAGAATACAAGCCTTAGCTGCATTCAACAAATGTCTCACTAACATCTTCCTGTAGCGCCCCACGGGTATATCGTGGTGGTGCAGCAAAATCCATGCCGGATCATCTCCCAGCGAGATTCCCGTGATCTCAAGAACGATATCTTGAACCTCTGACCAATAGGGGCGTAGGCTCTCACAGCTCCAGAATATATGTAAAAGCGTTCCCTCTTCCCTGCCACATCTCCAACATAGAGGAGAAACATCCGGGAACATTTTATGTAGCACATGTGGGACTCTGTACCAACGGGATAGTATTTTAAAACTGGTTTCCTGATAGGCGTTACTTATAGACGCCTTATGTATGAGGAGCATGATCTTTTCCCTCTGCTCTTGTGTTAGAGTAATCTGAAGATCTCTTTCCCATTTCGTAATGTATGGTGGGATGAAATCCTCAGCAGGAGTGAGCAGCACGCAGTAAAGACTGGACAGGGCCCGTCTCACATGCCCCGTTTGAGAACACAAAGTTTCAAAGGGAGTTAGTGCTCGGTCAAAGGAAGCCGGTGTAGGCAGTCTTGATAAGTAATGAGTCAATTGTAACGTCTGCCATTGGGACGCTTCCGGGAGACCCTCTGGCTGGGAAAGCTCTCCTCCACGCAGCCAAGTATTGCCCCTATAAAAATGACTTAATCTAAAATGCCCCTGCTGTACCCATATCTTGAAGGTCTGATCTGACAGACCTGGGCCAAATTCCGGGTTACCCAAAACCGGTGTGAGGGGTGATAACATTCGTGAAATTCCCTCTCCACTCCGCACCCTTCGAAACACCTGTAAAGTTGGATATATGGTAGGATGATCACTTAGTGACCTCCAATGAATAACAGCCATCCAGGGTAGGCATTTCAATGGGAGGTCTGTAAAACCTTGTTCCACCGCTATCCAATCCTTAAAGGGTTCATGGCGGCACCAATCTACCAATCTAGCCAAATGAACGGCATGATAATATTGCTCCACATCCGGCAGCTCAATCCCCCCATGACGCTTGGCCCGGACCAGGATTCTCCTCTGAAGTCTAGGGGGTTTGTTGGCCCACACAAATGAAGTAAGATATTGATATACCGTTTTAAAAAAGGAAGAGGGTATCTTAATTGGCAGTGCCTGCAGTGAATATAAGAGCCTGGGTAGAACGTTCATCTTGATGATGCCCACTCGTCCAAACCACGAAAAAGTTCCCTTTGTCCACCGGGCCAAATCACCTCTCAACGCCTGCAGAAAGGGTGGAAAATTAAGTTGAAATGTCCGCTCTACACAACTCGGTAGTCTGATACCCAGATATTTAATCGAGTCACTTGTCCATCTAAAAGGAAAATTGGCCCCCAAAACCCTCCCTTGATCCTGTGGAATATTTAATGTCATCGCCTCCGACTTCTGAAAGTTAATTTTAAAATTGGACAATGATCCATATATCCGAAATTCCTTCATAAGGTTGGGCATAGAAATATGGGGAGAGGTCACAAAAAATAATAGATCATCGGCATATGCGGCCACTTTTACAGATTTATCCCCCAGCCTCAAGCCTTGAACATTAACATTACCCCTGATCCTGCATAAAAAGGGTTCTAGCGAAAGAGCAAAAAGCAGAGGTGACAGTGGGCAGCCCTGTCTCGTACCGTTATGAATCCGAAAGGGAGAAGAATAGGTACCATTTACCCTCACAGAAGCCGAAGGTGAGGAATACAAAGCGCCAACCCAAGTTCGCATGTTGGGTCCCAGACCCAGAAATTCCAAAGTTCCAAACAGAAAAGGCCACCTGACCCGATCAAAGGCCTTTTCCGCGTCTGTAGGCAATACAATCGCAGGAGTTTTCTGCGAGTTGGCCCAGTGGACAAGATTAAGAGCCTTAGTCGTGTTGTCTCTCGCCTCCCTAGATGGAATGAAACCTGTTTGGCCTCTGTGGACCACTGTGGTCATCAATGGGGCCAATCGATTTGCCAGTATCTTAGAAAATAATTTCAGATCCACGTTGAGCAGGGATATTGGTCTGTAATTAGAACAAGAGGAGGGATCCTTTCCATCCTTTGGAATGACCACTATAGTAGCATTCAAGGAATCTGAAGGAACTGAACTGCCCGATGATATTGCATTGAGAGCCCCCAGAAACCTGTCCGCTAGTTGAGCCATAAACATTTTATAATAGCCCACCGTCAGTCCATCCGGACCCGGGGCTTTCCCTGGTTTGGTGTTTTACACTGCCCTTGAAAGCTCTTCAACGGTTATTTGGTGGTCTAATGCGGCGCAATCGTCGGAAGACAGCTGAGGGAGACCCGAAGAAGCTATGTATTCCTGGATAGCTACACTAGTGGGTGGAGAATGCGGCTCTAGCTGATAAAGAGACGAATAAAACTGCCTAAAGGAGTGTGCAATATCCCCCGGGGAGGTAACCTTTACACCCGTATTTGAAGTAATCTGGGGAACATACGTGGAGGCTCTCTGGGCCCTCAAGGCATTTGCCAGAATCTTCCCTGGCTTATTTCCACACTCATAAAATATTCTACGGCACTTAACCAGTGTGGCTTTAGCTTTTACTTCATAAAGTGATCTAAGCTCCTCCCGGAGGGACATCAAGACCCCCCTAGTCTCCTGCGTCTGACTCTGTTTGTGTTTGGTCTCCACTTCACAAATCCTAGCCAACAAATCGCTTGTCTTTGCCACCCTCTCTCTCTTGAGCCTCGCCCCCCATTTAATGAAAACGCCTCTTATGTAACATTTATGAGCTTCACATAAAGTGAGCGGATTTGACACCGAACCATCATTGGTAGCGAAATACTGTTCCAGCTCACTGCGTATTTCAGCTTGTGCTTCAGGGTGATGAAGCAAAAACTCATTAAGTTTCCAACGGCCATGCGTCTGGGATGGCGGAGCAAAAGAGAGAGAAAGCGAAATGGGCGAATGATCTGATATAGGTGACGTATGAATGTCCGCCCTCATCACTCTATCAAGATGAAAGTGGCTTATGAAAAAGTAATCTATTCTGGAGAACATATCGTGAGCTGCCGAGTAATAGGAGTAATCGCGAGATCCCGGGTACAGAGTCCTCCATACGTCCACCAACTGATGATCATAAATCGTTTTTTTAATGTATCGGAGTTGCGAGAAGGGAAGATGCGAAGCTCCTCTGGAGACATCTAAATATGGCTCCAGTGCCACATTGAAGTCTCCTCCGACTACAATAAGGCCCTCCCCAAAAGACTGGAGCTGTTCCATATAAGCAGCAATAGCCCCCGATTGTCCTGAGTTTGGTAGGTATAGATTAGCCAATGTGACCTTCTGTGAAAAGAGCGTGCCCTTTACTAGTAGAAATCTACCCTGGGGATCTGCTAGAGAATCAGTGAAGACCCATGGTACATTGTGTGCTATAAGAATGCTTACTCCTCTAGATCTAGAATCCTCTGAGCAACCATGATAACAATATGGGAAGCGTCTATTGGAGAGTTTGGGTACCTTATCCTTTCTGAAGTGCGTCTCCTGAAGGAACGCCACCTGAGTTCCAAGTCTCCATAGTTCCGCGAGGACCATTGAGCGCTTCTCAGGAGTTCCCAAACCCCTGACATTATAGGAGAGGAGCTTTACCTCGGTGTTCATGGTCATCGAGTGCTGTGAGGGAAGAAAGAAAGAAAGGGGAAAACGGGAAAGAAAGCAAAGAGAAAGAAGGAGAGAAGTAAAGATAGTCAAAAAATTGAAGAGAATTAGTAAATACTCTAAGGAAGTCCAAAGGATTCGAAGAGGCTCGACCAGCGAGACTCTCCGGAGGGTACACCTAAGGAGAGAGTAAGTAAGGTATCTAAGGAAGTGGAGACCACCTCCCGTGTAATTTGTTGAAAGTACAACAAGTAACAGATAAAACCCCCCTAGGAGGTCAACCTAAATGCAACTAACTAACACCTGTAAGCGAAGCCATGGCAGGATCCTATGTCAACAGATGCATAGTCTACCCCATACCGTAAGTCCCCTATGGGGGTAACCGACATTCAAGAGATGACCCCAACCATTTCCAGTCAAGCGATGAGAACTGGTCAGTATACATACGGGGCCATTTCTTCCCCATAAAGCCCACTGCCCGTCAGGCCACCTCCGCTAACCTCCACACTCCCCAAACCCCCACTGCTGTCCCATCATCTGCAGAAGAAAGTCAGGTCCTAAATTCCACCCCAGTCAGTTTCCCGTGCTCCCTAGTCTACACAAAATAGTCTAGGTACCGTATATGTCACCAGAGTCATCTTAGCAGTAGCCCCTATGTCCCAGTCAAAAAGCTGTCAGAGATGGTCTGTGATAGGCCTGTCGTCATTTCAGCAATATCGAAGATATAAACAAGCCGCTTCGTACTAGCGCATTCTTCCATATTGCTGAGGTATCCATGGTCCCCGCTTCATATGTACATACTGAAATAACTTATAGCTATATCCCCTTCATAACAGTAGGAAATAACTTATAGCTATATCCCCTTCATAACAGTAGGTTTAAGCATTCTTGTCAGATGAAGCCAGTCTAAATTATGGTCTACGGGCAATTAATCACCCTTCTGCTATCAAAAGATCCATCTATTATTACTCTCATAGCCACTAAACAATACCAGCGCAACATTACACCAAATCTCAGCCTCTTGCTGGAACTACACATATAACCTACTCAGGAATCTGATATCGAAGAACTGCATGACAACATTCAGCAATACATGTGTACATATGTTTCGGAGCCATCTAGAGATCTGACCACGAGCCCCAAATAACACTTGCTATTAATGTTGAGTCCCATTTATGGCTGGAGTTGCCTCGCCGGTCTGATGCGTTGCGGTCCGGGTTGAGGTGGATCCATCGGGCGATTCCTTCCACGTCGAGATGGCCGGTAATTCAGGGATGCAGAAATCCAGTCCGGAACGGCGGTCGGTGGGATATACAGAAAAACAAAAAGCGCGGGCAAATCTTGCGGGGTGTGAATGGTAATCATCGAGCCCTGCTTTCTGACAATAAGGTGAAGCGGAAATCCCCACATATATGTCGCTTCAGCATCTCTGATTATGTCCAGCAACGGACGTAGTACATGTCTCATATGCAATGTACGAGCCGATAGATCAGGCAGAATGTGAATCTCAGCACCTCGAAACTTCACATGACCCAAGTTGCGCATTTTGCTTATTAAGATGTCCTTAACGGTAAAATAATGGATTCTGCAGACAATATCTCGAGGTCTCCCCGGATCTTGTGACACCGGCCCCAATGCTCTGTGTACTCTGTCCAGTTCAATATGATTGTCCAGGGGCTCCCCCAAAATGCCATTGAACATTTCCGTCACCAGGGCCCGGATATTATTTCCCTCTGTATTTTCTGGTAGTCCCCTGATACGCACATTATTGCGCCTGTTCCTATTCTCTAAATTGTCGTGTTCCAAGGCCATAGATTGCATTAGTGACTGTTGAGAGCGAATTTGGTTCTCCAGCCTGTCTAATCTATCGCCATGTGAAGCTGTCTGCTGTTCTATGGCCGATACACGGGAGCACATTTGTTCCACTGTACGGTTCACCTCTTCCAGACATGTGCGTTGCATTTTTTCCATCCTGCCTAACATATTGTCAAAGAAACTCTGGGATGGGAGATGCTTTAGGGCCTCAGACAGATCAAGTCTCGTCAATGGTGTCTCAGACAAAAACGGAGAGACAGGGCTAGATGCCCATGGAGCCTCTACAGGGGAGCTCTCTGTGTCTTGTCTAATGGCTGGGGTATCCAGGGGAGGCCGCACCGGGGTAGACGCACCTGTGGTAGCACCGGGACGAGGCTGTGGGATTACAGCCGGCCGTTGTGGAGTCACGCTGTGAGCAGCGGTCGCCATGATGGATTCCTCCTGCCTCTGTTTAACGCGCGTGGTCTCAAGAAGCGGGACAGCGAAGATGTCGGCGTAACCTTATCCGATGGCTTGAGATTCTTCCCCCGGGGCATATCTCAATATACCGGAGTTCTTGTGAGTCACTGGTGTAGATAATGGCACGATATTAGTCACGGTCGGCGGGAGCTCCCTAGAACACGTCTGTCTTCCTCACATGCCGAGACCACGCCCCCCACTAATTTGTATTTTAGCATTATTTGTTCATTTTTATTTTTTAATAAAACTAATAAAAGTTATATATCGTGTTATAAGACCACACACTTTTCTTCTCCTCTCTCCCTCCATTTAATCAATCTTTTTTATTACGTTGATCATCATGTAGTTTAAAATACGTTATTTTGATTGTGGCGATACCATATATGTATTTTGGGGCTTTTTTTTTAACACTTTCACAAAATAAAACCACTTTTATGGAAAGAATGTTTTTTTTTTTGTTTTTTGTTTTTTACAGTGGACGCTTTTTCATAAAATATTTTTTTTCCCTTACTACAGGACTTCACAATCCGACCCTTTGAATGCTTATATAATGCACTGGAATACCCAGTGTACCAAATCATTATTGCCTGTCAGTACTAACGTCACGGCCTTAGGCCCCATTCACATCGCGTTTGTGCGATCCGCCGGGCGTTTACGTTTTTAAACACTAAAAAAGTATTGAAACGTGTAGCTCGGCGTATACAGAGACTATAATGGGTCAAATCTAGACCAAAATAACATCAGTTTCGTCTATGTTTGTCATGGTTTACGTTGGGATACTGTTTTTCGAAAGTACTGAAAGGCGTAGTCTGCTGCGGTATCCTGTACTTCAAAAGAAGGTAGACGCGACGTAACTTTTTTTAAGCATTGATCTCAATGGGCGACGTATGCAAGCGTAATGCTATACATTTCTATCCGTCTACATACAGTAAATCTATCCGTTTTTTTGGTGAGTTTATATCAGTGTTCCCTTTAAAAATAAAAAGTGTAAATTTTTTAGGTAAAAAACGGACAGAAACATAAACCGATGTATGAGTATACGCTAAACGTACACGCTATAAAAAACACACGTAAACAGAAAATGGTACACGTTTCTATACATTTTCAGTGGTCCATGTTTTTATAAAATAAAAACGTATATGCTCACTGGATAGCAGAAACCAATCAGAGCTCAGCTTTCATTTTTCCTCAGCGATTAAGAAATGAAAGCTGAGCTCTGATTGGTTGCTATAGGCAACAAGGACAGTTTTACTGTTAGGCAGTTTTGATGATAGGGCCCAATATACACATCTCATATAGTTTTTGGGTAATAAATAAATGACAACTTTCCCATCATCCGCTGTGTATATAAATCTAGAATGTAATCAGCTTATGTGTCTACCTGGGACACCCGGAGTGGAGACCGGAAATTATATCAAACTTCTCATTATAAGAAGCGTCGCTGGGAAAGTTTCTTTCGTTCTTCATCAGTAATTTCGTCAGTAATCGTTAAAATCTGAGCCGCTCATCTGTAACTTGTAGGAATTGTGTTCAGCCTTTCCATAATTATATCAGTTTATTCCCAGAAAATGTCTGCCACCCAGCTTTCCCACACTCCTGAATGTGCCATTTCCCTAGCAATGCAACAATATGGAGTCATGGGAGGAAACGCGATATTACTCTGGGTCTGGGAAACTTGTATTACAATCCCTATAAACTATAATGACAGACGGGGCGCTACTGGACTCTGAAAACACCTGGGGAACTGGTTTACAGGGAAGTGGGGGAGGGACGGGGGTGCAATATTTTTCTCCATCAACATTTGACCAGTTTATTTATCCCCCAAAATAATTGACCTCATCATACGTACATATAGCACACCTCTAAATATAAATAATACCCCCATAATATGACCAATTATTACCACCATACACCAGACAGGTAAATATTGTATAGGACTGATCAGCCACATTCAGAATAAACAACAATCATCCAAAGACTCAAAGGTGACGTCTTCTCTGATTGTAGTCATTCATAGTCCTCGTCTTTTCCACCTGGTCCATACCGGCATGAAGGCTTCTACCTGCTGTGATGCATCTCTACTTACCAGGCATCTTTGGCTCTTTGCTTTTACCCCACATACCTCCAATGCCAGTCACAGATTGTGCCTACGACAGCCACGGTGTCCCTTATTCCAGCCCCAATGCTCCCATAATTGCCATAATGCCCCTATGCCAGACACAATACTTCCATACCAGCCACAAAGCCTTCAATGCCCCTATGTCAGCCAAAGTGCCCCCATGTCAGGCACTAAGTCCTCCATGCCTGCTTTAATTCCCCTATGCCAGCCACAATTCCCTTCCTTTTCCATTTGCCCAGCCTCTGCTTACCGGGGTCTGTGTCTGGCAGCTCCGTAGAAATAAATGCAGCGCATGAGTGGCCGGCGCTCCTTTCATTTTTATTGAGCTGCTGGACGCAGACCCCGGCAGTCCGAGATTTCTAATGGAGAACTTCGGGGGACCTTTGGTTCGGTTGGTGCGATCACACATGTATCCCCTATCCTGTGTATAGGGGATACATGTCTTTTGTGGGACAAACGATAGGCTACAGCCGGGATTTTTTTTTTTGGGGGGGGGGGGGGGTTGGGGCCGTATGGCGTTATCTCCAGGGTGGGGCTGTACAGCATTATCTACAGGGGGGCTGTATGGCATTATCTACAGGGGGGCTGTATGGGGTTGTCTACAGGGGGCTGTTTGGTGCTATATACAGGGGGACTGTGATCTACAGGGGGCTGTATGGTGCAATATAAAGGGGGCTGTATGGCGTTATCTACGGGGGGCTGTATGGTGCTATATACAGGGGAGCTGTATGGTGCTATATACAGGGGGCTGTATGGCACTATCTACAGGAGACTGTATGACGCTATATACAGGGGGGGCTGAATGGTGCTATACACCGGGAGGGGGCTGTATGGCGTTATCTACGGGGGGCTGTATGGTGCTATATACAGGGGGCTGTATGGTGCTATATACAGGGAGGGGGCTGTATGGCACTATCTACAGGGGACTGTATGACGCTATATACAGGGGGGGCTGAATGGTGCTATACACCGGGAGGGGGCTGTATGACGCTATCTACAGGGGGGGCTGTATGGCGCTTTATACAGGGAGGGGGCTGTATGGCGCTATCTACAGGGGGGCTGTATGGTACTATCTATAGGGGGCGCTGTGTGGCAGAATCTAAAGGGAAGCTCTATCTACAAGTGGGGGGTTGTGTGGCACCCAGGGGAGGGGGGGCCAGTCAAATGTTTGCTATGGGGCCCAGTCTTTCTAGTTACGCCCCTGGTCATAGAGTAAAGATAATTTAGTGGGTTTATAAGTGTCATTTAAAAAACAAATGACAAACTCCGCTCTTCTGTATCTGATAAAATGAACTCTGCTATACCTGTGAACATCAGCTCTTCTACATCTAAATGTTATATCTGACTGTAAATTTAGATACTTCCATTTGGCATCCGGTATTTGGTGATCTGGTGACCAAAGCTTTATAAATATTATTTTTTGTGGAATTTCTCCTAATTCTGTAAAAGGAGAAATCATCATTTGTATCAGTAAATTCTTTATATTTTTTTGCTGCTAAATAAATAAAATAACATCTGAATCTATTTACCCCCCTGACTACACCATGTCTGGAGTCATTACTACACATGGCTGGTACTACTGCTCTCATCATCTTCCCCTGCATAGGAATTATGGACATCATACAGATCTGAAGCCTCCAGTAGAAGTTACAATGTCAGGTTTACTACATGATTACAGCTCTGAAGCCGCTCACCGAATAAAAAGAAAGAGGAACTGGGAATATAGAAGGAAATGGCCGGAATTACAGGATAAAATGAATAAAACCTACCAGTCGCTATCTGTACCAAGCTTATGTCCTAAATAAAACACATGACAACGTATATAGAAAATGTGGGAGTGGCCACAGCTTTATTATTTAAATTATAACACAGATAATTAAATATATAAATAGATAAACAACAAATCGCCCTGAAGGTACAGTAAAAACCGCATTGAAAAACGCACCAAATCGCAGTAAAAACGAATATGGTTTTTGGATACGGTTTGGAATACACCCTTAGGGTATGTTCACACGGCAGCGTCCAGGAGAAAACAGCCCCGTCATTTCAGCCGTAATGGCATGTGCAGGCGCTTGAACGCCGCGTCCATTACAGACGTAACTGGAGCTGGTTTTCCATGGAGTCCATGGAAAACGGCTCCATTTACGTCTGAAGAAGTGACATGACACTTCTTTTTGCGCGGGCGTCTATTTTACGCGCCGTCTTTTGACAACGACGCATAAATATACGCCTCGTGTGAACAGACAAACGTCAGCCCATTGCTTTCAATACGCAGATGTTTGTCAACACTTTCAAGCCGTATTTTTGGACGTAATTCCAGGAGTAAAACGCCCGTATTACGTCCGTAAATAGGCCGTGTGAACATACCCTTAGAGACACTTATTTCTCAGTGCTGCCCCTCCCCCTCCTCACAGTCCTTACCATTGACTGGATTAGGAGGAACTTCTCATACTTTTTTATTCCTTTTTCAAATATTTTCTTCTCCTCCTCTGTCCATTCTCGGGCCAGAACTTGTCATCTATCGGTAGAAGAGTTTCTGTCACTGGATTCTATTCCTTTCTGTATTTCTTAGATTTCTGTACAGAAGAGTTTTTAATTTATTCAGGAGATTGCAGAAGATTTTCACAACCATGTACATCAGTTATATTTGCCTCCTTTAAGATTTTTTTTTATTGCATTATTGGATGCGCTGCGCACAACGTTGTGTTGTCAGGACCCATCAGGACCCGAGAAGGGCAAGTATAGGAATACTGTCTGCTGAGCCCTTTATCTAAAGTAAAATATTTATGGACCCTTGTAAAACGCTCATAAATGTTCAAAACAGAATCACAGGGACGACCTGTCACTGATTGGCTAAAAGCACGGCCAATGATAGAGGCCAAAACCACTAAATGGTGGGAATTGATGTCTTGAATGTCAATAGAAGATAATTTGCTTATTACCCAATGAGAACATAGTGGCCCCCCTATTATTCCGGTGCACTAGACCTAGACCTTGACCTACGTCACCCTTCCAACACTGGGGACCCAATTGGGACACTGGTTTGCGCCCTTGTGTTCCCTATGCCTATGGATCATCATCTATGAAGGGGATTCTTCATCACGTCAGTGTGACGCATACATTGTCCTGATGCCGAGCAGCGCCAGGGCCTTATATGCGATACAGCACTTCAACGTCATCAGTGCTGCTTCACATAAAACATCCTGATACCGCCCGGCATCATTACATTGTATGAGCCGCGTCATGTTGAGGGAGCCGGAGGGGAGAAGAGAAACGAAAAGATGAGCATAATTTTTTAATTTATTTTATTATATTTTTTTATCAACAGTGTAATAGGGGGTGGGGGAGGGTAGTCTGATTGGGGGGACAAGGTACGAGGCCTAGCACGGGCCTCTATCTTACCACGCTTTATAGAGTTACATTTACGCCACCCAGAACCTGGAATATATTTTACTAAATTTTACGCCAGTTTTCTGATGTAAATTATAATAAATGTGTCAGGCCGCTGTAACCATGCCCCTTTTCAAAGCCACGCCCCTTTTGTATGAAAGTGATGAAAGCGGTGTAAATAGGCCAAAAAGACAAAGACTTTAAGCCGTTTTGCGACTTTGCTACTCCAGAAAACTGGTGTAGAAAGGTTAAAATATGACCCCCTATATCTCCAAAGAGCCCTGGTCCTTTCACCATCTTGCCCCGACCTCCACTTCCTCACATACTTATGATGGAGCCAATTATTCTGTGGTTGGTGAACAGCGGGACTCATGTTTATCGGCAAAAATGTTGGCGCTACTTAATGTTCATGTCTTACTTTACCATCATTGTGTCCAAGATGTTTCCAGAGTCTAGCAGCGCCCCTGTGCCCATCATATAGTGCCACATGCAGCATCCTGGTACTGAGCCCATCTCTGCCAACAGAGGAAGATGGCGGCTACAAGGGAGATCAGCGGCAGGAGCGCTCCTTGTCCAGGGTGAAGGGAATGGGCAGAATCTGTTCCTATGTAATAGTCTCTAGGTGTTGTCTGAATGACTGACATCAAACTCCCCTTGTTTATATACTGATGTAGCAGCAGCGGTTGGGGCTCTGTACAATGTTATATTACACGTCTCAGCTGCTGCAGAACCTCTTTGACTTCCAGTTTAGCACACGATTCTATGGTCTGTAATTTTCTTGTAAATATTCTGTACACTGAGTTACCGACGCCATACAACATTACAACCAAAAATTGTCCTTTATAAGAGATGTTTTATTTAATGATGGATTTATAGCCTGTGGTTGGTTTTATAGCGCCAGCATATAGTTTAGCACTGTACAGGGATCACCATCCTTGACCTATCAGTATATTTTTTTAAGTGTGGGAGGAAACCGGAGTACCCGGAGGAAACCCACGCAAACACGGGGAGAACATACAAACTCCATGCAGATGTAGTCCTGGGTCAGATTGTATACGAGACCCCGATCCTGCATGACAACAGCGCTAACCACTGAGCCACCGTCCTGCCCCAAAATATATGACATGACCATATTGTGGTGGAAGATAGAGATGTCACTTTCCACAGGTCTTCTGGATGACTTCTTCTATGTGCTGCCATCTTTGCTGGTCTGTATTCTGGCTGATGATGGAGCATGATGGCTACTGATGGATCTTCTCAGTTCTTGGTCACGAGGACCATCTTGTTGTGACAGGAGCCACACAGAAACCTCTCGGTGTCAAGAGACTCTGTCCATCGTCCAACTCTAGGGGGAGAAAAAGCTTATATTAAAGACAAGTCTTAAAAACCCCAACAGATCCCAAATAAATGATGTAACCCCCTAATATTCTTTCTGTAGAGACTAGTCTCCAGACAACAGTAAAGCAAGCAGTGGTGGTAACTAACCCATTATACATACTCAAATATTACAGAAAAAGGGCAGCAATACTAGAACATGACCCCTCCAGCCTCAGGGCCGGTCTTTCTCTGCTTGACACAATGTTGGCTTTTATAACAGATGGCATCTTACCTGAATTGGCACCCTGAGCATTCATAGACCACCGGGTAGTGGATCTCATAATCATGGTGTTGTGTAATGGGTGGCAGCTCAGGGTGAGCCAGGTTGGCCTCCTCACAGTAGAACTTCCATAGCCGGCCATGGCAATCCTCCGCTCGTCCATCGATGATCCAGCAGGCAGCGTGACACATCTCATGGATCAATGTGTTTTTAACTCGTTCTGAAGACAGAGGAGGAAATAATTACAATCAGTATTAACGACACTTGGAAGATTTCACAGCAGCAGATCTAGAAATGGTCCATGATGTGACACCGACCTGCAGAATCGCAGACTTTGTCCGATAGTTGGATAATGGCGCTGCGATCCCCATTGTTATTAAGGAAGCCGGTGCGACCGCATGTTTTTCTCAGCCTTTTATTCCAGCTGATGTCCATGTGTTCAGGAAGCTACAGAAGAAGGAAGGAGAGGAAATCTAGAAATATGACAGACGCCTTTACATCTATGATACACGGAGGTTTTCTGACCGTATACCTGATTGTCAAAGACGCTCTGGTTGTAGAACTCGTACAGACGTCTTGTCAGCTCCTGTTTGTGCTGATGGAAATTGGTCACATATTTGGATCTGGGAGAAGTCAGGTCTCTCAGGAAACAGTTATTGATGGGACGCTCCTGTCTCCTGATAATAAAACATAATAGAAGTTCACATATTAATAATGGAAATATTCTAAGAACATACACAATATGGAAACACACATAACAGCTTAGCTGAGAGTAATTATACTGCCACCTAGTGACCAGATAACATGAACTAGATAACATGATTTATATAGAAATACTCTACCTTGTCTCCTTCTGCACGAAGCTGAGTGGAGAATTGGGCTCTGGAAAATACAACAAATAGCGTCATATACTTATCAGTAATTCAGTTTTCCTAATAAAAAAAAACAACTTTATTGGATACCTGACTCTATATGTAACAGGGAAGGAAGGACCAAAGAAACCATCATCATCCTCAAGGCTACTTGCAGACCTTGGAATAGGCGGGTGAGACTGGAATAACAAAACATAAGACCCAAACAATTAAAATGAAGGAGAAGAAACAATATAAAAGTGTAACTAAATACTGTAGAGAAGTGACCGCCGACCTGATGTAGATTCTCATCACTGCCGCCGTCCTCTGTGTCCGACTCAAAAATCTCACGGCACTTTTTCTTGACCAATAACTATGAAGGAAAAAAGAAAAGAAGAAAGTTACTATTTTACCTTTTTAATCCCAAAAATTGTAATCACAAATAGAAATACGAAGTAAAACATCTTCTCATTCTCCTGGATAAAAGGGCGGCTTTTAAATAATTTCCCCTGCTGCCCCCAAGTTACCCCAGTCTGGCACTGGTATAAGGATGGAGCTGGCACTGGTGTCGCTGCGTTTATACCCCGGCACTGCTTGTAAACTAGAATATTGCTGTGATTTTCCTGGAGAATGGGCTGTATATACTAGGAGTGTGGATATAATACGGCTTTATATTACATGCACCATATTAATGTGCCATAGACAACATTGTGTAAAGCCGCCACTCACCTGGTCGTCACTGTCGTCCTCTGTATCAGATTCTATCATAAAGCAACGTTTGCGCTTCTTATTTAACATTTTTGCACAATTCAAAAGCAAAAATCTCTCTCCACAAATTCTATCACCCTCAGCGGATGTGTCCGGAACTGGAACTTTTATCATCTCTTCATATTGTGACATCATCATGACATGTGTGGAATCACTGATACTGTGACATCATGACTTGAGTGACATGTTGGACTGTAATGTGTATGTATGTTTGTGTATGTATATATATATATATATATATATGCCTTTCTTTTGTGTGTGTATATATTTATATATATTGTCTGTATATTCATACATATATATGTATATGTATGTATATAGGGATCAAGGCTCAATTACCCAATGTTACAATTAAAATATCAATTATACAATAAAGTGCAAAAATGCATAAGATACAGTACAACACATACCATAATGGATATCAATAAAGTGCAATAGTGACAGTAACACCATATCATAAAAAGTGTAATACATAAACATTAAAAATACTCACATACAATGGTGTTTATAATCGTAACTGGTATATATAAAAATAATTGGTACCATGCCATTCATATTAGATTGATTACAAAAGAGGCCGTCACTCACCAGACCAGGAAAACAAATAGATATACTTCAGCTCAATAGCTGTACATGCCGGTGTTCACACCGTCACACTGCGCATGTCTGCAACAAGTCTCATTCATTGGGCAAAAATAGATCCCCTGACTGACGCAATGAGATCACTCCATTAACATTCACTGCGGACAGTTTCCGGGATGAAAGAAAGGTGCGCAGGCGCACTACATATATCGGTCCCAACTCCGCCATATTAACTGATGTCCTTAACGTCCTGTCACTCTAAACGCTCCCACAAGTAGGAATCCGTGCTAGAAGTGTCATCATCATATCCCCCCATATTGCGGCGCGCATCAGCTCCATTAAGAGAGTGCACATAGCGTGGCCATAGGAGTGTTTATACTCGTACCATAACTCGATTTAAGAAAACAATGTGAAAGTGCTCCATCCCGCTAGGACAACATATGTCCGTTCTATGCCCATATGGAGGGCACAACAGTACTAGGGGTGGTTACCCTCTGTCCCCAGGGCAGACATACCAAACCGCTACGTTCAGCACTACTGTCCTGCTGGTCAATCACACTGACAATCTGTGGCTATATAACTCACATAATGGCATATGGTGAAGACCTGATTGGTATCCAAGGTCCAAATAGAAAATACATCCACCTCATCAGTACTATAAAGAAGTCATTTATTGGAGAGACCTGGAGAAACTAAACAATCTGAACTTGTACATATAGACAAAAAGCCCCCCCCCCCCCCCCTTAATATTGCTCCTAGGGAATAGATAATAGGTTGTGATCCATGTGTCCATCTCTCCTGGACATAAAAAAGTACACAAAAGTAGGTACAAAAAATAAGGAGGAAATATATACATTGTCACGATGCGGGGTGTGGACCCACTGGGCCGTACCGCGTAGTGGGATAGAAGCTGGCCCAACAGGTATAGGCAATGTCTATAGTTCTGGAAAGAGTACCTGAGGCAACTTAGACTGTAGCGATGGTTTCAGGCTGAGATGAGGCTCCGGCAGTAGACAGACATCCGGCGGAGTGCAACACAGTAGATGCAGCAGAGAGCACAAGTCTACTCCAACACTTCAAGGCACAGGGGCACGGTAGCACGGGATATAGGGTACAGGCAGCAGGAACGGGAAACACTGGGAACTGGAAAACACTTAGGAGACCATTTGCAAAGACAAACTAGGGTAATGACAACAACGCTCAGGCAATGAATGGAAGGGCATAGCCCTTTTTATAGTACAGGGGCATTCTGGGCTAATTTGCAGATATTCTGCATGTGCGCATACTGGCCCTTTAAAGCCGTGCGCGCGCACCCATGATGCGGAAGTGAGGGCCGGCGTCTCCCAGGAGGGAGATGCCGGCCTGCACTTACTCGTCCATGGCCGCGGCCATCAAGGGGTAAGTCAGGACGACGGTCCGCGGCCATAGACGTTACATGCATCCATTTGTTTTCATCTTGCATAAGGCGGTGAGTGCTCAGCTTACAATCAGACAAAATTCTAATTCTAAAAAAGAAATAAAAAAACGTGTAAGTGTCAAAGTGTAATAAAATCACTGTCTATCACAGTTTATACCCAATACCAAACATTAACAAAAAGGAAAAAAACTGACCCTTTACCACCAAGAAACGGCACATGAATACAATTCTATATGAACAGAGACCTAGGCAAGGGAACCCTAAGGCCCCAAGCATATGGCGTGCCCGACGGCTGTCTGCATTTTTGGCCCGTGCTCCCATACAAAGTATGGGATATGGCCAATAAATAGCAAAAGATACGACATGTCCTATAATTTGCAGTACATTTCTATGACCCCGACACCTTCCCGTAAATAAATGGAAAGGTGTCCGTGGACAATAGAAGAGAAGGGGTCCGTAATTACCGACGATTTCTACGGTCGTGTGCTTGGGGCCTAAGGGGTACATCCAACTAGGTGCATTCAACGCTACTATAATAGAAGACCCCCCTTTTTTTATATTACTACTGAAACACATTCAAAGGGTATATAAAATGTCTTTACCGCTCAACGGCACCGAGAACCACAGTCCAACTTGCAATCTTATGGACGTTTCTGCTCAGTCCACAAGCAATAGACAATCTACAATCCAGAAAAGGTGTGTTCACTTGTTCTGGTCCTTGTAGTTCCACGGAGCTCTGCACCGTCTCCCGATCTTCGAGCTCCAGGCAGGATAAATTCTAGAACTCCGAAAGAAAAGGAGAAATAGTGCAACACCCTCTGGTTTTTTTTAGCAACACGCAAGATTTATTCCATAATTACAGAAAGTAGAAGAAATAAAAGCATAAATGATACAAATAAAACCAGGAGCAGCGCGTCAAACAGTCTCGCCCGACCCTGGGTTTCACCCTTCCGGCTTCCTCTGGGGCATAAGTGACGTACCAAATAATCATGACTTAAATTGCTGCTCAAGCATTTATATAAATGTGCAATATAATATAACAACACAAATAATACATCATCAATCAACGAAATAAAAGAAAAAATCATCAACATATACACAAATATATAAAACGCATTATATCAGGTATATAAAAGAAATAGAGTCGAGCATTCAGCGCTATTGTAAGTGACGCGTTCCGCACCACACTACTGTCCACATGGAAATAGAGGTATTATTATTAAATCCAGATAGGAAAAAACATAGTCGTGCATTCTGCGCTACTAAATGAGAACAAGATAACCTATTCAGCACCACATTACTGTCCAGAAGAACATTAATGGATATATTGTTATTACATCTAGATGGAAAAATATATATATATATAATCACGCATTCTGCACCACCATGAATGAATATAGTGGCATATTTAGCATTACAATGCTATCCACAAAGAGATAAATAGATGTTGGATTGTTAAATCACGAAGAAGACGACACTCCGTCCTGGTTTCATCTACATAAATCAATTTACATGGACACTGCGACACATATATGACATCACCTTTACAGGTACGAAATGTATTGATATTAAAAACCTCACCTGTTTCAGGAATCCAGATGAATAAAGGAGTCTCTCCCTCTATCATCATGGGACAGTTCTCACACAACATACAAGGGATGATGTCCGTCCTAAGTAATTGGTCTCTCAAGTTACATGGCCTAATATATGTGTGTGTATGTATATACACTACCGTTCAAAAGTTTGGGGTCACCCAGACAATTTTGTGTTTTTCATGAAAACTCACACTTATATTTATCAAATGAGTTGCAAAATGACTAGAAAATATAGTCAAGACATTGACAAGGTTAGAAATAATGATTTTTATTTGAAATAATAATTTTCTCCTTCAAACTTTGCTTTCGTCTTGGAATGCTCCATTTGCAGCAATTCCAGCATTGCAGACCTTTGGCATTCTAGCTGTTAATTTGCTGAGGTAATCGGGAGAAATTTCACCCCATGCTTCCAGAAGCCCCTCCCACAAGTTGGATTGGCTTGATGGGCACTTCTTGCGTACCATACGGTCAAGCTGCTCCCACAACAGCTCTATGGGGTTGAGATCTGGTGACTGCGCTGGCCACTCCATTACAGATAGAATACCAGCTGCCGGCTTCTTCCCTAAATAGTTCTTGCATAATTTGGAGGTGTGCTTTGGGTCATTGTCTTGTTGTAGGATGAAATTTGCTCCAATCAAGCGCTGTCCACAGGGTATGGCATGGCATTGCAAAATGGAGTGATAGCCTTCCTTATTCAAAATCCCTTTTACCTTGTACAAATCTCCCACTTTACCAGCACCAAAGCAAGCCCAGACCATCACATTACCACCACCATGCTTGACAGATGGCGTCAGGCACTCTTCCAGCATCTTTTCAGTTGTTCTGCGTCTCACAAATGTTCATCTGTGTGATCCAAACACCTCAAACTTCGATTTGTCTGTCCATAACACTTTTTGCCAATCTTCCTCTGTCCAATGTCTGTGTGCCTTGGGTCATTGTCCTATTGTAGGATGAAATTGGCTCCGATCAAGCGCTGTCCACAGGGTATGGCATGGCGTTGCAAAATGGAGTGATAGCCTTTCCTTATTCAAAATCCCTTTTACCTTGTACAAATCTCCCACTTTACCAGCACCAAAGCAACCCCAGACCGTCACATTACCTCCACCATGCTTGACAGATGGCGTCAGGCACTCTTCCAGCATCTTTTCAGTTGTTCTGCGTCTCACAAATGTTCTTCTGTGTGATCCAAACACCTCAAACTTTGATTCGTCTGTCCATAACACTTTTTTCCAATCTTCCTCTGTCCAATGTCTGTGTGCTTTTGCCCATATTAATCTTTTCCTTTTATTAGCCAGTCTCAGATATGGCTTTTTCTTTGCCACTCTGCCCTGAAGGCCAGCATCCCGGAGTCGCCTCTTCACTGTAGACGTTGACACTGGCGTTTTGCGGGTACTATTTAATGAAGCTGCCAGTTGAGGACCTGTGAGGCATCTATTTCTCAAACTAGAGACTCTAATGTATTTGTCTTGTTGCTCAGTTGTGCAGCGGGGCCTCCCACTTCTCTTTCTACTCTTTCTAGAGCCTCTTTGTGATGTCCTCTGAAGGGAGTAGTACACACCGTTGTAGGAAATCTTCAGTTTCTTGGCAATTTCTCGCATGGAATAGCCTTCATTTCTAAGAACAAGAATAGACTGTCGAGTTTCACATGAAAGCTCTCTTTTTCTAGCCATTTTGATAGTTTAATCGAACCCACAAATGTAATGCACCAGATTCTCAACTAGCTCAAAGGAAGGTCAGTTTTATAGCTCATCTAAACAGCAAAACTGTTTACAGCGGTGCTAACATAATTGCACAAGGGTTTTCAAGTGTTTTCTAATCATCCATTAGCCTTCTAACACAGTTAGCAAACACAATGTACCATTAGAACACTGGAGTGATGGTTGCTGGAAATGGGCCTCTATACACCTATGTAGATATTGCATTAAAAAACAGACGTTTGCAGCTAGAATAGTCATTTAGCACATTAACAATGTATAGAGTGTATTTCTGATTAATTTAATGTCATCTTCATTGAAAAAAACTGTGCTTTTCTTTCAAAAATAAGGAAATTTCTAAGTGACCCTAAACTTTTGAACGGTAGTGTCTATACAGGGGGCACATAAGTAGGTATACAGCTTAAATAATAGATAAATATAATAATAATAATAAAAATAATAATAATAATAGTTATACAGTTTAAGGCCCCATCCACATGTAATTACGGATCAATTCACTTCTATTGACCACGGACACCTTCCCATATGTTTGTGGGAAGGTGTCCGGGCTGTAGAGAGCCTCCGCAAAATTTAGGGCTTATCCTATCTTTTGCTTTTTATGGATGATGCTCACATACTCTGTATGGGAACATGGGCCAAAAATGCGGGTGGATAAATCCGCAAAAGTAAAAGTCCATCAGCGTAAAGTCTGATGATCGTGGTGGCCATTCAACCGGACCTCGTCTACCTATCCACCTATTGCGTAATTTTTCGTAAAACAAAATGATGCACCGCTAGAGCAAGTGAGGAGGGCTCCATCTTGCTGAATATGGAACTCTTCATTTTCATGCTCCATCTACAGTTGTGATATTACATTTTCTTGGAGCATGATAAGGTCCAGGTCTGATGTAACCGTTGCATTGTGGAAGATGGGTCCAATTACCCCTTTACATGAAAGGACCGCCCAAACTGTAACCCCAAGGAGATACATCTGTTCTTCAATTGTTGCAAGGAGGTTTTCTGTTGAGTAATAAACACAGTTGTGACTATTAACAGATAGATAGATAGATAGATAGATAGATAGATAGATAGATAGATAGATAGATAGATAGATAGATAGATAGATAGATAGATAGATAGATAGATAGATAGATAGATAGATAGAGAGATAGAGTAGCAGTTTGGGGAATGTTGTTAGGTTAGCTTGTCTCATCAGCATACACAAAGTTTGGAAGAGAAAGAAACGTTTCAAGTAACAAAAGTCCAAGTATAAAGCACACAGTCCAGCCCTTTGCAGGGCTTAGCTCTCACCCCTCTGTTAATATCAGGTCTGGTCAGCAGCAGACCAGTCTTCACACTCTTGCCTTCCTCACACACTCGCCCAGCAGTGCTTTTCTCTTTTTCGTTTCTGGACCGGACTGACGAAGGGACCAGTCCGGCCCAGAAACGCGTCGTCTTCTCAATAAAAGATCTCCTAGATCCTACTCACTTGACTCCCTTGCTGATCCTCTTCAGCCTGGTGCAGATGCCCGTAATTACACTGCATTTTTCTTCTTACCTTCTGACTCTTACCTCGTCCCAGGTACTAAAGGGACTGCAGTGGGTGGCAGCCGGTGATCTACACTTCACCACCTCATAATAATCTCGGAGGAGCGCCGCCATCCCCTCACTTTTTTTCTGTACTAACTCTCTTTCTCTTATTTAATCCCCCTTCACCTGTGTGGAGGGAAGACCCTATGTTAACCTCTTAATAGGCTTCTAGGAATATAGCTCCCTTGGCAGATTAACCCCCTCAACCTGTTACACATCCCCCCCCCCCTTTGCGCCAGGCCTGCAGGTCTAGACACTTCCTCCTGTCGTGGAAGTCAATGGCTCAAAATATTTTAGTCTGAAATTTAGATGAGTGTTCCAACAGACACTCACGCCAGGCACTTTATCCAGCATCCTAATCAGGATATTTCATACCGATATATATCGAGAGGAGAAAAAACACACAGACGCTGCTGATATGCTCAAAATACTCCTCTGGGAGTTTATTTCCAAACTCAATCACAATACTATCATTCAGAAGGGGTGTAGACTTGAGGTTAACCAATCAGAGACAATGTGACAATATTTGTTATTCAGCCAATTACAGACATACGATACATTCCAGATACATCATTATAATTCTTCACACATCAGGCTTGCAGGTGGCCTTATCTCTCTTGGCAAGAATGTTCCTGTAAGATGGGGGAGGCATTCCCACAAGCATATTTGCCACCCTCCCATCTCACTCCCTGTGCCTTCTCTGCAAGCTTCGTATGGGAACCAGGGTCAAAGATAACTGACTAAGAAACATACGAAATCAACATTACTTGTGTTATAGGAACAATGACTGTCTTATTCACTACAAAAGAACCAAGATGGGAACTCCAGACAAGAAGGCTGCTGCACGAAATTAAATCATTTAAACATTATTATAATCACTTTCACATAATACATATTTTAGTAATTCGGCATCCTGCTTGATAATTCACAATGTAATTTCATACAGAGAATATATGCAAATAAACCATCCTTCACACTCTGACAGGCAGTGTATCTTTGAGAGGGCATCCACGTTCTGATGTTCTCTCCCAGCCCTGTGCTCTACTTTAAATTTATACTCCTGCAGAGCTAGGAACCACCTTGTTCATCGGGCATTGCGATCCTTATTTTGTGCCATCCAAGTGAGGGGGGCATGGTCTGAGACCAGCCTAAATGGCCTACCTACCAAATAGTACCTAAGGGCATCTAATGCCCACTTGACGGCTGGGCACTCCTCCAGAATCTGGTAATTTCTCTCTACTCAAGTAAATCACCGGATGTTCTTCTCCGTTCACCACCTGTGACAACACTGCACCCAGTCCTATATTTGAAGCATCGGTCTGAATGATAATTTTTTTCTTAAAATCGGGAGCTATCAGAACCGGATGTTGACACAATGTCGATTTTAGTACTGTAAAGGTTTTCTCCAACTCAGGAGTCCAGTGTACTGCAGTAGGCCTAGACCCTTTTGTTAGGTCAGTAAGTGGTGCTGCAAGGGTGGCAAAATTTTGTAGAAACCACCAATAGTAGCCCACAATGCCCAAACATTTTCTCATCTGTTATTTTGAAGTGGGACGTGGCCACTTTTGAGTTTACTCAACCTTGTATAACTGGGGTTTAATCATTCCTCTGCCCTGAATAAATCCGATACTTGGCTTCCTCTAAGCCTATGGCCCATTTTTCAGGATTAGATGTGAATCCAGCCTTTCTGAGGGAGTTGATTGCATTCTGAACCTTGCTTAAGTGGCTGTCCCAGTCTGTACTACAAACCACAATGTCATCTAAATACGCAGCCGCGTATTCTCTATGAGGCCTCAGGACCCTGTCCATAGCTCGTTGAAATGTTGCCGAGGCTCCCTGTAGTCCAAATGGCACATTGACATACTGAAATGAGACATCTGGGGTAGAGAAGGCCGTCTTCTCTTTGGACTCCTTAGACAAAGGTATTTGCCAATAACCTTTAGTGAGATCTAGGGTTGTAATATACCGTGCTGGACCAATTCTTTCAATAAATTCAACAACCCTGGGCATGGGGTATGATTCAAATTTAGAGACCTCATTTAGTTTCCTGAAGTCATTGCAGTACCTCCAAGTACCGTTGGGTTTCGGAACCAGGACTATAGGACTGGACCACCCACTGGAGGATTCCTCAATGACACCAAGCTCAAGCATTGTCCTTACTTCTGCTGCGACAGTCGTCGAGCTTCTGGGGATTCGATAAGGACGTACTTTAACTCTGACATGGGGATCTGTAAGAATCTCATGTTGCATTACATTAGTTTTACCTGGTACCTCAGTAAATAAATCCCTATTTCCTTGCAGAAACTCCTTTACCTCTCGTTTTTAGGGTTGGGACAAGTTAGCCGCCACTTTCACTTTGTTTATCTCATTGTCACCACCTTTTTTGGGCACTATCCCTATGGACAATAACTCCCTCTCTTTCCAGGGCTTAATCAGGTTGGCATAATAAATTTGATATTGTTTTCTTTTAGATGGGTGAAACACTTTATAATTCACTGGGTCACTTTTCTCTATAATTTCAAAGGGTTTTTCAAACTTGCTCTCTACCGTTGGGATGAGCAGTAATACGCGGTCACCAGGGCTGAACTCACGGATTTTAGCAGGTTGAGTGTATACTCGGCACTGAGCTTCCTGTGCTTGGAGCAAGTGCTGTCTGACTACGGGCATTATGGCCTGCATTCTGTCCTGCATCTGGGACACATGTTCCACCACAGTTTTATAAGGACTGACCTCTTATTCCCAGACTTCCTTAACCACATCAAGCAGTCCACGTGGATGCCGACCGTAGACCAATTCAAACGGTGAGAACCCAGTGGAGGCCTGTGGTACTTCACGGATAGAAAAAAGTAGATAAGGCAACAGCATGTCCCAATCTCGTCCATCTTTCCCCACCACCCTTTTTAACATGACTTTGAGGGTCTTATTAAACCTCTCGACCAGGACATCTGTTTGAGGGTGTTAGAAAGAAGTGCGCAACTGTCTAATCTTAAGCAACTTACACAATTCTTTCATTATTTTTTACATAAATGGGGTACCTTGGTCAATTAGAAGTTCCTTTGGTAAGCCTGTTCTAGTAAACACCTGAAATAACTTTCTTGCAATTACTTTTGAAGAGGAGTTCCTCAATGGTATTGCCTCTGTGTACCGAGTTGCATAATCCAGGATATACTGGTGCCCTTTGGCCAATTTGACGAGGGGACTCACGAGATCCATCGCTATGCGCTCAAAGGGGGTCTCAATGATTGGAAGTGGGACTAAGGGGCTGTGGAAATTAGGCATTGGGTCACTCAGCTGGCAGGTAGGACAGGAACCAAAGAAGTATTTCACTTCTCTGTATACTCTGGGCCAGAAGAACCGCTGCAAGATGTGCTCCTGTGTTTTCTCCACCCCTAAATGTCCTCCTAAAACATGTGTGTGGGCCAGTTCCAGGACCTGGCGCCTGTAATTTTGCGGCACCACTAACTGCAGCTGCACCCCAATAGGTCTGAAATTGGGCGGCAATGCAGGAGAGACCGTCCGGTTTGGAGTGCCGGAGGGATTGACCTCCAAGATGATGTGAGAGAAACAGCAGTGGAGCGCTAAGTTCCGCTCTGCTGCTAAGATAAGCCCAGCTAGGCTGCACTGTGTTGTCGCGAGACCTCATTGGCTCGCATCCAGATCAGTTTATAGCTTGTCTGGGTATAGCGAAAAACTAGCTACATCCACAATGTTTGGAATTGTAGTGGACTATGTAGCTAAATGGCCCTATGGCTGTAATATCGGGGTAGGGAAACAGACAAGTGAGCCCTAATCTACCCGCCACTCAGTCCCTACCTACTTGCAATTACCCGCCCTAGGCGACGGGGTACAACTGGGCGACGGTCCCTACACTCAATAGGTGCACGACAGACAAACAGACAAGGGTACAAAGAAGCCAGGGAAATGGGGAAGTTGCCCACAGGAACACCGTGAGCAACAAGCGAGGTGAACGAGCCGAGTCAAACCAGGAGATGAGCGAGGTACAAAAACGCAGAGCAGAAGAGTGGTCAGAAAAGCCAAGGTCAATCACAAGCAGAGGATCAGTAGTTCAAGAAGCTGCAGCAGGGCCAGGAAACAAACAGAGAAGAATCACAAGCGAAGGAGGAACAGGAAAGGCAGGTATAAATAGACAGAGGGCGGGAGCTAGCTCCGTCTGGCCAGGCTGTGATATGCTCTCCCACTCCTAAGCCTGCCATCCTGGGTGGTGGAAGATGGAGTCAGTCTCACAGACATAGAAGCAGGTACAGACTGATTACCTATGGGCGTTGACACAGAAGTTGTGTCTGGCAGATCCTTTACAATGGCCCTGTTGTTGCACATTGGATTATTAAAAGTACTCAGCACCCGACGCGCGTTTCGCTAGGAACCCCTAGAAGAAGCCAGAATGCTGGCGAAACGCGCATCGGGTGCTCAGTACTTTTAAGTGGTCGGGTGCTCAGGGGTCACTCACACATACCCAATTGCACTAATTGGTATTTTAGCATTATTTGTTCATTTTTATTTTTTAATAAAACTAATAAAAGTTATATATCATGTTATAAGACCACACATTTTTCTTCTCGTCTCTCCCTCCATTTAATCAATCTTTTTTATTACGTTGATCATCATGTAGTTTCAATTACGTCATTATGATTGCGGCGATACCATATATGTATTTTGGGGCTTTTGTTTTTAACACTTTCACAAAATAAAACCACTTTTATGGAAAGAATGTTTTTTTTTTGTTTTTTACGCTTTTTCATAAAAAAAAATTTTTTCCCTACTACAGGACTTCACAGTCCGATCCTTTGAACGCTTATATAATGCATTGGAATACCCAGTGTACCAAATCATTATTGCCTGTCAGCACTAAAGTCATGGCCTTAGGCCCCAGTCACATCACGTTTGTGCGATCCCCCGGGCGTTTACATTTTTAAACACTAAAAAAGTATTGAAACGTGTAGCTCGGCGTATACAGAGACTATAATGGGTCAAATCTAGACCAAAATAACATCAGTTTCGTCTACGTTTGTCATGGTTTACGTTGGGATACTGTTTTTCGAAAGTACTGAAAAGCGTAGTCTGCTGCGGTATCCTGTACTTCAAAAGAAGGTATTCGCGACGTAACTTTTTTTAAGCATTGAACTCAATGGGCGACGTATGCAAACGTAACGCTATACATTTCTATCCGTTTACATACAGTAAATCTATCCGTTTTTTTGGGGGGTTTATATCAGTGTTCCCTTTAAAAATAAAAAGTGTAAATTTTTTAGGTAAAAAACGGACAGAAACATATAACGATGTATGAGTATACGCTAAACGTACAAGCTATAAAAAACACACGTAAACAGAAAATGGTACACGTTTCTTTTTTTTTTTTTTTTTTGTAATCATTGAAATTTTTATTGAGCTTTTTCAACACATTACATAGGAAAAATACCTCCAAGCTTCAGCACCCAAGGTTCTCAACATGAGAAGTCCTACAAAGGAGTGCACAAAACAACATAACAGAAAATCAACTAAACAGAAAACAAAAGAAATTAAAAAAAAGACATTCTTATACATACTGTGACTCTGTTCAGACATATTCATGACTTATTTATAATATTTTGAGCTTTTCCATAAATCCCACGCCGCCACCTTAGTATGAGGTGTGATAAAGTAATAGAGGAAGGACGTTTCATGTCTACAATCTATGTTAACTCTTCTAATTACCTCTAATATGGATGGAGGGACGGAAGATTTCCACAATTTAGCTATTGACATTCTTGCAGCTATGAGAATATGTTGAGAAATCAGTCGGACTTGGTGAGGTATATCTTCCAACCCCATGTCCAAAACGGCCAATTCTGGGGACCCTGACATAAGTATACCTGAGATCTCAGAGATCAGTTGAAACACTTCTTTCCATAGAGAGCTAATAGAAGGGACAGGTCCACCACATATGTAATGTGGAGCCTTTGTTTCCGCACCCTCTCCAACACATAATAGAGCTGCCCCCTCCAAAGTGGGAGAATCTGGAAGGCGTTAAGTACCACCTAAGATGTATTTTTTTAACTAACTCCATATGATTTATGCATCTAGAATGCTTGGAGATCCAATTAGCAGCTTTAATCCATTGTTCTGAGGAGAATGAAGTACCCAACTCTCCTTCCCATTTTAGCATATTGAATCCCGCCCTCTGTGAAGCAGTAAATCATAACTAAATGTGAGGCCTTTCGGAAAACCCTGCCATTGAAATATAAACTTATGAAATGTAGAGAGTTGGGGCGGTTGGGTGGGAAGTTTCAAGCCCTGCAAGAAATGCCGAATTTGGAGATATTGAAAGAACTTCTTATGAGATATGTGAAATGAATCGGCTAAATCTGCAAATGTTCTAAAAACCCCGTTGTCATAGAAGTCAGAAAGAACCTCCACCCAGCTGATTCCCATTCTAACATTGGAGTGGCAGGAACAAAGTCTTGAATAGAAATCACTGGCATACTTTGTAAGGAGACATGCACCCAATTTTGTTTACACACTACCTGTGACCAAACCTGTATGGAGTCTTTCATAGATTGTATGGGGAGAGGAGGAACTGGACCTCCCATATATGCTATTATCATCAGGGTTTTGAGAGAATGATGAGGAACAAGTACTTCTTCAATTTGAGCCCATAGGTGCTTAGGAGAAGCATGCCACATCTCTCGCAGCGGGTCCATTATTGCTGCCACATTATATGAAGCAATATCAGGAACTCCCAAACCTCCATCCCCATTCCTTCGATACAGCAGTGACTTTGCAACTCTTGCACGTTTGTGATTCCAAATAAATTTAAGCAAAACATTTTGGAATTGTGAAGTGAATGAGACAGGTATAAGGAATGGGATGGTTCTACATAAGTATAAGATCTTAGGCAGTAAGAACATCTTAACCAAATTTATCCTGGCTATCCACGATAATTGGAACTTATTTAACCTTTCACATTCTTCCTTTATATTCAACAAAAGAGCAGAATAATTTTTAGAGATTATTTGGGAAGGACATGAAAATAACTTTATACCTAAATATGGAATGCCTGTTTCTGCCCATGCAAACTGAAATTTTGATAGATCTGCCCTCAGGGGATCCAAAATGTTAATTGGTAACATTACCGACTTGGATATGTTTAGTTTATAATATGAAACTCTGGAATATTGGGAGATAACCTTTAGTACTGCAGTCAGGGACTTCAAGGGGGAAGTACAAGTCATAACCACGTCATCGGCGTATAGGCCTATTTTGTGCTCCATGGCACCTACTTTAATCCCTGAGATCTCCTGAATAGTACGGATCAATTCTGCGAAAGGTTCCATGCAAAGAGTAAAGATCAGCGGAGACAATGGACATCCCTGACGAGTACCATTAGTTATCTGAAATGTACTTGAAATAAACCCGGAGTTCAAAACCCTTGCTGAAGGGGAGGTATACAAAGAGAGAATTGCTGTTTTTATAAAAGATCCAAATCCAAATTTTTCCAGGACTGCATCCATGAAACCCCAATGTACCCTATCGAATGCTTTTTCAGCATCCAGGGAAAGAAAAATTGTTGCATCCTTAGATTGAGAAGCTACTTGAATTAAATCTAAAAACCGACGAGTTCCATCTCTAGCTTGTCTTCCTTTAACGAACCCAACTTGATCTAAAGCTATCAATGAAGGTAGACAGTCATTTAGTCTAGAAGCTAGCAATTTAGAAAATAACTTCATGTCGCTGTCTAATAAAGATATGGGTTGAAAGTTGGCTGGGGAATCTGGAGTTTTTCCCGGCTTGGGAAGCGTAACAATAATGGCCTGCAACATTTCTGAGGGAGGACCTTGAGGAGACACTATTCCATTGAAAGTATCTACCATGTATGGAATTAAAGTTTCCGTAAACGTTTTAAAATATTCATTAGGGAGGCCATCTGGTCCGGGGGATTTATTTTGTTTGGAACCTAAAATTATCTTCTTTAATTCTTCCCCTCGTATGGGAGCATTCAATTGGGATAGTTGTACTTCAGACAATTGGGGCATCTGTACTTTGCTCAGAAAAGCTTGTATAGATTCCTGAGATATAGGAGGGAGGGAAGCATCTTCCCTAAGATTATACAGTGCTCTATAATATTCAGCAAACTCATCCGTTATCTGTTGGGGATCATAAATTCTCTGCCCTCTGACTGAGTTTAAATAATGTATTTTGGTTTTTGCTGTGTGTTGTTTAACTCTGCGGGCTAAAATTTTGCTAGGCCTGTCCCCCTGAACATAAAAATTCCACTTAAGTTTCTTTAGGTTTTTCTCATATGCATAAAGATATAAGGAACGTAGTTTATCCCTGAGGTCTCTAATTTCTTGTTTCAAAACGACTGAAGGAGACACCTTCATGCTATTTTCCCGTTTATGAATATCAGAAAGAAGAGCGTCTATTTGTTTGGTCCTTTCCCGCTTTGCTCTTGCTGCTGCTTGTATGAATAGGCCTCGGACAAACGCTTTATGGGTACACCACAAAAGTTCAGGAGAAGAAGCCGTAGGGGAATTAATTAAGAAAAATTCTGATAAGGCATTTCCTATTGAAGTCTGCAAAGATTTATCGTTCAATAAGTAGGTATTACGTCTCCACGGAAAACGTGGGGATCTGTTATATTTATCCGCAAGAATAAGATCTATTGACACATGGTCTGACCACGAAATCACCCCAATATTGGACTGTACAACATTTAGTAAGATCTCCCTATCCACCAGAATGAAATCTATCCTGGAGTAAGTATTATGCGGGGAAGAGAAAAATGTAAAATCTTTTTCTGAGGCGTGTTGATATCTCCAAATATCATGTAAATTTTCCTCAGAAATCAGGTTCTTAAGATCCCCACCCAGTCTTCGCGGACCCAGAGTACGGTCCATATTTGAGTCCGGAACCTCATTAAAATCCCCGACTAAAATCAGACTCCCTCTTTGCATTTGTTTAGCTTTAGTGATTACTTTTTTAATAAACTGAATCTGTCTTCTATTTGGTGCATATAGGGAGACGATCGTGTAAGTCACATTATCTATGACACATACCAATATTATATATCTTCCCAAAGGATCTATATAGGATTCTAACTGTTGATATGTAACCGAATCTTTAATTGCAATGATAACCCCTGCTTTTTTTACATTTGTGGAAGAATGAATTATATGAGGAAATTGTTTGTGTTTGACTAAATGAGTATCTTTGGATGCGAGGTGGGTTTCCTGTACACATAGTACATCACATTTAGACTTAGCCGTCTCCCTCCATAAGATAGATCTCTTAAAAGGGGAATTCAGCCCATGGGCATTTATAGACATAAATTTAACCCCCATTTCCAATAGGCGGCATTACAAGGCATAGAAACAGAATAGATGCAAATTTCACACAACCCCTGGTCAGATGAATATAAAGAGCCACGTTAAGTAATATTAGCTGAATGTCAGGAAAAGAAAACAACAAAAACAAAATCAAAAAGACAATAACTTCAAACAAGAACAAATTCCCTCTTTCAAGGAAATAGAAAAGGAGGTAACAGTTCAGCCATTCCATTGGCATTGGAAGCAAAGAGCCGGACATCTCAAGTTCCAAAGAGAAGCTCTGAAAAAGTTATCAAACCTGACTGTATTGTCCAGCGATATCAGTCCCCTATTTTCTGTGTGGACTTTCTTTGTTTTTCGGGCCAAAGTGGCGTAATAATTTCCGGACGTCTCTCCTGTTGGCGAGGAGGGCTCGACGGAGGTGGAAGCAATCCCCATGAGCGTAATAGAACCGTAGTAGCTTCTGGGGTTACGCAGATATGTTGAGATCCATTTTTGGTTATTATGAGTTTTACAGGAAAGCCCCATTTGTAGAGGATGCCGTTTTCTCTTAATATCTTAGTAGATTGAACGTATTCTTTGCGTCGTAGCATAGTTGCAGCAGATAGATCTGGGTAAATTGCTATGTCTTTGAATCTGTCAGGTAGGTCCGGGGAAGACTTGAGAGACTTCAGGAATTCGTCTTTAACATGGAAGAAGTGTATCCGAGCAATAGTGTCTCTAGGTAAATGAGGTGCAATAAATCGTGGTTTAGGAATCTTATGAATCCTGTCAATCGTTAGATCCAGAGTAGATTTTTGAGGTAGCATAAGCGCCATTAAGTCCGTAAGATATTGAGACAACTGGTCAGGCGTGATGGATTCCGGAATACCCCTAATCCGTCTGTTATTCCTCCTTGACCTATCCTCCAAATCCAGAACCTTATTTGAGAGACGTCCCACCTCTTCTTCTAAGGGAGTTGTGAGATTTTGCAAAGACTTCCATTTTATGCTCAATATGTTCTGTACGTGATGCAATAGATAGAATATCTGCTTTTAATTCTCCTATGACTTGTCTCATATCTGATTGTAGAGAGTCTCGTAGTGAATTTAGTAATTTTTTTATTACATCCTCCGTAACTGGCATCACATCTAGATGATCACCTATGTCTTGATCTATCGAGTTAGCTCTGGACGAGGGAGTAGGAGAGGCGGGAGGGATTGAAATTCGTCTATTAACTTCCCTTTGCTGCGACGAGGAGTTAGAAAAAAATTCTGTTATCTTTGCCGGTTTTGTTTTCGTATTTCTCTTTGACGTGCCACCCATCTTGTTGCCAGATGTTTAGAAGAAATTTGTATGACCCTTTAAGATCACGTCCTGAGTACTTTGTCACAAGCCTCTGATATCCCTTTTTTTTTTTTTCTCACGTTTCTATACATTTTCAGTGGTCCATGTTTTTATAAAATAAAAACGTATATGCTCACTGGATAGCAGAAACCAATCAGAGCTCAGCTTTCATTTTTCCTCAGCGATTAAGAAATGAAAGCTGAGCTCTGATTGGTTGCTATAGGCAACAATGACAGTTTTACTGTTAGGCAGTTTTGATCTCATAGTTTTTGGGTAATAAATAAATGACAACTTTCCCATCATCCGCTGTGTATATAAATCTAGAATGTAATCAGCTTATGTGTCTACCTGGGACACCCGGAGTGGAGACCGGAAATTATATCAAACTTCTCATTATAAGAAGCGTCGCTGGGAAAGTTTCTTTCGTTCTTCATCAGTAATATTGTCAGTAATCGTTAAAATCTGAGCCGCTCATCTGTAACTTGTAGGAATTGTGTTCAGCCTTTCCATAATTATATCAGTTTATTCCCAGAAAATGTCTGCCACCCAGCTTTCCCACACTCCAGAATGGCCCATTTCCCTAGCAATGCAACAATATGGAGTCATGGGAGGAAACGCGATATTACTCTGTGTCTGGGAAACTTGTATTACAATCCCTATAAACTATAATGACAGACGGGGCGCTACTGGACTCTGAAAACACCTGGGGAACTGGTTTACAGGGAAGTGGGGGAGGGACGGGGGTGCAACATTTTTCACCATCAACCCGTGACCAGTTTATTTTTCCCCCCAAATAATTGACCTCATCATATGTACATATAGCACACCTCTAAATATAAATAATACTCCCATAATATGACCAATTATTACCACCATACACCAGACAGGTAAATATTGTATAGGACTGATCAGCCGCATTTAGAATAAACAACAATCATTCAAAGACTCAAAGGTGACGTCTTCTCTGATTGTAGTCATTCATCATCCTCGTCTTTTCCAGCTGGTCCATACCGACATGAAGGCTTCTACCTGCTGTGATGCATCTCTGTTGACCAGGCATCTTTGGCTCTTTGCTTTTACCCCACATACCTCCAATGCCAGTCACAGATTGTGCCTACGACAGCGACGGTGTCCCTTATTCCAGCCCCAATGCTCCCATAATTGCCATAATGCCCCCTATGCCAGACACAATACTTCCATACCAGCCACAAAACCTTCAATGCCCCTATGTCAGCCAAAGTGCCCTCATATCAGGCACTAAGTCCTCCATGCCTGCTTTAATTCCCCTATGCCAGCCACAATTCCCTTCCTTTTCCATTTGCCCAGCCTCTGCTTACCGGGGTCTGTGTCCGGCAGCTCCGTATAAGTAAATGCAGCGCCGGTCGCGCTTCTGCGCATGAGTGGCCGGCGCTCCTTTCATTTATATTGAGCTGCTGGACGCAGACCCCGGTAGTCCGAGATTTCTAATATAGAACTTTGGGGGACTTTTGGTTCGGTTGGTGCGATCACACATGTATCCCCCATCCTGTGTATAGGGGATACATGTCTTTTGTGGGACAAACGATCGGCTACAGGCCGAGGTTTTTTTTTTTGGGGGGGGGGGGGTTTGAGGCTGTATGGCGTTATCTCCAGGGTGGGGCTGTATGCCGTTATCTACAGGGGGGTTATATGGCGTTATCTACAGGGGGGCTGTATAGCGTTATCTACAGGGGTTGTATGGCGTTGTCTACAAGGGGCTGTATGGTGCTATATACAGGGGGACTGTGATCTACTGGGGGGATGTATGGTGCAATATACAGGGGGCTGTATGGCGTTATCTATGGGGGCCTGTATGGTGCTATATAAAGGGGGCTGTATGGCGTCATCTACGGGGGGCTGTATGGTGCTATATACAGGGGGGCTGTATGGAACTATCTACAGGGGACTGTATGACGCTATATACAGGGAGGGGGCTATCTACAGGGGTGCTGTATGACGCTATCTACAGGGGGGGCTGAATGGTGCTATACACCGGGAGGGTGCTGTATGACGCTATCTACAGGGGGGGCTGTATGGCTCTATCTATAAGGGGGCTGTATGGCGCTTTATACAGGGTGGGGGCTGTATGGCGCTATCTACAGGGGGCTGTATGGTGCTATATACAGGGGCTGTATGGTGCTATATACAGGGGGATGTGTATGGCGCTATCTACAGGGGGAGCTGTATGGTACTATCTACAGGGGGCGCTGTGTGGCAGAATCTACAGGGAGGCTCTATCTACAAGCGGGGGGTTGTGTGGCACCCAGGGGAGGGGGGGCAGTCAAAAGTTTGCTATGAGGCCCAGTCTTTCTAGTTACGCCCCTGGTCATAGAGTAAAGATAATTTAGTGGGTTTATAAGAGTCATTTAAAAAACATATGACAAACTCCGCTCTTCTGTATCTGATAAAATGAACTCTGCTATATCTGTGAACATCAGCTCTTCTACATCTAAATGTTATATCTGACTGCAAATTTAGATACTTACATTTGGTATCCGGTATTTGGTGATCTGGTCACCAAAGCTTTATAAATATAATTTTTTGTGGAATTTCTCCTAATTCTGTAAAAGAAGAAATCATCATTTGTATCAGTAAATTCTTTATATTTTTTTGCTGCTAAATAAATAAAATAACATCTGAATCTATTTACCCCCCTGACTACACCATGTCTGGAGTCATTACTACACATGGCTGGTACTACTGCTCTCATCATCTTCCCCTGCATAGGAATTATGGACATCATACAGATCTGAAGCCTCCAGTAGAAGTTACAATGTCAGGTTTACTACATGATTACAGCTCTGGAGCCGCTCACCGAATAAAAAGAAAGAGGACCTGGGAATATAAAAAGAAATGGCCGGAATTACAGGATAAAATGAATAAAACCTACCAGTCGCTATCTGTACCAAGCTTATGTCCTAAATAAAACACATGACAACGTATATAGAAAATGGGGGAGTGGCCACAGCTTTATTATTTAAATTATAACACAGATAATTAAATATATAAATAGATAAATAACAAATCGCCCTGATGGTACAGTAAAAACCGCATTGAAAAACGCACCAAATCGCAGTAAAAACGCATATGGTTTTTGGATACGGTTTGGAATACACCCTTAGAGACACTTATTTCTCAGTGCTGCCCCTCCCCCTCCTCACAGTCCTTACCATTGACTGGATTAGGTGGAACTTCTTCTTATACGTTTTTATTCCTTTTTCAAATATTTTCTTCTCCTCCACTGTCCAGCCTTCTCTGATTGGTGTAAATATTGGCAGATCATCCAATGCTTCCTCTATATTATAATTGTTTGACATCAATAGTGCAAGTGCCTTGAAGGGAAGGATGATATAATGTTAGCGGGAGATGGTGACTTGTGAGGATAATACTAGGACTAGCATGTCTCCTAACTTTCAATTACTGTAAAGAGGGACAACTTTTTTAAATTTAAACCACGCCTCTAATCCCGCCCAATCCCCTCCCATACACACCCGGTTCAGCCGGGCCAGAGCATTCACAATCTGGGGATTCTGCTCCAGGTAAAGCCCCTGATGTCACTGTCCATATATGGATAGTAATGCCAGGAGCTTCTCCAGGAACAGAATCCCCAGCCTTAGCGTCGGCAAGTTCAGGACAGGGATTCTGTTCCTGCAGGAGCCACCGAACTCACTGTCCATATATGGACAGTGACATCAGCGGCTGCCTCTAGGAGCGGAATCCCCAGCCAGAGGGTCAACTCTGTGGCAGGGGATTCCGCTCCTGGAGAAGCTACTGACGTCACTGTCCATACATAGACAATGATGTCAAGGGCTTCACCAGGCTCAGCGCTTTAAGTAGCACTGTGCCAGGGGAGTACTCGTCGAGTACTCATCGCTTTGTACTAATGCTGAATCAGGAAACTGATGGTTCCCTGCTTCAGCATTGGGTTCTACTGTATCTGCGTCCTGAGGACACCAGGACATACCCCAGGCCGCAGCAGGACACTGCCTGGAGTCCGGGACTGTCCCGCTAAATCTGGGACGGTTGGGAGAAATGCCATAAAGAGTAAGGAAAAGCCGTGATCATTTTTATGCAGAGTTTGGTACATAGGAGTGGAAGATCAGCTGTGGTCAAACTTACGCAAAGATCGGTACACTGATAGCAATAGTGATAAGCATGGCAAAGCTTGATTACTGGCAAGCCATAATAATTAATCACCGGAAATACAAAGCTGTTCGAGAATATAGGGCAGCAAATTCTGGGATTGGCTACATAGCAGGTGCCATCCATAACTAATTACCAAAAGCAGCAAACACAGCGAGGACACAGCTAGGACAAGTAAGGATCTCTGTAGCGGAGCTGTAATGCTGCAAAGCAAAACTGGAGAGTCCAGAGTTCAAGTCCAGGGAGTAAAGTTCCTGACAGCACATCTATGAGAAGTTCTGTATTAGGTCTGTGTAGATTTCCAGCTTCTGGATGTCAACATTTGTTTTCCTTTTATTGAGACTTTGAGAACAGTGAGAAATAGAAACACAAAGTATATTAGAAAATTGTTCTTATTACACAATGATTATCATTTATTTACATAAAAATTTAAAATTACTTTATTCCTATTTAATCTTTTCTTCTCTGAAAACAGTAAAAGCATTAATAGTAAAAGCATTAAACGATGTGGAGAAAATGATATTTTTGTTAGACACAAATTTGGAGACACAATGTTCAGTAATATACGTATTTACAAAACAGATAAAAACAAAGGGGACATATATACAAAAATACCGAAAAAGGCCATACTTACAAATGGACACAGCCAGGTCAGAAACGCTGATGAAGGAGAGTGAGCAGGTGCTTTAAATAATAATAGCCACTCCCACTAGTCTTGAGGGGAGTGGTGTGTGTGGTGTAAGGGATGTGTAGTAAGAAAAGAATAGTGTGTGTGTGTGTGTGTGTGTGTGTGTGTGTGTGTGTGTGTGTGTGTGTGTGTGTGTGTGTGTGTGTGTGTGTGTGCAAGTGTAATACTATAAGTGAAATATAGGGGGCAGTAATGAGTTAAGTGCCTCAATAGAAATAAATGAATAATGGGGTGTAAGTGTGTGAAACATGGATGGATAGTGTGTACGTCATGAGGCACAAGGTGTATAGCTAGGTAGAAGCCTATTTGTGACGCCTTGATAGTTCATAGAGCGGGCTACCCTGCTTGCTATGCCAAACAACAACACACCATGCTCTCCCAGCATCAAAGACCCGGCTTTATGGAAATGAAAATCATTATTTGTAAATCACTTTCTTAACCAGATTCATTTACTGACAACAGATGTAATTTTTATTATATTCAGCTGAAAGATCATCAACCCCGGACAGAACTTGTCATCTATCGGTAGAAGAGTTTCTGTCACTGGATTCTATTCCTTTCTGTATTTCTTAGATTTCTGTACAGAAGAGTTTTTAATTTATTCAGGAGATTGCAGAAGATTTTCACAATCATGTACATCAGTTATATTTGCTTCCTTTAGGATTTTTTTTTATTGCATTATTGGATGCGCTGCGCACAACGTTGTGTTGTCAGGACCCATCAGGACCCGAGAAGGGCAAGTATAGGAATACTGTCTGCTGCGCCCTGTATGACCTGCGGGGATGACCTGTCACTGATTGGCTAAAAGCATGGCCAATGATAGAGGCCATAACCACTAAATGGTGGGAATTGATGTCTTGAATTTCAAAAGAAGATAATTTGCTTAATATCCAATGAGAACATAGTGGCCCCCCTATTATTCCGGCGCACTAGACCTTGACCTACGTCACCCTTCCAACACTGGGGACCCAATCGGGACACTGGTTTGCGCCCTTGTGTTCCCTATGCCTATGGATCATCATGTATGAAGGGGATTCTTCATCATTTCAGCGCGACGCATACGAAAAGATGAGCATAAGTTTTTAATTTCTTTTATTTTATTTTTTTATCAACAGTGTAATAGGGGAGCGGGGGAGGGTGGTCTGATTGGGGGGACATGGTACGAGGCCTAGCACGGGCCTCTATCTTACCACGCTTCATAGAGTTACATTTACGCCACCCAGAACCTGGAATATATTTTACTAAATTTTACGCCAGTCTTCTGATGTAAATTATAATAAATGTGTCAGGCCGCTGTAACCATGCCCCTTTTTGAAAGCCACGCCCCTTTTCTACGAAAGCGATGAAAGCGGTGTAAATAGGCCAAAAAGACAAAGACTTTAAGCCCTTTTGCGACTTTGCTACTCCAGAAAACTGGTGTAGAAAGGTTAAAATATGACCCCCTATATCTCCAAAGATCCCTGGTCCTTTCACCATCTTGCCCCGACCGCCACTTCCTCACATACTTATGATGGAGCCAATTATTCTGTGGTTGGTGAACAGCGGGACTCATGTTTATCGGGAAAAATATTGGCGCTACTTAATGTTCATGTCTTACTTTACCATCATTGTGTCCAAAATGTTTCCAGAGTCTAGCAGCGCCGCTGTGCCCATCATATAGTGCCACATGCAGCTTCCTGGTACTGAGCCCATCTCTGACAACAGACGAAGATGGCGGCTACAAGGGAGATCAGCGGCAGGAGCGCTCCTTGTCCAGGGTGAAGGGAATGGACAGAATCTGTTCCTATGTAATAGTCTCTAGGTGTTGTCTGAATGACTGACATGAAACTCCCCTTGTTTATATGCAGATGTAGCAGCAGCGGTTGGGGCTCTGTACAATGTTATATTACACGTCTCAGCTGCTGCAGAACCTCTTTGACTCTTCCAGTTTAGCACACGATTCTATGGTCCGGAATTTTCTTGTAAATATTCTGCACACTGAGTTACTGACGCCATACAACATTACAACCAAAAATTGTCATTTATAAGAGATGTTTTATTTAATGATGGATTTATATCCTGTGGTTGGTTTTATAGCGCCAGCATATAGTTTAGCGCTGTACAGGGATCACCATCCTTGACCTATCAGTATATTTTTTTAAGTGTGGGAGGAAACCGGAGTACCCGGAGGAAACCCACGCAAACACGGGGAGAACATACAAACTCCATGCAGATGTTGTCCTGGGTCAGATTGTATACGAGACCCCGATCCTGCATGGCAACAGCGCTAACCACTGAGCCACCGTGCCGCCCCAAAATATAGGACATGACCATATTGTGGTGGAAGATAGAGATGTCACTTTCCACAGGTCTTCTGGATGACTTCTTCTATGTGCTGCCATCTTTGCTGGTCTTTATTCTGGCTGATGAGGGAGCATGATGGCTACTGATGGATCTTCTCAGTTCTTGGTCACGAGGACCATCGTGTTGTGACAGGAGCCACACAGAAACCTCTCGGTGTCAAGAGACTCTGTCCATCGTCCAACTCTAGGGGGAGAAAAAGCTTATATTATAGGCAAATCCTAAAAACCCCAACAGATCCAGAATAAATGATGTAACCCCCTTATATTCTTTGTGTAGAGACTAGTCTCCAGACAACAGTAAAGCAAGCAGTGGTGGTAACTAACCCATTATACAAACTCAAATATTACAGAAAAATGGCAGAAATACTAGAACATGACCCCTCCAGCCTCAGGTCCGGTCTTTCTCTGCTTGACACAATGTTGGCTTTTATAACAGATGGCATCTTACCTGAATTGGCACCCTGAGCATTCATAGACCACCGGGTAGTGGATCTCATAATCATGGTGTTGTGTAATGGGTGGCAGCTCAGGGTGAGCCAGGTTGGCCTCCTCACAGTAGAACTTCCATAGCCGGCCATGGCAATCCTCCGCTCGTCCATCGATGATCCAGCAGGCAGCGTGACACATCTCATGGATCAATGTGTTTTTAACTCGTTCTGAAGACAGAGGAGGAAATAATTACAATCAGTATTAACGACACTTGGAAGATTTCACAGCAGCAGATCTAGAAATGGTCCATGATGTGACACCGACCTGCAGAATCGCAGACTTTGTCCGATAGTTGGATAATGGCGCTGCGATCCTCATTGTTATTAAGGAAGCCGGTGCGACCGCATGTTTTTCTCAGCCTTTTATTCCAGCTGATGTCCATGTGTTCAGGAAGCTACAGAAGAAGGAAGGAGAGAAAATCTAGAAATATGACAGAGACGCCTTTACATCTATGATACGCGGATGTTTTCTGACCGTATACCTGATTGTCAAAGACGCTCTGGTTGTAGAACTCGTACAGACGTCTTGTCAGCTCCTGTTTGTGCTGATGGAAATTGGTCACATATTTGGATCTGGGAGAAGTCAGGTCTCTCAGGAAACAGTTATTGATGGGACGCTCCTGTCTCCTGATAATAAAACATAATAGAAGTTCACATATTAATAATGGAAATATTCTAAGAACATACACAATATGGAAACACACATAACAGCTTAGCTGAGAGTAATTATACTGCCACCTAGTGACCAGATAACATGAACTAGATAACATGGTTCATATAGAAATACTCTACCTTGTCTCCTTCTGCAAAAAGCTGAATGGAGAATTGGGCTCTGGAAAATACAAAAAATAGCGTCATATACTTATCAGTAATTCAGTTTTCCTAATCAAGAAAAAAAATCTTTATTGTATACCTGACTCTATATGTAACAGGGAAGGTCCAAAGAAACCATCATCATCCTCAAGGCTACTTGGAGACCTTGGAATAGGCGGGTGAGACTGGAATAACGAAACATAAGACCCAAACAATTAAAATGAAGGCGAAGAAACAATATAAAAGTGTAACTAAATACTGTAGAGAAGTGACCGCCGACCTGATGTAGATTCTCATCACTGCCGCTGTCCTGTGTGTCCGACTCAAAAATCTCACGCCACTTTTTTTTGACCAATAACTATGAAGGAAAAAAGAAAAAAAGTTACTATTTTAGCTTTAAAATTCCAATAAATTTCAATCACAAATAGAAATACGAAGTAAAACATCTTATATTGCTGTGATTTTTCTGGAGAATGGGCTGTATATACTAGGAGTGTGGATGTAATACGGCTTTATATTACATGCACCATATTAATGTCCCATAGACAACATTGTGTAAAGCCGCCACTCACCTGGTCGTCACTGCCGCCGTCCTCTGTATCAGATTCTATAATAAAGCAACGTTTGCGCTTCTTATTTAACATTTTTGCACAATTCAAAAGCAAAAATCTCTCTCCACAAATTCTATCACCCTCAGCGGATGTGTCCGGAACTGGAACTTTTATCATCTCTTCATATTGTGACATCATCATGACATGTGTGGAATCACTGATACTGTGACATCATGACTTGAGTGACATTTTGGACTGTAATGTGTATGTATGTATGTGTATGTATGTATGTATGTATGTATGTATGTGTGTGTGTATATATATATATATATATATATGCCTTTCTTTTGTGTGTATATATTGTCTGTATATTCATACATATATATATGTATATGTATGTATATAGGGATCAAAGCTCAATTACCCAATGTTACAATTAAAATATCAATTATACAATAAAGAGCAAAAATTCATAAGATACAGTACAACACATACCATAATGGATATCAATAAAGTGCAATAGCAACAGTAACACCATATCATAAAAATTGTAATACATAAACATTAAAAATACTCACATACAATGGTGTTTATAATCGTAACTGGTATATATAAAAATAATTGGTACCATGCCATTCATATTAGATTGATTACAAAAGAGGACGTCACTCACCAGACCAGGAAAACAAATAGATATACTTCAGCTCAATAGCTGTACATGCCGGCGTTCACACCGTCACACTGCGCATGTCCGCCACAAGTCTCATTCATTGGGCAAAAATAGATCCCCTGACTGATGGATGGAACGCAATGAGATCACCTCATTAATATTCACTGGAGACAGCCTCCGGGATGAAAGAAAGGTGCGCAGGCGCACTACATATATCGTTCCAAACTCCACCATATTAACTGATGGCCTTAACGTCCTGTCACTCTAAACGCTCCCACAAGTAGGAATCCGTGCTAGAAGTGTCATCACCATATCTCCCCATATTGCGGCGCGCATCAACTCCATTAGTCAAGCGCACATAGCGTGGCCATAGGTGTAAAGGATCTGCCAGGCACAACTTCTGTATATACTCCCATAGGTAATCAGTCTGCACCTGAGTCTATGTCTCTGAGACTGACTCCATCTTCCACCACTCAGGATGGCAGGCTTAGGAGTGGGAGAGCCTATCGCAGATTGGCCAGACGGAGCTAGCTCCCGCCCTCTGTCTATTTATACCTGCCTTTCCTGTCCCTCTTTTGCTTGTGATTCTTCTCGTGTGGTTTCCTGGCCCAGCTACAGCTTCTAACTATTTGATCCTGCTCCATACTGACCCTGGCTTACTGACTACTCTCCTGCTCTGCGTCTGGTACCTCGTGCACTCCTGGTTTGACTCGGCTCGTTCACCACTCTTGTTACTCACGGTGTTGCCGTGGGCAACTGCCCCTTTCCCTTTGCTTTGTGTTCCCTTGTCTGTTTGTCTCGTGCACTTACTGAGCGTAGGGACCGCCGCCCAGTTGTACCCCGTCGCCTAGGGCGGGTCATTGCAAGTAGGCAGGGACAGAGTGGTGGGTAGATTAGGGCTCACTTGTCCGTTTCCCTACCCCCGTCATTACATAATCACAAGCCCATATACCTAGTCTGCAATGCTCCCTGACACTACTATGGACCCCCTTGAGACCCTGTCCCTGCAAATGCAGGGTCTCTCCCTACAGGTCCAGGCCCTGGCTCAGAGGGTCAACCAGCCTGACGCTACCATGGTAGTGCCCCTCACCTCACCTCTTGAACCCCACCTCAAGTTGCCTGACCGGTTCTCAGAGGACCGGAGGACTTTTCTCTCCTTTCGGGAGAGTTGTAGGCTCTACTTTCGCTTAAAGCCTCATTCCTCAGGCTCTGAGAGCCAGCGAGTGGGTATATTTATGTCCCGACTCCAGGAAGGGCCCCAAGAGGGGGCCTTCTCCTTGGCTCCTGACACCCCTGAACTTTCCTCCGTTGATCGTTTATTTTCTGCTGTCGGACTCATTTATGACAAGACTGACAGGACTGCCTTTGCCGAGAGTCAGCTGGTGACCTTACGTCAGGGTAAGAGACCTGTTGAGGAGTATTGTTCTGACTTTAGGAAGTGGTGCGTAGCTTCTCGGTGGAATGACCCTGCCTTAAGGTGCCAGTTTAGGTTGGGTCTGTCGAACGCCCTGAAAGACCTGCTAGTTAGCTATCCCTCTTCTGACTCCCTAGACCAGGTTATGGCTTTAGCGGTACGACTTGACCGACGTCTCAGGGAACGACAGCTTGAACGTTTTTGTGTTTTCCCCTCTGACTCCCCCATGATGCCTCCCGAGGTCCCATTGCTTCGCTCTTCCACGGAAGACTCGGAGGTACCTATGCAACTCGGGGCCTCCATGTCCCCCCGACAACGTAGAGAGTTCCGCTGGAAGAATGGTCTCTGCTTCTATTGTGGGGATGACAAGCATCAAGTGAACACCTGTCCTAGGCGTAAGAATAAGCAGCCGGAAAACTTCCGTGCCTAAGTGATCATCAGGGAGGACACTTGGGCGCACAGGTATTTCCCGTAAATATGAAATGTAATAAAATCTTGCTTCCCTTTCAGGTCTCTTTTGGTGGTAGGTCTGCTAACGGCAGTGCCTTCGTGGATTCAGGGTCTTCTGCTAATATCATGTTTGTGGAATTTGCTATGTCTCTAGCTATGCCTTTGATTGATTTGCCTAAACCTGTCCCGGTAGTGGGTATCGACTCCACTCCTCTTGCTAATGGTTATTTTACACAGCATACCCCTGTTTTCGAACTCCTTGTTGGCTCCATGCATTTGGAGCAGTGCTCTGTACTGTTGATGCAGGGATTATCGTCCGATTTGGTTTTAGGCCTTCCCTGGTTGCAGTTGCATAATCCCACGTTTGACTGGAATACTGGGGAGCTTACCAAATGGGGTAATGAATGCTTGACGTCATGTTTTTCTGTTAATTCTATTTCTCCCCCTGAGGAGGTGAACACGCTACCTGAGTTTGTTCAGGACTTCGCTGATGTTTTCTCTAAGGAGGCCTCCGAAGTGTTACCTCCTCATAGAGAATACGATTGCGCTATCAAATTGGTACCAGGAGCTAAGCTTCCTAAGGGTAGGATATTTAATCTTTCTTGTCCCGAACGTGAAGCCATGAGAGAGTATATCCAGGAATGCCTGACCAAGGGTTACATTCGCCCCTCTACTTCTCCGGTAGGTGCTGGCTTCTTCTTCGTAGGGAAGAAGGATGGTGGTCTTAGGCCATGCATTGACTACCGTAACTTGAATAAGGTCACTGTAAGGAACCAGTATCCCCTTCCTTTCATTCCTGATCTCTTTAATCAGGTTCAGGGGGCCCAATGGTTCTCTAAGTTTGATCTACGGGGGGCGTATAACCTTATCCGCATCAAAGAGGGGGATGAGTGGAAGACTGCGTTTAACACGCCCGAAGGTCATTTCGAATACCTCGTCATGCCCTTTGGGTTGTGTAATGCTCCTGCGGTCTTCCAGAATTTCATAAATGAGATTTTGAGAGATTACCTGGGGGTATTTATTGTAGTGTACCTTGATGACATACTGGTGTTTTCCAAGGACTGGTCGTCCCACATTGAGCATGTCAGGAAGGTGCTCCAGGTCCATCGGGAAAACAAACTGTTTGCGAAAACCGAAAAATGTGTGTTTGGGGTACAGGAGATACCATTTTTGGGTCAAATCCTCACTCCTCATGAATTCCGCATGGACCCCGCCAAGGTCCAGGCTGTGGCGGAATGGGTCCAACCTGCCTCCCTGAAGGCGTTACAGTTTTTTTGGGGTTTGCTAATTATTACAGGAGATTTATTGCTAACTTCTCGGTCATCGCTAAGCCTCTTACGGACCTCACTCGCAAAGGTGCTGATCTCCTCCACTGGCCTCCTGAGGCTGTCCAGGCTTTTGAGGTCCTTAAGAAGTGCTTTATCTCGTCCCCGGTGCTGGTTCAGCCCAACCAAATGGAGCCATTTATCGTGGAAGTTGACGCATCCGAGGTGGGAGTGGGGGCTGTCTTGTCCCAGGGTACCAGGTCCCTCATCCATCTCCGTCCCTGTGCCTACTTCTCCAGGAAGTTTTCACCTACTGAGAGTAACTATGATATTGGCAACCGCGAACTCTTAGCCATTAAATGGGCATTTGAAGAGTTGCGCCACTTCCTGGAGGGGGCTAGGCACCAGGTAACGGTCCTTACCGACCACAAGAATCTGGTTTTCCTAGAATCTGCCCGGAGGCTAAACCCGAGACAAGCTCGATGGGCGCTATTTTTTACCAGATTCAACTTTTTGGTTACCTATAGGGCTGGGTCTAAAAATATTAAGGCCGATGCACTGTCGCGTAGCTTCATGGCCAGCCCTCCTTCGGAGGAAGATCCTGCTTGTATTTTGCCTCCTGGTATAATCATTTCTTCTATTGATTCTGATTTAGTCTCTGAAATTGCGGCTGATCAAGGTTCAGCTCCCGGGAACCTTCCTGAGGACAAGCTGTTTGTTCTCCTGCAATACCGGCTAAGGGTACTTAGGGAAAATCATGACTCCGCACTATCTGGTCATGCAGGCATCCTGGGTACCAAACACCTCATTGCCAGAAACTATTGGTGGCCTGGGTTGCCTAAAGACGTTAAGGCCTACGTCGCCGCTTGTGAGGTTTGTGCTACGTCCAATACTCCCAGGTCCCGACCAGCGGGCTTACTACGTTCTTTGCCCATTCCCCAGAGACCTTGGACCCATATCTCCATGGATTTTATCACCGATTTGCCTCCATCTCAAGGCAAGTCGGTGGTGTGGGTGGTAGTAGACCGTTTCAGTAAGATGTGCCACTTTGTGCCCCTCAAGAAACTACCCAACGCCAAGACGTTAGCTACCTTGTTTGTCAAACACATCCTGTGTCTCCATGGGGTCCCTGTCAATATTGTTTCGGACAGAGGGGTACAATTTGTTTCATTGTTTTGGAGAGCCTTCTGTAAAAAGTTGGAGATTGATCTGTCCTTCTCCTCTGCCTTCCGTCCTGAAACTAATGGCCAAACTGAGAGGACTAATCAATCTCTAGAACAATATTTAAGGTGTTTTATCTCTGACTGTCAATATGATTGGGTCTCATTCATTCCCCTCACAGAATTTTCCCTTAATAACCGGGTCAGTAACTCGTCAGGGGTCTCCCCCTTTTTCTGTAATTTTGGGTTTAATCCACGGTTCTCCTCCGTTTCATATGGTAGTTCCAACAATCCCGAGGTAGAGGTCGTTCATCGGGAACTGTGCACCATCTGGGCCAAGGTTCAGAAGAACCTATAGGCATCCCAGAGCGTACAAAAAACTCAGGCTGATAGAAGACGTTCTGCTAACCCCTTTTTTATGGTCGGGGATCTGGTGTAGTTATCGTCTAGGAACTTGCGCCTTAAGGTCCCGTCCAAGAAGTTTGCTCCCCGGTTTATTGGGCCGTATAAGGTCATTGAAGTCCTCAATCCTGTCTCATTCCGACTGGAGATGCCCCCATCTTTTCAAATACACGACGTGTTTCATGCCTCCCTCCTTAAACGCTGCTTGGCTCCCTCGAGGAAACCTCCTGTTCCCGTTCTCACCCCTGAGGGGGTGGAATTCGAGGTGGCCAAGATTGTGGACAGCAAGATGGTCCAAGGCTCCCTCCAGTACCTGGTCCATTGGAGAGGATACGGGCCTGAGGAGAGGACTTGGGTACCCGCCCGGGATGTTCACGCTGGGGTGTTGGTCAGGAAGTTCCACCTTCGTTTCCCCAATAAACCAGGTCCACTTAGAAAGGGTCCGGTGGCCCCTCATAAAAGGGGGGGGGGGTACTGTAAAGGATCTGCCAGGCACAACTTCTGTGTATACTCCCATAGGTAATCAGTCTGCACCTGAGTCTATGTCTCTGAGACTGACTCCATCTTCCACCACTCAGGATGGCAGGCTTAGGAGTGGGAGAGCCTATCGCAGCCTGGCCAGACGGAGCTAGCTCCCGCCCTCTGTCTATTTATACCTGCCTTTCCTGTTCCTCCTGTGCTTGTGATTCTTCTCGTGTGGTTTCCTGGCCCAGCTACAGCTTCTAACTATTTGATCCTGCTCCATACTGACCCTGGCTTACTGACTACTCTCCTGCTCTGCGTCTGGTACCTCGTGCACTCCTGGTTTGACTCGGCTCGTTCACCACTCTTGTTGCTCACGGTGTTGCCGTGGGCAACTGCCCCTTTCCCTTTGCTTTGTGTTCCCTTGTCTGTTTGTCTCGTGCACTTACTGAGCGTAGAGACCGCCGCCCAGTTGTACCCCGTCGCCTAGGGCGGGTCGTTGCAAGTAGCGGGTAGATTAGGGCTCACTTGTCCGTTTCCCTACCCCCGTCATTACAATAGGAGTGTTTATACTCGTACCATAACTCGATTTAAGAAAACAATGTGAAAGTGCTCCATACCGCTAGGACAACATATGTCCGGTCTATGCCCATATGGAGGGCACAACAGTACTAGGGCTGGTTACCCTCTGTCCCCAGTGCAGACATACCAAACGTTCGGCACTACTGTCCTGCTGGTCAATCACACTGACAATCTGTAGCTATATAACTCACATAGTGGCATATGGTGAAAACCTGATTGGTATCCAAGGTCCAAATAGAAAATACATCCACCTCATCAGTACTATAAAGAAGTAATTTATAGGAGAAACCTGGAGAAACGAAACAATCTGAATTTGTACATATAGACAAAAAGGCCCCCAGTAATATTGCTCCTAGGGAATAGATAATAGGTTTGCAATCCATGTGTCCATCTCTCCTGGACATAAAAAAATACACAAAAGTAGGTACAAAAAATAAGGAGGAAAAATATACATTGTCACGACGCGGGATGTGGACCCACTGGGCGGTACTGCGTAGCGGGATAGCAGCTGGCCAAACAGGTATAGGCAATGTCTATAGTTCTGGAAAGGGTACCTGAGGCAACTTAGACTGTAGCGATGGTTTCAGGCTGAGATGAGGCTCCGGCAGTAGACAGACATCCGGCGGGGTGCAACACAGTAGATGCAGCAGAGAGCACAACACGACTCTAACACGACTCAAGGCACAGGGGCACGGTAGCACGGGATATAGGGTACAGGCAGTAGGAACGGGAAACACTGGGAACTGGAAAACACTTAGGAGACCATTTGCAAAGACAAACTAGGGTAATGACAACAACGCTCAGGCAATGAATGGAAGGGCATAGCCCTTTTTATAGTAGTGGGGCATTCTGGGCTAATTTGCAGATATTCTGCATGTGCGCATACTGGCCCTTTAAAGCCGTGCGCGCGCACCCTACGGGAGTCAGTATCATGATGCGGAAGTGAGTGCCGGCGTCTCCCAGGAGGGAGATGCCGGCCTGCACTTACTCGTCCATGGCCGCGGCCATCAAGGGGTAAGTCAGGACGACGGTCCGCGGCCATAGACGTTACATACATCCATTTGTTTTCATCTTGTATGAGGCGGTAAGTGCTCAGCTTACAATCAGATAAAATTCCAATTCTAAAAAAGAAATAAAAAAACGTGTAAGTGTCAAAGTGTAATAAAACTACTGTCTATCACAGTTTATACCCAATATCAAAGATTAACAAAAAGGAAAAAAAACTGACCCTTTACCACCAAGAAACGGCACATGAATAGAATTCTATATGAACAGAGACCTAGGCAAGGGAACCCTAAGGCCCCAAGCACATGGCGTGCCCGACGGCTGTCTGCATTTTTGGCCCGTGCTCCCATACAAAGTATGGGATATGGGCAATAAAAAGCAAAAGATACGACATGTCCTATAATTTGCAGTACATTTCTATGACCCCGACACCTTCCCGTAAATAAATGGAAAGGTGTCCGTAGACAATAGAAGAGAAGGGTTCCGCAATTACCGACAATTTCTACGGTCATGTGCATGGGGCCTAAGGGCATTCAACGCTACTATAATAGAAGATCCCCCCTTTTTTTTATGTTACTACTGAAACACATTCAAAGGGTATATAAAATTTCTTTACCGCTCAACGGCACCGAGAACCACAGTCCAACTTGCAATCTTATGGACGTTTCTGCTCAGTCCACAAGCAATAGACAATCTACAATCCAGAAAAGGTGTGTGCAGTTGTTCTGGTCCTTGTAGTTCCACGGAGCTCTGCACCCTCTCCCGGTGTTCGAGCTCCAGGCAGGATCAATTCTATAACTCCGAAAGAAAAAGGAGAAATAGTGCAACACCCTCTGTTTTTTTTTGCAACATGCAAGATTTATTTCATAATTACAGAAAGTAGAAGAATTAAAAGCATAAATGATACAAATAAAACCAAGAGCAGTACGTCAAACAGTCTCGCCCAACCCTGGGATTCACCCTTCCGGCTTCCTCTGGGGCATAAGTGACGTACCAAATAATCATGACTTAAATTGCTGCTCAAGCATTTATATAAATGTGCAATATAATATAACAACACAAATAATACATCATCAATCAACAAAATAAAAGAAAAAATCATCAACATATACACAAATATATAAAACGCATTATATCAGGTACATAAAAGATCAACATATCTAAATATATAAAGATATACGTATAAAAATCCTCCTAGTCCATATCTTCTATGTATAAAAAACAACCTCAACTTTTCATGTAATGAAATGTTAATAGGAAAATGACATATCTTAATACCCCTAAACTAAACACTTTCAAATTTGCAGCTATTGCCATACCCAATACTAATCTCCCCACCGATTGGAATCATAAATTGCTTAAACCAATCACAAGCTAGCTTAGAAAATCCAACTATTCTCATTGAGAAAAACGGGGCAGGACATAAACAGCACTCTATCACAGCCGGGAAGTTACTACAAGAAAACGGAGAGGTGAATTCAGCACCACGATGCTGTCCACATAGACATCAATGGAAAGAAATAGAGTCGCGTATTCAGCGCTATTGTAAGTGACGCGTTCCGCACCACACTACTGTCCACATGAAAATAGAGGTATTATTATTAAATCCAGATAGGAAAAAATGAGAACAAGATAACCTATTCAGCACCACATTACTGTCCACAAGTACATTAACCCCTTAAGGACGCAGCCTAGTTTGGGCCTTAAGGCTCAGAGCCCATTTTTGAAATCTGACATATTTCACTTTATGTGGTAATAACATCGGAATGCTTAAACCTATCCAAGTGATTCTGAGATTGTTTTCTCGTGACACTTTGGGCTTCATGTTCGTGGTAAAATTTGGTCGATATATTCAGTGTTTATTGGTGAAAAATTGCAAAATTTAGAGAGAATTTAGAAAAAATAGAATTTTTCAGAATTTAAATGCATCTGCTTGTAAAACAGACGGTTATACCACCCAAAATAGTTACTAGTTCACATTTCCCACATGTCTACTTTAGATTGGCATCGTTTTTTGAACATTCTTTTACCTGTTCAGTTCTGAAGGGGCTTTGAGGGGCCTATGTATTAGAAACCCCGATAAAACACCCCATTTTAAAAACTAGACCCCTCAAAGTATTCAAAACAGCATTTAGAAAGTTTTTTAACCCTTCAGGCATTTCACAGGAATTAAAACAAAGTGGAGGTGAAATTTGCAAATTTCATTTTTCTTGCTGATCTTCAATTTTATTCAATTTTTTTTGTGAAACACAGAAGGTTTTACCAGAGAAACACTACTAAATATGTACTGTCCAGATTCTGCAGTTTTTAGAAATGTCCCACTTGTGGCTCTACTGCGCTCGTGGACTAAAACACAAACCCTAGAAGCAAAGAAGCACCTAGTGCATTTTGAGGCCTCTTTTTTTATTAGAATATATTTTAGGCAGCATGCCAGGTTTGAAGAGGTGTTGAGGTGCCAAAACAGTAGGAATCCCCCAATAGTGACCACATTTTGGAAACTACACCCCTCAAGGAATTCATTTATGGTTGTTGTTATCATTTTGACCACACTGTTTTTTCACAGCACTTATTTGAATTGGTCTGTGAAATAAAAAAAATGAATTTTTTTTCAATAAGATGTCATTTGTGATCAAAATGTCCTATTTTCACAGGGAACAAAATACCCCAGTTTGTTGCCCAATTTGTTCTGAGTGCGGCAATACCCCATTGGTGGTGATAAACTGCCGTTTGGGCCCATGGGAGGGCTCAGAAGGAAAGGAGCGCTATGTGTTTGGTGGAGTCCAGATTTTGCTGGATTGGTTTTAGGGTGCCATGTCGCATTTGCAGAGCTCCAGAGGTATCAAAGCAATGGAAACCCACCAGAAGTGACCCCATTTTGGAAACTACACCCTTCAAACAATTCATTTATGGGTAATGTGACTATTTAGACCCCATAGTTTCTTCACAGAACTTATTTGAATTGGTCTGGGAATTTAAAAAATATATATTTTTACCAATAATATGTAGTTTTAGCTCAAAATTTCTTATTTTCACAAGAAATAAAATACCCTAATTTTGTTGCCCAATTTGTCCTGAGTGCAGCAATACCCCATTTGTGGTGGTAAACTGCCGTTTGGGCCCATGGGAGGGCTCAGAAAGAAAGGAGCGCTATTTGTTCTTTGGAGTCCAGATTTTTCTGGATTGGCTTTCGGGTGCCATGTCGCATTTGCAGAGCCCCAGAGGTATCAAAGCAATGGAAACCCACCAGAAGTGACCCCATTTTGGAAACTACACCCCTCAAGGAATTCATTTATGGTTGTTGTTATCATTTTGACCACACAGTTTTTTTCACAGCACCTATTTGAATTGGTCTGTGAAATAAAAAAAATGAAATTTTTTCCAATAAGATGTAATTTTTGCTCAAAATTTCTTCTTTTCACAGGGAACAAAATACCCCATTATGTTGCCCAATTTGAGGCATTCATCTAGAGGTGTAGTAAGCATTTTGACCGGAGACATACACCCCATAAATTGTAATGTGGGTTCTCACGGGTACGTCAATACCCTACATGTGGCTGTTATCAGCTGCCTGGGCACGCAGCAGGGCTCAGAAGGGAAAGACGAGGGGGGATAAGCTGTGCGGAGTGCATCAGGGTAAGTAAAACTGGGGTAGATTAAAAATCAAGGGATGTATGATACATTTTGAAGCACTCTTTCATACGGAGCCTTAGTTTTTCGGGACACGTGTCACATTGATATATTGTGTCCTTTCTTATCCCCCTCTTATAGCAGACTTTGTACCTCTTTTGACCTTTTCCTTTCTTGCCAGTTTGGGGAACTTCTCCTGGAAAGTGTTGCCCTGGTACGATGCGTGTGGCACCCGCTTCCATAAGTACTGGGTGCCCCCCTTCTTGGTTAATAAAAATTTGTTTCTTGATAACCTCTTGAAATTCCAGGAAAGTTCCCGTCTGGCCTGTACATCGATGTAACACGTACGCATTGTACAATGCCATCTGTATGATGTGCCCGGCCAGCTTCTTATACCACACCGCATGGCACTGTAGGGCTTGATCTGACAAGTCCACCCCTCCCATGTACCTATTGTAGTCCAGGATGCAGTCTGGTTTGGGGGTCTCTGTACTGGTACCTCGTACAGGTACATGGGTACTGGTGTGGCATCTCTCTTGTCCTTGTACTTGACACACAATATGTTGCTGCTAGATTGTGCCCTGCTCTCACCCCTTCTGAGTGTTTGCCCTGCAAAGGGAGGCCTCTCAGGTTTCTTCTAGCAGTGCCGCATGACTTCTGGAAGCGAGGCAGTTGAAGAGTGGGACGCTGGTATAAAAATTATCCAGGTAGGGGTGGTAACCCTAGTCCAGCAGTGGGTGCACCAAATCCCACACAATTTTTGCATTAACTCCCAGTAAGGGGGGGCATTCTGGGGGCTGAATACTGGTATCCTTCTCTTCATATATCCTACATTTGTAGGTATACCCTCATGCACTCTCGCACAGCTTATACATCTTCACGCCATACCTTGCCCTCTTACTCGGCAGGTACTGGCGGAATTGAACCCTCCTTTTAAAATCTACCAAGGACTCATCAATAGAAATACACGTCTCGGTGGTGTATGTTTGGGAAAACCGGGCACTGAAACGGTCCAATAGGGGTCTCCATTTATACAAACGGTCAAAACTGGGGTCATCTCGGGGTGGGCACGGCTCATTATCAGTATAATGTAAGAAGCGAAGTATTGCCTAATTTATTTATTTTTTTAGGTTCCAGTTCAGTTCTGAAGTTGCTTTGAGGGGCCCATATATTAGAAACCCCTATCAAACACCTCATTTTAGAAACTAGACCCCTCAAAGTATTTACAACAGCATTTAGAAAGTTTATGAACCCTTTAGGTGTTTCACAGGAATTTAGAGCAAAGTAGAGGTGAAATGTACATTTTTTTTTTTGCCAGAAAATCCTTTTTATACCATACTTTTTTATAACACAAAAGATTTTTCCAGAGAAACGCAACTCAATAATTATTACCCAGATTCTGCCGTTTTGAGAAATATCCCACATGTGGCCCTCGGGCGGTAATGGACTGAAGCACCGGCCTCCGAAGCAACGGAGCACCTAGAGGATTTAGAGCCCTCCTTTTTATTAGGCACCATGTCCGGTTTGAAGAGGTCTTGTGGTGCCAAAACAGTGGAAACCCCCCAAAAGTGACCCTATTTTGGACACTAAACCCCTTGAGGAATCCATTGTAGTTTTCTTGGGGTGCATGCGACTTTTTGATCAGTTTTTATTCTATTTTTAAGTGGCGCTGTGACTAAAAAACAGCAATTCTACTATTGTTTTTTTATTCTTTTTTTTTTACAGCGTTCACCGTGCGCTATAAATGACACATTCACTTTATTCTGCGGGGCGATACGATTACGGCGATACCAGATGTTTATAGTTTTTTTTTATGTCTTATGGCGTTTGCACAATAAAATACGTTTTGTAAACAATCATTCACTTTTTGTGTTACCTTATTCTAAGAGCCAGAACGTTTTTATTTTTCAATCAATAAAGCCGTGCGAGAACTTATTTTTTGCGTAACGAACTGTAGTTTCGATCAGCACCATTTTTAGGTACATGCGACTTTTTGATCTCTTTTTATTCCATTTTTTGGGAGGTGAAGTGACCAAACAATTGTGATTCTGGTACGGCTTATTATTATTTTATTTTACGGCGTTCACCGCGCGGGATAAATAATGAAATAATTTTGTAGTTCAGGCCGTTACGGACGCGGCGATACCAATTATGTATAGTTTATTTGTTTGTTTATACATTTTTATTAATAATAAAGGACTGATAAGGGAAAAGGGGGGATTGTTACATTTATTACTTTTAAATCTTTTATTTTCTTATTTTTACACATCTTTTTTTAACTTTTTTTTAACTTTATTACTTTGTCTCATTGGGGGACTTGAGGGCAGGAGGCCCTGATCACTATTCTAATACACTGCACTACATCCGTAGTGCAGTATATTAGAGCTGTCAGCTACTCACTGACAGCAAGCATAGGGGGTCCTTACTTCGTCAGGACCCACTAGGCTTCCGTCTATGGCATAGCCGGACGCCATTGTTTGGTGTCCGGTTGCCATAGTCACCATCGCCAGCCGCTATCGTATAGCAGGCTGGCGATTGTAGCTTAACCCCTAAAAAGCCGTGATCGCTATTGAACACGGCTTTCAGGAGTTAATCAGCGGGGACACAGCGATCGGTCCCCGCTGTAGGAGCTGCGGCAGCTGCTGTACGAGACAGCAGCTGCCACAGCTCCTGTATGTGTTGGGAGGACGGCCGAAATGGCCGTTACTCCCGCGACGTACTATTAGGTCATGGAGCGCGAACGCTATGGTTACCATGACCTAATAGTACGTCCAGGAGCGGGAAGGGGTTAATGGATATATTGTTATTACATCGAGATGAAAAATATATATATATAATCACGCATTCTGCACCACCATGAATGAATATAGTGGCATATTTAGCATTACAATGCTATCCACAAAGAGATAAATAGACGTTGGATTGTTAAATCACGAAGAAGACGACACTCCGTCCTGGTTTCATCTACATAAATCAATTTACACGGACACTGCGACACATGTATGACATCACTTTTACAGGTACGAAATGTATTGATATTAAAAACCTCACCTGTTCCAGGAATCCAGATGAATAAAGGAGTCTCCCCCTCCATCATCATGGGACAGTTCTCACACAACATACAAGGGATTATGATATACATTAGAGACAAAAAGGAGCATACTAGCCAGTATTAAAAGAAAATAGTTTTATTAAACATATAGAAACATGTATGAAAGATAAAAAGGTACAGAGCTGGACTTGAAGACTCTGAATAGTTACACTAAAACACAACTAGCAGGAATATCTCTATATAGCAGAATGAAGGGCAGTGTACAGTACATAGACTAAAGTGAGTGGACCAATATAATCATGACGCAAGTCATATACAACAACACTGTAAGACAATAGTGTCATGGGTAGATTTATACAAATACAGTACCATAAACAACAGGTGATGTATGACCTACAGTCATGCAAAGGTCTAGAAGGAGTTACAGACCATCAGTCATATAAGATGAAAGGAGATTCACAGACTGCAGCCTAAGTAAGCCGAACGTCCACCCACTGATATAACAACTTACCCATACTGAACGATAAATGCAGAGAGTCGAGCTAGTGTGAGTAGAAAAACTACCTTCTACTCACACTAGCTCGACTCTCTGCATTTATCGTTCAGTATGGGTAAGTTGTTATATCAGTGGGTGGACGTTCGGCTTACTTAGGCTGCAGTCTGTGAATCTCCTTTCATCTTATATGACTGATGGTCTGTAACTCCTTCTAGACCTTTGCATGACTGTAGGTCATACATCACCTGTTGTTTATGGTACTGTATTTGTATAAATCTACCCATGACACTATTGTCTTACAGTGTTGTTGTATATGACTTGCGTCATGATTATATTGGTCCACTCACTTTAGTCTATGTACTGTACACTGCCCTTCATTCTGCTATATAGAGATATTCCTGCTAGTTGTGTTTTAGTGTAACTATTCAGAGTCTTCAAGTCCAGCTCTGTACCTTTTTATCTTTCATACATGTTTCTATATGTTTAATAAAACTATTTTCTTTTAATACTGGCTAGTATGCTCCTTTTTGTCTCTAATGTATATCATTATATACGGGAGTTGCCCTCTCTCTTATTAGGGTAGTATGCTACACCTTAAGCATCCAGCCCCACACATGCTATTTGAGCTGGTTTTTTTGTGTATAATACAAGGGATTATGTCCGTCCTAACTAATTGGCCTCTCAAGTTGCATGGCCTAATATATGTGTGTGTATGTATATATATAGGTGGGTAGCGGCTTTCGAGACCCCAATCCATGTCCGAGTCAAATAATAAACCGCAAAGTCGCAGCCCTCCAGCAGATCTTCTATCTTAATATTGGTTTATTCATATACAATGCTTTATGGATTAATAAATCACTATTTATATTGAAGCTCTGCTGGAGGGCTGCGACTTCTTTGTGTTTATATAAATATATATATATACAGGGGGTGCATAAGAAGGTATACAGCTTAAATAATAGGTAAATATAATAATAGTTATACAGTTTATGGCCTCATCCACATGTAATTACGGACCAATTCACTTCTATTGATCACGGACACCTTCCCATATGTTTGCGGGAAGGTGTCCGGGCTGTAGAGAGCCTCCACAAAAGATAGGGCATGTCCTATCTTTTGCTTTTTATGGATGATGCTCACATACTCTGTATGGGAACACGGGCCGAAAATGCGGGTGAATAAATCCCCAAATGTAAAAGTCCATCAGGGTAAAGTCTGATGATCGTGGTGGCCTCTCAGCCGGGCCTCGTCTACCTATCCACCTATTGGGTCATTTTTCGTCAAAAAAATTACGCACCGCTAAAGCAAAGTGAGGAGGGCTCCATCTTGCTGGATATTGAAGTCTTCATTTTCATGCTCCATCTACAGTTGTGGTATTACATTTTCTTGGAGCATGATAAGGTCCAGGTCTGAGGTAACCGTTGTATTGAGGAAGATGGGTCCAATTACCCCTTTACATGAAAGGGCCGCCCAAACTGTAACCCCAGGGAGACACATCTGTTCTTCAATTGTTGCAAGGAGGTTTTCTGTTGAGTAATAAACACAGTTGTGACTATTAACAGCATCAGAAAAGTCTGCAGTTGGCTTCATCGGACCAAGTTATAGTGATATCTGATAGAGCTCTTCAGAAATAAAATAGTTTTAGACTGTTTAAAAAATCTTTCTCTGTAGAGATATATACCTACTTATGCACACCCCTGTATAAATAAAGATATCAAGATATATATTCTGTAGATAGATAGATAGATAGATATATAGATACAATGCCGATTTTAGTACAGTAAAGGTTTTCTCCAACTCAGGAGTCCAGTGTACTGCAGTAGGCCTAGACCCTTTTGTTAGGTCAGTAAGTGGTGCTGCAAGGGTGGCAAAATTTTGCAGAAACCGCCAATAGTAGCCCACAATGTTCTCATCTGGTTTTTTTAAGTGGGACGTGGCCACTTTTGAATTGCCTCAACCTTGTTTAACTGGGGTTTAATCATTCCTCTGCCCACAATATATCCAAGATACTCGGCTTCCTCTAAGCCTATGGCACATTTTTCAAAATTAGCTGTGAATCCAGCCTTTCTGAGGGAGTTGAAATGTTGCCGGTGTCTCCCTGTAGTCCAAATGGCACGTTGACATACTGAAATGAGACATCTGGGGTAGAGAAGGCCGTCTTCTCTTTGGACTCCTTAGACAAAAGTATTTGCCAATAATCTTTAGTGAGATCTAGGGTTATAATATACCGTGCTGGACCAATTCTTTCAATTAATTCATCAACCCTGGGCATGGAGTATGATTCAAATTTGGAGACCTCATTTAGTTTCCTGAAGTCATTGCAGAACCTCCAAGTACCGTTGGGTTTCGAAACCAGGACTATAGGACTGGACCACCTACTGGAGGATTCCTCAATGACACTGTAATGACGGGGTAGGGAGACAGACAGGTGAGACCTAATCTACCCGCCACTCAGTCCCTGCCTACTTGCACGGCCCATCCTAGGCGACGGCGTACAACTGGGCGACGGTCCCTACGCTCACTAAGTGCACGACAGACCAACAGACAAGGGTACACAGAAGCTAAGGGAAATGGGGCAGTTGCCCACGGCAACACCGTGAGCAACAAGAGTAGTGAACAAGCCGAGTCAAACCAGGAGTGTACGAGGTACCAAACGCAGAGCAGGAGAGTAGTTAGTAAAAACAGGGTCAATTTGAAGCAGAGGTCAATAGTACTAGCAGGAGCAGCAGAGCCAGGAAACCAGACAGAATCACAGGCAAAGGAGGAGCAGGAAATTAAGGTATAAATAGACCAAGGGCTGGAGCTAGCTCCGTCTGGCCAGGCTGTGATAAGTTCTCCCACTCCTCAGCCTCCCAGCCTGAGTAGTAACATATTGAGTCACTCTAACAGACCTAGGCACAGATGCAGACTGATTAACCACGAGCGTCGACAAAGAAGCTGTGTCATGCAAATCCATTACAGACACCAAGCTCAAGCATTGTCCTTACTTCTGCTGTGACAGTCGTCGAGCTTCTAGGATTCGATAAGGACATACGTTAACTCTGACATGTGGATCTGTAATAATCTCATGTTGTATTACATAAGTTTTACCTGGTACCTCAGTAAATAAATCCCTATTTCCTTGGAGAAACTCCTTTACCTCTTGTTTTTGGGGTTGGGACAAGTTGGCCGCCACTTTCACTTTTTTTATCTCATTGTCACAACCTTTTTTGGGCACTATCCCTGTGGACAATAACTCCCTCTCTTTCCAGGGCTTAATCAGGTTGGCATGATAAATTTGATATTGTTTTCTTTTAGATGGGTGAAACACTTTATAATTCACTGGGTCGCTTTTCTCTATAATTTCAAAGGGTCTTTCAAACTTGCTCTCTACCGTTGGGATGAGCACTAAGACGCGATCACCAGGGCTGAACTCATGGATTTTAGCAGGTTGATTGTATACCCGGCACTGAGCTTCCTGTGCTTGGAGAAAGTGCTGTCTGACTACGGGCATTATGGCAAGCATTCTGTCCTGCATTGGGGACACATGTTCCACCACAGTTTTATAAGGACTGACCTCTTTTTCCCAGGCTTCCTTAACCACGTCAAGCAGTCTACGTGGATGCCGACCATAGACCAATTCAAATGGTGAGAACCCAGTGGAGGCCTGTGGTACTTCACGGATAGAAAAAAGTAGATAAGGCAACAGCATGTCCCAATCTCGTCCATCTTTCCCCACCACCTTTTTTAACATGCCTTTGAGGGTCTTGTTAAACCTCTCGACCAGGACGTCTGTTTGAGGGTGTTAGACAGAAGTGCGCAACTGTCTAATCTTAAGCAACTTACACAATTCTTTCATTATTGTTGACATAAATTGGGTACCTTGGTCAGTCAGAAGTTCCTTTGGTAAGCCTGTTCTAGTAAACACCTGAAATAACTTTCTTGCAATTACTTTTGAAGAGGAGTTCCTCAATGGTATTGCCTCTGTGTACCGAGTTGCATAATCCAGGATATACTGGTGCCCTTTGGCCGATTTGACCAGGGGACTCACGAGATCCATCGCTATGCGCTCAAAGGGGGTCTCAATGATTGGAAGTGGGACTAAGGGGCTGTGGAAATTAGGCATTGGCTCACTCAGCTGGCAGGTAGGACAGGAACCAAAGAAGTATTTCACTTCTCTATATACTCTGGGCCAGAAGAACCGCTGCAAGATGCGCTCCTGTGGTTTCTCCACCCCTAAATGTCCTCCTAAAACATGTGTGTGGGCCAGTTCCAGGACCTGGCACCTGTAATTTTGCAGCACCACTAACTGCAGCTGCACCCCAATAGGACTGAACTTGGGCGGCAATTCAGGAGAGACCATCCGGTTTGGAGTGCCGGAGGGATTGACCTCCAAGATGATGTGAGAGAAACAGCAGTGGAGCGCTATGTTCCGCTCCGCTGCTAAGATAAGCCCAGCTAGGCTACACTGTGTTGTCGCGAGACCTCATTGGCTCGCATCCAGATCAGTTTATAGCTTGTCTGGGTATAGCGAAAAACTAGCTACATCCACAATGTTTGGAATTGTAGTGGACTATGTAGCTAAATGGCCCTATGGCCATGTTGTTGCACATTGGATTATTAAAAGTACTGAGCACCTGACGCGCGTTTCGCTAGGAACCCCTAGAAGAAGCCAGAATGCTGGCAAAACGCGCATCGGGTGCTCAGTACTTTTAAGTGGTCGGGTGCTCAGGGGTCACTCACACATACCCAATTGCACTAATTGTTGTTTTTTTTTTTGTATTTCAAATTTTTTATTTTCAAGAAAGGACATGGGGATACAGAAAAAAGAAAAGGGGTGACATGGGTACAGAAAAAGCCCATGAGGGCAGATCATTTCAACCTTTATTTCAACCACAATAAGTAAATATGTAATTAAGGTCCTCCCCACATAGTACCATCGATACACAGCAAGCATTAGTGTTGCGAGGCAGGAATACCAGCATTATGCCCTCATCCGACCCTCCATCACCCACATCTCAATCAATTATTAGTAAACGATTGGTCCAAATAGGGAAGTAAACGAAGGATATACAGGGTAAAAGGAAAAAAGGAAAAGGGGGGAAGTGTAGGGGAAAGTCTTAGGAGGGAGAAAGGGAGATGTTCTCCCATCACTCTCCCCCCCCCCCCCCCCACAGCACATCATAGACAAGAGAGAACTCAAGAGCTCTCATGTTCCCCACTAATCAGTTCACCCATGACCCTCTTATATCTGTCCGACTTGCAGAAGTCAAACCAATAGAACCAGGTTTTCTGAAACTGCATTGCCCGTTCGGGTGCGGAATGGAGCAACTCCTCCATTCTCCGGATTTCATGAATTCGCTCCAGCCATTGTCTGGTCACAGGAGGCTCAGAGGATCTCCAACCCACCGGAATACAAGCCTTAGCTGCATTCAACAAATGTCTCACTAACATCTAACTGTAGCGCCCCACGGGTATATCGTGGTGGTGCAGAAAAATCCATGCCGGATCATCTCCCAGCGAGATTCCCGTGATCTCAAGAACGATATCTTGAACCTCTGACCAATAGGGGCGTAGGCTCTCACAGCTCCAGAATATATGTAAAAGCGTTCCCTCTTCCCTGCCACATCTCCAACATAGAGGAGAAACATCCGGGAACATTTTATGTAGCACATGTGGGACTCTGTACCAACGGGATAGTATTTTAAAACTGGTTTCCTGATAGGCGTTACTAATAGACGCCTTATGTGTGAGGAGCATGATCTTTTCCCTCTGCTCTTGTGTTAGAGAATCTGAAGATCTCTTTCCCATTTCGTAATGTATGGTGGGATGAAATCCTCAGCAGGAGTGAGCAGCACGCAGTAAAGACTGGACAGGGCCCGTCTCACATGCCCCGTTTGAGAACACAAAGTTTCAAAGGGAGTTAGTGCTCGGTCAAAGGAAGCCGGTGTAGGCAGTCTTGATAAGTAATGAGTCAATTGTAACGTCTGCCATTGGGACGCTTCCGGGAGACCCTCTGGCTGGGAAAGCTCTCCTCCATGCAGCCAAGTATTGCCCCTATAAAAATGACTTACTCTAAAATGCCCCTGCTGTACCCATATCTTGAAGGTCTGATCTGACAGACCTGGGCCAAATTCCGGGTTACCCAAAACCGGTGTGAGGGGTGATAACATTCGTGAAATTCCCTCTCCACTCCGCACCCTTCGAAACACCTGTAAAGTTGGATATATGGTAGGATGATCACTTAGTGACCTCCAATGAATAACAGCCATCCAGGGTAGGCATTTCAATGGGAGGTCTGTAAAACCTTGTTCCACCGCTATCCAATCCTTAAAGGGTTCATGGCGGCACCAATCTACCAATCTAGCCAAATGAACGGCATGATAATATTGCTCCACATCCGGCAGCTCAATCCCCCCATGACGCTTGGCCCGGACCAGGATTCTCCTCTGAAGTCTAGGGGGTTTGTTGGCCCACACAAATGAAGTAAGATATTGATATACCGTTTTAAAAAAGGAAGAGGGTATCTTAATTGGCAGTGCCTGCAGTGAATATAAGAGCCTGGGTAGAACGTTCATCTTGATGATGCCCACTCGTCCAAACCACGAAAAAGTTCCCTTTGTCCACCGGGCCAAATCACCTCTCAACGCCTGCAGAAAGGGTGGAAAATTAAGTTGAAATGTCCGCTCTACACAACTCGGTAGTCTGATACCCAGATATTTAATCGAGTCACTTGTCCATCTAAAAGGAAAATTGGCCCCCAAAACCCTCCCTTGATCCTGTGGAATATTTAATGTCATCGCCTCCGACTTCTGAAAGTTAATTTTAAAATTGGACAATGATCCATATATCCGAAATTCCTTCATAAGGTTGGGCATAGAAATATGGGGAGAGGTCACAAAAAATAATAGATCATCGGCATATGCGGCCACTTTTACAGATTTATCCCCCAGCCTCAAGCCTTGAACATTAACATTACCCCTGATCCTGCATAAAAAGGGTTCTAGCGAAAGAGCAAAAAAGCAGAGGTGACAGTGGGCAGCCCTGTCTCGTACCGTTATGAATCCGAAAGGGAGAAGAATAGGTACCATTTACCCTCACAGAAGCCGAAGGTGAGGAATACAAAGCGCCAACCCAAGTTCGCATGTTGGGTCCCAGACCCAGAAATTCCAAAGTTCCAAACAGAAAAGGCCACCTGACCCGATCAAAGGCCTTTTCCGCGTCTGTAGGCAATACAATCACAGGAGTTTTCTGCGAGTTGGCCCAGTGGACAAGATTAAGAGCCTTAGTCGTGTTGTCTCTCGCCTCCCTAGATGGAATGAAACCTGTTTGGCCTCTGTGGACAACTGTGGTCATCAATGGGGCCAATCGATTTGCCAGTATCTTAGAAAATAATTTCAGATCCACGATGAGCAGGGATATTGGTCTGTAATTAGAACAAGAGGAGGGATCCTTTCCATCCTTTGGAATGACCACTATAGTAGCATTCAAGGAATCTGAAGGAACTGAACTGCCCGATGATATTGCATTGAGAGCCCCCAGAAACCTGTCCGCTAGTTGAGCCATAAACATTTTATAATAGCCCACCGTCAGTCCATCCGGACCCGGGGCTTTCCCTGGTTTGGTGTTTTACACTGCCCTTGAAAGCTCTTCAAGGGTTATTTGGTGGTCTAATGCGGCGCAATCGTCGGAAGACAGCTGAGGGAGACCCGAAGAAGCTATGTATTCCTGGATAGCTACACTAGTGGGTGGAGAATGCGGCTCTAGCTGATAAAGAGACTAATAAAACTCCCTAAAGGAGCGTGCAATATCCCCCGGGGAGGTAACCTTCACACCCGTATTTGAAGTAATCTGGGGAACATACGTGGAGGCTCTCTGGGCCCTCAAGGCATTTGCCAGAATCTTCCCTGGCTTATTTCCACACTCATAAAATATTCTACGGCACTTAACCAGTGTGGCTTTATCTTTTACTTCATAAAGTGATCTAAGCTCCTCCCGGAGGGACATCAAGACCCCCCTAGTCTCCTGCGTCTGACTCTGTTTGTGTTTGGTCTCCACTTCACAAATCCTAGCCAACAAATCGCTTGTCTTTGCCACCCTCTCTCTCTTGAGCTTCGCCCCCCATTTAATGAAAACGCCTCTTATGTAACATTTATGAGCTTCACATAAAGTGAGCGGATTTGACACCGAACCATCATTGGTAGCGAAATACTGTTCCAGCTCACTGCGTATTTCAGCTTGTGCTTCAGGGTGATGAAGCAAAAACTCATTAAGTTTCCAACGGCCATGCGTCTGGGATGGCGGAGCAAAAGAGAGAGAAAGCGAAATGGGCGAATGATCTGATATAGGTGACGTATGAATGTCCGCCCTCATCACTCTATCAAGATGAAAGTGGCTTATAAAAAAGTAATCTATTCTGGAGAACATATCGTGAGCTGCCGAGTAATAGGAGTAATCGCGAGATCCCGGGTACAGAGTCCTCCATACGTCCACCAACTGATGATCATGAATCGTTTTTTTAATGGATCGGAGTTGCGAGAAGGGAAGATGCGAAGCTCCTCTGGAGACATCTAAATATGGCTCCAGTGCCACATTGAAGTCTCCTCCGACTACAATAAGGCCCTCCCCAAAAGACTGGAGCTGTTCCATATAAGCAGCAATAGCCCCCGATTGTCCTGAGTTTGGTAGGTATATATTAGCCAATGTGACCTTCTGTGAAAAGAGCGTGCCCTTTACTAGTAGAAATCTACCCTGGGGATCTGCTAGAGAATCAGTGAAGACCCATGGTACATTGTGTGCTATAAGAATGCTTACTCCTCTAGATCTAGAATCCTCTGAGCAACCATGATAACAATATGGGAAGCGTCTATTGGAGAGTTTGGGTACCTTATCTTTTCTGAAGTGCGTCTCCTGAAGGAACGCCACCTGAGTTCCAAGTCTCCATAGTTCCGCAAGGACCATTGAGCGCTTCTCAGGAGTTCCCAAACCCCTGACATTATAGGAGAGGAGCTTTACCTCGGTGTTCATGGTCATCGAGTGCTGTGAGGGAAGAAAGAAAGAAAGGGGAAAACGGGAAAGAAAGCAAAGAGAAAGAAGGAGAGAAGTAAAGATAGTCAAAAAATTTAAGAGAATTAGTAAATACTCTAAGGAAGTCCAAAGGATTCGAAGAGGCTCGACCAGCGAGACTCTCCGGAGGGTACACCTAAGGAGAGAGTAAGTAAGGTATCTAAGGAAGTGGAGACCACCTCCCGTGTAATTTGTTGAAAGTACAACAAGTAACAGATAAAACCCCCCTAGGAGGTCAACCTAAATGCAACTAACTAACACCTGTAAGCGAAGCCATGGCAGGATCCTATGTCAACAGATGCATAGTCTACCCCATACCGTAAGTCCCCTATGGGGGTAACCGACATTCAAGAGATGACCCCAACCATTTCCGGTCAAGCGATGAGAACTGGTCAGTATACATACGGGGCCATTTCTTCCCCATAAAGCCCACTGCCCGTCAGGCCACCTCCGCTAACCTCCACACTCCCCAAACCCCCACTGCTGTCCCATCATCTGCAGAAGAAAGTCAGGTCCTAAATTCCACCCCAGTCAGTTTCCCGTGCTCCCTAGTCTACACAAAATAGTCTAGGTACCGTATATGTCACCAGAGTCATCTTAGCAGTAGCCCCTATGTCCCAGTCAAAAAGCTGTCAGAGATGGTCTGTGATAGGCCTGTCGTCATTTCAGCAATATCGAAGATATAAACAAGCCGCTTCGTACTAGCGCATTCTTCCATATTGCTGAGGTATCCATGGTCCCCGCTTCATATGTACATACTGAAATAACTTATAGCTATATCCCCTTCATAACAGTAGGAAATAACTTATAGCTATATCCCCTTCATAACAGTAGGTTTAAGCATTCTTGTCAGATGAAGCCAGTCTAAATTATGGTCTACGGGCAATTAATCACCCTTCTGCTATCAAAAGATCCATCTATTATTACTCTCATAGCCACTAAACAATACCAGCGCAACATTACACCAAATCTCAGCCTCTTGCTGGAACTACACATATAACCTACTCAGGAATCTGATATCGAAGAACTGCATGACAACATTCAGCAATACATGTGTACATATGTTTCGGAGCCATCTAGAGATCTGACCACGAGCCCCAAATAACACTTGCTATTAATGTTGAGTCCCATTTATGGCTGGAGTTGCCTCGCCGGTCTGATGCGTTGCGGTCCGGGTTGAGGTGGATCCATCGGGCGATTCCTTCCACGTCGAGATGGCCGGTAATTCAGGGATGCAGAAATCCAGTCCGGAACGGCGGTCGGTGGGATATACAGAAAAACAAAAAGCGCGGGCAAATCTTGCGGGGTGTGAATGGTAATCATCGAGCCCTGCTTTCTGACAATAAGGTGAAGCGGAAATCCCCACATATATGTCGCTTCAGCATCTCTGATTATGTCCAGCAACGGACGTAGTACATGTCTCATATGCAATGTACGAGCCGATAGATCAGGCAGAATGTGAATCTCAGCACCTCGAAACTTCACATGACCCAAGTTGCGCATTTTGCGCATTAAGGTGTCCTTAACGGTAAAATAATGGATTCTGCAGACAATATCTCGAGGTCTCCCCGGATCTTGTGACACCGGCCCCAATGCTCTGTGTACTCTGTCCAGTTCAATATGATTGTCCAGGGGCTCCCCCAAAATGCCATTGAACATTTCCGTCACCAGGGCCCGGATATTATTTCCCTCTGTATTTTCTGGTAGTCCCCTGATACGCACATTATTGCGCCTGTTCCTTTACGTTTTTAAACACTAAAAAAGTATTGAAACGTGTAGCTCGGCGTATACAGAGACTATAATGGGTCAAATCTAGACCAAAATAACATCAGTTTCGTCTATGTTTGTCATGGTTTACGTTGGGATACTGTTTTTCGAAAGCACTGAAAGGCGTAGTCTGCTACGGTATCCTGTACTTCAAAAGAAGGTAGACGCGACGTAACTTTTTTTAAGCATTGATCTCAATGGGCGACGTATGCAAGCGTAATGCTATACATTTCTATCCGTTTACATACAGTAAATCTATCTGTTTTTTTTGGGGGTTTATATCAGTGTTCCCTTTAAAAATAAAAAGTGTAAATTTTTTAGGTAAACAACGGACAGAAACATAAACCGTTGTATGAGTATACGCTAAACGTACACGCTATAAAAAACACACGTAAACAGAAAATGGTACACGTTTCTATACATTTTCAGTGGTCCATGTTTTTATAAAATAAAAACGTATATGCTCACTGGATAGCAGAAACCAATCAGAGCTCAGCTTTCATTTTTCCTCAGCAGATTAAGAAATGAAAGCTGAGCTCTGATTGGTTGCTATAGGCAACAAGGACAGTTTTACTGTTAGGCAGTTTTGATCTCATATAGTTTTTGGGTAATAAATAAATGACAACTTTCCCATCATCCGCTGTGTATATAAATCTAGAATGTAATCAGCTTATGTGTCTACCTGGGACACCCGGAGTGGAGACCGGAAATTATATCAAACTTCTCATTATAAGAAGCGTCGCTGGGAAAGTTTATTTCGTTCTTCATCAGTAATATCGTCAGTAATCGTTAAAATCTGAGCCGCTCATCTGTAAACTTGTAGGAATTGTGTTCAGCCTTCCCATAATTATATCAGTTTATTCCCAGAAAATGTCTGCCACCCAGCTTTCCCACACTCCAGAATGGCCCATTTCCCTAGCAATGCAACAATATGGAGTCATGGGAGGAAACGCGATATTACTCTGTGTCTAAGAAACTTGTATTACAATCCCTATAAACTATAATGACAGACGAGGCGCTACTGGACTCTGAAAACACCTGGGGAACTGGTTTACAGGGAAGTGGGGGAGGGACGGGGGTGCAACATTTTTCACCATCAACCCGTGACCAGTTTATTTTTCCCCCCAAATAATTGACCTCATCATACGTACATATAGCACACCTCTAAATATAAATAATACCCCCATAATATGACCAATTATTACCACCATACACCAGACAGGTAAATATTGTATAGGACTGATCAGCCGCATTCAGAATAATCAACAATCATCCAAAGACTCAAAGGTGACGTCTTCTCTGATTGTAGTCATTCATCGTCCTCGTCTTTTCCACCTGGTCCATACCGGCATGAAGGCTTCTACCTGCTGTGATGCATCTCTACTTACCAGGCATCTTTGGCTCTTTGCTTTTACCCCACATACCTCCAATGCCAGTCACAGATTGTGCCTACGACAGCCACGGTGTCCCTTATTCCAGCCCCAATGCTCCCATAATTGCCATAATGCCCCCTATGCCAGACACAATACTTCCATACCAGCCACAAAACCTTCAATGCCCCTATGCCAGCCAAAGTGCCCCCATGTCAGGCACTAAGTCCTCCATGCCTGCTTTAATTCCCCTATGCCTGCCACAATTCCCTTCCTTTTCCATTTGCCCAGCCTCTGCTTACCGGGGTCTGTGTCTGGCAGCTCCGTAGAAATAAATGGAGCGCCGGTCGCGCTTCTGCGCTTGAGTGGCCGGCGCTCCTTTCATTTTTATTGAGCTGCTGGATGCAGACCCCGGTAGTCCGAGATTTCTAATGTACAACTTCGGGGGACCTTTGGTTCGGTTGGTGCGATCACACATGTATCCCCTATCCTGTTAATAGGGGATATATGTCTTTTGTGGGACAAACGATAGGCTACAGGCCGGGTTTTTTTTGGGGGGGGGGGTTGGGGCTGTATGGCGTTATCTCCAGGGTGGGTGCTGTACGGCGTTATCTACAGGGGGGCTGTATGGCGTTATCTACAGGGGGCTGTACGGCGTTATCTACAGGGGGGCTGTATGGCGTTATCTACAGGGGGGCTGTATGGGGTTGTCTACAGGGGGGACTCTGTATGGCGTTATCTACAGGGGGGCTGTATGGCGTTATCTACAGGGGGGCTGTATGGGGTTGTCTACAGGGGGCTGTATGGTGCTATATACAGGGGAGCTGTATGGTGCTATATACAGGGGGCTGTATGGTGCTATATACAGGGAGGGGGCTGTATGGCACTATCTACAGGGGACTGTATGACGCTATATACAGGGAGGGGGCTATCTACAGGGGGGCTGTATGACGCTATATACAGGGGGGGCTGAGTGGTGCTATACACCGGGAGGGGGCTGTATGACGCTATCTACAGGGGGGGCTGTATGGCTCTATCTACAGGGGGGCTGTATGACGCTATATACAGGGTGGCTGAATGGTGCTATACACCGGGAGGGGGCTGTATGAAGCTATCTACAGGGGGGGCTGTATGGCTCTATCTACAGGGGGGGCTGTATGGCGCTTTATACAGGGAGGGGGCTGTATGGCGCTATCTACAGGGGGCTGTATGGTGCTATATACAGGGGGCTGTGTATGGCGCTATCTACAGGGGGGGCTGTATGGTACTATCTATAGGGGGAGCTGTGGGCCGGAATCTAAAGGGAAGCTCTATCTACAAGTGGGGGGTTGTGTTGCACCCAGGGGAGGGGGGGTAGTCAAATGTTTGCAATGGGGCCCAGTGTTTCCTAGTTACACCCCTGGTCATAGAGTAAAGATAATTTTGTGGGTTTATAAGAGTCATTTAAAAAACAAATGACAAACTCCGCTCTTCTGTATCTGATAAAATGAACTCTGCTATACCTGTGAACATCAGCTCTTCTACATCTAAATGTTACATCTGACTGCAAATTTAGATACTTACATTTGGCATCCGGTATTTGGTGACCTGGTGACCAAAGCTTTATAAATATTATTTTTTGTGGAATTTCTCCTAATTCTGTAAAAGAAGAAATTATCATTTGTATCAGTAAATTCTTTATATTTTTTTGCTGCTAAATAAATAAAATAACATCTAAATCTATTTACCCCCCTGACTACACCATGTCTGGAGTCATTACTACACATGGCTGGTACTACTGCTCTCATCATCTTCCCCTGCATAGGAATTATGGACATCATACAGATCTGAAGCCTCCAGTAGAAGTTACAATGTCAGGTTTACTACATGATTACAGCTCTGAAGCCGCTCACCGAATAAAAAGAAAGAGGACCTGGGAATATAAAAGGAAATGGCCGGAATTACAGGATAAAATGAATAAAACCTACCAGTCGCTATCTGTACCAAGCTTATGTCCTAAATAAAACACATGACAACGTATATAGAAAATGTGGGAGTGGCCACAGCTTTATTATTTAAATTATAACACAGATAATTAAATATATAAATAGATAAATAACAAATCGCCCTGAAGGTAAAGTAAAAACCGCTTTGAAAAACGCACCAAATCGCAGTAAAAACGCATACGGTTTTTGGATACGGTTTGGAATACACCCTTAGAGACACTTATTTCTCAGCGCTGCCCCTCCCCCTCCTCACAGTCCTTACCATTGACTGGATTAGGTGGAACTTCTTATACTTTTTTATTCCTTTTTCAAATATTTTCTTCTCCTCCACTGTCCAGCCTTTTCTGATTGATGTAAATATTGGCAGATCATCCAATGCTTCCTCTATATTATAATTGTTTGACATCAATAGCTCAAGTGCCTGGAAGGGAAGGATGATATAATGTTAGCGGGAGATGGTGACATGTGAGGATAATACTAGGACTAGCATGCCTCCTAACTTTCAATTACTGTAAAGAGGGACAACTTTTTTCAATTTAAACCACGCCTCTAATCCCGCCCAATCCCCTCCCATACACACCCGGTTCAGCCGGGCCAGAGCATTCACAATCTGGGGATTCTGCTCCAGGTAAAGCCCCTGATGTCACTGTCCATATATGGATAGTAATGCCAGGAGCTTCTCCAGGAACAGAATCCCCAGCCTTAGCGTCGGCAAGTTCTGGACAGGGATTCTGTTCCTGCAGGAGCCACCGAACTCACTGTCCATATATGGACAGTGACGTCAGCGGCTGCCTCTAGGAACGGAATCCCCAGCCAGAGGGTCAACTCTGTGGCAGGGGATTCCGTTCCTGGAGAAGCTACTGACGTCACTGTCCATACATAGACAATGATGTCAAGGGCTTCACCAGGCTCAGCGCTTTAAGTAGCACTGTGCCAGGGGAGTACTCGTCGAGTACTCATCGCTTTGTACTAATGCTGAATCAGGAAACTGATGGTTCCCTGCTTCAGCATTGGGTTCTACTGTATCTGCGTCCTGGGGACACCAGGACATACCCCCGGCCGCAGCAGGACACTGCCTGGAGTCCGGGACTGTCCCGCTAAATCTGGGACGGTTGGGAGGTATGCCATAAAGAGTAAGGAACAGCCGTGATCATTTTTATGCAGAGTTTGGTACATAGGAGTGGAAGATCAGCTGTGGTCAAACTTACGCAAAGATCGGTACACTGATAGCAATAGTGATAAGCATGGCAAAGCTTGATTACTGGCAAGCCATAATAATTAATCACCGGAAATACAAAGCTGTTCGAGTATATAGGGCAGCAAATTTTGGGATTGGCTACATAGCAGGTGCCATCCATAACTAATTACCAAAAGCAGCAAACACAGCGAGGACACAGCTAGGACAAGTAAGGATCTCTGTAGCGGAGCTGTAATGCTGCAAAGCGAAACTGGAGAGTCCAGAGTTCAAGTCCAGGGAGTAAAGTTCCTGACAGCAGATCTATGAGAAGTTCCGTGTTACGTCTGTGTAGATTTCCAGCTTCTGGATGTCAACATTGTTTTTCCTTTTATTGAGACTTTGAGAACAGTGAGAAATAGAAACACAAAGTATATTAGAAAATTGTTCTTATTACACAATGATTATCATTTATTTACATAGAAATCAAAAATTATTTTATTCCTATTTAATCTTTTCTTCTCTGAAAAATAGTAAAAGCCTTAAACGATGTGGAGAAAATGATATTTTTGTTAGTCACAGATTCGGAGACACAATGTTCTGTAATATACGTATTTGATTTATGGAAATGAAAATCATTATCTGTAAACCACTTTTTTAACCAGGTTCATTTACTGACAACAGATGTAATTTTTATTATATTCAGCTGAAAGATCATCAACTCGGGCCAGAACTTGTCATCTATCGGTAGAAGAGTTTCTGTCACTGGATTCTATTCCTTTCTGTATTTCTTAGATTTCTGTACAGAAGAGTTTTTAATTTATTCAGGAGATTGCAGAAGATTTTTCACAACCATGTACATCAGTTATCTTTGCTTCCGTTAAAAAAAATTTTATTGCATTTTTGGATGCGCTGCGCACAACGTTGTGTTGTCAGGACCCATCAGGACCCGAGAAGGGCAAGTATAGGAACACTGTCTGCTGAGCCCTGTATCTAAAGTAAAATATTTATGGAACCTTGTAAAATGCTCATAAATGTTCAAAACAGAATCGCGGGGACGACCTGTCACTGATTAGCTAAAAGCACGGCCAATGAAAGAGGCCAAAACCACTAAATGGTGGGAATTGATGTCTTGAATTTCAATAGAAGATAATTTGCTTATTACCCAATGAGAACATAGTGGGCCCCCTATTATTCCAGTGCACTAGACCTTGACCTACGTCACCCTTCCAACACTGGGGACCCAATCGGGACACTGGTTTGCGCCCTTGTGTTCCCTATGCACATGGATCATCATCTATGAAGGGGATGTAAAGGATCTGCCGGACACAGCTTCTGTGTCGATGCCCGTGGTTAGTCAGTCTGCACCTGCTCCTAAGTCTGATCGAGTGACCCCTCCTACCAATCAGGCTGGGAGGCTGAGGAGTGGGAGAGCCTATCACAGCCTGGCCAGATGGAGCTAGCTCCCGCCCTCTGTCTATTTATACCTTCACTTCCTGCTCCTCCTTTGCCTGTGATTCTCCTGTTTCCTGGCAGTGCTGCTGCTGCTTGAACTATTTGTCCCTGCTTCATATTGACCCTGGCTTACTGACTACTCTCCTGCTCTGCGTTTGGTACCTCGTACACTCCTGGTTTGACCCGGCTCGTTCACTACTCTCCTGCTCTGCGTTTGGTACCTCGTACACTCCTGGTTTGACTCGGCTCGTTCACTTCTCTTGTTGCTCACGGTGTTGCCGTGGGCAACTGCCCCATTTTCCTTAGCTTCTGTCTAACCATGTCTGTTTGTCTGTCGTGCACTTATTGAGCGTAGGGACCGTCGCCCAGTTGTACGCCGTCGCCTAGGACGGGCCGTTGCAAGTAGGCAGGGACTGAGTGGCGGGTAGATTAGGGCTCACCTGTCTGTCTCCCTTCCCCGTCATTACAGGGATTCTTCATCATTTCAGCGTGACACATACATAGTCCTGATGCCGAGCAGCGCCAGGGCCCTATATTCGATACAGCACTTCAAGGTCATCAGTGCTGCTTCACATAAAATATCCTGATACCGCCCGGCGTCATTACATTGTATGAGCCGTGTCATGCTGAGGGAGCCGGAGGGGAGAAGAGAAACGAAAAGATGAGCATAATTTTTTAATTTCTTTTATTAATTTTTTCTATCAAGAATGTAATAGGACGTGGGGGAGGGTAGTCTGATTGGGGGGACAAGGTACGAGGCCTAGCACGGGCCTCTATCTTACCACCCTTCATAGAGTTACATTTACGCCACCCAGAACCTGGAATATATTTTACTAAATTTTATGACAGTTTTCTGATGTAAATTATAATAAATGTGTCAGGCCGCTGTAACCATGCCCCTTTTTGAAAGCCACGCCCATTTTCTACGAAAGCGATGAAAGCGGTGTAAATAGGCCAAAAAGACAAAGACTTTTAGCCGTTTTGCGACTTTGCTACTCCAGAAAACTGGTGTAGAAAGGTTAAAATATGACCCCCTATATCGCCAAAGATCCCTGGTCCTTTCACCATCTTGCCCCGGGACCTCCGCTTCCTTACATACTTATGATGGAGCCAATTATTCTGTGGTTGGTAAACAGCGGGACTCATGTTTATCGGGAAAAATGTTGGCGCTACTTAATGTTCATGTCTTACTTTACCATCATTGTGTCCAAGATGTTTCCAGAGTCTAGCAGCGCCGCTGTGCCCATCATATAGTGCCACATGCAGCTTCCTGGTACTGAACCCATCTCTGCCAACAGAGGAAGATGGCGGCTACAAGGGAGATCAGCGGCAGGAGCGCTCCTTGTCCAGGGTGAAGGGAATGGGCAGAATCTGTTCCTATGTAATAGTCTCTAGGTGTTGTCTGAATGACTGACATCAAACTCCTTGTGTATATGCAGATGTAGCAGCAGCGGTTGTGGCTCCGTACAATGTTATATTACACGTCTCAGCTGCTGCAGAACCTCTTTGACTCTTCCAGTTTAGCACACGATTCTATGGTCCAGAATTTTCTTGTATTACTGACGCCATACAACATTACAACCAAAAATTGTCATTTATAAGAGATGTTTTATTTAATGATGGATTTATATCCTGTGGTTGGTTTTATAGCGCCAGCATATAGTTTAGCGCTGTACAGGGATCATCATCCTTGACCTATCAGTATATTTTTTTAAGTGTGGGAGGAAACCGGAGTACCCGGAGGAAACCCACGCAAACACGGGGAGAACATACAAACTCCATGCAGATGTTGTCCTGGGTCAGATTGTATACGAGACCCCGATCCTGCATGGCAACAGCGCTAACCACTGAGCCACCGTGCCGCCCCAAAATATATGACATGACCATATTGTGGTGGAAGATAGAGATGTCACTTTCCACAGGTCTTCTGGATGACTTCTTCTATGTGCTGCCATCTTTGCTGGTTTTTATTCTGGCTGATGATGGAGCATGATGGCTACTGATGGATCTTCTCAGTTCTTGGTCACGAGGACCATCTTGTTGTGACAGGAGCCACACAAAAACCTCTCGGTGTCAAGAGACTCTGTCCATCGTCCAACTCTAGGGGGAGAAAAAGCTTATATTAAAGACAAATCCTAAAAACCCAAACAGATCCAGAATAAATGATGGAACCCCCTTATATTCTTTCTGTAGAGACTAGTCTCCAGACAACAGTAAAGCAAGCAGTGGTGGTAACTAACCCATTATACATACTCAAGTATTACAGAAAAAGGGCAGAAATACTAGAACATGACCCCTCCAGCCTCAGGTCCGGTCTTTCTCTGCTTGACACAATGTTGGCTTTTATAACAGATGGCATCTTACCTGAATTGGCACCCTGAGCATTCATAGACCACCGGGTAGTGGATCTCATAATCATGGTGTTGTGTAATGGGTGGCAGCTCAGGGTGAGCCAGGTTGGCCTCCTCACAGTAGAACTTCCATAGCCGGCCATGGCAATCCTCCGCTCGTCCATCGATGATCCAGCAGGCAGCGTGACACATCTCATGGATCAATGTGTTTTTAACTCGTTCTGAAGACAGAGGAGGAAATAATTACAATCAGTATTAACGACACTTGGAAGATTTCACAGCAGCAGATCTAGAAATGGTCCATGATGTGACACCGACCTGCAGAATCGCAGACTTTGTCCGATAGTTGGATAATGGCGCTGCGATCCCCATTGTTATTAAGGAAGCCGGTGCGACCGCATGTTTTTCTCAGCCTTTTATTCCAGCTGATGTCCATGTGTTCAGGAAGCTACAGAAGAAGGAAGGAGAAAATCTAGAAATATGACAGAGACACCTTTACATCTATGATACACGGAGGTTTTCTGACCGTATACCTGATTGTCAAAGACGCTCTGGTTGTAGAACTCGTACAGACGTCTTGTCAGCTCCTGTTTGTTCTGATGGAAATTGGTCACATATTTGGATCTGGGAGAAGTCAGGTCTCTCAGGAAACAGTTATTGATGGGACGCTCCTGTCTCCTGATAATAAAACATAATAGAAGTTCACATATTAATAATGGAAATATTCTAAGAACATACACAATATGGAAACACACATAAAAGCTTATCTGAGAGTAATTATACTGCCACCTAGTGACCAGATAACATGAACTAGATAACATGGTTTATAGAGAAATACTCTACCTTGTCTCCTTCTGCAAAAAGCTGAATGGAGAATTGGGCTCTGGAAAATACAAAAAAATAGCGTCATATACTTATCAGTAATTCAGTTTTCCTAATCAAGAAAAAAAATCTTTATTGTATACCTGACTCTATATGTAACAGGGAAGGACCAAAGAAACCATCATCATCCTCAAGGCTACTTGGAGACCTTGGAATAGGCGGGTGAGACTGGAATAACGAAACATAAGACTAAAACAATTAAAATGAAGGAGAAGAAACAATGTAAAAGTGTAACTAAATACTGTAGAGAAGTGACCGCCGCAGTGGCGGACACAGACTGCAAAAGGCCCCTGTGCAGATAATGTGCCAGGGCCCCCCCCCCCCACCCCGCAAACTTCTCATGGCCGACGGTCCGCTTTCAGCTGCATCGCTGGGTCTCCTAAGTGACCCAACAATGCAGCACTAGCAGCCGGGGCGTCACTAAGGCTGGGTTCACACACACACTATTTACGGACGTAATTTGGGCGTTTTAGCATTGAATTACATCCGAAAATGCGGCTCAAAAGCGTCGGAAAACATCTGCCCATTCATTTGAATGGGTCTTACGATGTTCTGTGCCGATGGTCATTTTTTTTTACGCGCCGCTGTCGAAAGGCGGCGCGTAAAAAACTGCCTGTCACTTCTTCAGATGTAAATGGAGCCGTTTTCCATGGACTCCATGGAAAACCAGCTTCAATTACTTCCGTAGTGGACGCAGCAAAAGACGCCTGCACATGCCATTACGGCTGAAATTACGGTGCTGTTTTCTCCTGAAAACAGCACAGTAATTTCAGCCGTAACAGATGCTGCCGTGTGAACATACCCTCAGGGCTTAAAATGTCCGGGAAATAGCCCCAATACATATGTGTCCGCCCCAAAAAAAAGTGTGTGTATAGGAGACAGCATAGCATATCTATAGCACTACGACCCTATAAACTATGGATAGGATTAGATACAGTGGCTGAGCAGACAGTATCACACATGATAGGATTAGATACAGTGGCTCAGAAGGCAGTATCACACATGATAGGATTAGATACACAGCTCAGCAGACAGTATCACACATGATAGGATTAGATACAGTGGCCCAGCAGACAGTATCACACATGATAGGATTAGATACAGTGGCTCAGCAGACAGTACCACACATGATAGGATTAGATACAGTGGCTCAGCAGACAGTACCACACATGATAGGATTAGATACAGTGGCTCAGCAGACAGTATCACACATGATAGGATTAGATACAGTGGCTCAGCAGACAGTACCACACATTATAGGATTAGATACAGTGGCTCAGCAGACAGTATCACACATGATAGGATTAGATACAGTGGCTCAGCAGACAGTATCACACATGATCGGATTAGATATAGGGCCCAGCACAGTATCATACATGATTGGATTAGATACACAGCTCAGCAGACTGTATCACACATGATAGGATTAGATACAGGGCCCAGCTCGCTGACATTGCGGCTCCAGCGCTGGACCCAGGAAAGGTAAGAATAATAATTTTGCTTCTTTATGTGTTACTGATTATTTTTGTGTGTTTGTGTTTTTTTTACAGGTTCGGTTGTTGGACTTCGGATACGAGGACTTCAATGACGGCGTTTTTTTTATTCTCAATAAAATGGTTAATGAGGGTTGTGTTTTTATTTCAATAAAAAAAATTTCTATGTGCTTGTATCTTTTTAAACTTTATTATCACCGCCTTAGTAATGGCCGCTGGCTGATTGACAACCTCCATTACTAAGGCGAGGCTTAATGTTAGCCGGTGCAGAGTCTACACTAACCCCCATTATTACCCCGGTACCCACCGCCACCAGGGGTACTGGGAAGAGCCGGGTACAAACCAGTACCCGACCAGCTGTAGTGACGGGCAGGCACCGGGGTGGCCGCAGGCTGGTAGTATTAGGCTGGGGAAGGCCAAAAACAGTGGCCCTTCCCACCCTTGTAATGCTGCCTGCTGCTGCTGTGTTGTATCTGGCTGGTTATGAAAATTGGGGGGGACCCGACATCGTTCTTTCCAATTATTTTTTAAATGACGTGGCGTCCCCCCCATTTTCATAACCAGCCAGATACAATAAAGCAGCAGCAGCCTAGCATCACCAGGGTAGGAAGGGCCACTGTATCTGGCCTTTCCCCTCCTGATAATACCAGCCTGCGGCCACCCCAGTGGCCGACCATCACTACAGATGGTCAGGTACTGGATCGTACCCGGCTCTTCCCAGCACCCCTGGTGGCGGTGGGTACCGGGGTAATAAAGGGGGTTAGTGTTAGCCTCTGCACCGGCTAACACTAAGCCCTGCCTTAGCAATGGATGCTGTCAATCAGCCGGCGGCCATTACTAAGGCGGTAGTAATATAGTTTAAAAAAAACCACAAAGACATAGAAAAAATATTTTATTGAAATAAAAAAAAAAAACACAACCCTCATTAACCATTTTATTAATAAAAAAAAAAGCTGTCATCGAAGTAGTCCTGGAATCCGCCGTAGTCCAACGACCGAACCTGTAAGAAAACACACAAAAAATGATTAGTAACACATGTGTTAGGGTATGTGCACACACACTAATTACGTCCGGAATTGACGGACGTATTTCGGCCGCAAGTACCGGACCGAACACACTGCAGGGAGCCGGGCTCCTAGCATCATAGTTATGTACGACGCTAGGAGTCCCTGCCTCGCTGCCGGACAACTGTCCGGTACTGAAAACATGATTACAGTACAGGACAGTTGTCCCACAGCGAGGCAGGGACTCCTAGCGTCGTACATAAGTACGACGCTAGGAGCCCGGCTCCCTGCAGTGTGTTCGGTCCGGTACTTGCGGCCGAAATACATCCGTCACTTACGGACGTAATTAGTGTCTGTGCACATACCCTAAGGCTTAGATACAGGGCCCATGTGTGATACTGTCTGTGGGACCCTGTATCTAAGCCTACCACAAGGTAGGCTTAGATACAGGGTCCAGCAGACAGTAATCTTATACAGTATAAGATTACTGTGTGCTGGGGCCCTGTATCTAAACCTACAGTGTGGTAGGCTTAGATACAGGGCCCAGCAGACAGGATCACGCATGGGCCATGTATCTAAGCCTACCATGTGATTGGCTTAGATACAGGGCCCAGCAGACAGCATCACACAATCTGTGATCCTGTCTCATGGGCCCCCTAAGCCTGCTACATCGTAGGCTTAGGGGTTGTGCAGTCCCTAAACATTGATGGCCTATCCTCAGGATAGGCCATCAATAGCTGATGTGTCGCCCGGGACCCGCAAATCAGCTGTTTTGAAGGGGCCGCAGCACTCGTACGAGAGCTGCTTCCCCTTCATTTCACTACTCGCCCACACTGTGAATCGCCGAAACCGATTCACAGTGTGACCGGAATGAAGTGACAGGAATGAAGGGGAGCAGCTCTCGTACGAGTGCTGCGGCCCCTTCAAAACAGCTGATTGGCGGGTCCCAGGAGTCGGACCCCGCCAGTCAGGGCTATCTTACCTTCCTCTTCGGCCGCGGCGGGAGTTCTGTCGTCTCGATGCTGTGCGCGGCGCATAGCGCTGTGACGTCATGTGCTGCGCACAGCGCCTGACGTCAGGACCTCCGCTGCGATCCGGAACCAGGAAGGTAAGTAAAGTATGTTACTATAGTAACAGGGGCCCGCGGCCCGAGTTACTATAGTAACTTTTTATTGATGTGGTGCGGGGGGCCGTGGGCCCCCCTGGCTTCGGGGCCCGGTCGCAATTGCGACCGCTGCGACCCCTATAGCTACGCCAGTGGTCCACGGGCCTCTGTCTCAGTCCTCAGCATCGCGCAGCTGAGAACTGAGTCGGCCAGCAGAGGAACGGGCCCCCTTCCCACGCGGGGCCCTTGTGCAGCTGCACCGGCTGCACATGCGGTATGTCCGCCCCTGGACCGCCGACCTGATGTAGATTCTCATCACTGCCGCTGTCCTGTGTGTCCGACTCAAAAATCTCACGGCACTTTTTTTTGACCAATAACTATGAAGGAAAAAATAAAAAAAGTTACTATCTTACCTTTATAATCCCATAAATTTCAATCACAAATAGAAATACGAAGTAAAACATCTTCTCATTCTCCTGGATAAAAGGGCGGCTTTTAAATAATTTCCCCTGCTTCCCCCAAGTTACCCCAGTCTGGCACTAGTATAAGGATGGAGCTGGCACTGGTGTTGCTGCGTTTATACCCCGGTCACAGCTTGTAAACTAGAATATTGCTGTGATTTTTCTGGAGAATGGGCTGTATATACTAGGAGTGTGGCTGTAATACGGCTTTATATTACATGCACCATATTAATGTGCCATAGACAACATTGTGTAAAGCCGCCACTCACCTGGTCGTCACTGCCGCCGTCCTCTGTATCAGATTCTATAATAAAGCAACGTTTGCGCTTCTTATTTAACATTTTTGCACAATTCTAAAGCAAAAATCTCTCTCCACAAATTCTATCACCCTCAGCGGATGTGTCCGGAACTGGAACTTTTATCATCTCTTCATATTGTGACATCATCATGACATGTGTGGAATCACTGATATTGTGACATCATGACTTGAGTGACATTTTGGACTGTAATGTGTATGTATGTATGTGTATGTTTATATGTATGTATGTATGTATGTATGTGTGTGTGTATATATATATATATATATATATATATGCCTTTCTTTTGTGTGTATATACACTACCGTTCAAAAGTTTAGGGTCACTTAGAAATTTCCTTATTTTTGAAAGAAAAGCACAGTTTTTTTCAATGAAGATTACATTAAATTAATCAGAAATACACTCTATACATTGTTAATGTGGTAAATGACTATTCTATCTGCAAACGTCTGGTTTTTAATGCAATATCTACATAGGTGTATATAGGCCCATTTCCAGCAACCATCACTCCAGTGTTCTAATGGTACATTGTGTTTGCTAACTGTGTTAGAAGGCTAATGGATGATTAGAAAACACTTGCTTGAAAACCCTTGTGCAATTATGTTAGCACCGCTGTAAACAGTTTTGCTGTTTAGAGGAGCTATAAAACTGACCTTCATTTGAGCTAGTTTAGAATCTGGAGCATTACATTTGTGGGTTCGATTAAACTCTCCAAATGGCTACAAAAAGAGAGCTTTCATGTGAAACTCGACAGTCTATTCTTGTTCTTAGAAATGAAGGCTATTCCATGCGAGAAATTGCCAAGAAACTGAAGATTTCCTACAACGGTGTGTACTACGCCCTTCAGAAGACAGAACAAACAGGCTCTAACCAGAGTAGAAAGAGAAGTGGGAGGCCCCGCTGCACAATTGAGCAACAAGACAAGTACATTAGAGTCTCTAGTTTGAGAAATAGACGCCTCACAGGTCCTCAACTGGCAGCTACATTAAATAGTACCCACAAAACGCCAGTGTCAACATCTACAGTGAAGAGGCGACTCCGGGATGCAGGCCTTCAGGGCAGAGTGGCAAAGAAAAAGCCATATCTGAGACTGGCTAATAAAAGGAAAAGATTAATATGGGCAAAAGCACACAGACATTGGACAGAGGAAGATTGGAAAAAAGTGTTATGGACAGACGAATCGAAGTTTGAGGTGTTTGGATCACACATTTGTGAGACGCAGAACAACTGAAAAGATGCTGGAAGAGTGCCTGACGCCATCTGTCAAGCATGGCGGAGGTAATGTGATGGTCTGGGGTTGCTTTGGTGCTGCTAAATTGGGAGATTTGTACAAGGTAAAAGGGATTTTGAATAAGGAAGGCTATCACTCCATTTTGCAACGCCATGCCATACCCTGTGGACAGCGCTTGATTGGAGCCAATTTCATCCTAGAACAGGACAATGACCCAAAGCACACCTCCAAATTATGCAAGAACTATTTAGGGAAGAAGCAGGCAGCTGGTATTCTATCTGTAATGGAGTGGCCAGCGCAGTCACCAGATCTCAACCCCATAGAGCTGGTGTGGGAGCAGCTTGACCGTAGGGTACGCAAGAAGTGCCCATCAAGCCAATCCAACTTGTGGGAGGGGCTTCTGGAAGCATGGGGTGAAATTTCTCCCGATTACCTCAGCAGATTAACAGCTAGAATGCCAAAGGTCTGCAATGCTGTAATTGCTGCAAATGGAGGATTCTTTGACGAAAGCAAAGTTTGAAGGAGAAAATTATTATTTCAAATAAAAATCATTATTTCTAACCTTGTCAATGTCTTGACTATATTTTCTAGTCATTTTGCAACTCATTTGATAAATATAAGTGTGAGTTTTCATGGAAAACACAAAATTGTCTGGGTGACCCCAAACTTTTGAACGGTAGTGTATATATATTTATATATAGTCTGTATATTCATACATATATATATATATATGTATATGTATGTATATAGGGATCAAAGCTCAATTACCCAATGTTACAATTAAAATATCAATTATACAATAAAGAGCAAAAATTCATAAGATACAGTACAACACATACCATAATGGATATCAATAAAGTGCAATAGTGACAGTAACACCATATCATGAAAAAATTGTAATACATAAACATTAAAAATACTCACATACAATGGTGTTTATAATCGTAACTGGTATATATAAAAATAATTGGTACCATGCCATTCATATTAGATTGATTACAAAAGAGGACGTCACTCACCAGACCAGGAAAACAAATAGATATACTTCAGCTCAATAGCTGTACATGCCGGCGTTCACACCGTCACACTGCGCATGTCCGCCACAAGTCTCATTCGTTGGGCAAAAATAGATCCCCTGACTGATGGATGGAACGCAATGAGATCACCTCATTAATATTCACTGGAGACAGCCTCCGGGATGAAAGAAAGGTGCGCAGGCGCACTACATATATCGTTCCAAACTCCACCATATTAACTGATGGCCTTAACGTCCTGTCACTCTAAACGCTCCCACAAGTAGGAATCCGTGCTAGAAGTGTCATCACCATATCTCCCCATATTGCGGCGCGCATCAACTCCATTAGTCAAGCGCACATAGCGTGGCCATAGGTGTAAAGGATCTGCCAGGCACAACTTCTGTGTATACTCCCATAGGTAATCAGTCTGCACCTGAGTCTATGTCTCTGAGACTGACTCCATCTTCTACCACTCAGGATGGCAGGCTTAGGAGTGGGATAGCCTATCGCAGATTGGCCAGACGGAGCTAGCACCCGCCCTCTGTCTATTTATACCTGCCTTTCCTGTCCCTCTTTTGCTTGTGATTCTTCTCGTGTGGTTTCCTGGCCCAGCTACAGCTTCTAACTATTTGATCCTGCTCCATACTGACTACTGACTTACTGACTACTCTCCTGCTCTGCGTCTGGTACCTCGTGCACTCCTGGTTTGACTCGGCTCGTTCACCACTCTTGTTGCTCACGGTGTTGCCGTGGGCAACTGCCCCTTTCCCTTTGCTTTGTGTTCCCTTGTCTGTTTGTCTCGTGCACTTACTGAGCGTAGGGACCGCCGCCCAGTTGTACCCCGTCGCCTAGGGCGGGTCATTGCAAGTAGGCAGGGACAGAGTGGTGGGTAGATTAGGGCTCACTTGTCCGTTTCCCTACCCCCGTCATTACATAATCACAAGCCCATATACCTAGTCTGCAATGCTCCCTGACACTACTATGGACCCCCTTGAGACTCTGTCCCAGCAAATGCAGAGTCTCTCCCTACAGGTCCAGGCCCTGGCTCAGAGGGTCAACCAGCCTGACGCTACCATGGTAGTGCCCCTCACCTCACCTCTTGAACCCCACCTCAAGTTGCCTGACCGGTTCTCAGAGGACCGGAGGACTTTTCTCTCCTTTCGGGAGAGTTGTAGGCTCTACTTTCGCTTAAAGCCTCATTCCTCTGAGAGCCAGCGGGTGGGTATATTTATGTCCCGGCTCCAGGAAGGGCCCCAAGAGGGGGCCTTCTCCTTGGCTCCTGACGCCCCTGAACTTTCCTCCGTTGATCGTTTATTTTCTGCTGTCGGACTCATTTATGACAAGACTGACAGGACTGCCTTTGCCGAGAGTCAGCTGGTGACCTTACGTCAGGGTAAGAGACCTGTTGAGGAGTATTGTTCTGACTTTAGGAAGTGGTGCGTAGCTTCTCGGTGGAATGACCCTGCCTTAAGGTGCCAGTTTAGGTTGGGTTTGTCGAACGCCCTGAAAGACCTGCTAGTTAGCTATCCCTCTTCTGACTCCCTAGACCAGGTTATGGCTTTAGCGGTACGACTTGACCGACGTCTCAGGGAACGACAGCTTGAACGTTTTTGTGTTTTCCCCTCTGACTCCCCCATGATGCCTCCCGAGGTCCCATTGCTTCGCTCTTCCACGGAAGACTCGGAGGTACCTATGCAACTCGGGGCCTCCATGTCCCCCCGACAACGTAGAGAGTTCCGCTGGAAGAATGGTCTCTGCTTCTATTGTGGAGATGACAAGCATCAAGTGAACACCTGTCCTAGGCGTAAGAATAAGCAGCCGGAAAACTTCCGTGCCTAAGTGATCATCAGGGAGGACACTTGGGCGCACAGGTATTTCCCGTAAATATGAAACGTAATAAAATCTTGCTTCCCTTTCAGGTCTCTTTTGGTGGTAGGTCTGCTACCGGCATTGCCTTCGTGGATTCAGGGTCTTCTGCTAATATCATGTCTGTGGAATTTGCTATGTCTCTAGCTATGCCTTTGATTGATTTGCCTAAACCTGTCCCGGTAGTGGGTATCGACTCCACTCCTCTTGCTAATGGTTATTTTACACAGCATACCCCTGTTTTCGAACTCCTTGTTGGCTCCATGCATTTGGAGCAGTGCTCTGTACTGTTGATGCAGGGATTATCGTCCGATTTGGTTTTAGGCCTTCCCTGGTTGCAGTTGCATAATTCCACGTTTGACTGGAATACTGGGGAGCTTACCAAATGGGGTAATGAATGCTTGACGTCATGTTTTTCTGTTAATTCTATTTCTCCCCCTGAGGAGGTGAACACGCTACCTGAGTTTGTTCAGGACTTCGCTGATGTTTTCTCTAAGGAGGCCTCCGAAGTGTTACCTCCTCATAGAGAATACGATTGCGCTATCAAATTGGTACCAGGAGCTAAGCTTCCTAAGGGTAGGATATTTAATCTTTCTTGTCCCGAACGTGAAGCCATGAGAGAGTATATCCAGGAATGCCTGACCAAGGGTTACATTCGCCCCTCTACTTCTCCGGTAGGTGCTGGCTTCTTCTTCGTAGGGAAGAAGGATGGTGGTCTTAGGCCATGCATTGACTACCGTAACTTGAATAAGGTCACTGTAAGGAACCAGTATCCCCTTCCTTTCATTCCTGATCTCTTTAATCAGGTTCAGGGGGCCCAATGGTTCTCTAAGTTTGATCTACGGGGGGCGTATAACCTTATCCGCATCAAAGAGGGGGATGAGTGGAAGACTGTGTTTAACACGCCCGAAGGTCATTTCGAATACCTCGTCATGCCCTTTGGGTTGTGTAATGCTCCTGCGGTCTTCCAGAATTTCATAAATGAGATTTTGAGAGATTACCTGGGGGTATTTATTGTAGTGTACCTTGATGACATACTGGTGTTTTCCAAGGACTGGTCCTCCCACATTGAGCATGTCAGGAAGGTGCTCAAGGTCCTTCGGGAAAACAAACTGTTTGCGAAAACCGAAAAATGTGTGTTTGGGGTACAGGAGATACCATTTTTGGGTCAAATCCTCACTCCTCATGAATTCCGCATGGACCCCGCCAAGGTCCAGGCTGTGGCGGAATGGGTCCAACCTGCCTCCCTGAAGGCGTTACAGTTTTTTTGGGGTTTGCTAATTATTACAGGAGATTTATTGCTAACTTCTCGGTCATCGCTAAGCCTCTTACGGACCTCACTCGCAAAGGTGCTGATCTCCTCCACTGGCCTCCTGAGGCTGTCCAGGCTTTTGAGGTCCTTAAGAAGTGCTTTATCTCGGCCCCGGTGCTGGTTCAGCCCAACCAAATGGAGCCATTTATCGTGGAAGTTGACGCATCCGAGGTGGGAGTGGGGGCTGTCTTGTCCCAGGGTACCAGGTCCCTCACCCATCTCCGTCCCTGTGCCTACTTCTCCAGGAAGTTTTCACCTACTGAGAGTAACTATGATATTGGCAACCGCGAACTCTTAGCCATTAAATGGGCATTTGAAGAGTTGCGCCACTTCCTGGAGGGGGCTAGGCACCAGGCAACGGTCCATACCGACCACAAGAATCTGGTTTTCCTAGAATCTGCCCGGAGGCTAAACCCGAGACAAGCTCGATGGGCGCTATTTTTTACCAGATTCAACTTTTTGGTTACCTATAGGGCTGGGTCTAAAAATATTAAGGCCGATGCACTGTCGCGTAGCTTCATGGCCAGCCCTCCTTCGGAGGAAGATCCTGCTTGTATTTTGCCTCCTGGTATAATCATTTCTTCTATTGATTCTGATTTAGTCTCTGAAATTGCGGCTGATCAAGGTTCAGCTCCCGGGAACCTTCCTGAGGACAAGTTGTTTGTTCTCCTGCAATACCGGCTAAGGGTACTTAGGGAAAATCATGACTCTGCACTATCTGGTCATGCAGGCATCCTGGGTACCAAACACCTCATTGCCAGAAACTATTGGTGGCCTGGGTTGCCTAAAGACGTTAAGGCCTACGTCGCCGCTTGTGAGGTTTGTGCTACGTCCAAGACTCCCAGGTCCCGACCAGCGGGCTTACTACGTTCTTTGCCCATTCCCCAGAGACCTTGGACCCATATCTCCATGGATTTTATCACCGATTTGCCTCCATCTCAAGGCAAGTCGGTGGTGTGAGTGGTAGTAGACCGTTTCAGTAAGATGTGCCACTTTGTGCCCCTCAAGAAACTACCCAACGCCAAGACGTTAGCTACCTTGTTTGTCAAACACATCCTGCGTCTCCATGGGGTCCCTGTCAATATTGTTTCGGACAGAGGGGTACAATTTGTTTCATTGTTTTGGAGAGCCTTCTGTAAAAAGTTGGAGATTGATCTGTCCTTCTCCTCTGCCTTCCGTCCTGAAACTAATGGCCAAACTGAGAGGACTAATCAATCTCTAGAACAATATTTAAGGTGTTTTATCTCTGACTGTCAATATGATTGGGTCTCATTCATTCCCCTCGCCGAATTTTCCCTTAATAACCGGGTCAGTAACTCGTCAGGGGTCTCCCCCTTTTTCTGTAATTTTGGGTTTAATCCACGGTTCTCCTCCGTTTCATATGGTAGTTCCAACAATCCCGAGGTAGAGGTCGTTCATCGGGAACTGTGCACAGTCTGGGCCCAGGTTCAGAAGAACCTATAGGCATCCCAGAGCGTACAAAAAACTCAGGCTGATAGAAGACGTTCTGCTAACCCCTTGTTTATGGTCGGGGATCTGGTGTAGTTATCGTCTAGGAACTTGCGCCTTAAGGTCCCGTCCAAGAAGTTTGCTCCCCGGTTTATTGGGCCGTATAAGGTCATTGAAGTCCTCAATCCTGTCTCATTCCGACTGGAGATGCCCCCATCTTTTCGAATACACGACGTGTTTCATGCCTCCCTCCTTAAACGCTGCTTGGCTCCCTCGAGGAAACCTCCTGTTCCCGTTCTCACCCCTGAGGGGGTGGAATTCGAGGTGGCCAAGATTGTGGACAGCAAGATGGTCCAAGGCTCCCTCCAGTACCTGGTCCATTGGAGAGGATACGGGCCTGAGGAGAGGACTTGGGTACCCGCCCGGGATGTTCACGCTGGGGTGTTGGTCAGGAAGTTCCACCTTCGTTTCCCCAATAAACCAGGTCCACTTAGAAAGGGTCCGGTGGCCCCTCATAAAAGGGGGGGGTACTGTAAAGGATCTGCCAGGCACAACTTCTGTGTATACTCCCATAGGTAATCAGTCTGCACCTGAGTCTATGTCTCTGAGACTGACTCCATCTTCCACCACTCAGGATGGCAGGCTTAGGAGTGGGAGAGCCTATCGCAGCCTGGCCAGACGGAGCTAGCTCCCGCCCTCTGTCTATTTATACCTGCCTTTCCTGTTCCTCCTGTGCTTGTGATTCTTCTCGTGTGGTTTCCTGGCCCAGCTACAGCTTCTAACTATTTGATCCTGCTCCATACTGACCCTGGCTTACTGACTACTCTCCTGCTCTGCGTCTGGTACCTCGTGCACTCCTGGTTTGACTCGGCTCGTTCACCACTCTTGTTGCTCACGGTGTTGCCGTGGGCAACTGCCCCTTTCCCTTTGCTTTGTGTTCCCTTGTCTGTTTGTCTCGTGCACTTACTGAGCGTAGAGACCGCCGCCCAGTTGTACCCCGTCGCCTAGGGCGGGTCGTTGCAAGTAGCGGGTAGATTAGGGCTCACTTGTCCGTTTCCCTACCCCCGTCATTACAATAGGAGTATTTATACTCGTACCATAACTCGATTTAAGAAAACAATGTGAAAGTGCTCCATACCGCTAGGACAACATATGTCCGGTCTATGCCCATATGGAGGGCACAACAGTACTAGGGCTGGTTACCCTCTGTCCCCAGTGCAGACATACCAAACGTTCGGCACTACTGTCCTGCTGGTCAATCACACTGACAATCTGTAGCTATATAACTCACATAGTGGCATATGGTGAAAACCTGATTGGTATCCAAGGTCCAAATAGAAAATACATCCACCTCATCAGTACTATAAAGAAGTCATTTATTGGAGAAACCTGGAGAAACGAAACAATCTGAATATCTGAAATATCAAAGATTAACAAAAAGGAAAAAAAACTGACCCTTTACCACCAAGAAACGGCACATGAATAGAATTCTATATGAACAGAGACCTAGGCAAGGGAACCCTAAGGCCCCAAGCACATGGCGTGCCCGACGGCTGTCTGCATTTTTGGCCCGTGCTCCCATACAAAGTATGGGATATGGGCAATAAAAAGCAAAAGATACGACATGTCCTATAATTTGCAGTACATTTCTATGACCCCGACACCTTCCCGTAAATAAATGGAAAGGTGTCCGTGGACAATAGAAGAGAAGGGTTCCGCAATTACCGACAATTTCTACGGTCATGTGCATGGGGCCTAAGGGGTACATCCAACTAGGTGCATTCAACGCTACTATAATAGAAGATCCCCCCTTTTTTTATGTTACTACTGAAACACATTCAAAGGGTATATAAAATTTCTTTACCGCTCAACGGCACCGAGAACCACAGTCCAACTTACAATCTTATGGACGTTTCTGCTCAGTCCACAAGCAATAGACAATCTACAATCCAGAAAAGGTGTGTGCAGTTGTTCTGGTCCTTGTAGTTCCACGGAGCTCTGCACCCTCTCCCGATGTTCGAGCTCCAGGCAGGATCAATTCTAGAACTCCGAAAGAAAAAGGAGAAATAGTGCAACACCCTCTGTTTTTTTTTGCAACACGCAAGATTTATTTCATAATTACAGAAAGTAGAAGAATTAAAAGCATAAATGATACAAATAAAACCAAGAGCAGCACGTCAAACAGTCTCGCCCAACCCTGGGTTTCACCCTTCCGGCTTCCTCTGGGGCATAAGTGACGTACCAAATAATCATGACTTAAATTGCTGCTCAAGCATTTATATAAATGTGCAATATAATATAACAACACAAATAATACATCATCAATCAACAAAATAAAAGAAAAAATCATCAACATATACACAAATATATAAAACGCATTATATCAGGTACATAAAAGATCAACATATCTAAATATATAAAAATATATGTATAAAAATCCTCCTAGTCCATATCTTCTATGTATAAAAAACAACCTCAACTTTTCATGTAATGAAATGTTAATAGGAAAATGACATATCTTAATACCCCTAAACTAAGCACTTTCAAATTTGCAGCTATTGCCATACCCAATACTAATCTCCCCACCGATTGGAATCATAAATTGCTTAAACCAATCACAAGCTAGCTTAGAAAATCCAACTATTCTCATTGAGAAAAACGGGGCAGGACATAAACAGCAATCTATCACAGCCGGGAAGTTACTACAAGAAAACGGAGAGGTGAATTCAGCACCACGATGCTGTCCACATAGACATCAATGGAAAGAAATAGAGTCGCGTATTCAGCGCTATTGTAAGTGACGCGTTCCGCACCACACTACTGTCCACGTGAAAATAGAGGTATTATTATTAAATCCAGATAGGAAAAAATTAGAACAAGATAACCTATTCAACACCACATTACTGTCCACAAGTACATTAACCCCTTAAGGACGCAGCCTAGTTTGGGCCTTAAGGCTCAGAGCCCATTTTTGAAATCTGACATATTTCACTTTATGTGGTAATAACGTCGGAATGCTTAAAGGAACAGTGTCATCACAAATTATTTTTTTATATGTTAAAGATGTTAGTGCTTTATTAAAAACGTTTATATTTATTTGTGTGTTTGTGTTTTACTTTTTCTTATTTTTACACTTTTTCTTCCCTATGGGGGCTGCCATTTTTTGTTCCATTTCTGTATGTGTCGATTAACGACACATACAGACATGGAATACGGCAGCCACAGTCCCATAGGGACTGCGAACGGGTCCCGTCCCATTCACTTCTGTGTACGGCGTCTGTGTGGGAACTGCGCATGCGCCGCTCCCACACAGTCCAATTTGAAATTGGCGCCGTCCGGCGCCATTTTCCTGTGGACCGGAAGTCGCGGCCGGACAGTAATATTACTACTTCCGGTCGCGGCTTCCGGACTTGTGCACTTGGACCAGCGGCAGCAGACGGTGCGGACGGGCCGGAGGGAGCCGCGGCGGCAGGAGCAGGTAAGAGATTTCAATGTATGTTCGTGTTTGTGTGTGTTTACTACTGTATGTAAACCTACTACACTGTGTGTTAGCTCAAAAAATGGCGACACACAGTGTAGGAGGTTACACCGTTCAAACCCCTCGTTTATCCCGGCACTAGCCAGGATAAAGGAGGGGGGGATGCTGAGAGCTCACTAGAGCGAGGGTTTTTTACCCAATTTTGCAATGCTGCAATTTTGGGAATAGCTCCATCTAGTGACCAGAAATGGGAAATATTCTAAATTAGAATTAATTTATAATATTTCCTGACTCGTGAAAAAAATAAAAAAAATTTGAACAATGTTTAATCACCCACACACTAAATGTTTAATTAAAAAAAAAAAAAACATGTTTTTCTGGCAACACATTCCCTTTAAACCTATCCAAGTGATTCTGAGATTGTTTTCTCGTGACACTTTGGGCTTCATGTTCGTGGTAAAATTTGGTCGATATATTCAGTGTTTATTGGTGAAAAATTGCAAAATTTAGAGAGAATTTAGAAAAAATAGAATTTTTCAGAATTTAAATGCATCTGCTTGTAAAACAGACGGTTATACCACCCAAAATAGTTACTAGTTCACATTTCCCACATGTCTACTTTAGATTGGCATCGTTTTTTGAACATTCTTTTACCTGTTCAGTTCTGAAGGGGCTTTGAGGGGCCTATGTATTAGAAACCCCGATAAAACACCCCATTTTAAAAACTAGACCCCTCAAAGTATTCAAAACAGCATTTAGAAAGTTTTTTAACCCTTCAGGCATTTCACAGGAATTAAAACAAAGTGGAGGTGAAATTTGCAAATTTCATTTTTCTTGCTGATCTTCAATTTTATTCAATTTTTTTTGTGAAACACAGAAGGTTTTACCAGAGAAACACTACTAAATATGTACTGTCCAGATTCTGCAGTTTTTAGAAATGTCCCACTTGTGGCTCTACTGCGCTCGTGGACTAAAACACAAACCCTAGAAGCAAAGAAGCACCTAGTGCATTTTGAGGCCTCTTTTTTTATTAGAATATATTTTAGGCAGCATGCCAGGTTTGAAGAGGTGTTGAGGTGCCAAAACAGTAGGAATCCCCCAATAGTGACCACATTTTGGAAACTACACCCCTCAAGGAATTCATTTATGGTTGTTGTTATCATTTTGACCACACTGTTTTTTCACAGCACCTATTTGAATTGGTCTGTGAAATAAAAAAAATGAATTTTTTTTCAATAAGATGTCATTTGTGATCAAAATGTCCTATTTTCACAGGGAACAAAATACCCCAGTTTGTTGCCCAATTTGTTCTGAGTGCGGCAATACCCCATTTGTGGTGATAAACTGCCGTTTGGGCCCATGGGTGGGCTCAGAAGGAAAGGAGCGCTATGTGTTTGGTGGAGTCCAGATTTTGCTGGATTGGTTTTAGGGTGCCATGTCGCATTTGCAGAGCTCCAGAGGTATCAAAGCAATGGAAACCCACCAGAAGTGTCCCCATTTTGGAAACTACACCCTTCAAACAATTCATTTATGGGTAATGTGACTATTTAGACCCCATAGTTTCTTCACAGAACTTATTTGAATTGGTCTGGGAATTTAAAAAAAATATATTTTTACCAATAATATGTAGTTTTAGCTCAAAATTTCTTATTTTCACAAGAAATAAAATACCCTAATTTTGTTGCCCAATTTGTCCTGAGTGCGGCAATACCCCATTTGTGGTGGTAAACTGACGTTTGGGCCCATGGGAGGGCTCAGAAAGAAAGGAGCGCTATTTGTTCTTTGGAGTCCAGATTTTTCTGGATTGGCTTTCGGGTGCCATGTCGCATTTGCAGAGCCCCAGAGGTATCAAAGCAATGGAAACCCACCAGAAGTGACCCCATTTTGGAAACTACACCCCTCAAGGAATTCATTTATGGTTGTTGTTATCATTTTGACTACACAGTTTTTTTCACAGCACCTATTTGAATTGGTCTGTGAAATAAAAAAAATGAAATTTTTTCCAATAAGATGTAATTTTTGCTCAAAATTTCTTCTTTTCACAGGGAGCAAAATACCCCATTATGTTGCCCAATTTGAGGCATTCATCTAGAGGTGTAGTAAGAATTTTGACCGGAGACATACACCCCATAAATTGTAATGTGGGTTCTCACGGGTACGTCAATACCCTCAATGTGGCTATTATCAGCTGCCTGGGCACGCAGCAGGGCTCAGAAGGGAAAGACGAGGGGGGATAAGCTGTGCGGAGTGCATCAGGGTAAGTAAAACTGGGGTAGATTAAAAATCAAGGGATGTATGATACATTTTGAAGCACTCTTTCATACGGAGCCTTAGTTTTTCGGGACACGTGTCACATAGATATATTGTGTCCTTCCTTATCCACCTCTTATAGCAGACTTTGTACCTCTTTTGACTTTTTCCTTTCTTGCCAGTTTGGGGAACTTCTCCTGGAAAGTGTTGCCCTGGTACGATGCGTGTGGCACCCGCTTCCATAAGTACTGGGTGCCCCCCTTCTTGGTTAATAAAAATTTGTTTCTTGATAACCTCTTGAAATTCCAGGAAAGTTCCCGTCTGGCCTGTACATCGATGTAACACGTACGCATTGTACAATGCCATCTGTATGATGTGCCCGGCCAGCTTCTTATACCACACCGCATGGCACCGTAGGACTTGATCTGACAAATCCACCCCTCCCATGTACCTACTGTAGTCCAGGATGCAGTCTGGTTTGGGGGTCTCTGTACTGGTACCTCGTACAGGTACATGGGTACTGGTGTGGCATCTCTCTTGTCCTTGTACTTGACACACAATATGTTGCTGCTAGATTGTGCCCTGCTCTCACCCCTTCTGAGTGTTTGCCCTGCAAAGGGAGGGCTCTCAGGTTTCTTCTAGCAGTGCCGCATGCCGCAGGACTTCTGGAAGCGAGGCAGTTGAAGAGTGGGACGCTGGTATAAAAATTATCCAGGTAGGGGTGGTAACCCTAGTCCAGCAGTGGGTGCACCAAATCCCACACAATTTTTGCATTAACTCCCAGTAAGGGGGGGCATTCTGGGGGCTGAATACTGGTATCCTTCTCTTCATATATCCTACATTTGTAGGTATACCCTCATGCACTCTCGCACAGCTTATACATCTTCACGCCATACCTTGCCCTCTTACCCGGCAGGTACTCGCGGAATTGAAGCCTCCTTTTAAAATCTACCAAGGACTCATCAATAGAAATACACGTCTCGGTGGTGTATGTTTGGGAAAACCGGGCACTGAAACGGTCCAATAGGGGTCTCCGTTTATACAAACGGTCAAAACTTGGGTCATCTCGGGGTGGGCACGGCTCATTATCAGTATAATGTAAGAAGCGAAGTATTGCCTAATTTATTTATTTTTTTTGGTTACAGTTCAGTTCTGAAGTTGCTTTGAGGGGCCCATATATTAGAAACCCCTATCAAACACCTCATTTTAGAAACTAGACCCCTCAAAGTATTTACAACAGCATATAGAAAGTTTATGAACTCTTTAGGTATTTCACAGAAATGTAGAGCAAAGTAGAGGTGAAATGTGAATTTTTTTTTTGCCAGAAAATCCTTTTTATACCATACTTTTTTAGAACACAAAAGATTTTTCCAGAGAAACGCAACTCAATAATTATTACCCAGATTCTGCCGTTTTGAGAAATATCCCACATGTGGCCCTAGTGCAGTAATGGACTGAAGCACCGGCCTCCGAAGCAACGGAGCACCTAGAGGATTTAGAGCCCTCCTTTTTATTAGGCACCATGTCCGGTTTGAAGAGGTCTTGTGGTGCCAAAACAGTGGAAACCCCCCAAAAGTGACCCCATTTTGGAAACTAGACCCCTTGAGGAATTCATTGTAGTTTTCTTGGGGTGCATGCGACTTTTTGATCAGTTTTTATTCTATTTATAAGTGGCACGGTGACTAAAAAACAGCAATTCTACTATTGTTTTTTTATTCTATTTTTTTTACAGCGTTCACCGTGCGCTATAAATGACATTCACTTTATTCTGCGTGGCGATACGATTATGGCGATACCAGATGTTTATAGTTTTTTTTTATGTCTTATGGCGTTTCCACAATAAAATACGTTTTGTAAACAATCATTCACTTTTTGTGTTACCTTATTCTAAGCGCCAGAACTTTTTTATTTTTCAATCAATAAAGCCGTGCGAGGACTTATTTTTTGCGTAACGAACTGTAGTTTCGATCAGGACCATTTTTAGGTACATGCGACTTTTTGATGTCTTTTTATTCCATTTTTTGGGAGGTGAAGTGACCAAAGAATTGTGATTGTGGTACGGCTTATTATTATTTTATTTTACAGCGTTCACCACGCGGGATAAATAACGAAATAATTTTGTAGTTCAGGCCGTTACGGACGCGGCGATACCAATTATGTATAGTTTATTTGTTTGTTTATACATTTTTATTAATAATAAAGGACTGATAAGGGAAAAAGGGGGATTTTTACTTTTATTACTTTTAAATCTTTTATTTTCTTATTTTTACACATCGTTTTTTAACTTTTTTTTAACTTTATTACTTTGTCTCATCCGTAGTGCAGTATATTAGAGCTGTCAGCTACTCACTGACAGCAAGCATAGGGGGTCCTTACTTCGTCAGGACCCACTAGGCTTCCGTCTATGGCATAGCCGGACGCCATTGTTTGGTGTCCGGTTGCCATAGTCACCATCGCCAGCCGCTATCGTATAGCAGGCTGGCGATTGTAGCTTAACCCCTATAAAGCCGTGATCGCTATTGAACACGGCTTTCAGGAGTTAATCAGCGGGGACACAGCGATCGGTCCCCGCTGTAGGAGCTGCGGCAGCTGCTGTACGAGACAGCAGCTGCCACAGCTCCTGTATGTGTTGGGAGGACGGCCGAAATGGCCGTTACTCCCGCGACGTACTATTAGGTCATGGAGCGCGAACGCTATGGTTACCATGACCTAATAGTACGTCCAGGAGCGGGAAGGGGTTAATGGATATATTGTTATTACATCGAGATGAAAAATATATATATATAATCACGCATTCTGCACCACCATGAATGAATATAGTGGCATATTTAGCATTACAATGCTATCCACAAAGAGATAAATAGACGTTGGATTGTTAAATCACGAAGAAGACGACACTCCGTCCTGGTTTCATCTACATAAATCAATTTACACGGACGCTGCGACACATGTATGACATCACTTTTACAGGTACGAAATGTATTGATATTAAAAACCTCACCTGTTCCAGGAATCCAGATGAATAAAGGAGTCTCTCCCTCTATCATCATGGGACAGTTCTCACACAACATACAAGGGATTATGTCCGTCTCAACTAATTGGTCTCTCAAGTTGCATGGCCTAATATATGTGTGTGTATGTATATATGTAGGTGGGTAGCGGCTTTCGAGACCGCAATCCATGTCCGAGTCAAATAATAAACCGCAAAGTCGCAGCCCTCCAGCAGATATTCTATCTTAATATTGGTTTATTCATATACAATGCTTTATGGATGAATAAATCACTATTTATATTGAAGCTCTGCTGGAGGGCTGCGACTTCTTTGCGTTTATATAAATATATATATATACAGGGGGTGCATAAGAAGGTATACAGCTTAAATAATAGGTGAATATAATAATAGTTATACAGTTTATGGCCTCATCCACATGTAATTACGGACCAATTCACTTCTATTGATCACGGACACCTTCCCATATGTTTGCGGGAAGGTGTCCGGGCTGTAGAGAGCCTCCGCAAAAGATAGGGCATGTCCTATCTTTTGCTTTTTATGGATAACGCTCACATACTCTGTATGGGAACACGGGCCGAAAATACGGGTGGATAAATGCCCAAATGTAAAAGTACATCAGGGTAAAGTCTGATGATCGTGGTGGCCTCTCAACTGGGCCTCGTCTACCTATCCACCTATTGGGTAATTTTTCATCAAAAAAATTACGCACCGCTAAAGCAAAGTGAGGAGGGCTCCATCTTGCTGGATATAGAAGTCTTCATTTTCATGCTCCATCTACAGTTGTGGTATTACATTTTCTTGGAGCATGATAAGGTCCAGGTCTGATGTAACCGTTGTATTGTGGAAGATGGGTCGAATTACCCCTTTACATGAAAGGGCCGCCCAAACTGTAACCCCAGGGAGACACATCTGTTCTTCAATTGTTGCAAGGAGGTTTTCTGTTGAGTAATAAACACAGTTGTGACTATTAACAGCATCAGAAAAGTCTGCAGTTGGCTTCATCGGACCAAGTTATAGTGACATCTGATAGAGCTCTTCAGAAATAAAATAGTTTTAGACTGTTTAAAAAATCTTTCTCTGTAGAGATATATACCTACTTATGCACACCCCTGTATAAATAAAGATATCAAGATATATATTCTGTAGATAGATAAATAGATAGATGATAGATAGATAGATAGATAGATAGATAGATAGATAGATAGATAGATAGATAGATAGATAGATAGATAGATAGATAGATAGATAGATAGATAGATAGATAGATAGATAGATAGATAGATGCCACTTGACGGCTGGGCACTCCGCCACAATCGGGTAATTTCTCTCTGCTGGTGACAGCTTTCTACTCAAGTACATCACCGGATGTTCTTCTCCGTTCACCACCTGTGACAACACTGCACCCAGTCCTACATCTGAAGCATCGGTCTGAACAATAAAGTCTTTCTTAAAATCGGGAGCTATCAGAACCGGTTGTTGACACAATGCCGATTTTAGTACTGTAAAGATTTCCTCCAACTCAGGAGTCCAGTGTACTGCAGTAGGCCAAGACCCTTTTGTTAGGTCAGTAAGTAGTGCTGCAAGGGTGGCAAAATTTTGCAGAAACCGCCAATAGTAGCCCACAATGCCCAAAAATGTTCTCATCTGTTTTTTTTAAGTGGGACGTGGCCACTTTTGAATTGTCTCAACCTTGTTTAACTGAGGTTTAATCATTCCTCTGCCCACAATATATCTAAGATACTCGGCTTCCTCTAAGCCTATGGCACATTTTTCAGAATTAGCTGTGAATCCGGCCTTTCTGAGGGAGTTGAAATGTTGCCGGTGTCTCCCTGTAGTCCAAATGGCATACTGAAATGAGACATCTGGGGTAGAGAAGGCTGTCTTCTCTTTGGACTCCTTAGACAAAGGCATTTGCCAATAATCTTTAGTGAGATCTAGGGTTGTAATATACCGTGCTGGACCAATTCTTTAAATTCATTCATCAACCCTGGGCATGGAGTATGATTCAAATTTGGAGACCTCATTTAGATTCCTGAAGTCATTGCAGAACCTCCAAGTACCATTGGGTTTCGGAACCAGGACTATAGGACTGGACCACCTACTGGAGGATTCCTCAATGACACTGTAATGACGGGGTAAGGAGACAGACAGGTGAGACCTAATCTACCCGCCACTCAGTCCCTGCCTACTTGCACGGCCCGTCCTAGGTGATGGCGTACAACTGGGCGACGGTCCCTACGCTCACTAAGTGCACGACAGACCAACAGACAAGGGTACACAGAAGCTAAGGGAAATGGGGCAGTTGCCCACGGCAACACCGTGAGCAACAAGAGTAGTGAACAAGCCGAGTCAAACCAGGAGTGTACGAGGTACCAAACGCAGAGCAGGAGAGTAGTCAGTAAAGCCAGGATCAATCTGAAGCAGAGGTCAATAGTACTAGCAGGAGCAGCAGAGCCAGGAAACCAGACAGAATCACAGGCACTGGAGGAGCAGGAAATTAAGGTATAAATAGACCGAGGGCGGGAGCTAGCTCCGTCTGGCCAGGCTGTGATAGGTTCTCCCACTCCTCAGTCTCCCAGCCTGACTAGTAACAGATCGAGTCACTCTAACAGACCTAGGCACAGATGCAGACTGATTAACCACGAGCGTCGACAAAGAAGCTTTGTCAGGCAAATCCATTACAGACACCAAGCTCAAGCATTGTCCTTACTTCTGCTGCGACAGTTGTCGAGCTTCTGGGATTCGATAAGGACGTACGTTAACTCTGACATGGGGATCTGTAAGAATCTCATGTTGTATTACATTAGTTTTACCTGGTACCTCAGTAAATAAATCCCTATTTCCTTGGAGAAACTCCTTTACCTCTTGTTTTTGGGGTTGGGAGAAGTTGGCCGCCACTTTCACTTTTTTTATCTCATTGTCACAACCTTTTTTGGGCACTATCCCTGTGGACAATAACTCCCTCTCTTTCCAGGGCTTAATCAGGTTGGCATGATAAATTTGATATTGTTTTCTTTTAGATGGGTGAAACACTTTATAATTCACTGGGTCGCTTTTCTCTATAATTTCAAAGGGTCTTTCAAACTTGCTCTCTACCGTTGGGATGAGCACTAAGACGCGATCACCAGGGCTGAACTCATGGATTTTAGCAGGTTGATTGTATACCCGGCACTGAGCTTCCTGTGCTTGGAGAAAGTGCTGTCTGACTACGGGCATTATGGCCTGCATTCTGTCCTGCATTGGGGACACATGTTCCACCACAGTTTTATAAGGACTGACCTCTTTTTCCCAGGCTTCCTTAACCACGTCAAGCAGTCTACGTGGATGCCGACCATAGACCAATTCAAATGGTGAGAACCCAGTGGAGGCCTGTGGTACTTCACGGATAGAAAAAAGTAGATAAGGCAACAGCATGTCCCAATCTCGTCCATCTTTCCCCACCACCTTTTTTAACATGCCTTTGAGGGTCTTGTTAAACCTCTCGACCAGGACGTCTGTTTGAGGGTGTTAGACAGAAGTGCGCAACTGTCTAATCTTAAGCAACTTACACAATTCTTTCATTATTGTTGACATAAATTGGGTACCTTGGTCAGTCAGAAGTTCGTTTGGTAAGCCTGTTCTAGTAAACACCTGAAATAACTTTCTTGCAATTACTTTTGAAGAGGAGTTCCTCAATGGTATTGCCTCTGTGTACCGAGTTGCATAATCCAGGATATACTGGTGCCCTTTGGCCGATTTGACCAGGGGACTCACGAGATCCATCGCTATGCGCTCAAAGGGGGTCTCAATGATTGGAAGTGGGACTAAGGGGCTGTGGAAATTAGGCATTGGGTCACTCAGCTGGCAGGTAGGACAGGAACCAAAGAAGTATTTCACTTCTCTGTATACTCTGGGCCAGAAGAACCGCTGCAAGATGCGCTCCTGTGGTTTCTCCACCCCTAAATGTCCTCCTAAAACATGTGTGTGGGCCAGTTCCAGGACCTGGCGCCTGTAATTTTGCGGCACCACTAACTGCAGCTGCACCCCAATAGGACTGAACTTGGGCGGCAATGCAGGAGAGACCATCCGGTTTGGAGTGCCGGAGGGATTGACCTCCAAGATGATGTGAGAGAAACAGCAGTGGAGCGCTATGTTCCGCTCCGCTGCTAAGATAAGCCCAGCTAGGCTACACTGTGTTGTCGCGAGACCTCATTGGCTCGCATCCAGATCAGTTTATAGCTTGTCTGGGTATAGCGAAAAACTAGCTACATCCACAATGTTTGGAATTGTAGTGGACTATGTAGCTAAATGGCCCTATGGCCATGTTGTTGCACATTGGATTATTAAAAGTACTGAGCACCTGACGCGCGTTTCGCTAGGAACCCCTAGAAGAAGCCAGAATGCTGGCAAAACGCGCATCGGGTGCTCAGTACTTTTAAGTGGTCGGGTGCTCAGGGGTCACTCACACATACCCAATTGCACTAATTGGTATTTTTTTTTTTGTATTTCAAATTTTTTCTTTTCAAGAAAGGACATGGGGATACAGAAAAAAGAAAAGGGGTGACATGGGTGCAGATCATTTCAACCTTTATTTCAACCACAATAAGTAAATATGTAATTAAGGTCCTCCCCACATAGTACCATCGATACACAGCAAGCATTAGTGTTGCGAGGCAGGAATACCAGCATTACGCCCTCATCCGACCCTCCATCACCCACATCTCAATCAATTATTAGTAAACGATTGGTCCAAATAGGGAAGTAAACGAAGGATATACAGGGTAAAAGGAAAAAAGGAAAAGGGGGGGTGTAGGGGAAAGTCTTAGGAGGGAGAAAGGGAGATGTTCTCCCATCACTCTCCCCCCCCCCCCCACAGCACATCATAGACAAGAGAGAACTCAAGAGCTCTCATGTTCCCCACTAATCAGTTCACCCATGACCCTCTTATATCTGTCCGACTTGCAGAAGTCAAACCAATAGAACCAGGTTTTCTGAAACTGCATTGCCCGTTCGGGTGCGGAATGGAGCAACTCCTCCATTCTCCGGATTTCATGAATTCGCTCCAGCCATTGTCTGGTCACAGGAGGCTCAGAGGATCTCCAACCCACCAGAATACAAGCCTTAGCTGCATTCAACAAATGTCTCACTAACATCTTCCTGTAGCGCCCCACGGGTATATCGTGGTGGTGCAGCAAAATCCATGCCGGATCATCTCCCAGCGAGATTCCCGTGATCTCAAGAACGATATCTTGAACCTCTGACCAATAGGGGCGTAGGCTCTCACAGCTCCAGAATATATGTAAAAGCGTTCCCTCTTCCCTGCCACATCTCCAACATAGAGGAGAAACATCCGGGAACATTTTATGTAGCACATGTGGGACTCTGTACCAACGGGATAGTATTTTAAAACTGGTTTCCTGATAGGCGTTACTTATAGACGCCTTATGTATGAGGAGCATGATCTTTTCCCTCTGCTCTTGTGTTAGAGTAATCTGAAGATCTCTTTCCCATTTCGTAATGTATGGTGGGATGAAATCCTCAGCAGGAGTGAGCAGCACGCAGTAAAGACTGGACAGGGCCCGTCTCACATGCCCCGTTTGAGAACACAAAGTTTCAAAGGGAGTTAGTGCTCGGTCAAAGGAAGCCGGTGTAGGCAGTCTTGATAAGTAATGAGTCAATTGTAACGTCTGCCATTGGGACGCTTCCGGGAGACCCTCTGGCTGGGAAAGCTCTCCTCCACGCAGCCAAGTATTGCCCCTATAAAAATGACTTACTCTAAAATGCCCCTGCTGTACCCATATCTTGAAGGTCTGATCTGACAGACCTGGGCCAAATTCCGGGTTACCCAAAACCGGTGTGAGGGGTGATAACATTCGTGAAATTCCCTCTCCACTCTGCACCCTTCGAAACACCTGTAAAGTTGGATATATGGTAGGATGATCACTTAGTGACCTCCAATGAATAACAGCCATCCAGGGTAGGCATTTCAATGGGAGGTCTGTAAAACCTTGTTCCACCGCTATCCAATCCTTAAAGGGTTCATGGCGGCACCAATCTACCAATCTAGCCAAATGAACGGCATGATAATATTGCTCCACATCCGGCAGCTCAATCCCCCCATGACGCTTGGCCCGGACCAGGATTCTCCTCTGAAGTCTAGGGGGTTTGTTGGCCCACACAAATGAAGTAAGATATTGATATACCGTTTTAAAAAAGGAAGAGGGTATCTTAATTGGCAGTGCCTGCAGTGAATATAAGAGCCTGGGTAGAACGTTCATCTTGATGATGCCCACTCGTCCAAACCACGAAAAAGTTCCCTTTGTCCACCGGGCCAAATCACCTCTCAACGCCTGCAGAAAGGGTGGAAAATTAAGTTGAAATGTCCGCTCTACACAACTCGGTAGTCTGATACCCAGATATTTAATCGAGTCACTTGTCCATCTAAAAGGAAAATTGGCCCCCAAAACCCTCCCTTGATCCTGTGGAATATTTAATGTCATCGCCTCCGACTTCTGAAAGTTAATTTTAAAATTGGACAATGATCCATATATCCGAAATTCCTTCATAAGGTTGGGCATAGAAATATGGGGAGAGGTCACAAAAAATAATAGATCATCGGCATATGCGGCCACTTTTACAGATTTATCCCCCAGCCTCAAGCCTTGAACATTAACATTACCCCTGATCCTGCATAAAAAGGGTTCTAGCGAAAGAGCAAAAAGCAGAGGTGACAGTGGGCAGCCCTGTCTCGTACCGTTATGAATCCGAAAGGGAGAAGAATAGGTACCATTTACCCTCACAGAAGCCGAAGGTGAGGAATACAAAGCGCCAACCCAAGTTCGCATGTTGGGTCCCAGACCCAGAAATTCCAAAGTTCCAAACAGAAAAGGCCACCTGACCCGATCAAAGGCCTTTTCCGCGTCTGTAGGCAATACAATCGCAGGAGTTTTCTGCGAGTTGGCCCAGTGGACAAGATTAAGAGCCTTAGTCGTGTTGTCTCTCGCCTCCCTAGATGGAATGAAACCTGTTTGGCCTCTGTGGACCACTGTGGTCATCAATGGGGCCAATCGATTTGCCAGTATCTTAGAAAATAATTTCAGATCCACGTTGAGCAGGGATATTGGTCTGTAATTAGAACAAGAGGAGGGATCCTTTCCATCCTTTGGAATGACCACTATAGTAGCATTCAAGGAATCTGAAGGAACTGAACTGCCTGATGATATTGCATTGAGAGCCCCCAGAAACCTGTCCGCTAGTTGAGCCATAAACATTTTATAATAGCCCACCGTCAGTCCATCCGGACCCGGGGCTTTCCCTGGTTTGGTGTTTTACACTGCCCTTGAAAGCTCTTCAACGGTTATTTGGTGGTCTAATGCGGCGCAATCGTCGGAAGACAGCTGAGGGAGACCCGAAGAAGCTATGTATTCCTGGATAGCTACACTAGTGGGTGGAGAATGCGGCTCTAGCTGATAAAGAGACGAATAAAACTGCCTAAAGGAGTGTGCAATATCCCCCGGGGAGGTAACCTTCACACCCGTATTTGAAGTAATCTGGGGAACATACGTGGAGGCTCTCTGGGCCCTCAAGGCATTTGCCAGAATCTTCCCTGGCTTATTTCCACACTCATAAAATATTCTACGGCACTTAACCAGTGTGGCTTTAGCTTTTACTTCATAAAGTGATCTAAGCTCCTCCCGGAGGGACATCAAGACCCCCCTAGTCTCCTGCGTCTGACTCTGTTTGTGTTTGGTCTCCACTTCACAAATCCTAGCCAACAAATCGCTTGTCTTTGCCACCCTCTCTCTCTTGAGCCTCGCCCCCCATTTAATGAAAACGCCTCTTATGTAACATTTATGAGCTTCACATAAAGTGAGCGGATTTGACACCGAACCATCATTGGTAGCGAAATACTGTTCCAGCTCACTGCGTATTTCAGCTTGTGCTTCAGGGTGATGAAGCAAAAACTCATTAAGTTTCCAACGGCCATGCGTCTGGGATGGCGGAGCAAAAGAGAGAGAAAGCGAAATGGGCGAATGATCTGATATAGGTGACGTATGAATGTCCGCCCTCATCACTCTATCAAGATGAAAGTGGCTTATGAAAAAGTAATCTATTCTGGAGAACATATCGTGAGCTGCCGAGTAATAGGAGTAATCGCGAGATCCCGGGTACAGAGTCCTCCATACGTCCACCAACTGATGATCATAAATCGTTTTTTTAATGTATCGGAGTTGCGAGAAGGGAAGATGCGAAGCTCCTCTGGAGACATCTAAATATGGCTCCAGTGCCACATTGAAGTCTCCTCCGACTACAATAAGGCCCTCCCCAAAAGACTGGAGCTGTTCCATATAAGCAGCAATAGCCCCCGATTGTCCTGAGTTTGGTAGGTATAGATTAGCCAATGTGACCTTCTGTGAAAAGAGCGTGCCCTTTACTAGTAGAAATCTACCCTGGGGATCTGCTAGAGAATCAGTGAAGACCCATGGTACATTGTGTGCTATAAGAATGCTTACTCCTCTAGATCTAGAATCCTCTGAGCAACCATGATAACAATATGGGAAGCGTCTATTGGAGAGTTTGGGTACCTTATCCTTTCTGAAGTGCGTCTCCTGAAGGAACGCCACCTGAGTTCCAAGTCTCCATAGTTCCGCGAGGACCATTGAGCGCTTCTCAGGAGTTCCCAAACCCCTGACATTATAGGAGAGGAGCTTTACCTCGGTGTTCATGGTCATCGAGTGCTGTGAGGGAAGAAAGAAAGAAAGAAAGGGGAAAACGGGAAAGAAAGCAAAGAGAAAGAAGGAGAGAAGTAAAGATAGTCAAAAAATTGAAGAGAATTAGTAAATACTCTAAGGAAGTCCAAAGGATTCGAAGAGGCTCGACCAGCGAGACTCTCCGGAGGGTACACCTAAGGAGAGAGTAAGTAAGGTATCTAAGGAAGTGGAGACCACCTCCCGTGTAATTTGTTGAAAGTACAACAAGTAACAGATAAAACCCCCCTAGGAGGTCAACCTAAATGCAACTAACTAACACCTGTAAGCGAAGCCATGGCAGGATCCTATGTCAACAGATGCATAGTCTACCCCATACCGTAAGTCCCCTATGGGGGAAACCGACATTCAAGAGATGACCCCAACCATTTCCGGTCAAGCGATGAGAACTGGTCAGTATACATACGGGGCCATTTCTTCCCCATAAAGCCCACTGCCCGTCAGGCCACCTCCGCTAACCTCCACACTCCCCAAACCCCCACTGCTGTCCCATCATCTGCAGAAGAAAGTCAGGTCCTAAATTCCACCCCAGTCAGTTTCCCGTGCTCCCTAGTCTACACAAAATAGTCTAGGTACCGTATATGTCACCAGAGTCATCTTAGCAGTAGCCCCTATGTCCCAGTCAAAAAGCTGTCAGAGATGGTCTGTGATAGGCCTGTCGTCATTTCAGCAATATCGAAGATATAAACAAGCCGCTTCGTACTAGCGCATTCTTCCATATTGCTGAGGTATCCATGGTCCCCGCTTCATATGTACATACTGAAATAACTTATAGCTATATCCCCTTCATAACAGTAGGAAATAACTTATAGCTATATCCCCTTCATAACAGTAGGTTTAAGCATTCTTGTCAGATGAAGCCAGTCTAAATTATGGTCTACGGGCAATTAATCACCCTTCTGCTATCAAAAGATCCATCTATTATTACTCTCATAGCCACTAAACAATACCAGCGCAACATTACACCAAATCTCAGCCTCTTGCTGGAACTACACATATAACCTACTCAGGAATCTGATATCGAAGAACTGCATGACAACATTCAGCAATACATGTGTACATATGTTTCGGAGCCATCTAGAGATCTGACCACGAGCCCCAAATAACACTTGCTATTAATGTTGAGTCCCATTTATGGCTGGAGTTGCCTCGCCGGTCTGATGCGTTGCGGTCCGGGTTGAGGTGGATCCATCGGGCGATTCCTTCCACGTCGAGATGGCCGGTAATTCAGGGATGCAGAAATCCAGTCCGGAACGGCGGTCGGTGGGATATACAGAAAAACAAAAAGCGCGGGCAAATCTTGCGGGGTGTGAATGGTAATCATCGAGCCCTGCTTTCTGACAATAAGGTGAAGCGGAAATCCCCACATATATGTCGCTTCAGCATCTCTGATTATGTCCAGCAACGGACGTAGTACATGTCTCATATGCAATGTACGAGCCGATAGATCAGGCAGAATGTGAATCTCAGCACCTCGAAACTTCACATGACCCAAGTTGCGCATTTTGCGCATTAAGGTGTCCTTAACGGTAAAATAATGGATTCTGCAGACAATATCTCGAGGTCTCCCCGGATCTTGTGACACCGGCCCCAATGCTCTGTGTACTCTGTCCAGTTCAATATGATTGTCCAGGGGCTCCCCCAAAATGCCATTGAACATTTCCGTCACCAGGGCCCGGATATTATTTCCCTCTGTATTTTCTGGTAGTCCCCTGATACGCACATTATTGCGCCTGTTCCTATTCTCTAAATTGTCGTGTTCCAAGGCCATAGATTGCATTAGTGACTGTTGAGAGCGAATTTGGTTCTCCAGCCTGTCTAATCTATCGCCATGTGAAGCTGTCTGCTGTTCTATGGCCGATACACGGGAGCACATTTGTTCCACTGTACGGTTCACCTCTTCCAGACATGTGCGTTGCATTTTTTCCATCCTGCCTAACATATTGTCAAAGAAACTCTGGGATGGGAGATGCTTTAGGGCCTCAGACAGATCAAGTCTCGTCAATGGTGTCTCAGACAAAAACGGAGAGACAGGGCTAGATGCCCATGGAGCCTCTACAGGGGAGCTCTCTGTGTCTTGTCTAATGGCTGGGGTATCCAGGGGAGGCCGCACCGGGGTAGACGCACCTGTGGTAGCACCGGGACGAGGCTGTGGGATTACAGCCGGCCGTTGTGGAGTCACGCTGTGAGCAGCGGTCGCCATGATGGATTCCTCCTGCCTCTGTTTAACGCGCGTGGTCTCAAGAAGCGGGACAGCGAAGATGTCGGCGTAACCTTATCCGATGGCTTGAGATTCTTCCCCCGGGGCATATCTCAATATACCGGAGTTCTTGTGAGTCACTGGTGTAGATAATGGCACGATATTAGTCACGGTCGGCGGGAGCTCCCTAGAACACGTCTGTCTTCCTCACATGCCGAGACCACGCCCCCCACTAATTTGTATTTTAGCATTATTTGTTCATTTTTATTTTTTAATAAAACTAATAAAAGTTATATATCATGTTATAAGACCACACACTTTTCTTCTCCTCTCTCCCTCCATTTAATCAATCTTTTTTATTACGTTGATCATCATGTAGTTTAAAATACGTTATTTTGATTGTGGCGATACCATATATGTATTTTGGGGCTTTTTTTTTAACACTTTCACAAAATAAAACCACTTTTATGGAAAGAATGTTTTTTTTTTTTGTTTTTTGTTTTTTACAGTGGACGCTTTTTCATAAAATAATTTTTTTTCCTTACTACAGGACTTCACAATCCGACCCTTTGAATGCTTATATAATGCATTGGAATACCCAGTGTACCAAATCATTATTGCCTGTCAGTACTAACGTCACGGCCTTAGGCCCCATTCACATCGTGTTTGTGCGATCCGCCGGGCGTTTACGTTTTTAAACACTAAAAAAGTATTGAAACGTGTAGCTCGGCGTATACAGAGACTATAATGGGTCAAATCTAGACCAAAATAACATCAGTTTCGTCTATGTTTGTCATGGTTTACGTTGGGATACTGTTTTTCGAAAGTACTGAAAGGCGTAGTCTGCTGCGGTATCCTGTACTTCAAAAAAAGGTAGACGCGACGTAACTTTTTTTAAGCATTGATCTCAATGGGCGACGTATGCAAGCGTAATGCTATACATTTCTATCCGTTTACATACAGTAAATCTATCTGTTTTCTTGGGGGGTTTATATCAGTGTTCCCTTTAAAAATAAAAAGTGTAAATTTTTTAGGTAAAAAACGGACAGAAACATATACCGATGTATGAGTATACGCTAAACGTACACGCTATAAAAAACACACGTAAACAGAAAATGGTACACGTTTCTATACATTTTCAGTGGTCCATGTTTTTATAAAATAAAAACGTATATGCTCACTGGATAGCAGAAACCAATCAGAGCTCAGCTTTCATTTTTCCTCAGCAGATTAAGAAATGAAAGCTGAGCTCTGATTGGTTGCTATAGGCAACAAGGACAGTTTTACTGTTAGGCAGTTTTGATAATAGGGCCCAATATACACATCTCATATAGTTTTTGGGTAATAAATAAATGACAACTTTCCCATCATCCGCTGTGTATATAAATCTAGAATGTAATCAGCTTATGTGTCTACCTGGGACACCCGGAGTGGAGACCGGAAATTATATCAAACTTCTCATTATGAGAAGCGTCGCTGGGAAAGTTTATTTCGTTCTTCATCAGTAATATCGTCAGTAATCGTTAAAATCTGAGCCGCTCATCTGTAAACTTGTAGGAATTGTGTTCAGCCTTCCCATAATTATATCAGTTTATTCCCAGAAAATGTCTGCCACCCAGCTTTCCCACACTCCAGAATGGCCCATTTCCCTAGCAATGCAACAATATGGAGTCATGGGAGGAAACGCGATATTACTCTGTGTCTAAGAAACTTGTATTACAATCCCTATAAACTATAATGACAGACGAGGCGCTACTGGACTCTGAAAACACCTGGGGAACTGGTTTACAGGGAAGTGGGGGAGGGACAGGGGTGCAACATTTTTCACCATCAACCCGTGACCAGTTTATTTTTCCCCCCAAATAATTGACCTCATCATACGTACATATAGCACACCTCTAAATATAAATAATACCCCCATAATATGACCAATTATTACCACCATACACCAGACAGGTAAATATTGTATAGGACTGATCAGCCGCATTCAGAATAATCAACAATCATCCAAAGACTCAAAGGTGACGTCTTCTCTGATTGTAGTCATTCATCATCCTCGTCTTTTCCACCTGGTCCATACCAGCATGAAGGCTTCTACCTGCTGTGATGCATCTCTACTTACCAGGCATCTTTGGCTCTTTGCTTTTACCCCACATACCTCGAATGCCAGTCACAGATTGTGCCTACGAAAGCCACGGTGTCCCTTATTCCAGCCCCAATGCTCCCATAATTGCCATAATGCCCCCTATGCCAGACACAATACTTCCATACCAGCCACAAAACCTTCAATGCCCCTATGCCAGCCAAAGTGCCCCCATGTCAGGCACTAAGTCCTCCATGCCTGCTTTAATTCCCCTATGCCAGCCACAATTCCCTTCCTTTTCCATTTGCCCAGCCTCTGCTTACCGGGGTCTGTGTCTGGCAGCTCCGTAGAAATAAATGGAGCGCCGGTCGCGCTTCTGCGCTTGAGTGGCCGGCGCTCCTTTCATTTTTATTGAGCTGCTGGATGCAGACCCCGGTAGTCCGAGATTTCTAATGTACAACTTCGGGGGACCTTTGGTTCGGTTGGTGCGATCACACATGTATCCCCTATCCTGTTAATAGGGGATATATGTCTTTTGTGGGACAAACGATAGGCTACAGGCCGGGTTTTTTTTTGGGGGGGGGGGGGGTTGGGGCTGTATGGCGTTATCTCCAGGGTGGGTGCTGTACGGCGTTATCTACAGGGGGGCTGTATGGCGTTATCTACAGGGGGCTGTACGGCGTTATCTACAGGGGGGCTGTATGGCGTTATCTACAGGGGGGCTGTATGGGGTTGTCTACAGGGGGGACTCTGTATGGCGTTATCTACAGGGGGGCTGTATGGCGTTATCTACAGGGGGGCTGTATGGGGTTGTCTACAGGGGGCTGTATGGTGCTATATACAGGGGAGCTGTATGGTGCTATATACAGGGGGCTGTATGGTGCTATATACAGGGAGGGGGCTGTATGGCACTATCTACAGGGGACTGTATGACGCTATATACAGGGAGGGGGCTATCTACAGGGGGGCTGTATGACGCTATATACAGGGGGGGCTGAGTGGTGCTATACACCGGGAGGGGGCTGTATGACGCTATCTACAGGGGGGGCTGTATGGCTCTATCTACAAGGGGGCTGTATGACGCTATATACAGGGTGGCTGAATGGTGCTATACACCGGGAGGGGGCTGTATGAAGCTATCTATAGGGGGGGCTGTATGGCTCTATCTACAGGGGGGGCTGTATGGCGCTTTATACAGGGAGGGGGCTGTATGGCGCTATCTACAGGGGGCTGTATGGTGCTATATACAGGGGGCTGTGTATGGCGCTATCTACAGGGGGGGCTGTATGGTACTATCTATAGGGGGAGCTGTGGGCCGGAATCTAAAGGGAAGCTCTATCTACAAGTGGGGGGTTGTGTTGCACCCAGGGGAGGGGGGGTAGTCAAATGTTTGCAATGGGGCCCAGTCTTTCTAGTTACGCCCCTAGTCATAGAGTAAAGATAATTTAGTGGGTTTATAAGAGTCATTTAAAAAACAAATGACAAACTCCGCTCTTCTGTATCTGATAAAATGAACTCTGCTATACCTGTGAACATCAGATCTTCTACATCTAAATGTTACATCTGACTGCAAATTTAGATACTTACATTTGGCATCCGGTATTTGGTGACCTGGTGACCAAAGCTTTATAAATATTATTTTTTGTGGAATTTCTCCTAATTCTGTAAAAGAAGAAATTATCATTTGTATCAGTAAATTCTTTATATTTTTTTGCTGCTAAATAAATAAAATAACATCTAAATCTATTTACCCCCCTGACTACACCATGTCTGGAGTCATTACTACACATGGCTGGTACTACTGCTCTCATCATCTTCCCCTGCATAGGAATTATGGACATCATACAGATCTGAAGCCTCCAGTAGAAGTTACAATGTCAGGTTTACTACATGATTACAGCTCTGAAGCCGCTCACCGAATAAAAAGAAAGAGGACCTGGGAATATAAAAGGAAATGGCCGGAATTACAGGATAAAATGAATAAAACCTACCAGTCGCTATCTGTACCAAGCTTATGTCCTAAATAAAACACATGACAACGTATATAGAAAATGTGGGAGTGGCCACAGCTTTATTATTTAAATTATAACACAGATAATTAAATATATAAATAGATAAATAACAAATCGCCCTGAAGGTAAAGTAAAAACCGCTTTGAAAAACGCACCAAATCGCAGTAAAAACGCATACGGTTTTTGGATACGGTTTGGAATACACCCTTAGAGACACTTATTTCTCAGCGCTGCCCCTCCCCCTCCTCACAGTCCTTACCATTGACTGGATTAGGTGGAACTTCTTCTTATACTTTTTTATTCCTTTTTCAAATATTTTCTTCTCCTCCACTGTCCAGCCTTTTCTGATTGATGTAAATATTGGCAGATCATCCAATGCTTCCTCTATATTATAATTGTTTGACATCAATAGCTCAAGTGCCTGGAAGGGAAGGATGATATAATGTTAGCGGGAGATGGTGACATGTGAGGATAATACTAGGACTAGCATGCCTCCTAACTTTCAATTACTGTAAAGAGGGACAACTTTTTTCAATTTAAACCACGCCTCTAATCCCGCCCAATCCCCTCCCATACACACCCGGTTCAGCCGGGCCAGAGCATTCACACTCTGGGGATTCTGCTCCAGGTAAAGCCCCTGATGTCACTGTCCATATATGGATAGTAATGCCAGGAGCTTCTCCAGGAACAGAATCCCCAGCCTTAGCGTCGGCAAGTTCTGGACAGGGATTCTGTTCCTGCAGAAGCCACCGAACTCACTGTCCATATATGGACAGTGACGTCAGCGGCTGCCTCTAGGAACGGAATCCCCAGCCAGAGGGTCAACTCTGTGGCAGGGGATTCCGTTCCTGGAGAAGCTACTGACGTCACTGTCCATACATAGACAATGATGTCAAGGGCTTCACCAGGCTCAGCGCTTTAAGTAGCACTGTGCCAGGGGAGTACTCGTCGAGTACTCATCGCTTTGTACTAATGCTGAATCAGGAAACTGATGGTTCCCTGCTTCAGCATTGGGTTCTACTGTATCTGCGTCCTGGGGACACCAGGACATACCCCCGGCCGCAGCAGGACACTGCCTGGAGTCCGGGACTGTCCCGCTAAATCTGGGACGATTGGGAGGTATGCCATAAAGAGTAAGGAACAGCCGTGACCATTTTTATGCAGAGTTTGGTACATAGGAGTGGAAGATCAGCTGTGGTCAAACTTACGCAAAGATCGGTACACTGATAGCAATAGTGATAAGCACGGCAAAGCTTGATTACTGGCAAGCCATAATAATTAATCACCGGAAATACAAAGCTGTTCGAGTATATAGGGCAGCAAATTTTGGGATTGGCTACATAGCAGGTGCCATCCATAACTAATTACCAAAAGCAGCAAACACAGCGAGGACACAGCTAGGACAAGTAAGGATCTCTGTAGCGGAGCTGTAATGCTGCAAAGCGAAACTGGAGAGTCCAGAGTTCAAGTCCAGGGAGTAAAGTTCCTGACAGCAGATCTATGAGAAGTTCCGTGTTAGGTCTGTGTAGATTTCCAGCTTCTGGATGTCAACATTGTTTTTCCTTTTATTGAGACTTTGAGAACAGTGAGAAATAGAAACACAAAGTATATTAGAAAATTGTTCTTATTACACAATGATTATCATTTATTTACATAGAAATCAAAAATTATTTTATTCCTATTTAATCTTTTCTTCTCTGAAAAATAGTAAAAGCCTTAAACGATGTGGAGAAAATGATATTTTTGTTAGTCACAGATTCGGAGACACAATGTTCTGTAATATACGTATTTGATTTATGGAAATGAAAATCATTATCTGTAAACCACTTTTTTAACCAGGTTCATTTACTGACAACAGATGTAATTTTTATTATATTCAGCTGAAAGATCATCAACTCGGGCCAGAACTTGTCATCTATCGGTAGAAGAGTTTCTGTCACTGGATTCTATTCCTTTCTGTATTTCTTAGATTTCTGTACAGAAGAGTTTTTAATTTATTCAGGAGATTGCAGAAGATTTTTCACAACCATGTACATCAGTTATCTTTGCTTCCGTTAAAAAAAATTTTATTGCATTTTTGGATGCGCTGCGCACAACGTTGTGTTGTCAGGACCCATCAGGACCCGAGAAGGGCAAGTATAGGAACACTGTCTGCTGAGCCCTGTATCTAAAGTAAAATATTTATGGAACCTTGTAAAATGCTCATAAATGTTCAAAACAGAATCGCGGGGACGACCTGTCACTGATTAGCTAAAAGCACGGCCAATGAAAGAGGCCAAAACCACTAAATGGTGGGAATTGATGTCTTGAATTTCAATAGAAGATAATTTGCTTATTACCCAATAGAACATAGTGGGCCCCCTATTATTCCAGTGCACTAGACCTTGACCTACGTCACCCTTCCAACACTGGGGACCCAATCGGGACACTGGTTTGCGCCCTTGTGTTCCCTATGCACATGGATCATCATCTATGAAGGGGATGTAAAGGATCTGCCGGACACAGCTTCTGTGTCGATGCCCGTGGTTAGTCAGTCTGCACCTGCTCCTAAGTCTGATCGAGTGACCCCTCCTACCAATCAGGCTGGGAGGCTGAGGAGTGGGAGAGCCTATCACAGCCTGGCCAGATGGAGCTAGCTCCCGCCCTCTGTCTATTTATACCTTCACTTCCTGCTCCTCCTTTGCCTGTGATTCTCCTGTTTCCTGGCAGTGCTGCTGCTGCTTGAACTATTTGTCCCTGCTTCATATTGACCCTGGCTTACTGACTACTCTCCTGCTCTGCGTTTGGTACCTCGTACACTCCTGGTTTGACCCGGCTCGTTCACTACTCTCCTGCTCTGCGTTTGGTACCTCGTACACTCCTGGTTTGACTCGGCTCGTTCACTTCTCTTGTTGCTCACGGTGTTGCCGTGGGCAACTGCCCCATTTTCCTTAGCTTCTGTCTAACCATGTCTGTTTGTCTGTCGTGCACTTATTGAGCGTAGGGACCGTCGCCCAGTTGTACGCCGTCGCCTAGGACGGGCCGTTGCAAGTAGGCAGGGACTGAGTGGCGGGTAGATTAGGGCTCACCTGTCTGTCTCCCTTCCCCGTCATTACAGGGATTCTTCATCATTTCAGCGTGACACATACATAGTCCTGATGCCGAGCAGCGCCAGGGCCCTATATTCGATACAGCACTTCAAGGTCATCAGTGCTGCTTCACATAAAATATCCTGATACCGCCCGGCGTCATTACATTGTATGAGCCGTGTCATGCTGAGGGAGCCGGAGGGGAGAAGAGAAACGAAAAGATGAGCATAATTTTTTAATTTCTTTTATTAATTTTTTCTATCAAGAATGTAATAGGACGTGGGGGAGGGTAGTCTGATTGGGGGGACAAGGTACGAGGCCTAGCACGGGCCTCTATCTTACCACCCTTCATAGAGTTACATTTACGCCACCCAGAACCTGGAATATATTTTACTAAATTTTATGACAGTTTTCTGATGTAAATTATAATAAATGTGTCAGGCCGCTGTAACCATGCCCCTTTTTGAAAGCCACGCCCATTTTCTACGAAAGCGATGAAAGCGGTGTAAATAGGCCAAAAAGACAAAGACTTTTAGCCGTTTTGCGACTTTGCTACTCCAGAAAACTGGTGTAGAAAGGTTAAAATATGACCCCCTATATCGCCAAAGATACCTGGTCCTTTCACCATCTTGCCCCGGGACCTCCGCTTCCTTACATACTTATGATGGAGCCAATTATTCTGTGGTTGGTAAACAGCGGGACTCATGTTTATCGGGAAAAATGTTGGCGCTACTTAATGTTCATGTCTTACTTTACCATCATTGTGTCCAAGATGTTTCCAGAGTCTAGCAGCGCCGCTGTGCCCATCATATAGTGCCACATGCAGCTTCCTGGTACTGAACCCATCTCTGCCAACAGAGGAAGATGGCGGCTACAAGGGAGATCAGCGGCAGGAGCGCTCCTTGTCCAGGGTGAAGGGAATGGGCAGAATCTGTTCCTATGTAATAGTCTCTAGGTGTTGTCTGAATGACTGACATCAAACTCCTTGTGTATATGCAGATGTAGCAGCAGCGGTTGTGGCTCCGTACAATGTTATATTACACGTCTCAGCTGCTGCAGAACCTCTTTGACTCTTCCAGTTTAGCACACGATTCTATGGTCCGGAATTTTCTTGTATTACTGACGCCATACAACATTACAACCAAAAATTGTCATTTATAAGAGATGTTTTATTTAATGATGGATTTATATCCTGTGGTTGGTTTTATAGCGCCAGCATATAGTTTAGCGCTGTACAGGGATCATCATCCTTGACCTATCAGTATATTTTTTTAAGTGTGGGAGGAAACCGGAGTACCCGGAGGAAACCCACGCAAACACGGGGAGAACATACAAACTCCATGCAGATGTTGTCCTGGGTCAGATTGTATACGAGACCCCGATCCTGCATGGCAACAGCGCTAACCACTGAGCCACCGTGCCGCCCCAAAATATATGACATGACCATATTGTGGTGGAAGATAGAGATGTCACTTTCCACAGGTCTTCTGGATGACTTCTTCTATGTGCTGCCATCTTTGCTGGTTTTTATTCTGGCTGATGATGGAGCATGATGGCTACTGATGGATCTTCTCAGTTCTTGGTCACGAGGACCATCTTGTTGTGACAGGAGCCACACAAAAACCTCTCGGTGTCAAGAGACTCTGTCCATCGTCCAACTCTAGGGGGAGAAAAAGCTTATATTAAAGACAAATCCTAAAAACCCAAACAGATCCAGAATAAATGATGGAACCCCCTTATATTCTTTCTGTAGAGGCTAGTCTCCAGACAACAGTAAAGCAAGCAGTGGTGGTAACTAACCCATTATACATACTCAAGTATTACAGAAAAAGGGCAGAAATACTAGAACATGACCCCTCCAGCCTCAGGTCCGGTCTTTCTCTGCTTGACACAATGTTGGCTTTTATAACAGATGGCATCTTACCTGAATTGGCACCCTGAGCATTCATAGACCACCGGGTAGTGGATCTCATAATCATGGTGTTGTGTAATGGGTGGCAGCTCAGGGTGAGCCAGGTTGGCCTCCTCACAGTAGAACTTCCATAGCCGGCCATGGCAATCCTCCGCTCGTCCATCGATGATCCAGCAGGCAGCGTGACACATCTCATGGATCAATGTGTTTTTAACTCGTTCTGAAGACAGAGGAGGAAATAATTACAATCAGTATTAACGACACTTGGAAGATTTCACAGCAGCAGATCTAGAAATGGTCCATGATGTGACACCGACCTGCAGAATCGCAGACTTTGTCCGATAGTTGGATAATGGCGCTGCGATCCCCATTGTTATTAAGGAAGCCGGTGCGACCGCATGTTTTTCTCAGCCTTTTATTCCAGCTGATGTCCATGTGTTCAGGAAGCTACAGAAGAAGGAAGGAGAAAATCTAGAAATATGACAGAGACACCTTTACATCTATGATACACGGAGGTTTTCTGACCGTATACCTGATTGTCAAAGACGCTCTGGTTGTAGAACTCGTACAGACGTCTTGTCAGCTCCTGTTTGTTCTGATGGAAATTGGTCACATATTTGGATCTGGGAGAAGTCAGGTCTCTCAGGAAACAGTTATTGATGGGACGCTCCTGTCTCCTGATAATAAAACATAATAGAAGTTCACATATTAATAATGGAAATATTCTAAGAACATACACAATATGGAAACACACATAAAAGCTTATCTGAGAGTAATTATACTGCCACCTAGTGACCAGATAACATGAACTAGATAACATGGTTTATAGAGAAATACTCTACCTTGTCTCCTTCTGCAAAAAGCTGAATGGAGAATTGGGCTCTGGAAAATACAAAAAAATAGCGTCATATACTTATCAGTAATTCAGTTTTCCTAATCAAGAAAAAAAATCTTTATTGTATACCTGACTCTATATGTAACAGGGAAGGACCAAAGAAACCATCATCATCCTCAAGGCTACTTGGAGACCTTGGAATAGGCGGGTGAGACTGGAATAACGAAACATAAGACTAAAACAATTAAAATGAAGGAGAAGAAACAATGTAAAAGTGTAACTAAATACTGTAGAGAAGTGACCGCCGACCTGATGTAGATTCTCATCACTGCCGCTGTCCTGTGTGTCCGACTCAAAAATCTCACGGCACTTTTTTTTGACCAATAACTATGAAGGAAAAAATAAAAAAAGTTACTATCTTACCTTTATAATCCCATAAATTTCAATCACAAATAGAAATACGAAGTAAAACATCTTCTCATTCTCCTGGATAAAAGGGCGGCTTTTAAATAATTTCCCCTGCTTCCCCCAAGTTACCCCAGTCTGGCACTAGTATAAGGATGGAGCTGGCACTGGTGTTGCTGCGTTTATACCCCGGTCACAGCTTGTAAACTAGAATATTGCTGTGATTTTTCTGGAGAATGGGCTGTATATACTAGGAGTGTGGCTGTAATACGGCTTTATATTACATGCACCATATTAATGTGCCATAGACAACATTGTGTAAAGCCGCCACTCACCTGGTCGTCACTGCCGCCGTCCTCTGTATCAGATTCTATAATAAAGCAACGTTTGCGCTTCTTATTTAACATTTTTGCACAATTCTAAAGCAAAAATCTCTCTCCACAAATTCTATCACCCTCAGCGGATGTGTCCGGAACTGGAACTTTTATCATCTCTTCATATTGTGACATCATCATGACATGTGTGGAATCACTGATATTGTGACATCATGACTTGAGTGACATTTTGGACTGTAATGTGTATGTATGTATGTGTATGTTTATATGTATGTATGTATGTATGTATGTGTGTGTGTATATATATATATATATATATATATATATATGCCTTTCTTTTGTGTGTATATACACTACCGTTCAAAAGTTTAGGGTCACTTAGAAATTTCCTTATTTTTGAAAGAAAAGCACAGTTTTTTTCAATGAAGATTACATTAAATTAATCAGAAATACACTCTATACATTGTTAATGTGGTAAATGACTATTCTATCTGCAAACGTCTGGTTTTTAATGCAATATCTACATAGGTGTATATAGGCCCATTTCCAGCAACCATCACTCCAGTGTTCTAATGGTACATTGTGTTTGCTAACTGTGTTAGAAGGCTAATGGATGATTAGAAAACACTTGCTTGAAAACCCTTGTGCAATTATGTTAGCACCGCTGTAAACAGTTTTGCTGTTTAGAGGAGCTATAAAACTGACCTTCATTTGAGCTAGTTTAGAATCTGGAGCATTACATTTGTGGGTTCGATTAAACTCTCCAAATGGCTACAAAAAGAGAGCTTTCATGTGAAACTCGACAGTCTATTCTTGTTCTTAGAAATGAAGGCTATTCCATGCGAGAAATTGCCAAGAAACTGAAGATTTCCTACAACGGTGTGTACTACGCCCTTCAGAAGACAGCACAAACAGGCTCTAACCAGAGTAGAAAGAGAAGTGGGAGGCCCCGCTGCACAATTGAGCAACAAGACAAGTACATTAGAGTCTCTAGTTTGAGAAATAGACGCCTCACAGGTCCTCAACTGGCAGCTACATTAAATAGTACCCACAAAACGCCAGTGTCAACATCTACAGTGAAGAGGCGACTCCGGGATGCAGGCATTCAGGGCAGAGTGGCAAAGAAAAAGCCATATCTGAGACTGGCTAATAAAAGGAAAAGATTAATATGGGCAAAAGCACACTGACATTGGACAGAGGAAGATTGGAAAAAAGTGTTATGGACAGACGAATCGAAGTTTGAGGTGTTTGGATCACACATTTGTGAGACGCAGAACAACTGAAAAGATGCTGGAAGAGTGCCTGACGCCATCTGTCAAGCATGGCGGAGGTAATGTGATGGTCTGGGGTTGCTTTGGTGCTGCTAAATTGGGAGATTTGTACAAGGTAAAAGGGATTTTGAATAAGGAAGGCTATCACTCCATTTTGCAACGCCATGCCATACCCTGTGGACAGCGTTTGATTGGAGCCAATTTCATCCTAGAACAGGACAATGACCCAAAGCACACCTCCAAATTATGCAAGAACTATTTAGGGAAGAAGCAGGCAGCTGGTATTCTATCTGCAATGGAGTGGCCAGCGCAGTCACCAGATCTCAACCCCATAGAGCTGGTGTGGGAGCAGCTTGACCGTAGGGTACGCAAGAAGTGCCCATCAAGCCAATCCAACTTGTGGGAGGGGCTTCTGGAAGCATGGGGTGAAATTTCTCCCGATTACCTCAGCAGATTAACAGCTAGAATGCCAAAGGTCTGCAATGCTGTAATTGCTGCAAATGGAGGATTCTTTGACGAAAGCAAAGTTTGAAGGAGAAAATTATTATTTCAAATAAAAATCATTATTTCTAACCTTGTCAATGTCTTGACTATATTTTCTAGTCATTTTGCAACTCATTTGATAAATATAAGTGTGAGTTTTCATGGAAAACACAAAATTGTCTGGGTGACCCCAAACTTTTGAACGGTAGTGTATATATATTTATATATAGTCTGTATATTCATACATATATATATATATGTATATGTATGTATATAGGGATCAAAGCTCAATTACCCAATGTTACAATTAAAATATCAATTATACAATAAAGAGCAAAAATTCATAAGATACAGTACAACACATACCATAATGGATATCAATAAAGTGCAATAGTGACAGTAACACCATATCATGAAAAAATTGTAATACATAAACATTAAAAATACTCACATACAATGGTGTTTATAATCGTAACTGGTATATATAAAAATAATTGGTACCATGCCATTCATATTAGATTGATTACAAAAGAGGCCGTCACTCACCAGACCAGGAAAACAAATAGATATACTTCAGCTCAATAGCTGTACATGCCGGCGTTCACACCGTCACACTGCGCATGTCCGCCACAAGTCTCATTCGTTGGGCAAAAATAGATCCCCTGACTGATGGATGGAACGCAATGAGATCACCTCATTAATATTCACTGGAGACAGCCTCCGGGATGAAAGAAAGGTGCGCAGGCGCACTACATATATCGTTCCAAACTCCACCATATTAACTGATGGCCTTAACGTCCTGTCACTCTAAACGCTCCCACAAGTAGGAATCCGTGCTAGAAGTGTCATCACCATATCTCCCCATATTGCGGCGCGCATCAACTCCATTAGTCAAGCGCACATAGCGTGGCCATAGGTGTAAAGGATCTGCCAGGCACAACTTCTGTGTATACTCCCATAGGTAATCAGTCTGCACCTGAGTCTATGTCTCTGAGACTGACTCCATCTTCTACCACTCAGGATGGCAGGCTTAGGAGTGGGAGAGCCTATCGCAGATTGGCCAGACGGAGCTAGCACCCGCCCTCTGTCTATTTATACCTGCCTTTCCTGTCCCTCTTTTGCTTGTGATTCTTCTCGTGTGGTTTCCTGGCCCAGCTACAGCTTCTAACTATTTGATCCTGCTCCATACTGACTACTGACTTACTGACTACTCTCCTGCTCTGCGTCTGGTACCTCGTGCACTCCTGGTTTGACTCGGCTCGTTCACCACTCTTGTTGCTCACGGTGTTGCCGTGGGCAACTGCCCCTTTCCCTTTGCTTTGTGTTCCCTTGTCTGTTTGTCTCGTGCACTTACTGAGCGTAGGGACCGCCGCCCAGTTGTACCCCGTCGCCTAGGGCGGGTCATTGCAAGTAGGCAGGGACAGAGTGGTGGGTAGATTAGGGCTCACTTGTCCGTTTCCCTACCCCCGTCATTACATAATCACAAGCCCATATACCTAGTCTGCAATGCTCCCTGACACTACTATGGACCCCCTTGAGACTCTGTCCCAGCAAATGCAGAGTCTCTCCCTACAGGTCCAGGCCCTGGCTCAGAGGGTCAACCAGCCTGACGCTACCATGGTAGTGCCCCTCACCTCACCTCTTGAACCCCACCTCAAGTTGCCTGACCGGTTCTCAGAGGACCGGAGGACTTTTCTCTCCTTTCGGGAGAGTTGTAGGCTCTACTTTCGCTTAAAGCCTCATTCCTCTGAGAGCCAGCGGGTGGGTATATTTATGTCCCGGCTCCAGGAAGGGCCCCAAGAGGGGGCCTTCTCCTTGGCTCCTGACGCCCCTGAACTTTCCTCCGTTGATCGTTTATTTTCTGCTGTCGGACTCATTTATGACAAGACTGACAGGACTGCCTTTGCCGAGAGTCAGCTGGTGACCTTACGTCAGGGTAAGAGACCTGTTGAGGAGTATTGTTCTGACTTTAGGAAGTGGTGCGTAGCTTCTCGGTGGAATGACCCTGCCTTAAGGTGCCAGTTTAGGTTGGGTTTGTCGAACGCCCTGAAAGACCTGCTAGTTAGCTATCCCTCTTCTGACTCCCTAGACCAGGTTATGGCTTTAGCGGTACGACTTGACCGACGTCTCAGGGAACGACAGCTTGAACGTTTTTGTGTTTTCCCCTCTGACTCCCCCATGATGCCTCCCGAGGTCCCATTGCTTCGCTCTTCCACGGAAGACTCGGAGGTACCTATGCAACTCGGGGCCTCCATGTCCCCCCGACAACGTAGAGAGTTCCGCTGGAAGAATGGTCTCTGCTTCTATTGTGGAGATGACAAGCATCAAGTGAACACCTGTCCTAGGCGTAAGAATAAGCAGCCGGAAAACTTCCGTGCCTAAGTGATCATCAGGGAGGACACTTGGGCGCACAGGTATTTCCCGTAAATATGAAACGTAATAAAATCTTGCTTCCCTTTCAGGTCTCTTTTGGTGGTAGGTCTGCTACCGGCATTGCCTTCGTGGATTCAGGGTCTTCTGCTAATATCATGTCTGTGGAATTTGCTATGTCTCTAGCTATGCCTTTGATTGATTTGCCTAAACCTGTCCCGGTAGTGGGTATCGACTCCACTCCTCTTGCTAATGGTTATTTTACACAGCATACCCCTGTTTTCGAACTCCTTGTTGGCTCCATGCATTTGGAGCAGTGCTCTGTACTGTTGATGCAGGGATTATCGTCCGATTTGGTTTTAGGCCTTCCCTGGTTGCAGTTGCATAATTCCACGTTTGACTGGAATACTGGGGAGCTTACCAAATGGGGTAATGAATGCTTGACGTCATGTTTTTCTGTTAATTCTATTTCTCCCCCTGAGGAGGTGAACACGCTACCTGAGTTTGTTCAGGACTTCGCTGATGTTTTCTCTAAGGAGGCCTCCGAAGTGTTACCTCCTCATAGAGAATACGATTGCGCTATCAAATTGGTACCAGGAGCTAAGCTTCCTAAGGGTAGGATATTTAATCTTTCTTGTCCCGAACGTGAAGCCATGAGAGAGTATATCCAGGAATGCCTGACCAAGGGTTACATTCGCCCCTCTACTTCTCCGGTAGGTGCTGGCTTCTTCTTCGTAGGGAAGAAGGATGGTGGTCTTAGGCCATGCATTGACTACCGTAACTTGAATAAGGTCACTGTAAGGAACCAGTATCCCCTTCCTTTCATTCCTGATCTCTTTAATCAGGTTCAGGGGGCCCAATGGTTCTCTAAGTTTGATCTACGGGGGGCGTATAACCTTATCCGCATCAAAGAGGGGGATGAGTGGAAGACTGCGTTTAACACGCCCGAAGGTCATTTCGAATACCTCGTCATGCCCTTTGGGTTGTGTAATGCTCCTGCGGTCTTCCAGAATTTCATAAATGAGATTTTGAGAGATTACCTGGGGGTGTTTATTGTAGTGTACCTTGATGACATACTGGTGTTTTCCAAGGACTGGTCCTCCCACATTGAGCATGTCAGGAAGGTGCTCAAGGTCCTTCGGGAAAACAAACTGTTTGCGAAAACCGAAAAATGTGTGTTTGGGGTACAGGAGATACCATTTTTGGGTCAAATCCTCACTCCTCATGAATTCCGCATGGACCCCGCCAAGGTCCAGGCTGTGGCGGAATGGGTCCAACCTGCCTCCCTGAAGGCGTTACAGTTTTTTTGGGGTTTGCTAATTATTACAGGAGATTTATTGCTAACTTCTCGGTCATCGCTAAGCCTCTTACGGACCTCACTCGCAAAGGTGCTGATCTCCTCCACTGGCCTCCTGAGGCTGTCCAGGCTTTTGAGGTCCTTAAGAAGTGCTTTATCTCGGCCCCGGTGCTGGTTCAGCCCAACCAAATGGAGCCATTTATCGTGGAAGTTGACGCATCCGAGGTGGGAGTGGGGGCTGTCTTGTCCCAGGGTACCAGGTCCCTCACCCATCTCCGTCCCTGTGCCTACTTCTCCAGGAAGTTTTCACCTACTGAGAGTAACTATGATATTGGCAACCGCGAACTCTTAGCCATTAAATGGGCATTTGAAGAGTTGCGCCACTTCCTGGAGGGGGCTAGGCACCAGGCAACGGTCCATACCGACCACAAGAATCTGGTTTTCCTAGAATCTGCCCGGAGGCTAAACCCGAGACAAGCTCGATGGGCGCTATTTTTTACCAGATTCAACTTTTTGGTTACCTATAGGGCTGGGTCTAAAAATATTAAGGCCGATGCACTGTCGCGTAGCTTCATGGCCAGCCCTCCTTCGGAGGAAGATCCTGCTTGTATTTTGCCTCCTGGTATAATCATTTCTTCTATTGATTCTGATTTAGTCTCTGAAATTGCGGCTGATCAAGGTTCAGCTCCCGGGAACCTTCCTGAGGACAAGTTGTTTGTTCTCCTGCAATACCGGCTAAGGGTACTTAGGGAAAATCATGACTCTGCACTATCTGGTCATGCAGGCATCCTGGGTACCAAACACCTCATTGCCAGAAACTATTGGTGGCCTGGGTTGCCTAAAGACGTTAAGGCCTACGTCGCCGCTTGTGAGGTTTGTGCTACGTCCAAGACTCCCAGGTCCCGACCAGCGGGCTTACTACGTTCTTTGCCCATTCCCCAGAGACCTTGGACCCATATCTCCATGGATTTTATCACCGATTTGCCTCCATCTCAAGGCAAGTCGGTGGTGTGAGTGGTAGTAGACCGTTTCAGTAAGATGTGCCACTTTGTGCCCCTCAAGAAACTACCCAACGCCAAGACGTTAGCTACCTTGTTTGTCAAACACATCCTGCGTCTCCATGGGGTCCCTGTCAATATTGTTTCGGACAGAGGGGTACAATTTGTTTCATTGTTTTGGAGAGCCTTCTGTAAAAAGTTGGAGATTGATCTGTCCTTCTCCTCTGCCTTCCGTCCTGAAACTAATGGCCAAACTGAGAGGACTAATCAATCTCTAGAACAATATTTAAGGTGTTTTATCTCTGACTGTCAATATGATTGGGTCTCATTCATTCCCCTCGCCGAATTTTCCCTTAATAACCGGGTCAGTAACTCGTCAGGGGTCTCCCCCTTTTTCTGTAATTTTGGGTTTAATCCACGGTTCTCCTCCGTTTCATATGGTAGTTCCAACAATCCCGAGGTAGAGGTCGTTCATCGGGAACTGTGCACAGTCTGGGCCCAGGTTCAGAAGAACCTATAGGCATCCCAGAGCGTACAAAAAACTCAGGCTGATAGAAGACGTTCTGCTAACCCCTTGTTTATGGTCGGGGATCTGGTGTAGTTATCGTCTAGGAACTTGCGCCTTAAGGTCCCGTCCAAGAAGTTTGCTCCCCGGTTTATTGGGCCGTATAAGGTCATTGAAGTCCTCAATCCTGTCTCATTCCGACTGGAGATGCCCCCATCTTTTCGAATACACGACGTGTTTCATGCCTCCCTCCTTAAACGCTGCTTGGCTCCCTCGAGGAAACCTCCTGTTCCCGTTCTCACCCCTGAGGGGGTGGAATTCGAGGTGGCCAAGATTGTGGACAGCAAGATGGTCCAAGGCTCCCTCCAGTACCTGGTCCATTGGAGAGGATACGGGCCTGAGGAGAGGACTTGGGTACCCGCCCGGGATGTTCACGCTGGGGTGTTGGTCAGGAAGTTCCACCTTCGTTTCCCCAATAAACCAGGTCCACTTAGAAAGGGTCCGGTGGCCCCTCATAAAAGGGGGGGGTACTGTAAAGGATCTGCCAGGCACAACTTCTGTGTATACTCCCATAGGTAATCAGTCTGCACCTGAGTCTATGTCTCTGAGACTGACTCCATCTTCCACCACTCAGGATGGCAGGCTTAGGAGTGGGAGAGCCTATCGCAGCCTGGCCAGACGGAGCTAGCTCCCGCCCTCTGTCTATTTATACCTGCCTTTCCTGTTCCTCCTGTGCTTGTGATTCTTCTCGTGTGGTTTCCTGGCCCAGCTACAGCTTCTAACTATTTGATCCTGCTCCATACTGACCCTGGCTTACTGACTACTCTCCTGCTCTGCGTCTGGTACCTCGTGCACTCCTGGTTTGACTCGGCTCGTTCACCACTCTTGTTGCTCACGGTGTTGCCGTGGGCAACTGCCCCTTTCCCTTTGCTTTGTGTTCCCTTGTCTGTTTGTCTCGTGCACTTACTGAGCGTAGAGACCGCCGCCCAGTTGTACCCCGTCGCCTAGGGCGGGTCGTTGCAAGTAGCGGGTAGATTAGGGCTCACTTGTCCGTTTCCCTACCCCCGTCATTACAATAGGAGTATTTATACTCGTACCATAACTCGATTTAAGAAAACAATGTGAAAGTGCTCCATACCGCTAGGACAACATATGTCCGGTCTATGCCCATATGGAGGGCACAACAGTACTAGGGCTGGTTACCCTCTGTCCCCAGTGCAGACATACCAAACGTTCGGCACTACTGTCCTGCTGGTCAATCACTCTGACAATCTGTAGCTATATAACTCACATAGTGGCATATGGTGAAAACCTGATTGGTATCCAAGGTCCAAATAGAAAATACATCCACCTCATCAGTACTATAAAGAAGTCATTTATTGGAGAAACCTGGAGAAACGAAACAATCTGAATATCTGAAATATCAAAGATTAACAAAAAGGAAAAAAAACTGACCCTTTACCACCAAGAAACGGCACATGAATAGAATTCTATATGAACAGAGACCTAGGCAAGGGAACCCTAAGGCCCCAAGCACATGGCGTGCCCGACGGCTGTCTGCATTTTTGGCCCGTGCTCCCATACAAAGTATGGGATATGGGCAATAAAAAGCAAAAGATACGACATGTCCTATAATTTGCAGTACATTTCTATGACCCCGACACCTTCCCGTAAATAAATGGAAAGGTGTCCGTGGACAATAGAAGAGAAGGGTTCCGCAATTACCGACAATTTCTACGGTCATGTGCATGGGGCCTAAGGGGTACATCCAACTAGGTGCATTCAACGCTACTATAATAGAAGATCCCCCCTTTTTTTATGTTACTACTGAAACACATTCAAAGGGTATATAAAATTTCTTTACCGCTCAACGGCACCGAGAACCACAGTCCAACTTACAATCTTATGGACGTTTCTGCTCAGTCCACAAGCAATAGACAATCTACAATCCAGAAAAGGTGTGTGCAGTTGTTCTGGTCCTTGTAGTTCCACGGAGCTCTGCACCCTCTCCCGATGTTCGAGCTCCAGGCAGGATCAATTCTAGAACTCCGAAAGAAAAAGGAGAAATAGTGCAACACCCTCTGTTTTTTTTTTGCAACACGCAAGATTTATTTCATAATTACAGAAAGTAGAAGAATTAAAAGCATAAATGATACAAATAAAACCAAGAGCAGCACGTCAAACAGTCTCGCCCAACCCTGGGTTTCACCCTTCCGGCTTCCTCTGGGGCATAAGTGACGTACCAAATAATCATGACTTAAATTGCTGCTCAAGCATTTATATAAATGTGCAATATAATATAACAACACAAATAATACATCATCAATCAACAAAATAAAAGAAAAAATCATCAACATATACACAAATATATAAAACGCATTATATCAGGTACATAAAAGATCAACATATCTAAATATATAAAAATATATGTATAAAAATCCTCCTAGTCCATATCTTCTATGTATAAAAAACAACCTCAACTTTTCATGTAATGAAATGTTAATAGGAAAATGACATATCTTAATACCCCTAAACTAAGCACTTTCAAATTTGCAGCTATTGCCATACCCAATACTAATCTCCCCACCGATTGGAATCATAAATTGCTTAAACCAATCACAAGCTAGCTTAGAAAATCCAACTATTCTCATTGAGAAAAACGGGGCAGGACATAAACAGCAATCTATCACAGCCGGGAAGTTACTACAAGAAAACGGAGAGGTGAATTCAGCACCACGATGCTGTCCACATAGACATCAATGGAAAGAAATAGAGTCGCGTATTCAGCGCTATTGTAAGTGACGCGTTCCGCACCACACTACTGTCCACGTGAAAATAGAGGTATTATTATTAAATCCAGATAGGAAAAAATTAGAACAAGATAACCTATTCAACACCACATTACTGTCCACAAGTACATTAACCCCTTAAGGACGCAGCCTAGTTTGGGCCTTAAGGCTCAGAGCCCATTTTTGAAATCTGACATATTTCACTTTATGTGGTAATAACGTCGGAATGCTTAAAGGAACAGTGTCATCACAAATTATTTTTTTATATGTTAAAGATGTTAGTGCTTTATTAAAAACGTTTATATTTATTTGTGTGTTTGTGTTTTACTTTTTCTTATTTTTACACTTTTTCTTCCCTATGGGGGCTGCCATTTTTTGTTCCATTTCTGTATGTGTCGATTAACGACACATACAGACATGGAATACGGCAGCCACAGTCCCATAGGGACTGCGAACGGGTCCCGTCCCATTCACTTCTGTGTACGGCGTCTGTGTGGGAACTGCGCATGCGCCGCTCCCACACAGTCCAATTTGAAATTGGCGCCGTCCGGCGCCATTTTCCTGTGGACCGGAAGTCGCGGCCGGACAGTAATATTACTACTTCCGGTCGCGGCTTCCGGACTTGTGCACTTGGACCAGCGGCAGCAGACGGTGCGGACGGGCCGGAGGGAGCCGCGGCGGCAGGAGCAGGTAAGAGATTTCAATGTATGTTCGTGTTTGTGTGTGTTTACTACTGTATGTAAACCTACTACACTGTGTGTTAGCTCAAAAAATGGCGACACACAGTGTAGGAGGTTACACCGTTCAAACCCCTCGTTTATCCCGGCACTAGCCAGGATAAAGGAGGGGGGGATGCTGAGAGCTCACTAGAGCGAGGGCTTTTTACCCAATTTTGCAATGCTGCAATTTTGGGAATAGCTCCATCTAGTGACCAGAAATGGGAAATATTCTAAATTAGAATTAATTTATAATATTTCCTGACTCGTGAAAAAAATAAAAAAAATTTGAACAATGTTTAATCACCCACACACTAAATGTTTAATTAAAAAAAAAAAAAACATGTTTTTCTGGCAACACATTCCCTTTAAACCTATCCAAGTGATTCTGAGATTGTTTTCTCGTGACACTTTGGGCTTCATGTTCGTGGTAAAATTTGGTCGATATATTCAGTGTTTATTGGTGAAAAATTGCAAAATTTAGAGAGAATTTAGAAAAAATAGAATTTTTCAGAATTTAAATGCATCTGCTTGTAAAACAGACGGTTATACCACCCAAAATAGTTACTAGTTCACATTTCCCACATGTCTACTTTAGATTGGCATCGTTTTTTGAACATTCTTTTACCTGTTCAGTTCTGAAGGGGCTTTGAGGGGCCTATGTATTAGAAACCCCGATAAAACACCCCATTTTAAAAACTAGACCCCTCAAAGTATTCAAAACAGCATTTAGAAAGTTTTTTAACCCTTCAGGCATTTCACAGGAATTAAAACAAAGTGGAGGTGAAATTTGCAAATTTCATTTTTCTTGCTGATCTTCAATTTTATTCAATTTTTTTTGTGAAACACAGAAGGTTTTACCAGAGAAACACTACTAAATATGTACTGTCCAGATTCTGCAGTTTTTAGAAATGTCCCACTTGTGGCTCTACTGCGCTCGTGGAATAAAACACAAGCCCTAGAAGCAAAGAAGCACCTAGTGCATTTTGAGGCCTCTTTTTTTATTAGAATATATTTTAGGCAGCATGCCAGGTTTGAAGAGGTGTTGAGGTGCCAAAACAGTAGGAATCCCCCAATAGTGACCACATTTTGGAAACTACACCCCTCAAGGAATTCATTTATGGTTGTTGTTATCATTTTGACCACACTGTTTTTTCACAGCACCTATTTGAATTGGTCTGTGAAATAAAAAAAATGAATTTTTTTTCAATAAGATGTCATTTGTGATCAAAATGTCCTATTTTCACAGGGAACAAAATACCCCAGTTTGTTGCCCAATTTGTTCTGAGTGCGGCAATACCCCATTTGTGGTGATAAACTGCCGTTTGGGCCCATGGGTGGGCTCAGAAGGAAAGGAGCGCTATGTGTTTGGTGGAGTCCAGATTTTACTGGATTGGTTTTAGGGTGCCATGTCGCATTTGCAGAGCTCCAGAGGTATCAAAGCAATGGAAACCCACCAGAAGTGTCCCCATTTTGGAAACTACACCCTTCAAACAATTCATTTATGGGTAATGTGACTATTTAGACCCCATAGTTTCTTCACAGAACTTATTTGAATTGGTCTGGGAATTTAAAAAAAATATATTTTTACCAATAATATGTAGTTTTAGCTCAAAATTTCTTATTTTCACAAGAAATAAAATACCCTAATTTTGTTGCCCAATTTGTCCTGAGTGCGGCAATACCCCATTTGTGGTGGTAAACTGACGTTTGGGCCCATGGGAGGGCTCAGAAAGAAAGGAGCGCTATTTGTTCTTTGGAGTCCAGATTTTTCTGGATTGGCTTTCGGGTGCCATGTCGCATTTGCAGAGCCCCAGAGGTATCAAAGCAATGGAAACCCACCAGAAGTGACCCCATTTTGGAAACTACACCCCTCAAGGAATTCATTTATGGTTGTTGTTATCATTTTGACCACACAGTTTTTTTCACAGCACCTATTTGAATTGGTCTGTGAAATAAAAAAAATGAAATTTTTTCCAATAAGATGTAATTTTTGCTCAAAATTTCTTCTTTTCACAGGGAGCAAAATACCCCATTATGTTGCCCAATTTGAGGCATTCATCTAGAGGTGTAGTAAGAATTTTGACCGGAGACATACACCCCATAAATTGTAATGTGGGTTCTCACGGGTACGTCAATACCCTCAATGTGGCTATTATCAGCTGCCTGGGCACGCAGCAGGGCTCAGAAGGGAAAGACGAGGGGGGATAAGCTGTGCGGAGTGCATCAGGGTAAGTAAAACTGGGGTAGATTAAAAATCAAGGGATGTATGATACATTTTGAAGCACTCTTTCATACGGAGCCTTAGTTTTTCGGGACACGTGTCACATAGATTTATTGTGTCCTTCCTTATCCACCTCTTATAGCAGACTTTGTACCTCTTTTGACTTTTTCCTTTCTTGCCAGTTTGGGGAACTTCTCCTGGAAAGTGTTGCCCTGGTACGATGCGTGTGGCACCCGCTTCCATAAGTACTGGGTGCCCCCCTTCTTGGTTAATAAAAATTTGTTTCTTGATAACCTCTTGAAATTCCAGGAAAGTTCCCGTCTGGCCTGTACATCGATGTAACACGTACGCATTGTACAATGCCATCTGTATGATGTGCCCGGCCAGCTTCTTATACCACACCGCATGGCACCGTAGGACTTGATCTGACAAGTCCACCCCTCCCATGTACCTACTGTAGTCCAGGATGCAGTCTGGTTTGGGGGTCTCTGTACTGGTACCTCGTACAGGTACATGGGTACTGGTGTGGCATCTCTCTTGTCCTTGTACTTGACACACAATATGTTGCTGCTAGATTGTGCCCTGCTCTCACCCCTTCTGAGTGTTTGCCCTGCAAAGGGAGGGCTCTCAGGTTTCTTCTAGCAGTGCCGCATGCCGCAGGACTTCTGGAAGCGAGGCAGTTGAAGAGTGGGACGCTGGTATAAAAATTATCCAGGTAGGGGTGGTAACCCTAGTCCAGCAGTGGGTGCACCAAATCCCACACAATTTTTGCATTAACTCCCAGTAAGGGGGGGCATTCTGGGGGCTGAATACTGGTATCCTTCTCTTCATATATCCTACATTTGTAGGTATACCCTCATGCACTCTCGCACAGCTTATACATCTTCACGCCATACCTTGCCCTCTTACCCGGCAGGTACTCGCGGAATTGAAGCCTCCTTTTAAAATCTACCAAGGACTCATCAATAGAAATACACTTCTCGGGGGTGTATGCTTGGGAAAACCGGGCACTGAAACGGTCCAATAGGGGTCTCCGTTTATACAAACGGTCAAAACTTGGGTCATCTCGGGGTGGGCACGGCTCATTATCAGTATAATGTAAGAAGCGAAGTATTGCCTAATTTATTTATTTTTTTTGGTTACAGTTCAGTTCTGAAGTTGCTTTGAGGGGCCCATATATTAGAAACCCCTATCAAACACCTCATTTTAGAAACTAGACCCCTCAAAGTATTTACAACAGCATATAGAAAGTTTATGAACTCTTTAGGTATTTCACAGAAATGTAGAGCAAAGTAGAGGTGAAATGTGAATTTTTTTTTTGCCAGAAAATCCTTTTTATACCATACTTTTTTATAACACAAAAGATTTTTCCAGAGAAACGCAACTCAATAATTATTACCCAGATTCTGCCGTTTTGAGAAATATCCCACATGTGGCCCTAGTGCAGTAATGGACTGAAGCACCGGCCTCCGAAGCAACGGAGCACCTAGAGGATTTAGAGCCCTCCTTTTTATTAGGCACCATGTCCGGTTTGAAGAGGTCTTGTGGTGCCAAAACAGTGGAAACCCCCCAAAAGTGACCCCATTTTGGAAACTAGACCCCTTGAGGAATTCATTGTAGTTTTCTTGGGGTGCATGCGACTTTTTGATCAGTTTTTATTCTATTTATAAGTGGCACGGTGACTAAAAAACAGCAATTCTACTATTGTTTTTTTATTCTATTTTTTTTACAGCGTTCACCGTGTGCTATAAATGACATTCACTTTATTCTGCGGGGCGATACGATTATGGCGATACCAGATGTTTATAGTTTTTTTTTATGTCTTATGGCGTTTCCACAATAAAATACGTTTTGTAAACAATCATTCACTTTTTGTGTTACCTTATTCTAAGCGCCAGAACTTTTTTATTTTTCAATCAATAAAGCCGTGCGAGGACTTATTTTTTGCGTAACGAACTGTAGTTTCGATCAGGACCATTTTTAGGTACATGCGACTTTTTGATGTCTTTTTATTCCATTTTTTGGGAGGTGAAGTGACCAAAGAATTGTGATTGTGGTACGGCTTATTATTATTTTATTTTACAGCGTTCACCACGCGGGATAAATAACGAAATAATTTTGTAGTTCAGGCCGTTACGGACGCGGCGATACCAATTATGTATAGTTTATTTGTTTGTTTATACATTTTTATTAATAATAAAGGACTGATAAGGGAAAAAGGGGGATTTTTACTTTTATTACTTTTAAATCTTTTATTTTCTTATTTTTACACATCGTTTTTTAACTTTTTTTTAACTTTATTACTTTGTCTCATCCGTAGTGCAGTATATTAGAGCTGTCAGCTACTCACTGACAGCAAGCATAGGGGGTCCTTACTTCGTCAGGACCCACTAGGCTTCCGTCTATGGCATAGCCGGACGCCATTGTTTGGTGTCCGGTTGCCATAGTCACCATCGCCAGCCGCTATCGTATAGCAGGCTGGCGATTGTAGCTTAACCCCTAAAAAGCCGTGATCGCTATTGAACACGGCTTTCAGGAGTTAATCAGCGGGGACACAGCGATCGGTCCCCGCTGTAGGAGCTGCGGCAGCTGCTGTACGAGACAGCAGCTGCCACAGCTCCTGTATGTGTTGGGAGGACGGCCGAAATGGCCGTTACTCCCGCGACGTACTATTAGGTCATGGAGCGCGAACGCTATGGTTACCATGACCTAATAGTACGTCCAGGAGCGGGAAGGGGTTAATGGATATATTGTTATTACATCGAGATGAAAAATATATATATATAATCACGCTTTCTGCACCACCATGAATGAATATAGTGGCATATTTAGCATTACAATGCTATCCACAAAGAGATAAATAGACGTTGGATTGTTAAATCACGAAGAAGAAGACACTCCGTCCTGGTTTCATCTACATAAATCAATTTACACGGACGCTGCGACACATGTATGACATCACCTTTACAGGTACGAAATGTATTGATATTAAAAACCTCACCTGTTCCAGGAATCCAGATGAATAAAGGAGTCTCTCCCTCTATCATCATGGGACAGTTCTCACACAACATACAAGGGATTATGTCCGTCTCAACTAATTGGTCTCTCAAGTTGCATGGCCTAATATATGTGTGTGTATGTATATATGTAGGTGGGTAGCGGCTTTCGAGACCCCAATCCATGTCCGAGTCAAATAATAAACCGCAAAGTCGCAGCCCTCCAGCAGATATTCTATCTTAATATTGGTTTATTCATATACGATGCTTTATGGATGAATAAATCACTATTTATATTGAAGCTCTGCTGGAGGGCTGCGACTTCTTTGCGTTTATATAAATATATATATATACAGGGGGTGCATAAGAAGGTATACAGCTTAAATAATAGGTGAATATAATAATAGTTATACAGTTTATGGCCTCATCCACATGTAATTACGGACCAATTCACTTCTATTGACCACGGACACCTTCCCATATGTTTGCGGGAAGGTGTCCGGGCTGTAGAGAGCCTCCGCAAAAGATAGGGCATGTCCTATCTTTTGCTTTTTATGGATAACGCTCACATACTCTGTATGGGAACACGGGCCGAAAATACGGGTGGATAAATCCCCAAATGTAAAAGTCCATCAGGGTAAAGTCTGATGATCGTGGTGGCCTCTCAACTGGGCCTCGTCTACCTATCCACCTATTGGGTAATTTTTCATCAAAAAAATTACGCACCGCTAAAGCAAAGTGAGGAGGGCTCCATCTTGCTGGATATAGAAGTCTTCATTTTCATGCTCCATCTACAGTTGTGGTATTACATTTTCTTGGAGCATGATAAGGTCCAGGTCTGATGTAACCGTTGTATTGTGGAAGATGGGTCGAATTACCCCTTTACATGAAAGGGCCGCCCAAACTGTAACCCCAGGGAGACACATCTGTTCTTCAATTGTTGCAAGGAGGTTTTCTGTTGAGTAATAAACACAGTTGTGACTATTAACAGCATCAGAAAAGTCTGCAGTTGGCTTCATCGGACCAAGTTATAGTGACATCTGATAGAGCTCTTCAGAAATAAAATAGTTTTAGACTGTTTAAAAAATCTTTCTCTGTAGAGATATATACCTACTTATGCACACCCCTGTATAAATAAAGATATCAAGATATATATTCTGTAGATAGATAAATAGATAGATGATAGATAGATAGATAGATAGATAGATAGATAGATAGATAGATAGATAGATAGATAGATAGATAGATAGATAGATAGATAGATAGATAGATAGATAGATAGATAGATGCCACTTGACGGCTGGGCACTCCGCCACAATCGGGTAATTTCTCTCTGCTGGTGACAGCTTTCTACTCAAGTACATCACCGGATGTTCTTCTCCGTTCACCACCTGTGACAACACTGCACCCAGTCCTACATCTGAAGCATCGGTCTGAACAATAAAGTCTTTCTTAAAATCGGGAGCTATCAGAACCGGTTGTTGACACAATGCCGATTTTAGTACTGTAAAGATTTCCTCCAACTCAGGAGTCCAGTGTACTGCAGTAGGCCAAGACCCTTTTGTTAGGTCAGTAAGTAGTGCTGCAAGGGTGGCAAAATTTTGCAGAAACCGCCAATAGTAGCCCACAATGCCCAAAAATGTTCTCATCTGTTTTTTTTAAGTGGGAAGTGGCCACTTTTGAATTGTCTCAACCTTGTTTAACTGAGGTTTAATCATTCCTCTGCCCACAATATATCTAAGATACTCGGCTTCCTCTAAGCCTATGGCACATTTTTCAGAATTAGCTGTGAATCCGGCCTTTCTGAGGGAGTTGAAATGTTGCCGGTGTCTCCCTGTAGTCCAAATGGCATACTGAAATGAGACATCTGGGGTAGAGAAGGCTGTCTTCTCTTTGGACTCCTTAGACAAAGGCATTTGCCAATAATCTTTAGTGAGATCTAGGGTTGTAATATACCGTGCTGGACCAATTCTTTAAATTCATTCATCAACCCTGGGCATGGAGTATGATTCAAATTTGGAGACCTCATTTAGATTCCTGAAGTCATTGCAGAACCTCCAAGTACCATTGGGTTTCGGAACCAGGACTATAGGACTGGACCACCTACTGGAGGATTCCTCAATGACACTGTAATGACGGGGTAAGGAGACAGACAGGTGAGACCTAATCTACCCGCCACTCAGTCACTGCCTACTTGCACGGCCCATCCTAGGTGATGGCGTACAACTGGGCGACGGTCCCTACGCTCACTAAGTGCACGACAGACCAACAGACAAGGGTACACAGAAGCTAAGGGAAATGGGGCAGTTGCCCACGGCAACACCGTGAGCAACAAGAGTAGTGAACAAGCCGAGTCAAACCAGGAGTGTACGAGGTACCAAACGCAGAGCAGGAGAGTAGTCAGTAAAGCCAGGATCAATCTGAAGCAGAGGTCAATAGTACTAGCAGGAGCAGCAGAGCCAGGAAACCAGACAGAATCACAGGCACTGGAGGAGCAGGAAATTAAGGTATAAATAGACCGAGGGCGGGAGCTAGCTCTGTCTGGCCAGGCTGTGATAGGTTCTCCCACTCCTCAGTCTCCCAGCCTGACTAGTAACAGATCGAGTCACTCTAACAGACCTAGGCACAGATGCAGACTGATTAACCACGAGCGTCGACAAAGAAGCTTTGTCAGGCAAATCCATTACAGACACCAAGCTCAAGCATTGTCCTTACTTCTGCTGCGACAGTTGTCGAGCTTCTGGGATTCGATAAGGACGTACGTTAACTCTGACATGGGGATCTGTAAGAATCTCATGTTGTATTACATTAGTTTTACCTGGTACCTCAGTAAATAAATCCCTATTTCCTTGGAGAAACTCCTTTACCTCTTGTTTTTGGGGTTGGGAGAAGTTGGCCGCCACTTTCACTTTTTTTATCTCATTGTCACAACCTTTTTTGGGCACTATCCCTGTGGACAATAACTCCCTCTCTTTCCAGGGCTTAATCAGGTTGGCATGATAAATTTGATATTGTTTTCTTTTAGATGGGTGAAACACTTTATAATTCACTGGGTCGCTTTTCTCTATAATTTCAAAGGGTCTTTCAAACTTGCTCTCTACCGTTGGGATGAGCACTAAGACGCGATCACCAGGGCTGAACTCATGGATTTTAGCAGGTTGATTGTATACCCGGCACTGAGCTTCCTGTGCTTGGAGAAAGTGCTGTCTGACTACGGGCATTATGGCCTGCATTCTGTCCTGCATTGGGGACACATGTTCCACCACAGTTTTATAAGGACTGACCTCTTTTTCCCAGGCTTCCTTAACCACGTCAAGCAGTCTACGTGGATGCCGACCATAGACCAATTCAAATGGTGAGAACCCAGTGGAGGCCTGTGGTACTTCACGGATAGAAAAAAGTAGATAAGGCAACAGCATGTCCCAATCTCGTCCATCTTTCCCCACCACCTTTTTTAACATGCCTTTGAGGGTCTTGTTAAACCTCTCGACCAGGACGTCTGTTTGAGGGTGTTAGACAGAAGTGCGCAACTGTCTAATCTTAAGCAACTTACACAATTCTTTCATTATTGTTGACATAAATTGGGTACCTTGGTCAGTCAGAAGTTCGTTTGGTAAGCCTGTTCTAGTAAACACCTGAAATAACTTTCTTGCAATTACTTTTGAAGAGGAGTTCCTCAATGGTATTGCCTCTGTGTACCGAGTTGCATAATCCAGGATATACTGGTGCCCTTTGGCCGATTTGACCAGGGGACTCACGAGATCCATCGCTATGCGCTCAAAGGGGGTCTCAATGATTGGAAGTGGGACTAAGGGGCTGTGGAAATTAGGCATTGGGTCACTCAGCTGGCAGGTAGGACAGGAACCAAAGAAGTATTTCACTTCTCTGTATACTCTGGGCCAGAAGAACCGCTGCAAGATGCGCTCCTGTGGTTTCTCCACCCCTAAATGTCCTCCTAAAACATGTGTGTGGGCCAGTTCCAGGACCTGGCGCCTGTAATTTTGCGGCACCACTAACTGCAGCTGCACCCCAATAGGACTGAACTTGGGCGGCAATGCAGGAGAGACCATCCGGTTTGGAGTGCCGGAGGGATTGACCTCCAAGATGATGTGAGAGAAACAGCAGTGGAGCGCTATGTTCCGCTCCGCTGCTAAGATAAGCCCAGCTAGGCTACACTGTGTTGTCGCGAGACCTCATTGGCTCGCATCCAGATCAGTTTATAGCTTGTCTGGGTATAGCGAAAAACTAGCTACATCCACAATGTTTGGAATTGTAGTGGACTATGTAGCTAAATGGCCCTATGGCCATGTTGTTGCACATTGGATTATTAAAAGTACTGAGCACCTGACGCGCGTTTCGCTAGGAACCCCTAGAAGAAGCCAGAATGCTGGCAAAACGCGCATCGGGTGCTCAGTACTTTTAAGTGGTCGGGTGCTCAGGGGTCACTCACACATACCCAATTGCACTAATTGGTATTTTTTTTTTTGTATTTCAAATTTTTTCTTTTCAAGAAAGGACATGGGGATACAGAAAAAAGAAAAGGGGTGACATGGGTGCAGATCATTTCAACCTTTATTTCAACCACAATAAGTAAATATGTAATTAAGGTCCTCCCCACATAGTACCATCGATACACAGCAAGCATTAGTGTTGCGAGGCAGGAATACCAGCATTACGCCCTCATCCGACCCTCCATCACCCACATCTCAATCAATTATTAGTAAACGATTGGTCCAAATAGGGAAGTAAACGAAGGATATACAGGGTAAAAGGAAAAAAGGAAAAGGGGGGGGTGTAGGGGAAAGTCTTAGGAGGGAGAAAGGGAGATGTTCTCCCATCACTCTCCCCCCCCCCCCCCCACAGCACATCATAGACAAGAGAGAACTCAAGAGCTCTCATGTTCCCCACTAATCAGTTCACCCATGGCCCTCTTATATCTGTCCGACTTGCAGAAGTCAAACCAATAGAACCAGGTTTTCTGAAACTGCATTGCCCGTTCGGGTGCGGAATGGAGCAACTCCTCCATTCTCCGGATTTCATGAATTCGCTCCAGCCATTGTCTGGTCACAGGAGGCTCAGAGGATCTCCAACCCACCAGAATACAAGCCTTAGCTGCATTCAACAAATGTCTCACTAACATCTTCCTGTAGCGCCCCACGGGTATATCGTGGTGGTGCAGCAAAATCCATGCCGGATCATCTCCCAGCGAGATTCCCGTGATCTCAAGAACGATATCTTGAACCTCTGACCAATAGGGGCGTAGGCTCTCACAGCTCCAGAATATATGTAAAAGCGTTCCCTCTTCCCTGCCACATCTCCAACATAGAGGAGAAACATCCGGGAACATTTTATGTAGCACATGTGGGACTCTGTACCAACGGGATAGTATTTTAAAACTGGTTTCCTGATAGGCGTTACTTATAGACGCCTTATGTATGAGGAGCATGATCTTTTCCCTCTGCTCTTGTGTTAGAGTAATCTGAAGATCTCTTTCCCATTTCGTAATGTATGGTGGGATGAAATCCTCAGCAGGAGTGAGCAGCACGCAGTAAAGACTGGACAGGGCCCGTCTCACATGCCCCGTTTGAGAACACAAAGTTTCAAAGGGAGTTAGTGCTCGGTCAAAGGAAGCCGGTGTAGGCAGTCTTGATAAGTAATGAGTCAATTGTAACGTCTGCCATTGGGACGCTTCCGGGAGACCCTCTGGCTGGGAAAGCTCTCCTCCACGCAGCCAAGTATTGCCCCTATAAAAATGACTTACTCTAAAATGCCCCTGCTGTACCCATATCTTGAAGGTCTGATCTGACAGACCTGGGCCAAATTCCGGGTTACCCAAAACCGGTGTGAGGGGTGATAACATTCGTGAAATTCCCTCTCCACTCCGCACCCTTCGAAACACCTGTAAAGTTGGATATATGGTAGGATGATCACTTAGTGACCTCCAATGAATAACAGCCATCCAGGGTAGGCATTTCAATGGGAGGTCTGTAAAACCTTGTTCCACCGCTATCCAATCCTTAAAGGGTTCATGGCGGCACCAATCTACCAATCTAGCCAAATGAACGGCATGATAATATTGCTCCACATCCGGCAGCTCAATCCCCCCATGACGCTTGGCCCGGACCAGGATTCTCCTCTGAAGTCTAGGGGGTTTGTTGGCCCACACAAATGAAGTAAGATATTGATATACCGTTTTAAAAAAGGAAGAGGGTATCTTAATTGGCAGTGCCTGCAGTGAATATAAGAGCCTGGGTAGAACGTTCATCTTGATGATGCCCACTCGTCCAAACCACGAAAAAGTTCCCTTTGTCCACCGGGCCAAATCACCTCTCAACGCCTGCAGAAAGGGTGGAAAATTAAGTTGAAATGTCCGCTCTACACAACTCGGTAGTCTGATACCCAGATATTTAATCGAGTCACTTGTCCATCTAAAAGGAAAATTGGCCCCCAAAACCCTCCCTTGATCCTGTGGAATATTTAATGTCATCGCCTCCGACTTCTGAAAGTTAATTTTAAAATTGGACAATGATCCATATATCCGAAATTCCTTCATAAGGTTGGGCATAGAAATATGGGGAGAGGTCACAAAAAATAATAGATCATCGGCATATGCGGCCACTTTTACAGATTTATCCCCCAGCCTCAAGCCTTGAACATTAACATTACCCCTGATCCTGCATAAAAAGGGTTCTAGCGAAAGAGCAAAAAGCAGAGGTGACAGTGGGCAGCCCTGTCTCGTACCGTTATGAATCCGAAAGGGAGAAGAATAGGTACCATTTACCCTCACAGAAGCCGAAGGTGAGGAATACAAAGCGCCAACCCAAGTTCGCATGTTGGGTCCCAGACCCAGAAATTCCAAAGTTCCAAACAGAAAAGGCCACCTGACCCGATCAAAGGCCTTTTCCGCGTCTGTAGGCAATACAATCGCAGGAGTTTTCTGCGAGTTGGCCCAGTGGACAAGATTAAGAGCCTTAGTCGTGTTGTCTCTCGCCTCCCTAGATGGAATGAAACCTGTTTGGCCTCTGTGGACCACTGTGGTCATCAATGGGGCCAATCGATTTGCCAGTATCTTAGAAAATAATTTCAGATCCACGTTGAGCAGGGATATTGGTCTGTAATTAGAACAAGAGGAGGGATCCTTTCCATCCTTTGGAATGACCACTATAGTAGCATTCAAGGAATCTGAAGGAACTGAACTGCCCGATGATATTGCATTGAGAGCCCCCAGAAACCTGTCCGCTAGTTGAGCCATAAACATTTTATAATAGCCCACCGTCAGTCCATCCGGACCCGGGGCTTTCCCTGGTTTGGTGTTTTACACTGCCCTTGAAAGCTCTTCAACGGTTATTTGGTGGTCTAATGCGGCGCAATCGTTGGAAGACAGCTGAGGGAGACCCGAAGAAGCTATGTATTCCTGGATAGCTACACTAGTGGGCGGAGAATGCGGCTCTAGCTGATAAAGAGACGAATAAAACTGCCTAAAGGAGTGTGCAATATCCCCCGGGGAGGTAACCTTCACACCCGTATTTGAAGTAATCTGGGGAACATACGTGGAGGCTCTCTGGGCCCTCAAGGCATTTGCCAGAATCTTCCCTGGCTTATTTCCACACTCATAAAATATTCTACGGCACTTAACCAGTGTGGCTTTAGCTTTTACTTCATAAAGTGATCTAAGCTCCTCCCGGAGGGACATCAAGACCCCCCTAGTCTCCTGCGTCTGACTCTGTTTGTGTTTGGTCTCCACTTCACAAATCCTAGCCAACAAATCGCTTGTCTTTGCCACCCTCTCTCTCTTGAGCCTCGCCCCCCATTTAATGAAAACGCCTCTTATGTAACATTTATGAGCTTCACATAAAGTGAGCGGATTTGACACCGAACCATCATTGGTAGCGAAATACTGTTCCAGCTCACTGCGTATTTCAGCTTGTGCTTCAGGGTGATGAAGCAAAAACTCATTAAGTTTCCAACGGCCATGCGTCTGGGATGGCGGAGCAAAAGAGAGAGAAAGCGAAATGGGCGAATGATCTGATATAGGTGACGTATGAATGTCCGCCCTCATCACTCTATCAAGATGAAAGTGGCTTATGAAAAAGTAATCTATTCTGGAGAACATATCGTGAGCTGCCGAGTAATAGGAGTAATCGCGAGATCCCGGGTACAGAGTCCTCCATACGTCCACCAACTGATGATCATAAATCGTTTTTTTAATGTATCGGAGTTGCGAGAAGGGAAGATGCGAAGCTCCTCTGGAGACATCTAAATATGGCTCCAGTGCCACATTGAAGTCTCCTCCGACTACAATAAGGCCCTCCCCAAAAGACTGGAGCTGTTCCATATAAGCAGCAATAGCCCCCGATTGTCCTGAGTTTGGTAGGTATAGATTAGCCAATGTGACCTTCTGTGAAAAGAGCGTGCCCTTTACTAGTAGAAATCTACCCTGGGGATCTGCTAGAGAATCAGTGAAGACCCATGGTACATTGTGTGCTATAAGAATGCTTACTCCTCTAGATCTAGAATCCTCTGAGCAACCATGATAACAATATGGGAAGCGTCTATTGGAGAGTTTGGGTACCTTATCCTTTCTGAAGTGCGTCTCCTGAAGGAACGCCACCTGAGTTCCAAGTCTCCATAGTTCCGCGAGGACCATTGAGCGCTTCTCAGGAGTTCCCAAACCCCTGACATTATAGGAGAGGAGCTTTACCTCGGTGTTCATGGTCATCGAGTGCTGTGAGGGAAGAAAGAAAGAAAGGGGAAAACGGGAAAGAAAGCAAAGAGAAAGAAGGAGAGAAGTAAAGATAGTCAAAAAATTGAAGAGAATTAGTAAATACTCTAAGGAAGTCCAAAGGATTCGAAGAGGCTCGACCAGCGAGACTCTCCGGAGGGTACACCTAAGGAGAGAGTAAGTAAGGTATCTAAGGAAGTGGAGACCACCTCCCGTGTAATTTGTTGAAAGTACAACAAGTAACAGATAAAACCCCCCTAGGAGGTCAACCTAAATGCAACTAACTAACACCTGTAAGCGAAGCCATGGCAGGATCCTATGTCAACAGATGCATAGTCTACCCCATACCGTAAGTCCCCTATGGGGGTAACCGACATTCAAGAGATGACCCCAACCATTTCCGGTCAAGCGATGAGAACTGGTCAGTATACATACGGGGCCATTTCTTCCCCATAAAGCCCACTGCCCGTCAGGCCACCTCCGCTAACCTCCACACTCCCCAAACCCCCACTGCTGTCCCATCATCTGCAGAAGAAAGTCAGGTCCTAAATTCCACCCCAGTCAGTTTCCCGTGCTCCCTAGTCTACACAAAATAGTCTAGGTACCGTATATGTCACCAGAGTCATCTTAGCAGTAGCCCCTATGTCCCAGTCAAAAAGCTGTCAGAGATGGTCTGTGATAGGCCTGTCGTCATTTCAGCAATATCGAAGATATAAACAAGCCGCTTCGTACTAGCGCATTCTTCCATATTGCTGAGGTATCCATGGTCCCCGCTTCATATGTACATACTGAAATAACTTATAGCTATATCCCCTTCATAACAGTAGGAAATAACTTATAGCTATATCCCCTTCATAACAGTAGGTTTAAGCATTCTTGTCAGATGAAGCCAGTCTAAATTATGGTCTACGGGCAATTAATCACCCTTCTGCTATCAAAAGATCCATCTATTATTACTCTCATAGCCACTAAACAATACCAGCGCAACATTACACCAAATCTCAGCCTCTTGCTGGAACTACACATATAACCTACTCAGGAATCTGATATCGAAGAACTGCATGACAACATTCAGCAATACATGTGTACATATGTTTCGGAGCCATCTAGAGATCTGACCACGAGCCCCAAATAACACTTGCTATTAATGTTGAGTCCCATTTATGGCTGGAGTTGCCTCGCCGGTCTGATGCGTTGCGGTCCGGGTTGAGGTGGATCCATCGGGCGATTCCTTCCACGTCGAGATGGCCGGTAATTCAGGGATGCAGAAATCCAGTCCGGAACGGCGGTAGGTGGGATATACAGAAAAACAAAAAGCGCGGGCAAATCTTGCGGGGTGTGAATGGTAATCATCGAGCCCTGCTTTCTGACAATAAGGTGAAGCGGAAATCCCCACATATATGTCGCTTCAGCATCTCTGATTATGTCCAGCAACGGACGTAGTACATGTCTCATATGCAATGTACGAGCCGATAGATCAGGCAGAATGTGAATCTCAGCACCTCGAAACTTCACATGACCCAAGTTGCGCATTTTGCGCATTAAGGTGTCCTTAACGGTAAAATAATGGATTCTGCAGACAATATCTCGAGGTCTCCCCGGATCTTGTGACACCGGCCCCAATGCTCTGTGTACTCTGTCCAGTTCAATATGATTGTCCAGGGGCTCCCCCAAAATGCCATTGAACATTTCCGTCACCAGGGCCCGGATATTATTTCCCTCTGTATTTTCTGGTAGTCCCCTGATACGCACATTATTGCGCCTGTTCCTATTCTCTAAATTGTCGTGTTCCAAGGCCATAGATTGCATTAGTGACTGTTGAGAGCGAATTTGGTTCTCCAGCCTGTCTAATCTATCGCCATGTGAAGCTGTCTGCTGTTCTATGGCCGATACACGGGAGCACATTTGTTCCACTGTACGGTTCACCTCTTCCAGACATGTGCGTTGCATTTTTTCCATCCTGCCTAACATATTGTCAAAGAAACTCTGGGATGGGAGATGCTTTAGGGCCTCAGACAGATCAAGTCTCGTCAATGGTGTCTCAGACAAAAACGGAGAGACAGGGCTAGATGCCCATGGAGCCTCTACAGGGGAGCTCTCTGTGTCTTGTCTAATGGCTGGGGTATCCAGAGGAGGCCGCACCGGGGTAGACGCACCTGTGGTAGCACCGGGACGAGGCTGTGGGATTACAGCCGGCCGTTGTGGAGTCACGCTGTGAGCAGCGGTCGCCATGATGGATTCCTCCTGCCTCTGTTTAACGCGCGTGGTCTCAAGAAGCGGGACAGCGAAGATGTCGGCGTAACCTTATCCGATGGCTTGAGATTCTTCCCCCGGGGCATATCTCAATATACCGGAGTTCTTGTGAGTCACTGGTGTAGATAATGGCACGATATTAGTCACGGTCGGCGGGAGCTCCCTAGAACACGTCTGTCTTCCTCACATGCCGAGACCACGCCCCCCACTAATTTGTATTTTAGCATTATTTGTTCATTTTTATTTTTTAATAAAACTAATAAAAGTTATATATCATGTTATAAGACCACACACTTTTCTTCTCCTCTCTCCCTCCATTTAATCAATCTTTTTTATTACGTTGATCATCATGTAGTTTAAAATACGTTATTTTGATTGTGGCGATACCATATATGTATTTTGGGGCTTTTTTTTTAACACTTTCACAAAATAAAACCACTTTTATGGAAAGAATGTTTTTTTTTTTGTTTTTTGTTTTTTACAGTGGACGCTTTTTCATAAAATATTTTTTTTTCCTTACTACAGGACTTCACAATCCGACCCTTTGAATGCTTATATAATGCATTGGAATACCCAGTGTACCAAATCATTATTGCCTGTCAGTACTAACGTCACGGCCTTAGGCCCCATTCACATCGTGTTTGTGCGATCCGCCGGGCGTTTACGTTTTTAAACACTAAAAAAGTATTGAAACGTGTAGCTCGGCGTATACAGAGACTATAATGGGTCAAATCTAGACCAAAATAACATCAGTTTCGTCTATGTTTGTCATGGTTTACGTTGGGATACTGTTTTTCGAAAGTACTGAAAGGCGTAGTCTGCTGCGGTATCCTGTACTTCAAAAGAAGGTAGACGCGACGTAACTTTTTTTAAGCATTGATCTCAATGGGCGACGTATGCAAGCGTAATGCTATACATTTCTATCCGTCTACATACAGTAAATCTATCCGTTTTTTTGGTGAGTTTATATCAGTGTTCCCTTTAAAAATAAAAAGTGTAAATTTTTTAGGTAAAAAACGGACAGAAACATAAACCGATGTATGAGTATACGCTAAACGTACACGCTATAAAAAACACACGTAAACAGAAAATGGTACACGTTTCTATACATTTTCAGTGGTCCATGTTTTTATAAAATAAAAACGTATATGCTCACTGGATAGCAGAAACCAATCAGAGCTCAGCTTTCATTTTTCCTCAGCGATTAAGAAATGAAAGCTGAGCTCTGATTGGTTGCTATAGGCAACAAGGACAGTTTTACTGTTAGGCAGTTTTGATGATAGGGCCCAATATACACATCTCATATAGTTTTTGGGTAATAAATAAATGACAACTTTCCCATCATCCGCTGTGTATATAAATCTAGAATGTAATCAGCTTATGTGTCTACCTGGGACACCCGGAGTGGAGACCGGAAATTATATCAAACTTCTCATTATAAGAAGCGTCGCTGGGAAAGTTTCTTTCGTTCTTCATCAGTAATTTCGTCAGTAATCGTTAAAATCTGAGCCGCTCATCTGTAACTTGTAGGAATTGTGTTCAGCCTTTCCATAATTATATCAGTTTATTCCCAGAAAATGTCTGCCACCCAGCTTTCCCACACTCCTGAATGTGCCATTTCCCTAGCAATGCAACAATATGGAGTCATGGGAGGAAACGCTATATTACTCTGGGTCTGGGAAACTTGTATTACAATCCCTATAAACTATAATGACAGACGGGGCGCTACTGGACTCTGAAAACACCTGGGGAACTGGTTTACAGGGAAGTGGGGGAGGGACGGGGGTGCAATATTTTTCTCCATCAACATTTGACCAGTTTATTTATCCCCCAAAATAATTGACCTCATCATACGTACATATAGCACACCTCTAAATATAAATAATACCCCCATAATATGACCAATTATTACCACCATACACCAGACAGGTAAATATTGTATAGGACTGATCAGCCACATTCAGAATAATCAACAATCATCCAAAGACTCAAAGGTGACGTCTTCTCTGATTGTAGTCATTCATCGTCCTCGTCTTTTCCACCTGGTCCATACCGGCATGAAGGCTTCTACCTGCTGTGATGCATCTCTACTTACCAGGCATCTTTGGCTCTTTGCTTTTACCCCACATACCTCCAATGCCAGTCACAGATTGTGCCTACGACAGCCATAGTGTCCCTTATTCCAGCCCCAATGCTCCCATAATTGCCATAATGCCCCTATGCCAGACACAATACTTCCATACCAGCCACAAAGCCTTCAATGCCCCTATGTCAGCCAAAGTGCCCCCATGTCAGGCACTAAGTCCTCCATGCCTGCTTTAATTCCCCTATGCCAGCCACAATTCCCTTCCTTTTCCATTTGCCCAGCCTCTGCTTACCGGGGTCTGTGTCTGGCAGCTCCGTAGAAATAAATGCAGCGCCGGTCGCGCTTCTGCGCATGAGTGGCCGGCGCTCCTTTCATTTTTATTGAGCTGCTGGACGCAGACCCCGGCAGTCCGAGATTTCTAATGGAGAACTTCGGGGGACCTTTGGTTCGGTTGGTGCGATCACACATGTATCCCCTATCCTGTGTATAGGGGATACATGTCTTTTGTGGGACAAACGATAGGCTACAGCCGGGATTTTTTTTTTTGGGGGGGGGGGGTTGGGGCCGTATGGCGTTATCTCCAGGGTGGGGCTGTACAGCATTATCTACAGGGGGGCTGTATGGCATTATCTACAGGGGGGCTGTATGGGGTTGTCTACAGGGGGCTGTTTGGTGCTATATACAGGGGGACTGTGATCTACAGGGGGCTGTATGGTGCAATATAAAGGGGGCTGTATGGCGTTATCTACGGGGGGCTGTATGGTGCTATATACAGGGGAGCTGTATGGTGCTATATACAGGGGGCTGTATGGCACTATCTACAGGAGACTGTATGACGCTATATACAGGGGGGGCTGAATGGTGCTATACACCGGGAGGGGGCTGTATGGCGTTATCTACGGGGGGCTGTATGGTGCTATATACAGGGGGCTGTATGGTGCTATATACAGGGAGGGGGCTGTATGGCACTATCTACAGGGGACTGTATGACGCTATATACAGGGGGGGCTGAATGGTGCTATACACCGGGAGGGGGCTGTATGACGCTATCTACAGGGGGGGCTGTATGGCGCTTTATACAGGGAGGGGGCTGTATGGCGCTATCTACAGGGGGGCTGTATGGTACTATCTATAGGGGGCGCTGTGTGGCAGAATCTAAAGGGAAGCTCTATCTACAAGTGGGGGGTTGTGTGGCACCCAGGGGAGGGGGGGCCAGTCAAATGTTTGCTATGGGGCCCAGTCTTTCTAGTTACGCCCCTGGTCATAGAGTAAAGATAATTTAGTGGGTTTATAAGTGTCATTTAAAAAACAAATGACAAACTCCGCTCTTCTGTATCTGATAAAATGAACTCTGCTATACCTGTGAACATCAGCTCTTCTACATCTAAATGTTATATCTGACTGTAAATTTAGATACTTCCATTTGGCATCCGGTATTTGGTGATCTGGTGACCAAAGCTTTATAAATATTATTTTTTGTGGAATTTCTCCTAATTCTGTAAAAGAACAAATCATCATTTGTATCAGTAAATTCTTTATATTTTTTTGCTGCTAAATAAATAAAATAACATCTAAATCTATTTACCCCCCTGACTACACCATGTCTGGAGTCATTACTACACATGGCTGGTACTACTGCTCTCATCATCTTCCCCTGCATAGGAATTATGGACATCATACAGATCTGAAGCCTCCAGTAGAAGTTACAATGTCAGGTTTACTACATGATTACAGCTCTGGAGCCGCTCACCGAATAAAAAGAAAGAGGAACTGGGAATATAAAAGGAAATGGCCGGAATTAAAGGATAAAATGAATAAAACCTACCAGTCGCTATCTGTACCAAGCTTATGTCCTAAATAAAACACATGACAATGTATATAGAAAATGGGGGAGTGGCCACAGCTTTATTATTTAAATTATAACACAGATAATTAAATATATAAATAGATAAACAACAAATCGCCCTGAAGGTACAGTAAAAACCGCATTGAAAAACGCACCAAATCGCAGTAAAAACGAATATGGTTTTTGGATACGGTTTGGAATACACCCTTAGGGTATGTTCACACGGCAGCGTCCAGGAGAAAACAGCCCCGTCATTTCAGCCGTAATGGCATGTGCAGGCGCTTGAACGCCGCGTCCATTACAGACGTAACTGGAGCTGGTTTTCCATGGAGTCCATGGAAAACGGCTCCATTTACGTCTGAAGAAGTGACATGACACTTCTTTTTGCGCGGGCGTCTATTTTACGCGCCGTCTTTTGACAACGACGCATAAATATACGCCTCGTGTGAACAGACAAACGTCAGCCCATTGCTTTCAATACGCAGATGTTTGTCAACACTTTCAAGCCGTATTTTTGGACGTAATTCCAGGAGTAAAACGCCCGTATTACGTCCGTAAATAGGCCGTGTGAACATACCCTTAGAGACACTTATTTCTCAGTGCTGCCCCTCCCCCTCCTCACAGTCCTTACCATTGACTGGATTAGGAGGAACTTCTCATACTTTTTTATTCCTTTTTCAAATATTTTCTTCTCCTCCTCTGTCCATTCTCGGGCCAGAACTTGTCATCTATCGGTAGAAGAGTTTCTGTCACTGGATTCTATTCCTTTCTGTATTTCTTAGATTTCTGTACAGAAGAGTTTTTAATTTATTCAGGAGATTGCAGAAGATTTTCACAACCATGTACATCAGTTATATTTGCCTCCTTTAAGATTTTTTTTTATTGCATTATTGGATGCGCTGCGCACAACGTTGTGTTGTCAGGACCCATCAGGACCCGAGAAGGGCAAGTATAGGAATACTGTCTGCTGAGCCCTTTATCTAAAGTAAAATATTTATGGACCCTTGTAAAACGCTCATAAATGTTCAAAACAGAATCACAGGGACGACCTGTCACTGATTGGCTAAAAGCACGGCCAATGATAGAGGCCAAAACCACTAAATGGTGGGAATTGATGTCTTGAATGTCAATAGAAGATAATTTGCTTATTACCCAATGAGAACATAGTGGCCCCCCTATTATTCCGGTGCACTAGACCTAGACCTTGACCTACGTCACCCTTCCAACACTGGGGACCCAATTGGGACACTGGTTTGCGCCCTTGTGTTCCCTATGCCTATGGATCATCATCTATGAAGGGGATTCTTCATCACGTCAGTGTGACGCATACATTGTCCTGATGCCGAGCAGCGCCAGGGCCTTATATGCGATACAGCACTTCACCGTCATCAGTGCTGCTTCACATAAAACATCCTGATACCGCCCGGCATCATTACATTGTATGAGCCGCGTCATGTTGAGGGAGCCGGAGGGGAGAAGAGAAACGAAAAGATGAGCATAATTTTTTAATTTATTTTATTATATTTTTTTATCAACAGTGTAATAGGGGGTGGGGGAGGGTAGTCTGATTGGGGGGACAAGGTACGAGGCCTAGCACGGGCCTCTATCTTACCACGCTTTATAGAGTTACATTTACGCCACCCAGAACCTGGAATATATTTTACTAAATTTTACGCCAGTTTTCTGATGTAAATTATAATAAATGAGTCTGGCCGCTGTAACCATGCCCCTTTTCAAGGCCACGCCCCTTTTGTATGAAAGTGATGAAAGCGGTGTAAATAGGCCAAAAAGACAAAGACTTTAAGCCGTTTTGCGACTTTGCTACTCCAGAAAACTGGTGTAGAAAGGTTAAAATATGACCCCCTATATCTCCAAAGATCCCTGGTCCTTTCACCATCTTGCCCCGACCTCCACTTCCTCACATACTTATGATGGAGCCAATTATTCTGTGGTTGGTGAACAGCGGGACTCATGTTTATCGGCAAAAATGTTGGCGCTACTTAATGTTCATGTCTTACTTTACCATCATTGTGTCCAAGATGTTTCCAGAGTCTAGCAGCGCCCCTGTGCCCATCATATAGTGCCACATGCAGCATCCTGGTACTGAGCCCATCTCTGCCAACAGAGGAAGATGGCGGCTACAAGGGAGATCAGCGGCAGGAGCGCTCCTTGTCCAGGGTGAAGGGAATGGACAGAATCTGTTCCTATGTAATAGTCTCTAGGTGTTGTCTGAATGATTGACATCAAACTCCCCTTGTTTATATACAGATGTAGCAGCAGCGGTTGTGGCTCTGTACAATGTTATATTACACGTCTCAGCTGCTGCAGAACCTCTTTGACTTCCAGTTTAGCACACGATTCTATGGTCTGTAATTTTCTTGTAAATATTCTGTACACTGAGTTACTGACGCCATACAACATTACAACCAAAAATTGTCCTTTATAAGAGATGTTTTATTTAATGATGGATTTATATCCTGTGGTTGGTTTTATAGCGCCAGCATATAGTTTAGCGCTGTACAGGGATCACCATCCTTGACCTATCAGTATATTTTTTTAAGTGTGGGAGGAAACCGGAGTACCCGGAGGAAACCCACGCAAACACGGGGAGAACATACAAACTCCATGCAGATGTTGTCCTGAGTCAGATTGTATACGAGACCCCGATCCTGCATGACAACAGCGCTAACCACTGAGCCACCGTGCCGCCCCAAAATATATGACATGACCATATTGTGGTGGAAGATAGAGATGTCACTTTCCACAGGTCCTCTGGATGACTTCTTCTATGTGCTGCCATCTTTGCTGGTTTTTATTCTGGCTTATGATGGAACATGATGGCTACTGATGGATCTTCTCAGTTCTTGGTCACGAGGACCATCTTGTTGTGACAGGAGCCACACAGAAACCTCTCGGTGTCAAGAGACTCTGTCCATCGTCCAACTCTAGGGGGAGGAAAAGCTTATATTAAAGACAAGTCCTAAAAACCCCAACAGATCCAGAATAACTGATGTAACCCCCTTATATTCTTTGTGTAGAGACTAGTCTCCAGACAACAGTAAAGCAAGCAGTGGTGGTAACTAACCCATTATACATACTCAAGTATTACAGAAAAAGGGCAGAAATACTAGAACATGACCCCTCCAGCCTCAGGGCCGGTCTTTCTCTGCTTGACACAATGTTGGCTTTTATAACAGATGGCATCTTACCTGAATTGGCACCCTGAGCATTCATAGACCACCGGGTAGTGGATCTCATAATCATGGTGTTGTGTAATGGGTGGCAGCTCAGGGTGAGCCAGGTTGGCCTCCTCACAGTAGAACTTCCATAGCCGGCCATGGCAATCCTCCGCTCGTCCATCGATGATCCAGCAGGCAGCGTGACACATCTCATGGATCAATGTGTTTTTAACTCGTTCTGAAGACAGAGGAGGAAATAATTACAATCAGTATTAACGACACTTGGAAGATTTCACAGCAGCAGATCTAGAAATGGTCCATGATGTGACACCGACCTGCAGAATCGCAGACTTTGTCCGATAGTTGGATAATGGCGCTGCGATCCTCATTGTTATTAAGGAAGCCGGTGCGACCGCATGTTTTTCTCAGCCTTTTATTCCAGCTGATGTCCATGTGTTCAGGAAGCTACAGAAGAAGGAAGGAGAGAATCTAGAAATATGACAGACGCCTTTACATCTATGATACACGGAGGTTTTCTGACCGTATACCTGATTGTCAAAGACGCTCTGGTTGTAGAACTCGTACAGACGTCTTGTCAGCTCCTGTTTGTGCTGATGGAAATTGGTCACATATTTGGATCTGGGAGAAGTCAGGTCTCTCAGGAAACAGTTATTGATGGGACGCTCCTGTCTCCTGATAATAAAACATATTAGGAGTTCACATATTAATAATGGAAATATTCCAAGAACATACACAATATGGAAACACACATAACAGCTTATCTGAGAGTAATTATACTGCCACCTAGTGACCAGATAACACGAACTAGATAACATGGTTTATAGAGAAATACTCTACCTTGTCTCCTTCTGCACGAAGCTGAATAGAGAATTGGGCTCTGGAAAATACAAAAAATAGCGTCATAAACTTATCAGAAATTCAGTTTTCCTGATCAAGAAAAAAAATCTTTATTGTATACCTGACTCTATATGTAACAGGGAAGGTCCAAAGAAACCATCATCATCCTCAAGGCTACTTGGAGACCTTGGAATAGGCGGGTGAGACTGGAATAACGAAACATAAGACCCAAACAATTAAAATGAAGGAGAAAAAACAATATAAAAGTGTAACTAAATACTGTAGAGAAGTGACCGCCGACCTGATGTAGATTCTCATCACTGCCGCCGTCCTCTGTGTCCGACTCAAAAATCTCACGGCACTTTTTTTTAACCAACAACTATGAAGGAAAAAAGAAAAGAAGTTACTATTTTACCTTTATAATCCCCAAAATTTTAATCCCAAATAGAAATATGAAGTAAAAACATCTTATATTGCTGTGATTTTTCTGGAGAATGGGCTGTATATACTAGGAGTGTGGATGTAATACGGCTTTATATTACATGCACCATATTAATGTGCCATAGACAACATTGTGTAAAGCCGCCACTCACCTGGTCGTCACTGCCGCCGTCCTCTGTATCAGATTCTATAATAAAGCAACGTTTTCGCTTCTTATTTGACATTTTTGCACAATTCAAATGCAAAAATCTCTCTCCACAAATTCTATCACCCTCAGCGGATGTGTCCGGAAGTGGAACTTTTATCATCTCTTCATATTGTGACATCATCATGACATGTGTGGAATCACTGATACTGTGACATCATGACTTGAGTGACATGTTAGACTGTAATGTGAATGTATGTATGTATATATAAATATATAAATATATATATATATATATATATATATATATATGCCTTTCTTTTGTGTGTGTGTGTATATATATATATATATATATATATATATATATATATATATATATATATATATATATATTTTTATATATATTGTCTGTATATGTATGTATATAGGGATCAAAGCTCAAATACCCAATGTTAGAATTGAAATATCAATTATACAATAAAGTGCAAAAATGCATAAGATACAGTACAACACATACCATAATGGATATCAATAAAGTGCAATAGCGACAGTAACACCATATCATAAATAGTGTAATACATGAACATTAAAAATACTCACATACAATGGTGTTTATAATCGTAACTGGTAAATATAAAAATAATTGGTACCATGCCATTCATATTAGATTGATTACAAAAGAAGCCGGCGTTCACACCGTCACACTGCGCATGTCCGCCACAAGTCTCATTGATTGGGCAAAAAAAAGATTCCTTGACTGATGGATGGAACGCAATGAGATCACTCCATTAATATTCACTGCGGACAGTCTCCGGGATGAAAGAAAGGTGCGCAGGCGCACTACATATATCGTTCCCAACTCCGTCATATTAACTGATGGCCTTAACGTCCTGTCACTCTAAACGCTCCCACAAGTAGGAATCCGTGCTAGAAGTGTCATCACCATATCTCCCCATATTGCGGCGCGCATCAGCTCCATTAGTAAAGCTCACATAGCGTGGCCATAGGAGTGTTTATACTCGTACCATAACTCGATTTAAGAAAACAATATGAAAGTGCTCCATCCCTGATTGGTATCCAAGGTCCAAATAGAAAATACATCCACCTCATCAGTACTATAAAGAAGTCATTTATTGGAGAAACCTGGAGAAACTAAACAATCTGAATTTGTACATATAGACAAAAAGGCCACCCCGTGATATTGCTCCTAGGGAATAGATAATAGGTTGCGATCCATGTGTCCATCTCTCCTGGACATAAAAAAATACACAAAAGTAGGTACAAAAAATAAGGAGGAAAAATATACATTGTCACGACGCGGGATGTGGACCCACTGGGACGTACCGCGTAGCGGGATAGCAACTGGCCAAACAGGTACAGGCAATGTCTATAGTTCTGGAAAGGGTACCTGAGGCAACTTAGACTGTAGCGGTGGTTTCAGGCTGAGATGAGGCTCCGGCAGTAGACAGACATCCGGCGGGGTGCAACACAGTAGATGCAGCAGAGAGCACAACACGACTCCAACATTCAAGGCACAGGGGCACGGTAGCACGGGATACAGGGTAGAGGCAGCAGGAACGGGGAACACTGGGAACTGGAAAACACTTAGGAGACCATTTGCAAAGACAAACTAGGGTAATGACAACAACGCTCAGGCAATGAATGGAAGGGCATAGTCCTTTTTATATTCCAGAGGCATTCTGGGCTAATTTGCAGATATTCTGCATGTGCGCATACTGGCCCTTTAAAGCCGTGCGCGCGCACCCTACGGGAGCCAGTATCATGATGCGGAAGTGAGTGCCGGCGTCTCCCAGGAGGGAGATTCCGCCCGGCACTTACTCGTCCATGGCCGCGGCCGTCAAGGGGTAAGTCAGGACGACGGTCCGCGGCCATAGACGTTACATACATCCATTTGTTTTCATCTTGTATCAGGCGGTGAGCGCTCAGCTTACAATCAGACAAAATTCCAATTCTAAAAAAGAAATAAAAAACGTGTAAGTGTCAAAGTGTAATAAAACTACTGTCTATCACATTTTATACCCAATATCAAACATTAACAAAAAGGAAAAAAAACTGACCCTTTACCACCAAGAAACGGCACATGAATAGAATTCTATATGAACAGAGACCTAGGCAAGGGAACCCTAAGGCATTTTATCAGGTACATAAAAGATCAACATATCTGAATATATAAAGATATACGTATAAAAATCCTCCTAGTCCATATCTTCTATGTATAAAAAAATAACCTCAACTTTTCATGTAATGAAATGTTAATAGGAAAATGACATATCTTAATACCCCTACACTAAGCACTTTCAATTTTGCCGCTATTGCCAAACCCAATACTAATCTCCGCACCAATTGGAATCATAAATTGCTTAAACCAATCACAAGCTAGCTTAGAAAATCCAACTATTCTCATTGAGAAAAATGGGGCAGGACATAAACAGCAATGTATCACAGCCGGGAAGTTACTACAAGAAAACGGACAGGTGAATTCAGCACCACGATGCTGTCCACATAGACATCAATGGAAAGAAATAGAGTCGAGCATTCAGCGCTATTGTAAGTGACGCGTTCCGCACCACACTACTGTCCACGTGAAAATAGAGGTATTATTATTAAATCCAGATAGGAAAAAACATAGTCGTGCATTCTGCGCTACTAAATGAGAACAAGATAACCTATTCAGCACCACATTACTGTCCACAAGTACATTAATGGGTATATTGTTATTACATCTAGATGGAAAAATATATATATATAATCACGCATTCTGCACCACCATGAATGAATATAGTGGCATATTTAACATTACAATGCTATCCACAAAGAGATAAATAGACGTTGGATTGTTAAATCACGAAGAAGACGACACTCCGTCCTGGTTTCATCTACATAAATCAATTTACACGGACGCTGCGACACATGTATGACATCACCTTTACAGGTACAAAATGTATTGATATTAAAAACCTCACCTGTTCCAGGAATCCAGATGAATAAAGGAGTCTCCCCCTCTATCATCATGGGACAGTTCTCACACAACATACAAGGTATGATGTCCGTCTTAACTAATTGGCCTCTCAAGTTGCATGGCCTAATATATGTGTGTGTATGTATATATATAGGTGGGTAGCGGCTTTCGAGACCCCAATCCATGCCCAAGTCAAATAACAAACCACAAAGAAGTCGCAGCCCTCCAGCAGATCTTCTATCTTAATATTGGTTTATTCATATACGATGTTTTATGGATGAATAAATCACTATTTATATTGAAGCTCTGCTGGAGGGCTGCGACTTCTTTGCGGTTTATATAAATATATATATACAGGGGGTGCATAAAAAGGTATACAGCTTAAATAATAGGTAAATATAATAATAATAATAGTTATACAGTTTAAGGCCCCACCCACATGCAATTACGGACCAATTCACTTCTATTGACCGCGGACACCTTCCCATATGTTTGCGGGAAGGTGTCCGGGCTGTAGAGAGCCTCCACAAAAGATAGGACATGTCCTATCTTTTGCTTTTTATGGATGATGCTCACATACTCTGTATGGGAACATGGGCCGAAAATGCGGGTGGATAAATCCCCAAAAGAAAAAGTCCATCGGGGTAAAGTCTGATGATCGTGGAGGCCATTCAACCGGGCCTCGTCTACCTATCCACCTATTGGGTCATTTTTCGTCAAAAAAATTACGCACCGCTAAAGCAAAGTGAGGAGGGCTCCATCTTGCTGGATATAGAAGTCTTCATTTTCATGCTCCATCTACAGTTGTGGTATTACATTTTCTTGGAGCATGATAAGGTCCAGGTCTGATGTAACCGTTGTATTGTGGAAGATGGGTCCAATTACCCCTTTACATGAAAGGGCCGCCCAAACTGTAACCCCAAGGAGATACATCTGTTCTTCAATTGTTGCAAGGAGGTTTTCTGTTGAGTAATAAACACAGTTGTGACTATTAACAGCATCAGAAAAGTCGTAGTTGGCTTCATCGGACCAAGTTATAGTGATATCTGATAGAGCTCTTCAGAAATAAAATATTTTTAGACTGTTTAAAAAATCTTTCTCTGTAGAGATATATACCTACTTATGCACACCCCTGTATAAATAAAGATATCAATATATAGATACTGTAGAAAGATAGATAGATAGATAGATAGATAGATAGATAGATAGATAGATAGATAGATAGATAGATAGATAGATAGATAGATAGATAGATAGATAGATAGATAGATAGATAGATAGATAGATAGATAGATAGATAGATAGATGCCACTTGACGGCTGGGCACTCCGCCACAATCGGGTAATTTCTCTCTGCTGGTGACAGCTTTCTACTCAAGTACATCACCGGATGTTCTTCTCCGTTCACCACCTGTGACAACACTGCACCCAGTCCTACATCTGAAGCATCGGTCTGAACAATAAAGTCTTTCTTAAAATCGGGAGCTATCAGAACCGGTTGTTGACACAATGCCGATTTTAGTACTGTAAAGGTTTTCTCCAACTCAGGAGTCCAGTGTACTGCAGTAGGCCTAGACCCTTTTGTTAGGTCAGTAAGTGGTGCTGCAAGGGTGGCAAAATTTTGCAGAAACCGCCAATAGTAGCCCACAATGCCCAAAAATGTTCTCATCTGTTTTTTTTAAGTGGGACGTGGCCACTTTTGAATTGTCTCAACCTTGTTTAACTGAGGTTTAATCATTCCCCTGCCCACAATATATCCAAGATACTCGGCTTCCTCTAAGCCTATGGCACATTTTTCAGAATTAGCTGTGAATCCGGCCTTTCTGAGGGAGTTGAAATGTTGCCGGTGTCTCCCTGTAGTCCAAATGGCATACTGAAATGAGACATCTGGGGTAGAGAAGGCTGTCTTCTCTTTGGACTCCTTAGACAAAGGCATTTGCCAATAATCTTTAGTGAGATCTAGGGTTGTAATATACCGTGCTGGACCAATTCTTTCAATTCATTCATCAACCCTGGGCATGGAGTATGATTCAAATTTGGAGACCTCATTTAGTTTCCTGAAGTCATTGCAGAACCTCCAAGTACCATTGGGTTTCGGAACCAGGACTATAGGACTGGACCACATACTGGAGGATTCCTCAATGACACTGTAATGACGGGGTAAGGAGACAGACAGGTGAGACCTAGTCTACCCGCCACTCAGTCCCTGCCTACTTGCACGGCCCGTCCTAGGTGATGGCGTACAACTGGGCGACGGTCCCTACGCTCACTAAGTGCACGACAGACCAACAGACAAGGGTACACAGAAGCTAAGGGAAATGGGGCAGTTGCCCACGGCAACACCGTGAGCAACAAGAGTAGTGAACAAGCCGAGTCAAACCAGGAGTGTACGAGGTACCAAACGCAGAGCAGGAGAGTAGTCAGTAAAGCCAGGATCAATCTGAAGCAGAGGTCAATAGTACTAGCAGGAGCAGCAGAGCCAGGAAACCAGACAGAATCACAGGCACTGGAGGAGCAGGAAATTAAGGTATAAATAGACCGAGGGCGGGAGCTAGCTCCGTCTGGCCAGGTTGTGATAGGTTCTCCCACTCCTCAGTCTCCCAGCCTGACTAGTAACAGATCGAGTCACTCTAACAGACCTAGGCACAGATGCAGACTGATTAACCACGAGCGTCGACAAAGAAGCTTTGTCAGGCAAATCCATTACAGACACCAAGCTCAAGCATTGTCCTTACTTCTGCTGCGACAGTTGTCGAGCTTCAGGTATTCGATAAGGACGTACGTTAAGGGTATGTTCACACGGCCAAATTTCAGACGTATACGAGGCGTATTATGCCTCGTTTTACGTCTGAAAATACGGCTCCAATACGTCGGCAAACATCTGCCCATTCATTTGAATGGGTTTGCCGACGTACTGTGCAGACGACCTGTTATTTACGCATCGTCGTTTGACAGCTGTCAAACGACGACGCGTAAAAATACAGCCTCATCAAAAGAAGTGCAGGACACTTCTTTGGACGTTTTTGGAGCTGTTTTCTCATAGACTCCAATGAAAACAGCTCCAAAAACGGACGTAAAAAACGCCGCGAAAACGGCGCGAAAAACGCCGCGAAAAATGCGAGTTGGTAAAAAAACGTCTGAAAAGCAGGGTCTGTTTTCCCTTGAAAACAGCTCTGGATTTTCAGACGTATTTGTTGACTACGTGTGAACATACCCTAACTCTGACATGGGGATCTGTAAGAATCTCATGTTGTATTACATTAGTTTTACCTGGTACCTCAGTAAATAAATCCCTATTTCCTTGGAGAAACTCCTTTACCTCTTGTTTTTGGGGTTGGGACAAGTTGGCCGCCACTTTCACTTTTTTTATCTCATTGTCACAACCTTTTTTGGGCACTATCCCTGTGGACAATAACTCCCTCTCTTTCCAGGGCTTAATCAGGTTGGCATGATAAATTTGATATTGTTTTCTTTTAGATGGGTGAAACACTTTATAATTCACTGGGTCGCTTTTCTCTATAATTTCAAAGGGTCTTTCAAACTTGCTCTCTACCGTTGGGATGAGCACTAAGACGCGATCACCAGGGCTGAACTCATGGATTTTAGCAGGTTGATTGTATACCCGGCACTGAGCTTCCTGTGCTTGGAGAAAGTGCTGTCTGACTACGGGCATTATGGCCTGCATTCTGTCCTGCATTGGGGACACATGTTCCACCACAGTTTTATAAGGACTGACCTCTTTTTCCCAGGCTTCCTTAACCACGTCAAGCAGTCTACGTGGATGCCGACCATAGACCAGTTCAAATGGTGAGAACCCAGTGGAGGCCTGTGGTACTTCACGGATAGAAAAAAGTAGATAAGGCAACAGCATGTCCCAATCTCGTCCATCTTTCCCCACCACCTTTTTTAACATGCCTTTGAGGGTCTTGTTAAACCTCTCGACCAGGACGTCTGTTTGAGGGTGTTAGACAGAAGTGCGCAACTGTCTAATCTTAAGCAACTTACACAATTCTTTCATTATTGTTGACATAAATTGGGTACCTTGGTCAGTCAGAAGTTCCTTTGGTAAGCCTGTTCTAGTAAACACCTGAAATAACTTTCTTGCAATTACTTTTGAAGAGGAGTTCCTCAATGGTATTGCCTCTGTGTACCGAGTTGCATAATCCAGGATATACTGGTGCCCTTTGGCCGATTTGACCAGGGGACTCACGAGATCCATCGCTATGCGCTCAAAGGGGGTCTCAATGATTGGAAGTGGGACTAAGGGGCTGTGGAAATTAGGCATTGGGTCACTCAGCTGGCAGGTAGGACAGGAACCAAAGAAGTATTTCACTTCTCTGTATACTCTGGGCCAGAAGAACCGCTGCAAGATGCGCTCCTGTGGTTTCTCCACCCCTAAATGTCCTCCTAAAACATGTGTGTGGGCCAGTTCCAGGACCTGGCGCCTGTAATTTTGCGGCACCACTAACTGCAGCTGCACCCCAATAGGACTGAACTTGGGCGGCAATGCAGGAGAGACCATCCGGTTTGGAGTGCCGGAGGGATTGACCTCCAAGATGATGTGAGAGAAACAGCAGTGGAGCGCTATGTTCCGCTCCGCTGCTAAGATAAGCCCAGCTAGGCTACACTGTGTTGTCGCGAGACCTCATTGGCTCGCATCCAGATCAGTTTATAGCTTGTCTGGGTATAGCGAAAAACTAGCTACATCCACAATGTTTGGAATTGTAGTGGACTATGTAGCTAAATGGCCCTATGGCCATGTTGTTGCACATTGGATTATTAAAAGTACTGAGCACCTGACGCGCGTTTCGCTAGGAACCCCTAGAAGAAGCCAGAATGCTGGCAAAATGCGCATCGGGTGCTCAGTACTTTTAAGTGGTCGGGTGCTCAGGGGTCACTCACACATACCCAATTGCACTAATTGGTATTTTTTTTTTTGTATTTCAAATTTTTTCTTTTCAAGAAAGGACATGGGGATACAGAAAAAAGAAAAGGGGTGACATGGGTACAGAAAAAGCCCATGAGTGTTGCGAGGCAGGAATACCAGCATTACGCCCTCATCCGACCCTCCATCACCCACATCTCAATCAATTATTAGTAAACGATTGGTCCAAATAGGGAAGTAAACGAAGGATATACAGGGTAAAAGGAAAAAAGGAAAAGGGGGGGGTGTAGGGGAAAGTCTTAGGAGGGAGAAAGGGAGATGTTCTCCCATCACTCTCCCCCCCCCCCCCCACAGCACATCATAGACAAGAGAGAACTCAAGAGCTCTCATGTTCCCCACTAATCAGTTCACCCATGACCCTCTTATATCTGTCCGACTTGCAGAAGTCAAACCAATAGAACCAGGTTTTCTGAAACTGCATTGCCCGTTCGGGTGCGGAATGGAGCAACTCCTCCATTCTCCGGATTTCATGAATTCGCTCCAGCCATTGTCTGGTCACAGGAGGCTCAGAGGATCTCCAACCCACCGGAATACAAGCCTTAGCTGCATTCAACAAATGTCTCACTAACATCTAACTGTAGCGCCCCACGGGTATATCGTGGTGGTGCAGCAAAATCCATGCCGGATCATCTCCCAGCGAGATTCCCGTGATCTCAAGAACGATATCTTGAACCTCTGACCAATAGGGGCGTAGGCTCTCACAGCTCCAGAATATATGTAAAAGCGTTCCCTCTTCCCTGCCACATCTCCAACATAGAGGAGAAACATCCGGGAACATTTTATGTAGCACATGTGGGACTCTGTACCAACGGGATAGTATTTTAAAACTGGTTTCCTGATAGGCGTTACTTATAGACGCCTTATGTGTGAGGAGCATGATCTTTTCCCTCTGCTCTTGTGTTAGAGTAATCTGAAGATCTCTTTCCCATTTCGTAATGTATGGTGGGATGAAATCCTCAGCAGGAGTGAGCAGCACGCAGTAAAGACTGGACAGGGCCCGTCTCACATGCCCCGTTTGAGAACACAAAGTTTCAAAGGGAGTTAGTGCTCGGTCAAAGGAAGCCGGTGTAGGCAGTCTTGATAAGTAATGAGTCAATTGTAACGTCTGCCATTGGGACGCTTCCGGGAGACCCTCTGGCTGGGAAAGCTCTCCTCCACGCAGCCAAGTATTGCCCCTATAAAAATGACTTACTCTAAAATGCCCCTGCTGTACCCATATCTTGAAGGTCTGATCTGACAGACCTGGGCCAAATTCCGGGTTACCCAAAACCGGTGTGAGGGGTGATAACATTCGTGAAATTCCCTCTCCACTCCGCACCCTTCGAAACACCTGTAAAGTTGGATATATGGTAGGATGATCACTTAGTGACCTCCAATGAATAACAGCCATCCAGGGTAGGCATTTCAATGGGAGGTCTGTAAAACCTTGTTCCACCGCTATCCAATCCTTAAAGGGTTCATGGCGGCACCAATCTACCAATCTAGCCAAATGAACGGCATGATAATATTGCTCCACATCCGGCAGCTCAATCCCCCCATGACGCTTGGCCCGGACCAGGATTCTCCTCTGAAGTCTAGGGGGTTTGTTGGCCCACACAAATGAAGTAAGATATTGATATACCGTTTTAAAAAAGGAAGAGGGTATCTTAATTGGCAGTGCCTGCAGTGAATATAAGAGCCTGGGTGGAACGTTCATCTTGATGATGCCCACTCGTCCAAACCACGAAAAAGTTCCCTTTGTCCACCGGGCCAAATCACCTCTCAACGCCTGCAGAAAGGGTGGAAAATTAAGTTGAAATGTCCGCTCTACACAACTCGGTAGTCTGATACCCAGATATTTAATCGAGTCACTTGTCCATCTAAAAGGAAAATTGGCCCCCAAAACCCTCCCTTGATCCTGTGGAATATTTAATGTCATCGCCTCCGACTTCTGAAAGTTAATTTTAAAATTGGACAATGATCCATATATCCGAAATTCCTTCATAAGGTTGGGCATAGAAATATGGGGAGAGGTCACAAAAAATAATAGATCATCGGCATATGCGGCCACTTTTACAGATTTATCCCCCAGCCTCAAGCCTTGAACATTAACATTACCCCTGATCCTGCATAAAAAGGGTTCTAGCGAAAGAGCAAAAAGCAGAGGTGACAGTGGGCAGCCCTGTCTCGTACCGTTATGAATCCGAAAGGGAGAAGAATAGGTACCATTTACCCTCACAGAAGCCGAAGGTGAGGAATACAAAGCGCCAACCCAAGTTCGCATGTTGGGTCCCAGACCCAGAAATTCCAAAGTTCCAAACAGAAAAGGCCACCTGACCCGATCAAAGGCCTTTTCCGCGTCTGTAGGCAATACAATCGCAGGAGTTTTCTGCGAGTTGGCCCAGTGGACAAGATTAAGAGCCTTAGTCGTGTTGTCTCTCGCCTCCCTAGATGGAATGAAACCTGTTTGGCCTCTGTGGACCACTGTGGTCATCAATGGGGCCAATCGATTTGCCAGTATCTTAGAAAATAATTTCAGATCCACGTTGAGCAGGGATATTGGTCTGTAATTAGAACAAGAGGAGGGATCCTTTCCATCCTTTGGAATGACCACTATAGTAGCATTCAAGGAATCTGAAGGAACTGAACTGCCCGATGATATTGCATTGAGAGCCCCCAGAAACCTGTCCGCTAGTTGAGCCATAAACATTTTATAATAGCCCACCGTCAGTCCATCCGGACCCGGGGCTTTCCCTGGTTTGGTGTTTTACACTGCCCTTGAAAGCTCTTCAAGGGTTATTTGGTGGTCTAATGCGGCGCAATCGTCGGAAGACAGCTGAGGGAGACCCGAAGAAGCTATGTATTCCTGGATAGCTACACTAGTGGGTGGAGAATGCGGCTCTAGCTGATAAAGAGACAAATAAAACTCCCTAAAGGAGCGTGCAATATCCCCCGGGGAGGTAACCTTCACACCCGTATTTGAAGTAATCTGGGGAACATACGTGGAGGCTCTCTGGGCCCTCAAGGCATTTGCCAGAATCTTCCCTGGCTTATTTCCACACTCATAAAATATTCTACGGCACTTAACCAGTGTGGCTTTAGCTTTTACTTCATAAAGTGATCTAAGCTCCTCCCGGAGGGACATCAAGACCCCCCTAGTCTCCTGCGTCTGACTCTGTTTGTGTTTGGTCTCCACTTCACAAATCCTAGCCAACAAATCGCTTGTCTTTGCCACCCTCTCTCTCTTGAGCCTCGCCCCCCATTTAATGAAAACGCCTCTTATGTAACATTTATGAGCTTCACATAAAGTGAGCGGATTTGACACCGAACCATCATTGGTAGCGAAATACTGTTCCAGCTCACTGCGTATTTCAGCTTGTGCTTCAGGGTGATGAAGCAAAAACTCATTAAGTTTCCAACGGCCATGCGTCTGGGATGGCGGAGCAAAAGAGAGAGAAAGCGAAATGGGCGAATGATCTGATATAGGTGACGTATGAATGTCCGCCCTCATCACTCTATCAAGATGAAAGTGGCTTATGAAAAAGTAATCTATTCTGGAGAACATATCGTGAGCTGCCGAGTAATAGGAGTAATCGCGAGATCCCGGGTACAGAGTCCTCCATACGTCCACCAACTGATGATCATAAATCGTTTTTTTAATGGATCGGAGTTGCGAGAAGGGAAGATGCGAAGCTCCTCTGGAGACATCTAAATATGGCTCCAGTGCCACGTTGAAGTCTCCTCCGACTACAATAAGGCCCTCCCCAAAAGACTGGAGCTGTTCCATATAAGCAGCAATAGCCCCCGATTGTCCTGAGTTTGGTAGGTATATATTAGCCAATGTGACCTTCTGTGAAAAGAGCGTGCCCTTTACTAGTAGAAATCTACCCTGGGGATCTGCTAGAGAATCAGTGAAGACCCATGGTACATTGTGTGCTATAAGAATGCTTACTCCTCTAGATCTAGAATCCTCTGAGCAACCATGATAACAATATGGGAAGCGTCTATTGGAGAGTTTGGGTACCTTATCTTTTCTGAAGTGCGTCTCCTGAAGGAACGCCACCTGAGTTCCAAGTCTCCATAGTTCCGCAAGGACCATTGAGCGCTTCTCAGGAGTTCCCAAACCCCTGACATTATAGGAGAGGAGCTTTACCTCGGTGTTCATGGTCATCGAGTGCTGTGAGGGAAGAAAGAAAGAAAGGGGAAAACGGGAAAGAAAGCAAAGAGAAAGAAGGAGAGAAGTAAAGATAGTCAAAAAATTTAAGAGAATTAGTAAATACTCTAAGGAAGTCCAAAGGATTCGAAGAGGCTCGACCAGCGAGACTCTCCGGAGGGTACACCTAAGGAGAGAGTAAGTAAGGTATCTAAGGAAGTGGAGACCACCTCCCGTGTAATTTGTTGAAAGTACAACAAGTAACAGATAAAACCCCCCTAGGAGGTCAACCTAAATGCAACTAACTAACACCTGTAAGCGAAGCCATGGCAGGATCCTATGTCAACAGATGCATAGTCTACCCCATACCGTAAGTCCCCTATGGGGGTAACCGACATTCAAGAGATGACCCCAACCATTTCCGGTCAAGCGATGAGAACTGGTCAGTATACATACGGGGCCATTTCTTCCCCATAAAGCCCACTGCCCGTCAGGCCACCTCCGCTAACCTCCACACTCCCCAAACCCCCACTGCTGTCCCATCATCTGCAGAAGAAAGTCAGGTCCTAAATTCCACCCCAGTCAGTTTCCCGTGCTCCCTAGTCTACACAAAATAGTCTAGGTACCGTATATGTCACCAGAGTCATCTTAGCAGTAGCCCCTATGTCCCAGTCAAAAAGCTGTCAGAGATGGTCTGTGATAGGCCTGTCGTCATTTCAGCAATATCGAAGATATAAACAAGCCGCTTCGTACTAGCGCATTCTTCCATATTGCTGAGGTATCCATGGTCCCCGCTTCATATGTACATACTGAAATAACTTATAGCTATATCCCCTTCATAACAGTAGGAAATAACTTATAGCTATATCCCCTTCATAACAGTAGGTTTAAGCATTCTTGTCAGATGAAGCCAGTCTAAATTATGGTCTACGGGCAATTAATCACCCTTCTGCTATCAAAAGATCCATCTATTATTACTCTCATAGCCACTAAACAATACCAGCGCAACATTACACCAAATCTCAGCCTCTTGCTGGAACTACACATATAACCTACTCAGGAATCTGATATCGAAGAACTGCATGACAACATTCAGCAATACATGTGTACATATGTTTCGGAGCCATCTAGAGATCTGACCACGAGCCCCAAATAACACTTGCTATTAATGTTGAGTCCCATTTATGGCTGGAGTTGCCTCGCCGGTCTGATGCGTTGCGGTCCGGGTTGAGGTGGATCCATCGGGCGATTCCTTCCACGTCGAGATGGCCGGTAATTCAGGGATGCAGAAATCCAGTCCGGAATGGCGGTCGGTGGGATATACAGAAAAACAAAAAGCGCGGGCAAATCTTGCGGGGTGTGAATGGTAATCATCGAGCCCTGCTTTCGGACAATAAGGTGAAGCGGAAATCCCCACATATATGTTGCTTCAGCATCTCTGATTATGTCCAGCAACGGACGTAGTACATGTCTCATATGCAATGTACGAGCCGATAGATCAGGCAGAATGTGAATCTCAGCACCTCGAAACTTCACATGACCCAAGTTGCGCATTTTGCGCATTAAGGTGTCCTTATTGGTAAAATAATGGATTCTGCAGACAATATCTCGAGGTCTCCCCGGATCTTGTGACACCGGCCCCAATGCTCTGTGTACTCTGTCCAGTTCAATATGATTGTCCAGGGGCTCCCCCAAAATGCCATTGAACATTTCCGTCACCAGGGCCCGGATATTATTTCCCTCTGTATTTTCTGGTAGTCCCCTGATACGCACATTATTGCGCCTGTTCCTATTCTCTAAATTGTTGTGTTCCAAGGCCATAGATTGCATTAGTGACTGTTGAGAGCGAATTTGGTTCTCCAGCCTGTCTAATCTATCGCCATGTGAAGCTGTCTGCTGTTCTATGGCCGATACACGGGAGCACATTTGTTCCACTGTACGGTTCACCTCTTCCAGACATGTGTGTTGCATTTTTGCCATCCTGCCTAACATATTGTCAAAGAAACTCTGGGATGGGAGATGCTTTAGGGCCTCAGACAGATCAAGTCTCGTCAATGGTGTCTCAGACAAAAACGGAGAGACAGGGCTAGATGCCCATGGAGCCTCTACAGGGGAGCTCTCTGTGTCTTGTCTAATGGCTGGGGTATCCAGAGGAGGCCGCACCGGGGTAGACGCACCTGTGGTAGCACCGGGACGAGGCTGTGGGATTACAGCCGGCCGTTGTGGAGTCACGCTGTGAGCAGCGGTCGCCATGATGGATTCCTCCTGCCTCTGTTTAACGCGCGTGGTCTCAAGAAGCGGGACAGCGAAGATGTCGGCGTAACCTTATCCGATGGCTTGAGATTCTTCCCCCGGGGCATATCTCAATATACCGGAGTTCTTGTGAGTCACTGGTGTAGATAATGGCACGATATTAGTCACGGTCGGCGGGAGCTCCCTAGAACACGTCTGTCTTCCTCACATGCCGAGACCACGCCCCCCACTAATTTGTATTTTAGCATTATTTGTTCATTTTTATTTTTTAATAAAACTAATAAAAGTTATATATCATGTTATAAGACCACACACTTTTCTTCTCCTCTCTCCCTCCATTTAATCAATCTTTTTTATTACGTTGATCATCATGTAGTTTAAAATACGTTATTTTGATTGTGGCGATACCATATATGTATTTTGGGGCTTTTTTTTTAACACTTTCACAAAATAAAACCACTTTTATGGAAAGAATGTTTTTTTTTTTTGTTTTTTGTTTTTTACAGTGGACGCTTTTTCATAAAATAATTTTTTTTCCTTACTACAGGACTTCACAATCCGACCCTTTGAATGCTTATATAATGCATTGGAATACCCAGTGTACCAAATCATTATTGCCTGTCAGTACTAACGTCACGGCCTTAGGCCCCATTCACATCGTGTTTGTGCGATCCGCCGGGCGTTTACGTTTTTAAACACTAAAAAAGTATTGAAACGTGTAGCTCGGCGTATACAGAGACTATAATGGGTCAAATCTAGACCAAAATAACATCAGTTTCGTCTATGTTTGTCATGGTTTACGTTGGGATACTGTTTTTCGAAAGTACTGAAAGGCGTAGTCTGCTGCGGTATCCTGTACTTCAAAAAAAGGTAGACGCGACGTAACTTTTTTTAAGCATTGATCTCAATGGGCGACGTATGCAAGCGTAATGCTATACATTTCTATCCGTTTACATACAGTAAATCTATCTGTTTTCTTGGGGGGTTTATATCAGTGTTCCCTTTAAAAATAAAAAGTGTAAATTTTTTAGGTAAAAAACGGACAGAAACATATACCGATGTATGAGTATACGCTAAACGTACACGCTATAAAAAACACACGTAAACAGAAAATGGTACACGTTTCTATACATTTTCAGTGGTCCATGTTTTTATAAAATAAAAACGTATATGCTCACTGGATAGCAGAAACCAATCAGAGCTCAGCTTTCATTTTTCCTCAGCAGATTAAGAAATGAAAGCTGAGCTCTGATTGGTTGCTATAGGCAACAAGGACAGTTTTACTGTTAGGCAGTTTTGATAATAGGGCCCAATATACACATCTCATATAGTTTTTGGGTAATAAATAAATGACAACTTTCCCATCATCCGCTGTGTATATAAATCTAGAATGTAATCAGCTTATGTGTCTACCTGGGACACCCGGAGTGGAGACCGGAAATTATATCAAACTTCTCATTATGAGAAGCGTCGCTGGGAAAGTTTATTTCGTTCTTCATCAGTAATATCGTCAGTAATCGTTAAAATCTGAGCCGCTCATCTGTAAACTTGTAGGAATTGTGTTCAGCCTTCCCATAATTATATCAGTTTATTCCCAGAAAATGTCTGCCACCCAGCTTTCCCACACTCCAGAATGGCCCATTTCCCTAGCAATGCAACAATATGGAGTCATGGGAGGAAACGCGATATTACTCTGTGTCTAAGAAACTTGTATTACAATCCCTATAAACTATAATGACAGACGAGGCGCTACTGGACTCTGAAAACACCTGGGGAACTGGTTTACAGGGAAGTGGGGGAGGGACGGGGGTGCAACATTTTTCACCATCAACCCGTGACCAGTTTATTTTTCCCCCCAAATAATTGACCTCATCATACGTACATATAGCACACCTCTAAATATAAATAATACCCCCATAATATGACCAATTATTACCACCATACACCAGACAGGTAAATATTGTATAGGACTGATCAGCCGCATTCAGAATAATCAACAATCATCCAAAGACTCAAAGGTGACGTCTTCTCTGATTGTAGTCATTCATCATCCTCGTCTTTTCCACCTGGTCCATACCAGCATGAAGGCTTCTACCTGCTGTGATGCATCTCTACTTACCAGGCATCTTTGGCTCTTTGCTTTTACCCCACATACCTCGAATGCCAGTCACAGATTGTGCCTACGAAAGCCACGGTGTCCCTTATTCCAGCCCCAATGCTCCCATAATTGCCATAATGCCCCCTATGCCAGACACAATACTTCCATACCAGCCACAAAACCTTCAATGCCCCTATGCCAGCCAAAGTGCCCCCATGTCAGGCACTAAGTCCTCCATGCCTGCTTTAATTCCCCTATGCCAGCCACAATTCCCTTCCTTTTCCATTTGCCCAGCCTCTGCTTACCGGGGTCTGTGTCTGGCAGCTCCGTAGAAATAAATGGAGCGCCGGTCGCGCTTCTGCGCTTGAGTGGCCGGCGCTCCTTTCATTTTTATTGAGCTGCTGGATGCAGACCCCGGTAGTCCGAGATTTCTAATGTACAACTTCGGGGGACCTTTGGTTCGGTTGGTGCGATCACACATGTATCCCCTATCCTGTTAATAGGGGATATATGTCTTTTGTGGGACAAACGATAGGCTACAGGCCGGGTTTTTTTTTGGGGGGGGGGGGGGGTTGGGGCTGTATGGCGTTATCTCCAGGGTGGGTGCTGTACGGCGTTATCTACAGGGGGGCTGTATGGCGTTATCTACAGGGGGCTGTACGGCGTTATCTACAGGGGGGCTGTATGGCGTTATCTACAGGGGGGCTGTATGGGGTTGTCTACAGGGGGACTCTGTATGGCGTTATCTACAGGGGGGCTGTATGGCGTTATCTACAGGGGGGCTGTATGGGGTTGTCTACAGGGGGCTGTATGGTGCTATATACAGGGGAGCTGTATGGTGCTATATACAGGGGGCTGTATGGTGCTATATACAGGGAGGGGGCTGTATGGCACTATCTACAGGGGACTGTATGACGCTATATACAGGGAGGGGGCTATCTACAGGGGGGCTGTATGACGCTATATACAGGGGGGGCTGAGTGGTGCTATACACCGGGAGGGGGCTGTATGACGCTATCTACAGGGGGGGCTGTATGGCTCTATCTACAAGGGGGCTGTATGACGCTATATACAGGGTGGCTGAATGGTGCTATACACCGGGAGGGGGCTGTATGAAGCTATCTATAGGGGGGGCTGTATGGCTCTATCTACAGGGGGGGCTGTATGGCGCTTTATACAGGGAGGGGGCTGTATGGCGCTATCTACAGGGGGCTGTATGGTGCTATATACAGGGGGCTGTGTATGGCGCTATCTACAGGGGGGGCTGTATGGTACTATCTATAGGGGGAGCTGTGGGCCGGAATCTAAAGGGAAGCTCTATCTACATGTGGGGGGTTGTGTTGCACCCAGGGGAGGGGGGGTAGTCAAATGTTTGCAATGGGGCCCAGTCTTTCTAGTTACGCCCCTAGTCATAGAGTAAAGATAATTTAGTGGGTTTATAAGAGTCATTTAAAAAACAAATGACAAACTCCGCTCTTCTGTATCTGATAAAATGAACTCTGCTATACCTGTGAACATGAGATCTTCTACATCTAAATGTTACATCTGACTGCAAATTTAGATACTTACATTTGGCATCCGGTATTTGGTGACCTGGTGACCAAAGCTTTATAAATATTATTTTTTGTGGAATTTCTCCTAATTCTGTAAAAGAAGAAATTATCATTTGTATCAGTAAATTCTTTATATTTTTTTGCTGCTAAATAAATAAAATAACATCTAAATCTATTTACCCCCCTGACTACACCATGTCTGGAGTCATTACTACACATGGCTGGTACTACTGCTCTCATCATCTTCCCCTGCATAGGAATTATGGACATCATACAGATCTGAAGCCTCCAGTAGAAGTTACAATGTCAGGTTTACTACATGATTACAGCTCTGAAGCCGCTCACCGAATAAAAAGAAAGAGGACCTGGGAATATAAAAGGAAATGGCCGGAATTACAGGATAAAATGAATAAAACCTACCAGTCGCTATCTGTACCAAGCTTATGTCCTAAATAAAACACATGACAACGTATATAGAAAATGTGGGAGTGGCCACAGCTTTATTATTTAAATTATAACACAGATAATTAAATATATAAATAGATAAATAACAAATCGCCCTGAAGGTAAAGTAAAAACCGCTTTGAAAAACGCACCAAATCGCAGTAAAAACGCATACGGTTTTTGGATACGGTTTGGAATACACCCTTAGAGACACTTATTTCTCAGCGCTGCCCCTCCCCCTCCTCACAGTCCTTACCATTGACTGGATTAGGTGGAACTTCTTCTTATACTTTTTTATTCCTTTTTCAAATATTTTCTTCTCCTCCACTGTCCAGCCTTTTCTGATTGATGTAAATATTGGCAGATCATCCAATGCTTCCTCTATATTATAATTGTTTGACATCAATAGCTCAAGTGCCTGGAAGGGAAGGATGATATAATGTTAGCGGGAGATGGTGACATGTGAGGATAATACTAGGACTAGCATGCCTCCTAACTTTCAATTACTGTAAAGAGGGACAACTTTTTTCAATTTAAACCACGCCTCTAATCCCGCCCAATCCCCTCCCATACACACCCGGTTCAGCCGGGCCAGAGCATTCACACTCTGGGGATTCTGCTCCAGGTAAAGCCCCTGATGTCACTGTCCATATATGGATAGTAATGCCAGGAGCTTCTCCAGGAACAGAATCCCCAGCCTTAGCGTCGGCAAGTTCTGGACAGGGATTCTGTTCCTGCAGAAGCCACCGAACTCACTGTCCATATATGGACAGTGACGTCAGCGGCTGCCTCTAGGAACGGAATCCCCAGCCAGAGGGTCAACTCTGTGGCAGGGGATTCCGTTCCTGGAGAAGCTACTGACGTCACTGTCCATACATAGACAATGATGTCAAGGGCTTCACCAGGCTCAGCGCTTTAAGTAGCACTGTGCCAGGGGAGTACTCGTCGAGTACTCATCGCTTTGTACTAATGCTGAATCAGGAAACTGATGGTTCCCTGCTTCAGCATTGGGTTCTACTGTATCTGCGTCCTGGGGACACCAGGACATACCCCCGGCCGCAGCAGGACACTGCCTGGAGTCCGGGACTGTCCCGCTAAATCTGGGACGATTGGGAGGTATGCCATAAAGAGTAAGGAACAGCCGTGACCATTTTTATGCAGAGTTTGGTACATAGGAGTGGAAGATCAGCTGTGGTCAAACTTACGCAAAGATCGGTACACTGATAGCAATAGTGATAAGCACGGCAAAGCTTGATTACTGGCAAGCCATAATAATTAATCACCGGAAATACAAAGCTGTTCGAGTATATAGGGCAGCAAATTTTGGGATTGGCTACATAGCAGGTGCCATCCATAACTAATTACCAAAAGCAGCAAACACAGCGAGGACACAGCTAGGACAAGTAAGGATCTCTGTAGCGGAGCTGTAATGCTGCAAAGCGAAACTGGAGAGTCCAGAGTTCAAGTCCAGGGAGTAAAGTTCCTGACAGCAGATCTATGAGAAGTTCCGTGTTAGGTCTGTGTAGATTTCCAGCTTCTGGATGTCAACATTGTTTTTCCTTTTATTGAGACTTTGAGAACAGTGAGAAATAGAAACACAAAGTATATTAGAAAATTGTTCTTATTACACAATGATTATCATTTATTTACATAGAAATCAAAAATTATTTTATTCCTATTTAATCTTTTCTTCTCTGAAAAATAGTAAAAGCCTTAAACGATGTGGAGAAAATGATATTTTTGTTAGTCACAGATTCGGAGACACAATGTTCTGTAATATACGTATTTGATTTATGGAAATGAAAATCATTATCTGTAAACCACTTTTTTAACCAGGTTCATTTACTGACAACAGATGTAATTTTTATTATATTCAGCTGAAAGATCATCAACTCGGGCCAGAACTTGTCATCTATCGGTAGAAGAGTTTCTGTCACTGGATTCTATTCCTTTCTGTATTTCTTAGATTTCTGTACAGAAGAGTTTTTAATTTATTCAGGAGATTGCAGAAGATTTTTCACAACCATGTACATCAGTTATCTTTGCTTCCGTTAAAAAAAATTTTATTGCATTTTTGGATGCGCTGCGCACAACGTTGTGTTGTCAGGACCCATCAGGACCCGAGAAGGGCAAGTATAGGAACACTGTCTGCTGAGCCCTGTATCTAAAGTAAAATATTTATGGAACCTTGTAAAATGCTCATAAATGTTCAAAACAGAATCGCGGGGACGACCTGTCACTGATTAGCTAAAAGCACGGCCAATGAAAGAGGCCAAAACCACTAAATGGTGGGAATTGATGTCTTGAATTTCAATAGAAGATAATTTGCTTATTACCCAATAGAACATAGTGGGCCCCCTATTATTCCAGTGCACTAGACCTTGACCTACGTCACCCTTCCAACACTGGGGACCCAATCGGGACACTGGTTTGCGCCCTTGTGTTCCCTATGCACATGGATCATCATCTATGAAGGGGATGTAAAGGATCTGCCGGACACAGCTTCTGTGTCGATGCCCGTGGTTAGTCAGTCTGCACCTGCTCCTAAGTCTGATCGAGTGACCCCTCCTACCAATCAGGCTGGGAGGCTGAGGAGTGGGAGAGCCTATCACAGCCTGGCCAGATGGAGCTAGCTCCCGCCCTCTGTCTATTTATACCTTCACTTCCTGCTCCTCCTTTGCCTGTGATTCTCCTGTTTCCTGGCAGTGCTGCTGCTGCTTGAACTATTTGTCCCTGCTTCATATTGACCCTGGCTTACTGACTACTCTCCTGCTCTGCGTTTGGTACCTCGTACACTCCTGGTTTGACCCGGCTCGTTCACTACTCTCCTGCTCTGCGTTTGGTACCTCGTACACTCCTGGTTTGACTCGGCTCGTTCACTTCTCTTGTTGCTCACGGTGTTGCCGTGGGCAACTGCCCCATTTTCCTTAGCTTCTGTCTAACCATGTCTGTTTGTCTGTCGTGCACTTATTGAGCGTAGGGACCGTCGCCCAGTTGTACGCCGTCGCCTAGGACGGGCCGTTGCAAGTAGGCAGGGACTGAGTGGCGGGTAGATTAGGGCTCACCTGTCTGTCTCCCTTCCCCGTCATTACAGGGATTCTTCATCATTTCAGCGTGACACATACATAGTCCTGATGCCGAGCAGCGCCAGGGCCCTATATTCGATACAGCACTTCAAGGTCATCAGTGCTGCTTCACATAAAATATCCTGATACCGCCCGGCGTCATTACATTGTATGAGCCGTGTCATGCTGAGGGAGCCGGAGGGGAGAAGAGAAACGAAAAGATGAGCATAATTTTTTAATTTCTTTTATTAATTTTTTCTATCAAGAATGTAATAGGACGTGGGGGAGGGTAGTCTGATTGGGGGGACAAGGTACGAGGCCTAGCACGGGCCTCTATCTTACCACCCTTCATAGAGTTACATTTACGCCACCCAGAACCTGGAATATATTTTACTAAATTTTATGACAGTTTTCTGATGTAAATTATAATAAATGTGTCAGGCCGCTGTAACCATGCCCCTTTTTGAAAGCCACGCCCATTTTCTACGAAAGCGATGAAAGCGGTGTAAATAGGCCAAAAAGACAAAGACTTTTAGCCGTTTTGCGACTTTGCTACTCCAGAAAACTGGTGTAGAAAGGTTAAAATATGACCCCCTATATCGCCAAAGATACCTGGTCCTTTCACCATCTTGCCCCGGGACCTCCGCTTCCTTACATACTTATGATGGAGCCAATTATTCTGTGGTTGGTAAACAGCGGGACTCATGTTTATCGGGAAAAATGTTGGCGCTACTTAATGTTCATGTCTTACTTTACCATCATTGTGTCCAAGATGTTTCCAGAGTCTAGCAGCGCCGCTGTGCCCATCATATAGTGCCACATGCAGCTTCCTGGTACTGAACCCATCTCTGCCAACAGAGGAAGATGGCGGCTACAAGGGAGATCAGCGGCAGGAGCGCTCCTTGTCCAGGGTGAAGGGAATGGGCAGAATCTGTTCCTATGTAATAGTCTCTAGGTGTTGTCTGAATGACTGACATCAAACTCCTTGTGTATATGCAGATGTAGCAGCAGCGGTTGTGGCTCCGTACAATGTTATATTACACGTCTCAGCTGCTGCAGAACCTCTTTGACTCTTCCAGTTTAGCACACGATTCTATGGTCCGGAATTTTCTTGTATTACTGACGCCATACAACATTACAACCAAAAATTGTCATTTATAAGAGATGTTTTATTTAATGATGGATTTATATCCTGTGGTTGGTTTTATAGCGCCAGCATATAGTTTAGCGCTGTACAGGGATCATCATCCTTGACCTATCAGTATATTTTTTTAAGTGTGGGAGGAAACCGGAGTACCCGGAGGAAACCCACGCAAACACGGGGAGAACATACAAACTCCATGCAGATGTTGTCCTGGGTCAGATTGTATACGAGACCCCGATCCTGCATGGCAACAGCGCTAACCACTGAGCCACCGTGCCGCCCCAAAATATATGACATGACCATATTGTGGTGGAAGATAGAGATGTCACTTTCCACAGGTCTTCTGGATGACTTCTTCTATGTGCTGCCATCTTTGCTGGTTTTTATTCTGGCTGATGATGGAGCATGATGGCTACTGATGGATCTTCTCAGTTCTTGGTCACGAGGACCATCTTGTTGTGACAGGAGCCACACAAAAACCTCTCGGTGTCAAGAGACTCTGTCCATCGTCCAACTCTAGGGGGAGAAAAAGCTTATATTAAAGACAAATCCTAAAAACCCAAACAGATCCAGAATAAATGATGGAACCCCCTTATATTCTTTCTGTAGAGGCTAGTCTCCAGACAACAGTAAAGCAAGCAGTGGTGGTAACTAACCCATTATACATACTCAAGTATTACAGAAAAAGGGCAGAAATACTAGAACATGACCCCTCCAGCCTCAGGTCCGGTCTTTCTCTGCTTGACACAATGTTGGCTTTTATAACAGATGGCATCTTACCTGAATTGGCACCCTGAGCATTCATAGACCACCGGGTAGTGGATCTCATAATCATGGTGTTGTGTAATGGGTGGCAGCTCAGGGTGAGCCAGGTTGGCCTCCTCACAGTAGAACTTCCATAGCCGGCCATGGCAATCCTCCGCTCGTCCATCGATGATCCAGCAGGCAGCGTGACACATCTCATGGATCAATGTGTTTTTAACTCGTTCTGAAGACAGAGGAGGAAATAATTACAATCAGTATTAACGACACTTGGAAGATTTCACAGCAGCAGATCTAGAAATGGTCCATGATGTGACACCGACCTGCAGAATCGCAGACTTTGTCCGATAGTTGGATAATGGCGCTGCGATCCCCATTGTTATTAAGGAAGCCGGTGCGACCGCATGTTTTTCTCAGCCTTTTATTCCAGCTGATGTCCATGTGTTCAGGAAGCTACAGAAGAAGGAAGGAGAAAATCTAGAAATATGACAGAGACACCTTTACATCTATGATACACGGAGGTTTTCTGACCGTATACCTGATTGTCAAAGACGCTCTGGTTGTAGAACTCGTACAGACGTCTTGTCAGCTCCTGTTTGTTCTGATGGAAATTGGTCACATATTTGGATCTGGGAGAAGTCAGGTCTCTCAGGAAACAGTTATTGATGGGACGCTCCTGTCTCCTGATAATAAAACATAATAGAAGTTCACATATTAATAATGGAAATATTCTAAGAACATACACAATATGGAAACACACATAAAAGCTTATCTGAGAGTAATTATACTGCCACCTAGTGACCAGATAACATGAACTAGATAACATGGTTTATAGAGAAATACTCTACCTTGTCTCCTTCTGCAAAAAGCTGAATGGAGAATTGGGCTCTGGAAAATACAAAAAAATAGCGTCATATACTTATCAGTAATTCAGTTTTCCTAATCAAGAAAAAAAATCTTTATTGTATACCTGACTCTATATGTAACAGGGAAGGACCAAAGAAACCATCATCATCCTCAAGGCTACTTGGAGACCTTGGAATAGGCGGGTGAGACTGGAATAATGAAACATAAGACCCAAACAATTAAAATGAAGGAGAAGAAACAATGTAAAAGTGTAACTAAATACTGTAGAGAAGTGACCGCCGACCTGATGTAGATTCTCATCACTGCCGCTGTCCTGTGTGTCCGACTCAAAAATCTCACGGCACTTTTTTTTGACCAATAACTATGAAGGAAAAAATAAAAAAAGTTACTATCTTACCTTTATAATCCCATAAATTTCAATCACAAATAGAAATACGAAGTAAAACATCTTCTCATTCTCCTGGATAAAAGGGCGGCTTTTAAATAATTTCCCCTGCTTCCCCCAAGTTACCCCAGTCTGGCACTAGTATAAGGATGGAGCTGGCACTGGTGTTGCTGCGTTTATACCCCGGTCACAGCTTGTAAACTAGAATATTGCTGTGATTTTTCTGGAGAATGGGCTGTATATACTAGGAGTGTGGCTGTAATACGGCTTTATATTACATGCACCATATTAATGTGCCATAGACAACATTGTGTAAAGCCGCCACTCACCTGGTCGTCACTGCCGCCGTCCTCTGTATCAGATTCTATAATAAAGCAACGTTTGCGCTTCTTATTTAACATTTTTGCACAATTCTAAAGCAAAAATCTCTCTCCACAAATTCTATCACCCTCAGCGGATGTGTCCGGAACTGGAACTTTTATCATCTCTTCATATTGTGACATCATCATGACATGTGTGGAATCACTGATATTGTGACATCATGACTTGAGTGACATTTTGGACTGTAATGTGTATGTATGTATGTGTATGTTTATATGTATGTATGTATGTATGTATGTGTGTGTGTATATATATATATATATATATATATATATATATATGCCTTTCTTTTGTGTGTATATACACTACCGTTCAAAAGTTTAGGGTCACTTAGAAATTTCCTTATTTTTGAAAGAAAAGCACAGTTTTTTTCAATGAAGATTACATTAAATTAATCAGAAATACACTCTATACATTGTTAATGTGGTAAATGACTATTCTATCTGCAAACGTCTGGTTTTTAATGCAATATCTACATAGGTGTATATAGGCCCATTTCCAGCAACCATCACTCCAGTGTTCTAATGGTACATTGTGTTTGCTAACTGTGTTAGAAGGCTAATGGATGATTAGAAAACACTTGCTTGAAAACCCTTGTGCAATTATGTTAGCACCGCTGTAAACAGTTTTGCTGTTTAGAGGAGCTATAAAACTGACCTTCATTTGAGCTAGTTTAGAATCTGGAGCATTACATTTGTGGGTTCGATTAAACTCTCCAAATGGCTACAAAAAGAGAGCTTTCATGTGAAACTCGACAGTCTATTCTTGTTCTTAGAAATGAAGGCTATTCCATGCGAGAAATTGCCAAGAAACTGAAGATTTCCTACAACGGTGTGTACTACGCCCTTCAGAAGACAGCACAAACAGGCTCTAACCAGAGTAGAAAGAGAAGTGGGAGGCCCCGCTGCACAATTGAGCAACAAGACAAGTACATTAGAGTCTCTAGTTTGAGAAATAGACGCCTCACAGGTCCTCAACTGGCAGCTACATTAAATAGTACCCACAAAACGCCAGTGTCAACATCTACAGTGAAGAGGCGACTCCGGGATGCAGGCATTCAGGGCAGAGTGGCAAAGAAAAAGCCATATCTGAGACTGGCTAATAAAAGGAAAAGATTAATATGGGCAAAAGCACACTGACATTGGACAGAGGAAGATTGGAAAAAAGTGTTATGGACAGACGAATCGAAGTTTGAGGTGTTTGGATCACACATTTGTGAGACGCAGAACAACTGAAAAGATGCTGGAAGAGTGCCTGACGCCATCTGTCAAGCATGGCGGAGGTAATGTGATGGTCTGGGGTTGCTTTGGTGCTGCTAAATTGGGAGATTTGTACAAGGTAAAAGGGATTTTGAATAAGGAAGGCTATCACTCCATTTTGCAACGCCATGCCATACCCTGTGGACAGCGCTTGATTGGAGCCAATTTCATCCTAGAACAGGACAATGACCCAAAGCACACCTCCAAATTATGCAAGAACTATTTAGGGAAGAAGCAGGCAGCTGGTATTCTATCTGCAATGGAGTGGCCAGCGCAGTCACCAGATCTCAACCCCATAGAGCTGGTGTGGGAGCAGCTTGACCGTAGGGTACGCAAGAAGTGCCCATCAAGCCAATCCAACTTGTGGGAGGGGCTTCTGGAAGCATGGGGTGAAATTTCTCCCGATTACCTCAGCAGATTAACAGCTAGAATGCCAAAGGTCTGCAATGCTGTAATTGCTGCAAATGGAGGATTCTTTGACGAAAGCAAAGTTTGAAGGAGAAAATTATTATTTCAAATAAAAATCATTATTTCTAACCTTGTCAATGTCTTGACTATATTTTCTAGTCATTTTGCAACTCATTTGATAAATATAAGTGTGAGTTTTCATGGAAAACACAAAATTGTCTGGGTGACCCCAAACTTTTGAACGGTAGTGTATATATATTTATATATAGTCTGTATATTCATACATATATATATATATGTATATGTATGTATATAGGGATCAAAGCTCAATTACCCAATGTTACAATTAAAATATCAATTATACAATAAAGAGCAAAAATTCATAAGATACAGTACAACACATACCATAATGGATATCAATAAAGTGCAATAGTGACAGTAACACCATATCATGAAAAAATTGTAATACATAAACATTAAAAATACTCACATACAATGGTGTTTATAATCGTAACTGGTATATATAAAAATAATTGGTACCATGCCATTCATATTAGATTGATTACAAAAGAGGCCGTCACTCACCAGACCAGGAAAACAAATAGATATACTTCAGCTCAATAGCTGTACATGCCGGCGTTCACACCGTCACACTGCGCATGTCCGCCACAAGTCTCATTCGTTGGGCAAAAATAGATCCCCTGACTGATGGATGGAACGCAATGAGATCACCTCATTAATATTCACTGGAGACAGCCTCCGGGATGAAAGAAAGGTGCGCAGGCGCACTACATATATCGTTCCAAACTCCACCATATTAACTGATGGCCTTAACGTCCTGTCACTCTAAACGCTCCCACAAGTAGGAATCCGTGCTAGAAGTGTCATCACCATATCTCCCCATATTGCGGCGCGCATCAACTCCATTAGTCAAGCGCACATAGCGTGGCCATAGGTGTAAAGGATCTGCCAGGCACAACTTCTGTGTATACTCCCATAGGTAATCAGTCTGCACCTGAGTCTATGTCTCTGAGACTGACTCCATCTTCTACCACTCAGGATGGCAGGCTTAGGAGTGGGAGAGCCTATCGCAGATTGGCCAGACGGAGCTAGCACCCGCCCTCTGTCTATTTATACCTGCCTTTCCTGTCCCTCTTTTGCTTGTGATTCTTCTCGTGTGGTTTCCTGGCCCAGCTACAGCTTCTAACTATTTGATCCTGCTCCATACTGACTACTGACTTACTGACTACTCTCCTGCTCTGCGTCTGGTACCTCGTGCACTCCTGGTTTGACTCGGCTCGTTCACCACTCTTGTTGCTCACGGTGTTGCCGTGGGCAACTGCCCCTTTCCCTTTGCTTTGTGTTCCCTTGTCTGTTTGTCTCGTGCACTTACTGAGCGTAGGGACCGCCGCCCAGTTGTACCCCGTCGCCTAGGGCGGGTCATTGCAAGTAGGCAGGGACAGAGTGGTGGGTAGATTAGGGCTCACTTGTCCGTTTCCCTACCCCCGTCATTACATAATCACAAGCCCATATACCTAGTCTGCAATGCTCCCTGACACTACTATGGACCCCCTTGAGACTCTGTCCCAGCAAATGCAGAGTCTCTCCCTACAGGTCCAGGCCCTGGCTCAGAGGGTCAACCAGCCTGACGCTACCATGGTAGTGCCCCTCACCTCACCTCTTGAACCCCACCTCAAGTTGCCTGACCGGTTCTCAGAGGACCGGAGGACTTTTCTCTCCTTTCGGGAGAGTTGTAGGCTCTACTTTCGCTTAAAGCCTCATTCCTCTGAGAGCCAGCGGGTGGGTATATTTATGTCCCGGCTCCAGGAAGGGCCCCAAGAGGGGGCCTTCTCCTTGGCTCCTGACGCCCCTGAACTTTCCTCCGTTGATCGTTTATTTTCTGCTGTCGGACTCATTTATGACAAGACTGACAGGACTGCCTTTGCCGAGAGTCAGCTGGTGACCTTACGTCAGGGTAAGAGACCTGTTGAGGAGTATTGTTCTGACTTTAGGAAGTGGTGCGTAGCTTCTCGGTGGAATGACCCTGCCTTAAGGTGCCAGTTTAGGTTGGGTTTGTCGAACGCCCTGAAAGACCTGCTAGTTAGCTATCCCTCTTCTGACTCCCTAGACCAGGTTATGGCTTTAGCGGTACGACTTGACCGACGTCTCAGGGAACGACAGCTTGAACGTTTTTGTGTTTTCCCCTCTGACTCCCCCATGATGCCTCCCGAGGTCCCATTGCTTCGCTCTTCCACGGAAGACTCGGAGGTACCTATGCAACTCGGGGCCTCCATGTCCCCCCGACAACGTAGAGAGTTCCGCTGGAAGAATGGTCTCTGCTTCTATTGTGGAGATGACAAGCATCAAGTGAACACCTGTCCTAGGCGTAAGAATAAGCAGCCGGAAAACTTCCGTGCCTAAGTGATCATCAGGGAGGACACTTGGGCGCACAGGTATTTCCCGTAAATATGAAACGTAATAAAATCTTGCTTCCCTTTCAGGTCTCTTTTGGTGGTAGGTCTGCTACCGGCATTGCCTTCGTGGATTCAGGGTCTTCTGCTAATATCATGTCTGTGGAATTTGCTATGTCTCTAGCTATGCCTTTGATTGATTTGCCTAAACCTGTCCCGGTAGTGGGTATCGACTCCACTCCTCTTGCTAATGGTTATTTTACACAGCATACCCCTGTTTTCGAACTCCTTGTTGGCTCCATGCATTTGGAGCAGTGCTCTGTACTGTTGATGCAGGGATTATCGTCCGATTTGGTTTTAGGCCTTCCCTGGTTGCAGTTGCATAATTCCACGTTTGACTGGAATACTGGGGAGCTTACCAAATGGGGTAATGAATGCTTGACGTCATGTTTTTCTGTTAATTCTATTTCTCCCCCTGAGGAGGTGAACACGCTACCTGAGTTTGTTCAGGACTTCGCTGATGTTTTCTCTAAGGAGGCCTCCGAAGTGTTACCTCCTCATAGAGAATACGATTGCGCTATCAAATTGGTACCAGGAGCTAAGCTTCCTAAGGGTAGGATATTTAATCTTTCTTGTCCCGAACGTGAAGCCATGAGAGAGTATATCCAGGAATGCCTGACCAAGGGTTACATTCGCCCCTCTACTTCTCCGGTAGGTGCTGGCTTCTTCTTCGTAGGGAAGAAGGATGGTGGTCTTAGGCCATGCATTGACTACCGTAACTTGAATAAGGTCACTGTAAGGAACCAGTATCCCCTTCCTTTCATTCCTGATCTCTTTAATCAGGTTCAGGGGGCCCAATGGTTCTCTAAGTTTGATCTACGGGGGGCGTATAACCTTATCCGCATCAAAGAGGGGGATGAGTGGAAGACTGCGTTTAACACGCCCGAAGGTCATTTCGAATACCTCGTCATGCCCTTTGGGTTGTGTAATGCTCCTGCGGTCTTCCAGAATTTCATAAATGAGATTTTGAGAGATTACCTGGGGGTGTTTATTGTAGTGTACCTTGATGACATACTGGTGTTTTCCAAGGACTGGTCCTCCCACATTGAGCATGTCAGGAAGGTGCTCAAGGTCCTTCGGGAAAACAAACTGTTTGCGAAAACCGAAAAATGTGTGTTTGGGGTACAGGAGATACCATTTTTGGGTCAAATCCTCACTCCTCATGAATTCCGCATGGACCCCGCCAAGGTCCAGGCTGTGGCGGAATGGGTCCAACCTGCCTCCCTGAAGGCGTTACAGTTTTTTTGGGGTTTGCTAATTATTTGAGGAGATTTATTGCTAACTTCTCGGTCATCGCTAAGCCTCTTACGGACCTCACTCGCAAAGGTGCTGATCTCCTCCACTGGCCTCCTGAGGCTGTCCAGGCTTTTGAGGTCCTTAAGAAGTGCTTTATCTCGGCCCCGGTGCTGGTTCAGCCCAACCAAATGGAGCCATTTATCGTGGAAGTTGACGCATCCGAGGTGGGAGTGGGGGCTGTCTTGTCCCAGGGTACCAGGTCCCTCACCCATCTCCGTCCCTGTGCCTACTTCTCCAGGAAGTTTTCACCTACTGAGAGTAACTATGATATTGGCAACCGCGAACTCTTAGCCATTAAATGGGCATTTGAAGAGTTGCGCCACTTCCTGGAGGGGGCTAGGCACCAGGCAACGGTCCATACCGACCACAAGAATCTGGTTTTCCTAGAATCTGCCCGGAGGCTAAACCCGAGACAAGCTCGATGGGCGCTATTTTTTACCAGATTCAACTTTTTGGTTACCTATAGGGCTGGGTCTAAAAATATTAAGGCCGATGCACTGTCGCGTAGCTTCATGGCCAGCCCTCCTTCGGAGGAAGATCCTGCTTGTATTTTGCCTCCTGGTATAATCATTTCTTCTATTGATTCTGATTTAGTCTCTGAAATTGCGGCTGATCAAGGTTCAGCTCCCGGGAACCTTCCTGAGGACAAGTTGTTTGTTCTCCTGCAATACCGGCTAAGGGTACTTAGGGAAAATCATGACTCTGCACTATCTGGTCATGCAGGCATCCTGGGTACCAAACACCTCATTGCCAGAAACTATTGGTGGCCTGGGTTGCCTAAAGACGTTAAGGCCTACGTCGCCGCTTGTGAGGTTTGTGCTACGTCCAAGACTCCCAGGTCCCGACCAGCGGGCTTACTACGTTCTTTGCCCATTCCCCAGAGACCTTGGACCCATATCTCCATGGATTTTATCACCGATTTGCCTCCATCTCAAGGCAAGTCGGTGGTGTGAGTGGTAGTAGACCGTTTCAGTAAGATGTGCCACTTTGTGCCCCTCAAGAAACTACCCAACGCCAAGACGTTAGCTACCTTGTTTGTCAAACACATCCTGCGTCTCCATGGGGTCCCTGTCAATATTGTTTCGGACAGAGGGGTACAATTTGTTTCATTGTTTTGGAGAGCCTTCTGTAAAAAGTTGGAGATTGATCTGTCCTTCTCCTCTGCCTTCCGTCCTGAAACTAATGGCCAAACTGAGAGGACTAATCAATCTCTAGAACAATATTTAAGGTGTTTTATCTCTGACTGTCAATATGATTGGGTCTCATTCATTCCCCTCGCCGAATTTTCCCTTAATAACCGGGTCAGTAACTCGTCAGGGGTCTCCCCCTTTTTCTGTAATTTTGGGTTTAATCCACGGTTCTCCTCCGTTTCATATGGTAGTTCCAACAATCCCGAGGTAGAGGTCGTTCATCGGGAACTGTGCACAGTCTGGGCCCAGGTTCAGAAGAACCTATAGGCATCCCAGAGCGTACAAAAAACTCAGGCTGATAGAAGACGTTCTGCTAACCCCTTGTTTATGGTCGGGGATCTGGTGTAGTTATCGTCTAGGAACTTGCGCCTTAAGGTCCCGTCCAAGAAGTTTGCTCCCCGGTTTATTGGGCCGTATAAGGTCATTGAAGTCCTCAATCCTGTCTCATTCCGACTGGAGATGCCCCCATCTTTTCGAATACACGACGTGTTTCATGCCTCCCTCCTTAAACGCTGCTTGGCTCCCTCGAGGAAACCTCCTGTTCCCGTTCTCACCCCTGAGGGGGTGGAATTCGAGGTGGCCAAGATTGTGGACAGCAAGATGGTCCAAGGCTCCCTCCAGTACCTGGTCCATTGGAGAGGATACGGGCCTGAGGAGAGGACTTGGGTACCCGCCCGGGATGTTCACGCTGGGGTGTTGGTCAGGAAGTTCCACCTTCGTTTCCCCAATAAACCAGGTCCACTTAGAAAGGGTCCGGTGGCCCCTCATAAAAGGGGGGGGTACTGTAAAGGATCTGCCAGGCACAACTTCTGTGTATACTCCCATAGGTAATCAGTCTGCACCTGAGTCTATGTCTCTGAGACTGACTCCATCTTCCACCACTCAGGATGGCAGGCTTAGGAGTGGGAGAGCCTATCGCAGCCTGGCCAGACGGAGCTAGCTCCCGCCCTCTGTCTATTTATACCTGCCTTTCCTGTTCCTCCTGTGCTTGTGATTCTTCTCGTGTGGTTTCCTGGCCCAGCTACAGCTTCTAACTATTTGATCCTGCTCCATACTGACCCTGGCTTACTGACTACTCTCCTGCTCTGCGTCTGGTACCTCGTGCACTCCTGGTTTGACTCGGCTCGTTCACCACTCTTGTTGCTCACGGTGTTGCCGTGGGCAACTGCCCCTTTCCCTTTGCTTTGTGTTCCCTTGTCTGTTTGTCTCGTGCACTTACTGAGCGTAGAGACCGCCGCCCAGTTGTACCCCGTCGCCTAGGGCGGGTCGTTGCAAGTAGCGGGTAGATTAGGGCTCACTTGTCCGTTTCCCTACCCCCGTCATTACAATAGGAGTATTTATACTCGTACCATAACTCGATTTAAGAAAACAATGTGAAAGTGCTCCATACCGCTAGGACAACATATGTCCGGTCTATGCCCATATGGAGGGCACAACAGTACTAGGGCTGGTTACCCTCTGTCCCCAGTGCAGACATACCAAACGTTCGGCACTACTGTCCTGCTGGTCAATCACTCTGACAATCTGTAGCTATATAACTCACATAGTGGCATATGGTGAAAACCTGATTGGTATCCAAGGTCCAAATAGAAAATACATCCACCTCATCAGTACTATAAAGAAGTCATTTATTGGAGAAACCTGGAGAAACGAAACAATCTGAATATCTGAAATATCAAAGATTAACAAAAAGGAAAAAAAACTGACCCTTTACCACCAAGAAACGGCACATGAATAGAATTCTATATGAACAGAGACCTAGGCAAGGGAACCCTAAGGCCCCAAGCACATGGCGTGCCCGACGGCTGTCTGCATTTTTGGCCCGTGCTCCCATACAAAGTATGGGATATGGGCAATAAAAAGCAAAAGATACGACATGTCCTATAATTTGCAGTACATTTCTATGACCCCGACACCTTCCCGTAAATAAATGGAAAGGTGTCCGTGGACAATAGAAGAGAAGGGTTCCGCAATTACCGACAATTTCTACGGTCATGTGCATGGGGCCTAAGGGGTACATCCAACTAGGTGCATTCAACGCTACTATAATAGAAGATCCCCCCTTTTTTTATGTTACTACTGAAACACATTCAAAGGGTATATAAAATTTCTTTACCGCTCAACGGCACCGAGAACCACAGTCCAACTTACAATCTTATGGACGTTTCTGCTCAGTCCACAAGCAATAGACAATCTACAATCCAGAAAAGGTGTGTGCAGTTGTTCTGGTCCTTGTAGTTCCACGGAGCTCTGCACCCTCTCCCGATGTTCGAGCTCCAGGCAGGATCAATTCTAGAACTCCGAAAGAAAAAGGAGAAATAGTGCAACACCCTCTGTTTTTTTTTTGCAACACGCAAGATTTATTTCATAATTACAGAAAGTAGAAGAATTAAAAGCATAAATGATACAAATAAAACCAAGAGCAGCACGTCAAACAGTCTCGCCCAACCCTGGGTTTCACCCTTCCGGCTTCCTCTGGGGCATAAGTGACGTACCAAATAATCATGACTTAAATTGCTGCTCAAGCATTTATATAAATGTGCAATATAATATAACAACACAAATAATACATCATCAATCAACAAAATAAAAGAAAAAATCATCAACATATACACAAATATATAAAACGCATTATATCAGGTACATAAAAGATCAACATATCTAAATATATAAAAATATATGTATAAAAATCCTCCTAGTCCATATCTTCTATGTATAAAAAACAACCTCAACTTTTCATGTAATGAAATGTTAATAGGAAAATGACATATCTTAATACCCCTAAACTAAGCACTTTCAAATTTGCAGCTATTGCCATACCCAATACTAATCTCCCCACCGATTGGAATCATAAATTGCTTAAACCAATCACAAGCTAGCTTAGAAAATCCAACTATTCTCATTGAGAAAAACGGGGCAGGACATAAACAGCAATCTATCACAGCCGGGAAGTTACTACAAGAAAACGGAGAGGTGAATTCAGCACCACGATGCTGTCCACATAGACATCAATGGAAAGAAATAGAGTCGCGTATTCAGCGCTATTGTAAGTGACGCGTTCCGCACCACACTACTGTCCACGTGAAAATAGAGGTATTATTATTAAATCCAGATAGGAAAAAATTAGAACAAGATAACCTATTCAACACCACATTACTGTCCACAAGTACATTAACCCCTTAAGGACGCAGCCTAGTTTGGGCCTTAAGGCTCAGAGCCCATTTTTGAAATCTGACATATTTCACTTTATGTGGTAATAACGTCGGAATGCTTAAAGGAACAGTGTCATCACAAATTATTTTTTTATATGTTAAAGATGTTAGTGCTTTATTAAAAACGTTTATATTTATTTGTGTGTTTGTGTTTTACTTTTTCTTATTTTTACACTTTTTCTTCCCTATGGGGGCTGCCATTTTTTGTTCCATTTCTGTATGTGTCGATTAACGACACATACAGACATGGAATACGGCAGCCACAGTCCCATAGGGACTGCGAACGGGTCCCGTCCCATTCACTTCTGTGTACGGCGTCTGTGTGGGAACTGCGCATGCGCCGCTCCCACACAGTCCAATTTGAAATTGGCGCCGTCCGGCGCCATTTTCCTGTGGACCGGAAGTCGCGGCCGGACAGTAATATTACTACTTCCGGTCGCGGCTTCCGGACTTGTGCACTTGGACCAGCGGCAGCAGACGGTGCGGACGGGCCGGAGGGAGCCGCGGCGGCAGGAGCAGGTAAGAGATTTCAATGTATGTTCGTGTTTGTGTGTGTTTACTACTGTATGTAAACCTACTACACTGTGTGTTAGCTCAAAAAATGGCGACACACAGTGTAGGAGGTTACACCGTTCAAACCCCTCGTTTATCCCGGCACTAGCCAGGATAAAGGAGGGGGGGATGCTGAGAGCTCACTAGAGCGAGGGCTTTTTACCCAATTTTGCAATGCTGCAATTTTGGGAATAGCTCCATCTAGTGACCAGAAATGGGAAATATTCTAAATTAGAATTAATTTATAATATTTCCTGACTCGTGAAAAAAATAAAAAAAATTTGAACAATGTTTAATCACCCACACACTAAATGTTTAATTAAAAAAAAAAAAAACATGTTTTTCTGGCAACACATTCCCTTTAAACCTATCCAAGTGATTCTGAGATTGTTTTCTCGTGACACTTTGGGCTTCATGTTCGTGGTAAAATTTGGTCGATATATTCAGTGTTTATTGGTGAAAAATTGCAAAATTTAGAGAGAATTTAGAAAAAATAGAATTTTTCAGAATTTAAATGCATCTGCTTGTAAAACAGACGGTTATACCACCCAAAATAGTTACTAGTTCACATTTCCCACATGTCTACTTTAGATTGGCATCGTTTTTTGAACATTCTTTTACCTGTTCAGTTCTGAAGGGGCTTTGAGGGGCCTATGTATTAGAAACCCCGATAAAACACCCCATTTTAAAAACTAGACCCCTCAAAGTATTCAAAACAGCATTTAGAAAGTTTTTTAACCCTTCAGGCATTTCACAGGAATTAAAACAAAGTGGAGGTGAAATTTGCAAATTTCATTTTTCTTGCTGATCTTCAATTTTATTCAATTTTTTTTGTGAAACACAGAAGGTTTTACCAGAGAAACACTACTAAATATGTACTGTCCAGATTCTGCAGTTTTTAGAAATGTCCCACTTGTGGCTCTACTGCGCTCGTGGAATAAAACACAAGCCCTAGAAGCAAAGAAGCACCTAGTGCATTTTGAGGCCTCTTTTTTTATTAGAATATATTTTAGGCAGCATGCCAGGTTTGAAGAGGTGTTGAGGTGCCAAAACAGTAGGAATCCCCCAATAGTGACCACATTTTGGAAACTACACCCCTCAAGGAATTCATTTATGGTTGTTGTTATCATTTTGACCACACTGTTTTTTCACAGCACCTATTTGAATTGGTCTGTGAAATAAAAAAAATGAATTTTTTTTCAATAAGATGTCATTTGTGATCAAAATGTCCTATTTTCACAGGGAACAAAATACCCCAGTTTGTTGCCCAATTTGTTCTGAGTGCGGCAATACCCCATTTGTGGTGATAAACTGCCGTTTGGGCCCATGGGTGGGCTCAGAAGGAAAGGAGCGCTATGTGTTTGGTGGAGTCCAGATTTTACTGGATTGGTTTTAGGGTGCCATGTCGCATTTGCAGAGCTCCAGAGGTATCAAAGCAATGGAAACCCACCAGAAGTGTCCCCATTTTGGAAACTACACCCTTCAAACAATTCATTTATGGGTAATGTGACTATTTAGACCCCATAGTTTCTTCACAGAACTTATTTGAATTGGTCTGGGAATTTAAAAAAAATATATTTTTACCAATAATATGTAGTTTTAGCTCAAAATTTCTTATTTTCACAAGAAATAAAATACCCTAATTTTGTTGCCCAATTTGTCCTGAGTGCGGCAATACCCCATTTGTGGTGGTAAACTGACGTTTGGGCCCATGGGAGGGCTCAGAAAGAAAGGAGCGCTATTTGTTCTTTGGAGTCCAGATTTTTCTGGATTGGCTTTCGGGTGCCATGTCGCATTTGCAGAGCCCCAGAGGTATCAAAGCAATGGAAACCCACCAGAAGTGACCCCATTTTGGAAACTACACCCCTCAAGGAATTCATTTATGGTTGTTGTTATCATTTTGACCACACAGTTTTTTTCACAGCACCTATTTGAATTGGTCTGTGAAATAAAAAAAATGAAATTTTTTCCAATAAGATGTAATTTTTGCTCAAAATTTCTTCTTTTCACAGGGAGCAAAATACCCCATTATGTTGCCCAATTTGAGGCATTCATCTAGAGGTGTAGTAAGAATTTTGACCGGAGACATACACCCCATAAATTGTAATGTGGGTTCTCACGGGTACGTCAATACCCTCAATGTGGCTATTATCAGCTGCCTGGGCACGCAGCAGGGCTCAGAAGGGAAAGACGAGGGGGGATAAGCTGTGCGGAGTGCATCAGGGTAAGTAAAACTGGGGTAGATTAAAAATCAAGGGATGTATGATACATTTTGAAGCACTCTTTCATACGGAGCCTTAGTTTTTCGGGACACGTGTCACATAGATTTATTGTGTCCTTCCTTATCCACCTCTTATAGCAGACTTTGTACCTCTTTTGACTTTTTCCTTTCTTGCCAGTTTGGGGAACTTCTCCTGGAAAGTGTTGCCCTGGTACGATGCGTGTGGCACCCGCTTCCATAAGTACTGGGTGCCCCCCTTCTTGGTTAATAAAAATTTGTTTCTTGATAACCTCTTGAAATTCCAGGAAAGTTCCCGTCTGGCCTGTACATCGATGTAACACGTACGCATTGTACAATGCCATCTGTATGATGTGCCCGGCCAGCTTCTTATACCACACCGCATGGCACCGTAGGACTTGATCTGACAAGTCCACCCCTCCCATGTACCTACTGTAGTCCAGGATGCAGTCTGGTTTGGGGGTCTCTGTACTGGTACCTCGTACAGGTACATGGGTACTGGTGTGGCATCTCTCTTGTCCTTGTACTTGACACACAATATGTTGCTGCTAGATTGTGCCCTGCTCTCACCCCTTCTGAGTGTTTGCCCTGCAAAGGGAGGGCTCTCAGGTTTCTTCTAGCAGTGCCGCATGCCGCAGGACTTCTGGAAGCGAGGCAGTTGAAGAGTGGGACGCTGGTATAAAAATTATCCAGGTAGGGGTGGTAACCCTAGTCCAGCAGTGGGTGCACCAAATCCCACACAATTTTTGCATTAACTCCCAGTAAGGGGGGGCATTCTGGGGGCTGAATACTGGTATCCTTCTCTTCATATATCCTACATTTGTAGGTATACCCTCATGCACTCTCGCACAGCTTATACATCTTCACGCCATACCTTGCCCTCTTACCCGGCAGGTACTCGCGGAATTGAAGCCTCCTTTTAAAATCTACCAAGGACTCATCAATAGAAATACACTTCTCGGGGGTGTATGCTTGGGAAAACCGGGCACTGAAACGGTCCAATAGGGGTCTCCGTTTATACAAACGGTCAAAACTTGGGTCATCTCGGGGTGGGCACGGCTCATTATCAGTATAATGTAAGAAGCGAAGTATTGCCTAATTTATTTATTTTTTTTGGTTACAGTTCAGTTCTGAAGTTGCTTTGAGGGGCCCATATATTAGAAACCCCTATCAAACACCTCATTTTAGAAACTAGACCCCTCAAAGTATTTACAACAGCATATAGAAAGTTTATGAACTCTTTAGGTATTTCACAGAAATGTAGAGCAAAGTAGAGGTGAAATGTGAATTTTTTTTTTGCCAGAAAATCCTTTTTATACCATACTTTTTTATAACACAAAAGATTTTTCCAGAGAAACGCAACTCAATAATTATTACCCAGATTCTGCCGTTTTGAGAAATATCCCACATGTGGCCCTAGTGCAGTAATGGACTGAAGCACCGGCCTCCGAAGCAACGGAGCACCTAGAGGATTTAGAGCCCTCCTTTTTATTAGGCACCATGTCCGGTTTGAAGAGGTCTTGTGGTGCCAAAACAGTGGAAACCCCCCAAAAGTGACCCCATTTTGGAAACTAGACCCCTTGAGGAATTCATTGTAGTTTTCTTGGGGTGCATGCGACTTTTTGATCAGTTTTTATTCTATTTATAAGTGGCACGGTGACTAAAAAACAGCAATTCTACTATTGTTTTTTTATTCTATTTTTTTTACAGCGTTCACCGTGTGCTATAAATGACATTCACTTTATTCTGCGGGGCGATACGATTATGGCGATACCAGATGTTTATAGTTTTTTTTTATGTCTTATGGCGTTTCCACAATAAAATACGTTTTGTAAACAATCATTCACTTTTTGTGTTACCTTATTCTAAGCGCCAGAACTTTTTTATTTTTCAATCAATAAAGCCGTGCGAGGACTTATTTTTTGCGTAACGAACTGTAGTTTCGATCAGGACCATTTTTAGGTACATGCGACTTTTTGATGTCTTTTTATTCCATTTTTTGGGAGGTGAAGTGACCAAAGAATTGTGATTGTGGTACGGCTTATTATTATTTTATTTTACAGCGTTCACCACGCGGGATAAATAACGAAATAATTTTGTAGTTCAGGCCGTTACGGACGCGGCGATACCAATTATGTATAGTTTATTTGTTTGTTTATACATTTTTATTAATAATAAAGGACTGATAAGGGAAAAAGGGGGATTTTTACTTTTATTACTTTTAAATCTTTTATTTTCTTATTTTTACACATCGTTTTTTAACTTTTTTTTAACTTTATTACTTTGTCTCATCCGTAGTGCAGTATATTAGAGCTGTCAGCTACTCACTGACAGCAAGCATAGGGGGTCCTTACTTCGTCAGGACCCACTAGGCTTCCGTCTATGGCATAGCCGGACGCCATTGTTTGGTGTCCGGTTGCCATAGTCACCATCGCCAGCCGCTATCGTATAGCAGGCTGGCGATTGTAGCTTAACCCCTAAAAAGCCGTGATCGCTATTGAACACGGCTTTCAGGAGTTAATCAGCGGGGACACAGCGATCGGTCCCCGCTGTAGGAGCTGCGGCAGCTGCTGTACGAGACAGCAGCTGCCACAGCTCCTGTATGTGTTGGGAGGACGGCCGAAATGGCCGTTACTCCCGCGACGTACTATTAGGTCATGGAGCGCGAACGCTATGGTTACCATGACCTAATAGTACGTCCAGGAGCGGGAAGGGGTTAATGGATATATTGTTATTACATCGAGATGAAAAATATATATATATAATCACGCTTTCTGCACCACCATGAATGAATATAGTGGCATATTTAGCATTACAATGCTATCCACAAAGAGATAAATAGACGTTGGATTGTTAAATCACGAAGAAGAAGACACTCCGTCCTGGTTTCATCTACATAAATCAATTTACACGGACGCTGCGACACATGTATGACATCACTTTTACAGGTACGAAATGTATTGATATTAAAAACCTCACCTGTTCCAGGAATCCAGATGAATAAAGGAGTCTCTCCCTCTATCATCATGGGACAGTTCTCACACAACATACAAGGGATTATGTCCGTCTCAACTAATTGGTCTCTCAAGTTGCATGGCCTAATATATGTGTGTGTATGTATATATGTAGGTGGGTAGCGGCTTTCGAGACCCCAATCCATGTCCGAGTCAAATAATAAACCGCAAAGTCGCAGCCCTCCAGCAGATATTCTATCTTAATATTGGTTTATTCATATACGATGCTTTATGGATGAATAAATCACTATTTATATTGAAGCTCTGCTGGAGGGCTGCGACTTCTTTGCGTTTATATAAATATATATATATACAGGGGGTGCATAAGAAGGTATACAGCTTAAATAATAGGTGAATATAATAATAGTTATACAGTTTATGGCCTCATCCACATGTAATTACGGACCAATTCACTTCTATTGACCACGGACACCTTCCCATATGTTTGCGGGAAGGTGTCCGGGCTGTAGAGAGCCTCCGCAAAAGATAGGGCATGTCCTATCTTTTGCTTTTTATGGATAACGCTCACATACTCTGTATGGGAACACGGGCCGAAAATACGGGTGGATAAATCCCCAAATGTAAAAGTCCATCAGGGTAAAGTCTGATGATCGTGGTGGCCTCTCAACTGGGCCTCGTCTACCTATCCACCTATTGGGTAATTTTTCATCAAAAAAATTACGCACCGCTAAAGCAAAGTGAGGAGGGCTCCATCTTGCTGGATATAGAAGTCTTCATTTTCATGCTCCATCTACAGTTGTGGTATTACATTTTCTTGGAGCATGATAAGGTCCAGGTCTGATGTAACCGTTGTATTGTGGAAGATGGGTCGAATTACCCCTTTACATGAAAGGGCCGCCCAAACTGTAACCCCAGGGAGACACATCTGTTCTTCAATTGTTGCAAGGAGGTTTTCTGTTGAGTAATAAACACAGTTGTGACTATTAACAGCATCAGAAAAGTCTGCAGTTGGCTTCATCGGACCAAGTTATAGTGACATCTGATAGAGCTCTTCAGAAATAAAATAGTTTTAGACTGTTTAAAAAATCTTTCTCTGTAGAGATATATACCTACTTATGCACACCCCTGTATAAATAAAGATATCAAGATATATATTCTGTAGATAGATAAATAGATAGATGATAGATAGATAGATAGATAGATAGATAGATAGATAGATAGATAGATAGATAGATAGATAGATAGATAGATAGATAGATAGATAGATAGATAGATAGATAGATAGATAGATAGATAGATAGATGCCACTTGACGGCTGGGCACTCCGCCACAATCGGGTAATTTCTCTCTGCTGGTGACAGCTTTCTACTCAAGTACATCACCGGATGTTCTTCTCCGTTCACCACCTGTGACAACACTGCACCCAGTCCTACATCTGAAGCATCGGTCTGAACAATAAAGTCTTTCTTAAAATCGGGAGCTATCAGAACCGGTTGTTGACACAATGCCGATTTTAGTACTGTAAAGATTTCCTCCAACTCAGGAGTCCAGTGTACTGCAGTAGGCCAAGACCCTTTTGTTAGGTCAGTAAGTAGTGCTGCAAGGGTGGCAAAATTTTGCAGAAACCGCCAATAGTAGCCCACAATGCCCAAAAATGTTCTCATCTGTTTTTTTTAAGTGGGAAGTGGCCACTTTTGAATTGTCTCAACCTTGTTTAACTGAGGTTTAATCATTCCTCTGCCCACAATATATCTAAGATACTCGGCTTCCTCTAAGCCTATGGCACATTTTTCAGAATTAGCTGTGAATCCGGCCTTTCTGAGGGAGTTGAAATGTTGCCGGTGTCTCCCTGTAGTCCAAATGGCATACTGAAATGAGACATCTGGGGTAGAGAAGGCTGTCTTCTCTTTGGACTCCTTAGACAAAGGCATTTGCCAATAATCTTTAGTGAGATCTAGGGTTGTAATATACCGTGCTGGACCAATTCTTTAAATTCATTCATCAACCCTGGGCATGGAGTATGATTCAAATTTGGAGACCTCATTTAGATTCCTGAAGTCATTGCAGAACCTCCAAGTACCATTGGGTTTCGGAACCAGGACTATAGGACTGGACCACCTACTGGAGGATTCCTCAATGACACTGTAATGACGGGGTAAGGAGACAGACAGGTGAGACCTAATCTACCCGCCACTCAGTCACTGCCTACTTGCACGGCCCATCCTAGGTGATGGCGTACAACTGGGCGACGGTCCCTACGCTCACTAAGTGCACGACAGACCAACAGACAAGGGTACACAGAAGCTAAGGGAAATGGGGCAGTTGCCCACGGCAACACCGTGAGCAACAAGAGTAGTGAACAAGCCGAGTCAAACCAGGAGTGTACGAGGTACCAAACGCAGAGCAGGAGAGTAGTCAGTAAAGCCAGGATCAATCTGAAGCAGAGGTCAATAGTACTAGCAGGAGCAGCAGAGCCAGGAAACCAGACAGAATCACAGGCACTGGAGGAGCAGGAAATTAAGGTATAAATAGACCGAGGGCGGGAGCTAGCTCTGTCTGGCCAGGCTGTGATAGGTTCTCCCACTCCTCAGTCTCCCAGCCTGACTAGTAACAGATCGAGTCACTCTAACAGACCTAGGCACAGATGCAGACTGATTAACCACGAGCGTCGACAAAGAAGCTTTGTCAGGCAAATCCATTACAGACACCAAGCTCAAGCATTGTCCTTACTTCTGCTGCGACAGTTGTCGAGCTTCTGGGATTCGATAAGGACGTACGTTAACTCTGACATGGGGATCTGTAAGAATCTCATGTTGTATTACATTAGTTTTACCTGGTACCTCAGTAAATAAATCCCTATTTCCTTGGAGAAACTCCTTTACCTCTTGTTTTTGGGGTTGGGAGAAGTTGGCCGCCACTTTCACTTTTTTTATCTCATTGTCACAACCTTTTTTGGGCACTATCCCTGTGGACAATAACTCCCTCTCTTTCCAGGGCTTAATCAGGTTGGCATGATAAATTTGATATTGTTTTCTTTTAGATGGGTGAAACACTTTATAATTCACTGGGTCGCTTTTCTCTATAATTTCAAAGGGTCTTTCAAACTTGCTCTCTACCGTTGGGATGAGCACTAAGACGCGATCACCAGGGCTGAACTCATGGATTTTAGCAGGTTGATTGTATACCCGGCACTGAGCTTCCTGTGCTTGGAGAAAGTGCTGTCTGACTACGGGCATTATGGCCTGCATTCTGTCCTGCATTGGGGACACATGTTCCACCACAGTTTTATAAGGACTGACCTCTTTTTCCCAGGCTTCCTTAACCACGTCAAGCAGTCTACGTGGATGCCGACCATAGACCAATTCAAATGGTGAGAACCCAGTGGAGGCCTGTGGTACTTCACGGATAGAAAAAAGTAGATAAGGCAACAGCATGTCCCAATCTCGTCCATCTTTCCCCACCACCTTTTTTAACATGCCTTTGAGGGTCTTGTTAAACCTCTCGACCAGGACGTCTGTTTGAGGGTGTTAGACAGAAGTGCGCAACTGTCTAATCTTAAGCAACTTACACAATTCTTTCATTATTGTTGACATAAATTGGGTACCTTGGTCAGTCAGAAGTTCGTTTGGTAAGCCTGTTCTAGTAAACACCTGAAATAACTTTCTTGCAATTACTTTTGAAGAGGAGTTCCTCAATGGTATTGCCTCTGTGTACCGAGTTGCATAATCCAGGATATACTGGTGCCCTTTGGCCGATTTGACCAGGGGACTCACGAGATCCATCGCTATGCGCTCAAAGGGGGTCTCAATGATTGGAAGTGGGACTAAGGGGCTGTGGAAATTAGGCATTGGGTCACTCAGCTGGCAGGTAGGACAGGAACCAAAGAAGTATTTCACTTCTCTGTATACTCTGGGCCAGAAGAACCGCTGCAAGATGCGCTCCTGTGGTTTCTCCACCCCTAAATGTCCTCCTAAAACATGTGTGTGGGCCAGTTCCAGGACCTGGCGCCTGTAATTTTGCGGCACCACTAACTGCAGCTGCACCCCAATAGGACTGAACTTGGGCGGCAATGCAGGAGAGACCATCCGGTTTGGAGTGCCGGAGGGATTGACCTCCAAGATGATGTGAGAGAAACAGCAGTGGAGCGCTATGTTCCGCTCCGCTGCTAAGATAAGCCCAGCTAGGCTACACTGTGTTGTCGCGAGACCTCATTGGCTCGCATCCAGATCAGTTTATAGCTTGTCTGGGTATAGCGAAAAACTAGCTACATCCACAATGTTTGGAATTGTAGTGGACTATGTAGCTAAATGGCCCTATGGCCATGTTGTTGCACATTGGATTATTAAAAGTACTGAGCACCTGACGCGCGTTTCGCTAGGAACCCCTAGAAGAAGCCAGAATGCTGGCAAAACGCGCATCGGGTGCTCAGTACTTTTAAGTGGTCGGGTGCTCAGGGGTCACTCACACATACCCAATTGCACTAATTGGTATTTTTTTTTTTGTATTTCAAATTTTTTCTTTTCAAGAAAGGACATGGGGATACAGAAAAAAGAAAAGGGGTGACATGGGTGCAGATCATTTCAACCTTTATTTCAACCACAATAAGTAAATATGTAATTAAGGTCCTCCCCACATAGTACCATCGATACACAGCAAGCATTAGTGTTGCGAGGCAGGAATACCAGCATTACGCCCTCATCCGACCCTCCATCACCCACATCTCAATCAATTATTAGTAAACGATTGGTCCAAATAGGGAAGTAAACGAAGGATATACAGGGTAAAAGGAAAAAAGGAAAAGGGGGGGGTGTAGGGGAAAGTCTTAGGAGGGAGAAAGGGAGATGTTCTCCCATCACTCTCCCCCCCCCCCCCCCACAGCACATCATAGACAAGAGAGAACTCAAGAGCTCTCATGTTCCCCACTAATCAGTTCACCCATGGCCCTCTTATATCTGTCCGACTTGCAGAAGTCAAACCAATAGAACCAGGTTTTCTGAAACTGCATTGCCCGTTCGGGTGCGGAATGGAGCAACTCCTCCATTCTCCGGATTTCATGAATTCGCTCCAGCCATTGTCTGGTCACAGGAGGCTCAGAGGATCTCCAACCCACCAGAATACAAGCCTTAGCTGCATTCAACAAATGTCTCACTAACATCTTCCTGTAGCGCCCCACGGGTATATCGTGGTGGTGCAGCAAAATCCATGCCGGATCATCTCCCAGCGAGATTCCCGTGATCTCAAGAACGATATCTTGAACCTCTGACCAATAGGGGCGTAGGCTCTCACAGCTCCAGAATATATGTAAAAGCGTTCCCTCTTCCCTGCCACATCTCCAACATAGAGGAGAAACATCCGGGAACATTTTATGTAGCACATGTGGGACTCTGTACCAACGGGATAGTATTTTAAAACTGGTTTCCTGATAGGCGTTACTTATAGACGCCTTATGTATGAGGAGCATGATCTTTTCCCTCTGCTCTTGTGTTAGAGTAATCTGAAGATCTCTTTCCCATTTCGTAATGTATGGTGGGATGAAATCCTCAGCAGGAGTGAGCAGCACGCAGTAAAGACTGGACAGGGCCCGTCTCACATGCCCCGTTTGAGAACACAAAGTTTCAAAGGGAGTTAGTGCTCGGTCAAAGGAAGCCGGTGTAGGCAGTCTTGATAAGTAATGAGTCAATTGTAACGTCTGCCATTGGGACGCTTCCGGGAGACCCTCTGGCTGGGAAAGCTCTCCTCCACGCAGCCAAGTATTGCCCCTATAAAAATGACTTACTCTAAAATGCCCCTGCTGTACCCATATCTTGAAGGTCTGATCTGACAGACCTGGGCCAAATTCCGGGTTACCCAAAACCGGTGTGAGGGGTGATAACATTCGTGAAATTCCCTCTCCACTCCGCACCCTTCGAAACACCTGTAAAGTTGGATATATGGTAGGATGATCACTTAGTGACCTCCAATGAATAACAGCCATCCAGGGTAGGCATTTCAATGGGAGGTCTGTAAAACCTTGTTCCACCGCTATCCAATCCTTAAAGGGTTCATGGCGGCACCAATCTACCAATCTAGCCAAATGAACGGCATGATAATATTGCTCCACATCCGGCAGCTCAATCCCCCCATGACGCTTGGCCCGGACCAGGATTCTCCTCTGAAGTCTAGGGGGTTTGTTGGCCCACACAAATGAAGTAAGATATTGATATACCGTTTTAAAAAAGGAAGAGGGTATCTTAATTGGCAGTGCCTGCAGTGAATATAAGAGCCTGGGTAGAACGTTCATCTTGATGATGCCCACTCGTCCAAACCACGAAAAAGTTCCCTTTGTCCACCGGGCCAAATCACCTCTCAACGCCTGCAGAAAGGGTGGAAAATTAAGTTGAAATGTCCGCTCTACACAACTCGGTAGTCTGATACCCAGATATTTAATCGAGTCACTTGTCCATCTAAAAGGAAAATTGGCCCCCAAAACCCTCCCTTGATCCTGTGGAATATTTAATGTCATCGCCTCCGACTTCTGAAAGTTAATTTTAAAATTGGACAATGATCCATATATCCGAAATTCCTTCATAAGGTTGGGCATAGAAATATGGGGAGAGGTCACAAAAAATAATAGATCATCGGCATATGCGGCCACTTTTACAGATTTATCCCCCAGCCTCAAGCCTTGAACATTAACATTACCCCTGATCCTGCATAAAAAGGGTTCTAGCGAAAGAGCAAAAAGCAGAGGTGACAGTGGGCAGCCCTGTCTCGTACCGTTATGAATCCGAAAGGGAGAAGAATAGGTACCATTTACCCTCACAGAAGCCGAAGGTGAGGAATACAAAGCGCCAACCCAAGTTCGCATGTTGGGTCCCAGACCCAGAAATTCCAAAGTTCCAAACAGAAAAGGCCACCTGACCCGATCAAAGGCCTTTTCCGCGTCTGTAGGCAATACAATCGCAGGAGTTTTCTGCGAGTTGGCCCAGTGGACAAGATTAAGAGCCTTAGTCGTGTTGTCTCTCGCCTCCCTAGATGGAATGAAACCTGTTTGGCCTCTGTGGACCACTGTGGTCATCAATGGGGCCAATCGATTTGCCAGTATCTTAGAAAATAATTTCAGATCCACGTTGAGCAGGGATATTGGTCTGTAATTAGAACAAGAGGAGGGATCCTTTCCATCCTTTGGAATGACCACTATAGTAGCATTCAAGGAATCTGAAGGAACTGAACTGCCCGATGATATTGCATTGAGAGCCCCCAGAAACCTGTCCGCTAGTTGAGCCATAAACATTTTATAATAGCCCACCGTCAGTCCATCCGGACCCGGGGCTTTCCCTGGTTTGGTGTTTTACACTGCCCTTGAAAGCTCTTCAACGGTTATTTGGTGGTCTAATGCGGCGCAATCGTTGGAAGACAGCTGAGGGAGACCCGAAGAAGCTATGTATTCCTGGATAGCTACACTAGTGGGCGGAGAATGCGGCTCTAGCTGATAAAGAGACGAATAAAACTGCCTAAAGGAGTGTGCAATATCCCCCGGGGAGGTAACCTTCACACCCGTATTTGAAGTAATCTGGGGAACATACGTGGAGGCTCTCTGGGCCCTCAAGGCATTTGCCAGAATCTTCCCTGGCTTATTTCCACACTCATAAAATATTCTACGGCACTTAACCAGTGTGGCTTTAGCTTTTACTTCATAAAGTGATCTAAGCTCCTCCCGGAGGGACATCAAGACCCCCCTAGTCTCCTGCGTCTGACTCTGTTTGTGTTTGGTCTCCACTTCACAAATCCTAGCCAACAAATCGCTTGTCTTTGCCACCCTCTCTCTCTTGAGCCTCGCCCCCCATTTAATGAAAACGCCTCTTATGTAACATTTATGAGCTTCACATAAAGTGAGCGGATTTGACACCGAACCATCATTGGTAGCGAAATACTGTTCCAGCTCACTGCGTATTTCAGCTTGTGCTTCAGGGTGATGAAGCAAAAACTCATTAAGTTTCCAACGGCCATGCGTCTGGGATGGCGGAGCAAAAGAGAGAGAAAGCGAAATGGGCGAATGATCTGATATAGGTGACGTATGAATGTCCGCCCTCATCACTCTATCAAGATGAAAGTGGCTTATGAAAAAGTAATCTATTCTGGAGAACATATCGTGAGCTGCCGAGTAATAGGAGTAATCGCGAGATCCCGGGTACAGAGTCCTCCATACGTCCACCAACTGATGATCATAAATCGTTTTTTTAATGTATCGGAGTTGCGAGAAGGGAAGATGCGAAGCTCCTCTGGAGACATCTAAATATGGCTCCAGTGCCACATTGAAGTCTCCTCCGACTACAATAAGGCCCTCCCCAAAAGACTGGAGCTGTTCCATATAAGCAGCAATAGCCCCCGATTGTCCTGAGTTTGGTAGGTATAGATTAGCCAATGTGACCTTCTGTGAAAAGAGCGTGCCCTTTACTAGTAGAAATCTACCCTGGGGATCTGCTAGAGAATCAGTGAAGACCCATGGTACATTGTGTGCTATAAGAATGCTTACTCCTCTAGATCTAGAATCCTCTGAGCAACCATGATAACAATATGGGAAGCGTCTATTGGAGAGTTTGGGTACCTTATCCTTTCTGAAGTGCGTCTCCTGAAGGAACGCCACCTGAGTTCCAAGTCTCCATAGTTCCGCGAGGACCATTGAGCGCTTCTCAGGAGTTCCCAAACCCCTGACATTATAGGAGAGGAGCTTTACCTCGGTGTTCATGGTCATCGAGTGCTGTGAGGGAAGAAAGAAAGAAAGGGGAAAACGGGAAAGAAAGCAAAGAGAAAGAAGGAGAGAAGTAAAGATAGTCAAAAAATTGAAGAGAATTAGTAAATACTCTAAGGAAGTCCAAAGGATTCGAAGAGGCTCGACCAGCGAGACTCTCCGGAGGGTACACCTAAGGAGAGAGTAAGTAAGGTATCTAAGGAAGTGGAGACCACCTCCCGTGTAATTTGTTGAAAGTACAACAAGTAACAGATAAAACCCCCCTAGGAGGTCAACCTAAATGCAACTAACTAACACCTGTAAGCGAAGCCATGGCAGGATCCTATGTCAACAGATGCATAGTCTACCCCATACCGTAAGTCCCCTATGGGGGTAACCGACATTCAAGAGATGACCCCAACCATTTCCGGTCAAGCGATGAGAACTGGTCAGTATACATACGGGGCCATTTCTTCCCCATAAAGCCCACTGCCCGTCAGGCCACCTCCGCTAACCTCCACACTCCCCAAACCCCCACTGCTGTCCCATCATCTGCAGAAGAAAGTCAGGTCCTAAATTCCACCCCAGTCAGTTTCCCGTGCTCCCTAGTCTACACAAAATAGTCTAGGTACCGTATATGTCACCAGAGTCATCTTAGCAGTAGCCCCTATGTCCCAGTCAAAAAGCTGTCAGAGATGGTCTGTGATAGGCCTGTCGTCATTTCAGCAATATCGAAGATATAAACAAGCCGCTTCGTACTAGCGCATTCTTCCATATTGCTGAGGTATCCATGGTCCCCGCTTCATATGTACATACTGAAATAACTTATAGCTATATCCCCTTCATAACAGTAGGAAATAACTTATAGCTATATCCCCTTCATAACAGTAGGTTTAAGCATTCTTGTCAGATGAAGCCAGTCTAAATTATGGTCTACGGGCAATTAATCACCCTTCTGCTATCAAAAGATCCATCTATTATTACTCTCATAGCCACTAAACAATACCAGCGCAACATTACACCAAATCTCAGCCTCTTGCTGGAACTACACATATAACCTACTCAGGAATCTGATATCGAAGAACTGCATGACAACATTCAGCAATACATGTGTACATATGTTTCGGAGCCATCTAGAGATCTGACCACGAGCCCCAAATAACACTTGCTATTAATGTTGAGTCCCATTTATGGCTGGAGTTGCCTCGCCGGTCTGATGCGTTGCGGTCCGGGTTGAGGTGGATCCATCGGGCGATTCCTTCCACGTCGAGATGGCCGGTAATTCAGGGATGCAGAAATCCAGTCCGGAACGGCGGTAGGTGGGATATACAGAAAAACAAAAAGCGCGGGCAAATCTTGCGGGGTGTGAATGGTAATCATCGAGCCCTGCTTTCTGACAATAAGGTGAAGCGGAAATCCCCACATATATGTCGCTTCAGCATCTCTGATTATGTCCAGCAACGGACGTAGTACATGTCTCATATGCAATGTACGAGCCGATAGATCAGGCAGAATGTGAATCTCAGCACCTCGAAACTTCACATGACCCAAGTTGCGCATTTTGCGCATTAAGGTGTCCTTAACGGTAAAATAATGGATTCTGCAGACAATATCTCGAGGTCTCCCCGGATCTTGTGACACCGGCCCCAATGCTCTGTGTACTCTGTCCAGTTCAATATGATTGTCCAGGGGCTCCCCCAAAATGCCATTGAACATTTCCGTCACCAGGGCCCGGATATTATTTCCCTCTGTATTTTCTGGTAGTCCCCTGATACGCACATTATTGCGCCTGTTCCTATTCTCTAAATTGTCGTGTTCCAAGGCCATAGATTGCATTAGTGACTGTTGAGAGCGAATTTGGTTCTCCAGCCTGTCTAATCTATCGCCATGTGAAGCTGTCTGCTGTTCTATGGCCGATACACGGGAGCACATTTGTTCCACTGTACGGTTCACCTCTTCCAGACATGTGCGTTGCATTTTTTCCATCCTGCCTAACATATTGTCAAAGAAACTCTGGGATGGGAGATGCTTTAGGGCCTCAGACAGATCAAGTCTCGTCAATGGTGTCTCAGACAAAAACGGAGAGACAGGGCTAGATGCCCATGGAGCCTCTACAGGGGAGCTCTCTGTGTCTTGTCTAATGGCTGGGGTATCCAGGGGAGGCCGCACCGGGGTAGACGCACCTGTGGTAGCACCGGGACGAGGCTGTGGGATTACAGCCGGCCGTTGTGGAGTCACGCTGTGAGCAGCGGTCGCCATGATGGATTCCTCCTGCCTCTGTTTAACGCGCGTGGTCTCAAGAAGCGGGACAGCGAAGATGTCGGCGTAACCTTATCCGATGGCTTGAGATTCTTCCCCCGGGGCATATCTCAATATACCGGAGTTCTTGTGAGTCACTGGTGTAGATAATGGCACGATATTAGTCACGGTCGGCGGGAGCTCCCTAGAACACGTCTGTCTTCCTCACATGCCGAGACCACGCCCCCCACTAATTTGTATTTTAGCATTATTTGTTCATTTTTATTTTTTAATAAAACTAATAAAAGTTATATATCATGTTATAAGACCACACACTTTTCTTCTCCTCTCTCCCTCCATTTAATCAATCTTTTTTATTACGTTGATCATCATGTAGTTTAAAATACGTTATTTTGATTGTGGCGATACCATATATGTATTTTGGGGCTTTTTTTTTAACACTTTCACAAAATAAAACCACTTTTATGGAAAGAATGTTTTTTTTTTTGTTTTTTGTTTTTTACAGTGGACGCTTTTTCATAAAATATTTTTTTTTCCTTACTACAGGACTTCACAATCCGACCCTTTGAATGCTTATATAATGCATTGGAATACCCAGTGTACCAAATCATTATTGCCTGTCAGTACTAACGTCACGGCCTTAGGCCCCATTCACATCGTGTTTGTGCGATCCGCCGGGCGTTTACGTTTTTAAACACTAAAAAAGTATTGAAACGTGTAGCTCGGCGTATACAGAGACTATAATGGGTCAAATCTAGACCAAAATAACATCAGTTTCGTCTATGTTTGTCATGGTTTACGTTGGGATACTGTTTTTCGAAAGTACTGAAAGGCGTAGTCTGCTGCGGTATCCTGTACTTCAAAAGAAGGTAGACGCGACGTAACTTTTTTTAAGCATTGATCTCAATGGGCGACGTATGCAAGCGTAATGCTATACATTTCTATCCGTCTACATACAGTAAATCTATCCGTTTTTTTGGTGAGTTTATATCAGTGTTCCCTTTAAAAATAAAAAGTGTACATTTTTTAGGTAAAAAACGGACAGAAACATAAACCGATGTATGAGTATAGGCTAAACGTACACGCTATAAAAAACACACGTAAACAGAAAATGGTACACGTTTCTATACATTTTCAGTGGTCCATGTTTTTATAAAATAAAAACGTATATGCTCACTGGATAGCAGAATCCAATCAGAGCTCAGCTTTCATTTTTCCTCAGCGATTAAGAAATGAAAGCTGAGCTCTGATTGGTTGCTATAGGCAACAAGGACAGTTTTACTGTTAGGCAGTTTTGATGATAGGGCCCAATATACACATCTCATATAGTTTTTGGGTAATAAATAAATGACAACTTTCCCATCATCCGCTGTGTATATAAATCTAGAATGTAATCAGCTTATGTGTCTACCTGGGACACCCGGAGTGGAGACCGGAAATTATATCAAACTTCTCATTATACGAAGCGTCGCTGGGAAAGTTTATTTCGTTCTTCATCAGTAATTTCGTCAGTAATCGTTAAAATCTGAGCCGCTCATCTGTAACTTGTAGGAATTGTGTTCAGCCTTCCCATAATTATATCAGTTTATTCCCAGAAAATGTCTGCCACCCAGCTTTCCCACACTCCAGAATGGCCCATTTCCCTAGCAATGCAACAATATGGAGTCATGGGAGGAAACGCGATATTACTCTGTGTCTGGGAAACTTGTATTACAATCCCTATAAACTATAATGACAGACGGGGCGCTACTGGACTCTGAAAACACCGGGGGAACTGGTTTACAGGGAAGTGGGGGAGGGACAGGGGTGCAACATTTTTCACCATCAACCCGTGACCAGTTTATTTTTCCCCCCAAATAATTGACCTCATCATACGTACATATAGCACACCTCTAAATATAAATAATACCCCCATAATATGACCAATTATTACCACCATACACCAGACAGGTAAATATTGTATAGGACTGATCAGCCGCATTCAGAATAATCAACAATCATCCAAAGACTCAAAGGTGACGTCTTCTCTGATTGTAGTCATTCATCGTCCTCGTCTTTTCCACCTGGTCCATACCGGCATGAAGGCTTCTACCTGCTGTGATGCATCTCTACTTACCAGGCATCTTTGGCTCTTTGCTTTTACCCCACATACCTCCAATGCCAGTCACAGATTGTGCCTACGACAGCCACGGTGTCCCTTATTCCAGCCCCAATGCTCCCATAATTGCCATAATGCCCCCTATGCCAGACACAATACTTCCATACCAGCCACAAAACCTTCAATGCCCCTATGCCAGCCAAAGTGCCCCCATGTCAGGCACTAAGTCCTCCATGCCTGCTTTAATTCCCCTATGCCAGCCACAATTCCCTTCCTTTTCCATTTGCCCAGCCTCTGCTTACCGGGGTCTGTGTCTGACAGCTCCGTAGAAATAAATGGAGCGCCGGTCGCGCTTCTGCGCTTGAGTGGCCGGCGCTCCTTTCATTTTTATTGAGCTGCTGGATGCAGACCCCGGTAGTCCGAGATTTCTAATGTACAACTTCGGGGGACCTTTGGTTCGGTTGGTGCGATCACACATGTATCCCCTATCCTGTTAATAGGGGATATATGTCTTTTGTGGGACAAACGATAGGCTACAGGCCGGGTTTTTTTTGGGGGGGGGGGTTGGGGCTGTATGGCGTTATCTCCAGGGTGGGTGCTGTACGGCGTTATCTACAGGGGGGCTGTATGGCGTTATCTACAGGGGGCTGTACGGCGTTATCTACAGGGGGGCTGTATGGCGTTATCTACAGGGGGGCTGTATGGGGTTGTCTACAGGGGGGACTCTGTATGGCGTTATCTACAGGGGGGCTGTATGGCGTTATCTACAGGGGGGCTGTATGGGGTTGTCTACAGGGGGCTGTATGGTGCTATATACAGGGGAGCTGTATGGTGCTATATACAGGGGGCTGTATGGTGCTATATACAGAGAGGGGGCTGTATGGCACTATCTACAGGGGACTGTATGACGCTATATACAGGGAGGGGGCTATCTACAGGGGGGCTGTATGACGCTATATACAGGGGGGGCTGAGTGGTGCTATACACCGGGAGGGGGCTGTATGACGCTATCTACAGGGGGGGCTGTATGGCTCTATCTACAGGGGGGCTGTATGACGCTATATACAGGGTGGCTGAATGGTGCTATACACCGGGAGGGGGCTGTATGAAGCTATCTACAGGGGGGGCTGTATGGCTCTATCTACAGGGGGGGCTGTATGGCGCTTTATACAGGGAGGGGGCTGTATGGCGCTATCTACAGGGGGCTGTATGGTGCTATATACAGGGGCTGTGTATGGCGCTATCTACAGGGGGGGCTGTATGGTACTATCTATAGGGGGAGCTGTGGGCCGGAATCTAAAGGGAAGCTCTATCTACAAGTGGGGGGTTGTGTTGCACCCAGGGGAGGGGGGGTAGTCAAATGTTTGCAATGGGGCCCAGTGTTTCCTAGTTACACCCCTGGTCATAGAGTAAAGATAATTTAGTGGGTTTATAAGAGTCATTTAAAAAACAAATGACAAACTCCGCTCTTCTGTATCTGATAAAATGAACTCTGCTATACCTGTGAACATCAGCTCTTCTACATCTAAATGTTACATCTGACTGCAAATTTAGATACTTACATTTGGCATCCGGTATTTGGTGACCTGGTGACCAAAGCTTTATAAATATTATTTTTTGTGGAATTTCTCCTAATTCTGTAAAAGAAGAAATTATCATTTGTATCAGTAAATTCTTTATATTTTTTTGCTGCTAAATAAATAAAATAACATCTAAATCTATTTACCCCCCTGACTACACCATGTCTGGAGTCATTACTACACATGGCTGGTACTACTGCTCTCATCATCTTCCCCTGCATAGGAATTATGGACATCATACAGATCTGAAGCCTCCAGTAGAAGTTACAATGTCAGGTTTACTACATGATTACAGCTCTGGAGCCGCTCACCGAATAAAAAGAAAGAGGACCTGGGAATATAAAAGGAAATGGCCGGAATTACAGGATAAAATGAATAAAACCTACCAGTCGCTATCTGTACCAAGCTTATGTCCTAAATAAAACACATGACAACGTATATAGAAAATGTGGGAGTGGCCACAGCTTTATTATTTAAATTATAACACAGATAATTAAATATATAAATAGATAAATAACAAATCGCCCTGAAGGTAAAGTAAAAACCGCTTTGAAAAACGCACCAAATCGCAGTAAAAACGCATACGGTTTTTGGATACAGTTTGGAATACACCCTTAGAGACACTTATTTCTCAGCGCTGCCCCTCCCCCTCCTCACAGTCCTTACCATTGACTGGATTAGGTGGAACTTCTTATACTTTTTTATTCCTTTTTCAAATATTTTCTTCTCCTCCACTGTCCAGCCTTTTCTGATTGATGTAAATATTGGCAGATCATCCAATGCTTCCTCTATATTATAATTGTTTGACATCAATAGCTCAAGTGCCTGGAAGGGAAGGATGATATAATGTTAGCGGGAGATGGTGACATGTGAGGATAATACTAGGACTAGCATGCCTCCTAACTTTCAATTACTGTAAAGAGGGACAACTTTTTTCAATTTAAACCACGCCTCTAATCCCGCCCAATCCCCTCCCATACACACCCGGTTCAGCCGGGCCAGAGCATTCACAATCTGGGGATTCTGCTCCAGGTAAAGCCCCTGATGTCACTGTCCATATATGGATAGTAATGCCAGGAGCTTCTCCAGGAACAGAATCCCCAGCCTTAGCGTCGGCAAGTTCTGGACAGGGATTCTGTTCCTGCAGGAGCCACCGAACTCACTGTCCATATATGGACAGTGACGTCAGCGGCTGCCTCTAGGAACGGAATCCCCAGCCAGAGGGTCAACTCTGTGGCAGGGGATTCCGTTCCTGGAGAAGCTACTGACGTCACTGTCCATACATAGACAATGATGTCAAGGGCTTCACCAGGCTCAGCGCTTTAAGTAGCACTGTGCCAGGGGAGTACTCGTCGAGTACTCATCGCTTTGTACTAATGCTGAATCAGGAAACTGATGGTTCCCTGCTTCAGCATTGGGTTCTACTGTATCTGCGTCCTGGGGACACCAGGACATACCCCCGGCCGCAGCAGGACACTGCCTGGAGTCCGGGACTGTCCCGCTAAATCTGGGACGGTTGGGAGGTATGCCATAAAGAGTAAGGAACAGCCGTGATCATTTTTATGCAGAGTTTGGTACATAGGAGTGGAAGATCAGCTGTGGTCAAACTTACGCAAAGATCGGTACACTGATAGCAATAGTGATAAGCATGGCAAAGCTTGATTACTGGCAAGCCATAATAATTAATCACCGGAAATACAAAGCTGTTCGAGTATATAGGGCAGCAAATTTTGGGATTGGCTACATAGCAGGTGCCATCCATAACTAATTACCAAAAGCAGCAAACACAGCGAGGACACAGCTAGGACAAGTAAGGATCTCTGTAGCGGAGCTGTAATGCTGCAAAGCGAAACTGGAGAGTCCAGAGTTCAAGTCCAGGGAGTAAAGTTCCTGACAGCAGATCTATGAGAAGTTCCGTGTTAGGTCTGTGTAGATTTCCAGCTTCTGGATGTCAACATTGTTTTTCCTTTTATTGAGACTTTGAGAACAGTGAGAAATAGAAACACAAAGTATATTAGAAAATTGTTCTTATTACACAATGATTATCATTTATTTACATAGAAATCAAAAATTATTTTATTCCTATTTAATCTTTTCTTCTCTGAAAAATAGTAAAAGCCTTAAACGATGTGGAGAAAATGATATTTTTGTTAGTCACAGATTCGGAGACACAATGTTCTGTAATATACGTATTTGATTTATGGAAATGAAAATCATTATCTGTAAACCACTTTTTTAACCAGGTTCATTTACTGACAACAGATGTAATTTTTATTATATTCAGCTGAAAGATCATCAACTCGGGCCAGAACTTGTCATCTATCGGTAGAAGAGTTTCTGTCACTGGATTCTATTCCTTTCTGTATTTCTTAGATTTCTGTACAGAAGAGTTTTTAATTTATTCAGGAGATTGCAGAAGATTTTTCACAACCATGTACATCAGTTATCTTTGCTTCCGTTAAAAAAAATTTTATTGCATTTTTGGATGCGCTGCGCACAACGTTGTGTTGTCAGGACCCATCAGGACCCGAGAAGGGCAAGTATAGGAACACTGTCTGCTGAGCCCTGTATCTAAAGTAAAATATTTATGGAACCTTGTAAAATGCTCATAAATGTTCAAAACAGAATCGCGGGGACGACCTGTCACCGATTAGCTAAAAGCACGGCCAATGAAAGAGGCCAAAACCACTAAATGGTGGGAATTGATGTCTTGAATTTCAATAGAAGATAATTTGCTTATTACCCAATGAGAACATAGTGGGCCCCCTATTATTCCAGTGCACTAGACCTTGACCTACGTCACCCTTCCAACACTGGGGACCCAATCGGGACACTGGTTTGCGCCCTTGTGTTCCCTATGCACATGGATCATCATCTATGAAGGGGATGTAAAGGATCTGCCGGACACAGCTTCTGTGTCGATGCCCGTGGTTAGTCAGTCTGCACCTGCTCCTAAGTCTGATCGAGTGACCCCTCCTACCAATCAGGCTGGGAGGCTGAGGAGTGGGAGAGCCTATCACAGCCTGGCCAGATGGAGCTAGCTCCCGCCCTCTGTCTATTTATACCTTCACTTCCTGCTCCTCCTTTGCCTGTGATTCTCCTGTTTCCTGGCAGTGCTGCTGCTGCTTGAACTATTTGTCCCTGCTTCATATTGACCCTGGCTTACTGACTACTCTCCTGCTCTGCGTTTGGTACCTCGTACACTCCTGGTTTGACCCGGCTCGTTCACTACTCTCCTGCTCTGCGTTTGGTACCTCGTACACTCCTGGTTTGACTCGGCTCGTTCACTTCTCTTGTTGCTCACGGTGTTGCCGTGGGCAACTGCCCCATTTTCCTTAGCTTCTGTCTAACCATGTCTGTTTGTCTGTCATGCACTTATTGAGCGTAGGGACCGTCGCCCAGTTGTACGCCGTCGCCTAGGACGGGCCGTTGCAAGTAGGCAGGGACTGAGTGGCGGGTAGATTAGGGCTCACCTGTCTGTCTCCCTTCCCCGTCATTACAGGGATTCTTCATCATTTCAGCGTGACACATACATAGTCCTGATGCCGAGCAGCGCCAGGGCCCTATATTCGATACAGCACTTCAAGGTCATCAGTGCTGCTTCACATAAAATATCCTGATACCGCCCGGCGTCATTACATTGTATGAGCCGTGTCATGCTGAGGGAGCCGGAGGGGAGAAGAGAAACGAAAAGATGAGCATAATTTTTTAATTTCTTTTATTAATTTTTTCTATCAAGAATGTAATAGGAAGTGGGGGAGGGTAGTCTGATTGGGGGGACAAGGTACGAGGCCTAGCACGGGCCTCTATCTTACCACCCTTCATAGAGTTACATTTACGCCACCCAGAACCTGGAATATATTTTACTAAATTTTATGACAGTTTTCTGATGTAAATTATAATAAATGTGTCAGGCCGCTGTAACCATGCCCCTTTTTGAAAGCCACGCCCATTTTCTACGAAAGCGATGAAAGCGGTGTAAATAGGCCAAAAAGACAAAGACTTTTAGCCGTTTTGCGACTTTGCTACTCCAGAAAACTGGTGTAGAAAGGTTAAAATATGACCCCCTATATCGCCAAAGATCCCTGGTCCTTTCACCATCTTGCCCCGGGACCTCCGCTTCCTTACATACTTATGATGGAGCCAATTATTCTGTGGTTGGTAAACAGCGGGACTCATGTTTATCGGGAAAAATGTTGGCGCTACTTAATGTTCATGTCTTACTTTACCATCATTGTGTCCAAGATGTTTCCAGAGTCTAGCAGCGCCGCTGTGCCCATCATATAGTGCCACATGCAGCTTCCTGGTACTGAACCCATCTCTGCCAACAGAGGAAGATGGCGGCTACAAGGGAGATCAGCGGCAGGAGCGCTCCTTGTCCAGGGTGAAGGGAATGGGCAGAATCTGTTCCTATGTAATAGTCTCTAGGTGTTGTCTGAATGACTGACATCAAACTCCTTGTGTATATGCAGATGTAGCAGCAGCGGTTGTGGCTCCGTACAATGTTATATTACACGTCTCAGCTGCTGCAGAACCTCTTTGACTCTTCCAGTTTAGCACACGATTCTATGGTCCAGAATTTTCTTGTATTACTGACGCCATACAACATTACAACCAAAAATTGTCATTTATAAGAGATGTTTTATTTAATGATGGATTTATATCCTGTGGTTGGTTTTATAGCGCCAGCATATAGTTTAGCGCTGTACAGGGATCATCATCCTTGACCTATCAGTATATTTTTTTAAGTGTGGGAGGAAACCGGAGTACCCGGAGGAAACCCACGCAAACACGGGGAGAACATACAAACTCCATGCAGATGTTGTCCTGGGTCAGATTGTATACGAGACCCCGATCCTGCATGGCAACAGCGCTAACCACTGAGCCACCGTGCCGCCCCAAAATATATGACATGACCATATTGTGGTGGAAGATAGAGATGTCACTTTCCACAGGTCTTCTGGATGACTTCTTCTATGTGCTGCCATCTTTGCTGGTTTTTATTCTGGCTGATGATGGAGCATGATGGCTACTGATGGATCTTCTCAGTTCTTGGTCACGAGGACCATCTTGTTGTGACAGGAGCCACACAAAAACCTCTCGGTGTCAAGAGACTCTGTCCATCGTCCAACTCTAGGGGGAGAAAAAGCTTATATTAAAGACAAATCCTAAAAACCCAAACAGATCCAGAATAAATGATGGAACCCCCTTATATTCTTTCTGTAGAGACTAGTCTCCAGACAACAGTAAAGCAAGCAGTGGTGGTAACTAACCCATTATACATACTCAAGTATTACAGAAAAAGGGCAGAAATACTAGAACATGACCCCTCCAGCCTCAGGTCCGGTCTTTCTCTGCTTGACACAATGTTGGCTTTTATAACAGATGGCATCTTACCTGAATTGGCACCCTGAGCATTCATAGACCACCGGGTAGTGGATCTCATAATCATGGTGTTGTGTAATGGGTGGCAGCTCAGGGTGAGCCAGGTTGGCCTCCTCACAGTAGAACTTCCATAGCCGGCCATGGCAATCCTCCGCTCGTCCATCGATGATCCAGCAGGCAGCGTGACACATCTCATGGATCAATGTGTTTTTAACTCGTTCTGAAGACAGAGGAGGAAATAATTACAATCAGTATTAACGACACTTGGAAGATTTCACAGCAGCAGATCTAGAAATGGTCCATGATGTGACACCGACCTGCAGAATCGCAGACTTTGTCCGATAGTTGGATAATGGCGCTGCGATCCCCATTGTTATTAAGGAAGCCGGTGCGACCGCATGTTTTTCTCAGCCTTTTATTCCAGCTGATGTCCATGTGTTCAGGAAGCTACAGAAGAAGGAAGGAGAAAATCTAGAAATATGACAGAGACACCTTTACATCTATGATACACGGAGGTTTTCTGACCGTATACCTGATTGTCAAAGACGCTCTGGTTGTAGAACTCGTACAGACGTCTTGTCAGCTCCTGTTTGTTCTGATGGAAATTGGTCACATATTTGGATCTGGGAGAAGTCAGGTCTCTCAGGAAACAGTTATTGATGGGACGCTCCTGTCTCCTGATAATAAAACATAATAGAAGTTCACATATTAATAATGGAAATATTCTAAGAACATACACAATATGGAAACACACATAAAAGCTTATCTGAGAGTAATTATACTGCCACCTAGTGACCAGATAACATGAACTAGATAACATGGTTTATAGAGAAATACTCTACCTTGTCTCCTTCTGCAAAAAGCTGAATGGAGAATTGGGCTCTGGAAAATACAAAAAAATAGCGTCATATACTTATCAGTAATTCAGTTTTCCTAATCAAGAAAAAAAATCTTTATTGTATACCTGACTCTATATGTAACAGGGAAGGACCAAAGAAACCATCATCATCCTCAAGGCTACTTGGAGACCTTGGAATAGGCGGGTGAGACTGGAATAACGAAACATAAGACTAAAACAATTAAAATGAAGGAGAAGAAACAATGTAAAAGTGTAACTAAATACTGTAGAGAAGTGACCGCCGACCTGATGTAGATTCTCATCACTGCCGCTGTCCTGTGTGTCCGACTCAAAAATCTCACGGCACTTTTTTTTGACCAATAACTATGAAGGAAAAAATAAAAAAAGTTACTATCTTACCTTTATAATCCCATAAATTTCAATCACAAATAGAAATACGAAGTAAAACATCTTCTCATTCTCCTGGATAAAAGGGCGGCTTTTAAATAATTTCCCCTGCTTCCCCCAAGTTACCCCAGTCTGGCACTAGTATAAGGATGGAGCTGGCACTGGTGTTGCTGCGTTTATACCCCGGTCACAGCTTGTAAACTAGAATATTGCTGTGATTTTTCTGGAGAATGGGCTGTATATACTAGGAGTGTGGCTGTAATACGGCTTTATATTACATGCACCATATTAATGTGCCATAGACAACATTGTGTAAAGCCGCCACTCACCTGGTCGTCACTGCCGCCGTCCTCTGTATCAGATTCTATAATAAAGCAACGTTTGCGCTTCTTATTTAACATTTTTGCACAATTCTAAAGCAAAAATCTCTCTCCACAAATTCTATCACCCTCAGCGGATGTGTCCGGAACTGGAACTTTTATCATCTCTTCATATTGTGACATCATCATGACATGTGTGGAATCACTGATATTGTGACATCATGACTTGAGTGACATTTTGGACTGTAATGTGTATGTATGTATGTGTATGTTTATATGTATGTATGTATGTATGTATGTGTGTGTGTATATATATATATATATATATATGCCTTTCTTTTGTGTGTATATACACTACCGTTCAAAAGTTTAGGGTCACTTAGAAATTTCCTTATTTTTGAAAGAAAAGCACAGTTTTTTTCAATGAAGATTACATTAAATTAATCAGAAATACACTCTATACATTGTTAATGTGGTAAATGACTATTCTATCTGCAAACGTCTGGTTTTTAATGCAATATCTACATAGGTGTATATAGGCCCATTTCCAGCAACCATCACTCCAGTGTTCTAATGGTACATTGTGTTTGCTAACTGTGTTAGAAGGCTAATGGATGATTAGAAAACACTTGCTTGAAAACCCTTGTGCAATTATGTTAGCACCGCTGTAAACAGTTTTGCTGTTTAGAGGAGCTATAAAACTGACCTTCATTTGAGCTAGTTTAGAATCTGGAGCATTACATTTGTGGGTTCGATTAAACTCTCCAAATGGCTACAAAAAGAGAGCTTTCATGTGAAACTCGACAGTCTATTCTTGTTCTTAGAAATGAAGGCTATTCCATGCGAGAAATTGCCAAGAAACTGAAGATTTCCTACAACGGTGTGTACTACGCCCTTCAGAAGACAGAACAAACAGGCTCTAACCAGAGTAGAAAGAGAAGTGGGAGGCCCCGCTGCACAATTGAGCAACAAGACAAGTACATTAGAGTCTCTAGTTTGAGAAATAGACGCCTCACAGGTCCTCAACTGGCAGCTACATTAAATAGTACCCACAAAACGCCAGTGTCAACATCTACAGTGAAGAGGAGACTCCGGGATGCAGGCCTTCAGGGCAGAGTGGCAAAGAAAAAGCCATATCTGAGACTGGCTAATAAAAGGAAAAGATTAATATGGGCAAAAGCACACAGACATTGGACAGAGGAAGATTGGAAAAAAGTGTTATGGACAGACGAATCGAAGTTTGAGGTGTTTGGATCACACATTTGTGAGACGCAGAACAACTGAAAAGATGCTGGAAGAGTGCCTGACGCCATCTGTCAAGCATGGCGGAGGTAATGTGATGGTCTGGGGTTGCTTTGGTGCTGCTAAATTGGGAGATTTGTACAAGGTAAAAGGGATTTTGAATAAGGAAGGCTATCACTCCATTTTGCAACGCCATGCCATACCCTGTGGACAGCGCTTGATTGGAGCCAATTTCATCCTAGAACAGGACAATGACCCAAAGCACACCTCCAAATTATGCAAGAACTATTTAGGGAAGAAGCAGGCAGCTGGTATTCTATCTGTAATGGAGTGGCCAGCGCAGTCACCAGATCTCAACCCCATAGAGCTGGTGTGGGAGCAGCTTGACCGTAGGGTACGCAAGAAGTGCCCATCAAGCCAATCCAACTTGTGGGAGGGGCTTCTGGAAGCATGGGGTGAAATTTCTCCCGATTACCTCAGCAGATTAACAGCTAGAATGCCAAAGGTCTGCAATGCTGTAATTGCTGCAAATGGAGGATTCTTTGACGAAAGCAAAGTTTGAAGGAGAAAATTATTATTTCAAATAAAAATCATTATTTCTAACCTTGTCAATGTCTTGACTATATTTTCTAGTCATTTTGCAACTCATTTGATAAATATAAGTGTGAGTTTTCATGGAAAACACAAAATTGTCTGGGTGACCCCAAACTTTTGAACGGTAGTGTATATATATTTATATATAGTCTGTATATTCATACATATATATATATATGTATATGTATGTATATAGGGATCAAAGCTCAATTACCCAATGTTACAATTAAAATATCAATTATACAATAAAGAGCAAAAATTCATAAGATACAGTACAACACATACCATAATGGATATCAATAAAGTGCAATAGTGACAGTAACACCATATCATGAAAAAATTGTAATACATAAACATTAAAAATACTCACATACAATGGTGTTTATAATCGTAACTGGTATATATAAAAATAATTGGTACCATGCCATTCATATTAGATTGATTACAAAAGAGGACGTCACTCACCAGACCAGGAAAACAAATAGATATACTTCAGCTCAATAGCTGTACATGCCGGCGTTCACACCGTCACACTGCGCATGTCCGCCACAAGTCTCATTCGTTGGGCAAAAATAGATCCCCTGACTGATGGATGGAACGCAATGAGATCACCTCATTAATATTCACTGGAGACAGCCTCCGGGATGAAAGAAAGGTGCGCAGGCGCACTACATATATCGTTCCAAACTCCACCATATTAACTGATGGCCTTAACGTCCTGTCACTCTAAACGCTCCCACAAGTAGGAATCCGTGCTAGAAGTGTCATCACCATATCTCCCCATATTGCGGCGCGCATCAACTCCATTAGTCAAGCGCACATAGCGTGGCCATAGGTGTAAAGGATCTGCCAGGCACAACTTCTGTGTATACTCCCATAGGTAATCAGTCTGCACCTGAGTCTATGTCTCTGAGACTGACTCCATCTTCTACCACTCAGGATGGCAGGCTTAGGAGTGGGATAGCCTATCGCAGATTGGCCAGACGGAGCTAGCACCCGCCCTCTGTCTATTTATACCTGCCTTTCCTGTCCCTCTTTTGCTTGTGATTCTTCTCGTGTGGTTTCCTGGCCCAGCTACAGCTTCTAACTATTTGATCCTGCTCCATACTGACTACTGACTTACTGACTACTCTCCTGCTCTGCGTCTGGTACCTCGTGCACTCCTGGTTTGACTCGGCTCGTTCACCACTCTTGTTGCTCACGGTGTTGCCGTGGGCAACTGCCCCTTTCCCTTTGCTTTGTGTTCCCTTGTCTGTTTGTCTCGTGCACTTACTGAGCGTAGGGACCGCCGCCCAGTTGTACCCCGTCGCCTAGGGCGGGTCATTGCAAGTAGGCAGGGACAGAGTGGTGGGTAGATTAGGGCTCACTTGTCCGTTTCCCTACCCCCGTCATTACATAATCACAAGCCCATATACCTAGTCTGCAATGCTCCCTGACACTACTATGGACCCCCTTGAGACTCTGTCCCAGCAAATGCAGAGTCTCTCCCTACAGGTCCAGGCCCTGGCTCAGAGGGTCAACCAGCCTGACGCTACCATGGTAGTGCCCCTCACCTCACCTCTTGAACCCCACCTCAAGTTGCCTGACCGGTTCTCAGAGGACCGGAGGACTTTTCTCTCCTTTCGGGAGAGTTGTAGGCTCTACTTTCGCTTAAAGCCTCATTCCTCTGAGAGCCAGCGGGTGGGTATATTTATGTCCCGGCTCCAGGAAGGGCCCCAAGAGGGGGCCTTCTCCTTGGCTCCTGACGCCCCTGAACTTTCCTCCGTTGATCGTTTATTTTCTGCTGTCGGACTCATTTATGACAAGACTGACAGGACTGCCTTTGCCGAGAGTCAGCTGGTGACCTTACGTCAGGGTAAGAGACCTGTTGAGGAGTATTGTTCTGACTTTAGGAAGTGGTGCGTAGCTTCTCGGTGGAATGACCCTGCCTTAAGGTGCCAGTTTAGGTTGGGTTTGTCGAACGCCCTGAAAGACCTGCTAGTTAGCTATCCCTCTTCTGACTCCCTAGACCAGGTTATGGCTTTAGCGGTACGACTTGACCGACGTCTCAGGGAACGACAGCTTGAACGTTTTTGTGTTTTCCCCTCTGACTCCCCCATGATGCCTCCCGAGGTCCCATTGCTTCGCTCTTCCACGGAAGACTCGGAGGTACCTATGCAACTCGGGGCCTCCATGTCCCCCCGACAACGTAGAGAGTTCCGCTGGAAGAATGGTCTCTGCTTCTATTGTGGAGATGACAAGCATCAAGTGAACACCTGTCCTAGGCGTAAGAATAAGCAGCCGGAAAACTTCCGTGCCTAAGTGATCATCAGGGAGGACACTTGGGCGCACAGGTATTTCCCGTAAATATGAAACGTAATAAAATCTTGCTTCCCTTTCAGGTCTCTTTTGGTGGTAGGTCTGCTACCGGCATTGCCTTCGTGGATTCAGGGTCTTCTGCTAATATCATGTCTGTGGAATTTGCTATGTCTCTAGCTATGCCTTTGATTGATTTGCCTAAACCTGTCCCGGTAGTGGGTATCGACTCCACTCCTCTTGCTAATGGTTATTTTACACAGCATACCCCTGTTTTCGAACTCCTTGTTGGCTCCATGCATTTGGAGCAGTGCTCTGTACTGTTGATGCAGGGATTATCGTCCGATTTGGTTTTAGGCCTTCCCTGGTTGCAGTTGCATAATTCCACGTTTGACTGGAATACTGGGGAGCTTACCAAATGGGGTAATGAATGCTTGACGTCATGTTTTTCTGTTAATTCTATTTCTCCCCCTGAGGAGGTGAACACGCTACCTGAGTTTGTTCAGGACTTCGCTGATGTTTTCTCTAAGGAGGCCTCCGAAGTGTTACCTCCTCATAGAGAATACGATTGCGCTATCAAATTGGTACCAGGAGCTAAGCTTCCTAAGGGTAGGATATTTAATCTTTCTTGTCCCGAACGTGAAGCCATGAGAGAGTATATCCAGGAATGCCTGACCAAGGGTTACATTCGCCCCTCTACTTCTCCGGTAGGTGCTGGCTTCTTCTTCGTAGGGAAGAAGGATGGTGGTCTTAGGCCATGCATTGACTACCGTAACTTGAATAAGGTCACTGTAAGGAACCAGTATCCCCTTCCTTTCATTCCTGATCTCTTTAATCAGGTTCAGGGGGCCCAATGGTTCTCTAAGTTTGATCTACGGGGGGCGTATAACCTTATCCGCATCAAAGAGGGGGATGAGTGGAAGACTGTGTTTAACACGCCCGAAGGTCATTTCGAATACCTCGTCATGCCCTTTGGGTTGTGTAATGCTCCTGCGGTCTTCCAGAATTTCATAAATGAGATTTTGAGAGATTACCTGGGGGTATTTATTGTAGTGTACCTTGATGACATACTGGTGTTTTCCAAGGACTGGTCCTCCCACATTGAGCATGTCAGGAAGGTGCTCAAGGTCCTTCGGGAAAACAAACTGTTTGCGAAAACCGAAAAATGTGTGTTTGGGGTACAGGAGATACCATTTTTGGGTCAAATCCTCACTCCTCATGAATTCCGCATGGACCCCGCCAAGGTCCAGGCTGTGGCGGAATGGGTCCAACCTGCCTCCCTGAAGGCGTTACAGTTTTTTTGGGGTTTGCTAATTATTACAGGAGATTTATTGCTAACTTCTCGGTCATCGCTAAGCCTCTTACGGACCTCACTCGCAAAGGTGCTGATCTCCTCCACTGGCCTCCTGAGGCTGTCCAGGCTTTTGAGGTCCTTAAGAAGTGCTTTATCTCGGCCCCGGTGCTGGTTCAGCCCAACCAAATGGAGCCATTTATCGTGGAAGTTGACGCATCCGAGGTGGGAGTGGGGGCTGTCTTGTCCCAGGGTACCAGGTCCCTCACCCATCTCCGTCCCTGTGCCTACTTCTCCAGGAAGTTTTCACCTACTGAGAGTAACTATGATATTGGCAACCGCGAACTCTTAGCCATTAAATGGGCATTTGAAGAGTTGCGCCACTTCCTGGAGGGGGCTAGGCACCAGGCAACGGTCCATACCGACCACAAGAATCTGGTTTTCCTAGAATCTGCCCGGAGGCTAAACCCGAGACAAGCTCGATGGGCGCTATTTTTTACCAGATTCAACTTTTTGGTTACCTATAGGGCTGGGTCTAAAAATATTAAGGCCGATGCACTGTCGCGTAGCTTCATGGCCAGCCCTCCTTCGGAGGAAGATCCTGCTTGTATTTTGCCTCCTGGTATAATCATTTCTTCTATTGATTCTGATTTAGTCTCTGAAATTGCGGCTGATCAAGGTTCAGCTCCCGGGAACCTTCCTGAGGACAAGTTGTTTGTTCTCCTGCAATACCGGCTAAGGGTACTTAGGGAAAATCATGACTCTGCACTATCTGGTCATGCAGGCATCCTGGGTACCAAACACCTCATTGCCAGAAACTATTGGTGGCCTGGGTTGCCTAAAGACGTTAAGGCCTACGTCGCCGCTTGTGAGGTTTGTGCTACGTCCAAGACTCCCAGGTCCCGACCAGCGGGCTTACTACGTTCTTTGCCCATTCCCCAGAGACCTTGGACCCATATCTCCATGGATTTTATCACCGATTTGCCTCCATCTCAAGGCAAGTCGGTGGTGTGAGTGGTAGTAGACCGTTTCAGTAAGATGTGCCACTTTGTGCCCCTCAAGAAACTACCCAACGCCAAGACGTTAGCTACCTTGTTTGTCAAACACATCCTGCGTCTCCATGGGGTCCCTGTCAATATTGTTTCGGACAGAGGGGTACAATTTGTTTCATTGTTTTGGAGAGCCTTCTGTAAAAAGTTGGAGATTGATCTGTCCTTCTCCTCTGCCTTCCGTCCTGAAACTAATGGCCAAACTGAGAGGACTAATCAATCTCTAGAACAATATTTAAGGTGTTTTATCTCTGACTGTCAATATGATTGGGTCTCATTCATTCCCCTCGCCGAATTTTCCCTTAATAACCGGGTCAGTAACTCGTCAGGGGTCTCCCCCTTTTTCTGTAATTTTGGGTTTAATCCACGGTTCTCCTCCGTTTCATATGGTAGTTCCAACAATCCCGAGGTAGAGGTCGTTCATCGGGAACTGTGCACAGTCTGGGCCCAGGTTCAGAAGAACCTATAGGCATCCCAGAGCGTACAAAAAACTCAGGCTGATAGAAGACGTTCTGCTAACCCCTTGTTTATGGTCGGGGATCTGGTGTAGTTATCGTCTAGGAACTTGCGCCTTAAGGTCCCGTCCAAGAAGTTTGCTCCCCGGTTTATTGGGCCGTATAAGGTCATTGAAGTCCTCAATCCTGTCTCATTCCGACTGGAGATGCCCCCATCTTTTCGAATACACGACGTGTTTCATGCCTCCCTCCTTAAACGCTGCTTGGCTCCCTCGAGGAAACCTCCTGTTCCCGTTCTCACCCCTGAGGGGGTGGAATTCGAGGTGGCCAAGATTGTGGACAGCAAGATGGTCCAAGGCTCCCTCCAGTACCTGGTCCATTGGAGAGGATACGGGCCTGAGGAGAGGACTTGGGTACCCGCCCGGGATGTTCACGCTGGGGTGTTGGTCAGGAAGTTCCACCTTCGTTTCCCCAATAAACCAGGTCCACTTAGAAAGGGTCCGGTGGCCCCTCATAAAAGGGGGGGGTACTGTAAAGGATCTGCCAGGCACAACTTCTGTGTATACTCCCATAGGTAATCAGTCTGCACCTGAGTCTATGTCTCTGAGACTGACTCCATCTTCCACCACTCAGGATGGCAGGCTTAGGAGTGGGAGAGCCTATCGCAGCCTGGCCAGACGGAGCTAGCTCCCGCCCTCTGTCTATTTATACCTGCCTTTCCTGTTCCTCCTGTGCTTGTGATTCTTCTCGTGTGGTTTCCTGGCCCAGCTACAGCTTCTAACTATTTGATCCTGCTCCATACTGACCCTGGCTTACTGACTACTCTCCTGCTCTGCGTCTGGTACCTCGTGCACTCCTGGTTTGACTCGGCTCGTTCACCACTCTTGTTGCTCACGGTGTTGCCGTGGGCAACTGCCCCTTTCCCTTTGCTTTGTGTTCCCTTGTCTGTTTGTCTCGTGCACTTACTGAGCGTAGAGACCGCCGCCCAGTTGTACCCCGTCGCCTAGGGCGGGTCGTTGCAAGTAGCGGGTAGATTAGGGCTCACTTGTCCGTTTCCCTACCCCCGTCATTACAATAGGAGTATTTATACTCGTACCATAACTCGATTTAAGAAAACAATGTGAAAGTGCTCCATACCGCTAGGACAACATATGTCCGGTCTATGCCCATATGGAGGGCACAACAGTACTAGGGCTGGTTACCCTCTGTCCCCAGTGCAGACATACCAAACGTTCGGCACTACTGTCCTGCTGGTCAATCACACTGACAATCTGTAGCTATATAACTCACATAGTGGCATATGGTGAAAACCTGATTGGTATCCAAGGTCCAAATAGAAAATACATCCACCTCATCAGTACTATAAAGAAGTCATTTATTGGAGAAACCTGGAGAAACGAAACAATCTGAATATCTGAAATATCAAAGATTAACAAAAAGGAAAAAAAACTGACCCTTTACCACCAAGAAACGGCACATGAATAGAATTCTATATGAACAGAGACCTAGGCAAGGGAACCCTAAGGCCCCAAGCACATGGCGTGCCCGACGGCTGTCTGCATTTTTGGCCCGTGCTCCCATACAAAGTATGGGATATGGGCAATAAAAAGCAAAAGATACGACATGTCCTATAATTTGCAGTACATTTCTATGACCCCGACACCTTCCCGTAAATAAATGGAAAGGTGTCCGTGGACAATAGAAGAGAAGGGTTCCGAAATTACCGACAATTTCTACGGTCATGTGCATGGGGCCTAAGGGGTACATCCAACTAGGTGCATTCAACGCTACTATAATAGAAGATCCCCCCTTTTTTTATGTTACTACTGAAACACATTCAAAGGGTATATAAAATTTCTTTACCGCTCAACGGCACCGAGAACCACAGTCCAACTTACAATCTTATGGACGTTTCTGCTCAGTCCACAAGCAATAGACAATCTACAATCCAGAAAAGGTGTGTGCAGTTGTTCTGGTCCTTGTAGTTCCACGGAGCTCTGCACCCTCTCCCGATGTTCGAGCTCCAGGCAGGATCAATTCTAGAACTCCGAAAGAAAAAGGAGAAATAGTGCAACACCCTCTGTTTTTTTTTGCAACACGCAAGATTTATTTCATAATTACAGAAAGTAGAAGAATTAAAAGCATAAATGATACAAATAAAACCAAGAGCAGCACGTCAAACAGTCTCGCCCAACCCTGGGTTTCACCCTTCCGGCTTCCTCTGGGGCATAAGTGACGTACCAAATAATCATGACTTAAATTGCTGCTCAAGCATTTATATAAATGTGCAATATAATATAACAACACAAATAATACATCATCAATCAACAAAATAAAAGAAAAAATCATCAACATATACACAAATATATAAAACGCATTATATCAGGTACATAAAAGATCAACATATCTAAATATATAAAAATATATGTATAAAAATCCTCCTAGTCCATATCTTCTATGTATAAAAAACAACCTCAACTTTTCATGTAATGAAATGTTAATAGGAAAATGACATATCTTAATACCCCTAAACTAAGCACTTTCAAATTTGCAGCTATTGCCATACCCAATACTAATCTCCCCACCGATTGGAATCATAAATTGCTTAAACCAATCACAAGCTAGCTTAGAAAATCCAACTATTCTCATTGAGAAAAACGGGGCAGGACATAAACAGCAATCTATCACAGCCGGGAAGTTACTACAAGAAAACGGAGAGGTGAATTCAGCACCACGATGCTGTCCACATAGACATCAATGGAAAGAAATAGAGTCGCGTATTCAGCGCTATTGTAAGTGACGCGTTCCGCACCACACTACTGTCCACGTGAAAATAGAGGTATTATTATTAAATCCAGATAGGAAAAAATTAGAACAAGATAACCTATTCAACACCACATTACTGTCCACAAGTACATTAACCCCTTAAGGACGCAGCCTAGTTTGGGCCTTAAGGCTCAGAGCCCATTTTTGAAATCTGACATATTTCACTTTATGTGGTAATAACGTCGGAATGCTTAAAGGAACAGTGTCATCACAAATTATTTTTTTATATGTTAAAGATGTTAGTGCTTTATTAAAAACGTTTATATTTATTTGTGTGTTTGTGTTTTACTTTTTCTTATTTTTACACTTTTTCTTCCCTATGGGGGCTGCCATTTTTTGTTCCATTTCTGTATGTGTCGATTAACGACACATACAGACATGGAATACGGCAGCCACAGTCCCATAGGGACTGCGAACGGGTCCCGTCCCATTCACTTCTGTGTACGGCGTCTGTGTGGGAACTGCGCATGCGCCGCTCCCACACAGTCCAATTTGAAATTGGCGCCGTCCGGCGCCATTTTCCTGTGGACCGGAAGTCGCGGCCGGACAGTAATATTACTACTTCCGGTCGCGGCTTCCGGACTTGTGCACTTGGACCAGCGGCAGCAGACGGTGCGGACGGGCCGGAGGGAGCCGCGGCGGCAGGAGCAGGTAAGAGATTTCAATGTATGTTCGTGTTTGTGTGTGTTTACTACTGTATGTAAACCTACTACACTGTGTGTTAGCTCAAAAAATGGCGACACACAGTGTAGGAGGTTACACCGTTCAAACCCCTCGTTTATCCCGGCACTAGCCAGGATAAAGGAGGGGTGGGATGCTGAGAGCTCACTAGAGCGAGGGTTTTTTACCCAATTTTGCAATGCTGCAATTTTGGGAATAGCTCCATCTAGTGACCAGAAATGGGAAATATTCTAAATTAGAATTAATTTATAATATTTCCTGACTCGTGAAAAAAATAAAAAAAATTTGAACAATGTTTAATCACCCACACACTAAATGTTTAATTAAAAAAAAAAAAAACATGTTTTTCTGGCAACACATTCCCTTTAAACCTATCCAAGTGATTCTGAGATTGTTTTCTCGTGACACTTTGGGCTTCATGTTCGTGGTAAAATTTGGTCGATATATTCAGTGTTTATTGGTGAAAAATTGCAAAATTTAGAGAGAATTTAGAAAAAATAGAATTTTTCAGAATTTAAATGCATCTGCTTGTAAAACAGACGGTTATACCACCCAAAATAGTTACTAGTTCACATTTCCCACATGTCTACTTTAGATTGGCATCGTTTTTTGAACATTCTTTTACCTGTTCAGTTCTGAAGGGGCTTTGAGGGGCCTATGTATTAGAAACCCCGATAAAACACCCCATTTTAAAAACTAGACCCCTCAAAGTATTCAAAACAGCATTTAGAAAGTTTTTTAACCCTTCAGGCATTTCACAGGAATTAAAACAAAGTGGAGGTGAAATTTGCAAATTTCATTTTTCTTGCTGATCTTCAATTTTATTCAATTTTTTTTGTGAAACACAGAAGGTTTTACCAGAGAAACACTACTAAATATGTACTGTCCAGATTCTGCAGTTTTTAGAAATGTCCCACTTGTGGCTCTACTGCGCTCGTGGACTAAAACACAAACCCTAGAAGCAAAGAAGCACCTAGTGCATTTTGAGGCCTCTTTTTTTATTAGAATATATTTTAGGCAGCATGCCAGGTTTGAAGAGGTGTTGAGGTGCCAAAACAGTAGGAATCCCCCAATAGTGACCACATTTTGGAAACTACACCCCTCAAGGAATTCATTTATGGTTGTTGTTATCATTTTGACCACACTGTTTTTTCACAGCACCTATTTGAATTGGTCTGTGAAATAAAAAAAATGAATTTTTTTTCAATAAGATGTCATTTGTGATCAAAATGTCCTATTTTCACAGGGAACAAAATACCCCAGTTTGTTGCCCAATTTGTTCTGAGTGCGGCAATACCCCATTTGTGGTGATAAACTGCCGTTTGGGCCCATGGGTGGGCTCAGAAGGAAAGGAGCGCTATGTGTTTGGTGGAGTCCAGATTTTGCTGGATTGGTTTTAGGGTGCCATGTCGCATTTGCAGAGCTCCAGAGGTATCAAAGCAATGGAAACCCACCAGAAGTGTCCCCATTTTGGAAACTACACCCTTCAAACAATTCATTTATGGGTAATGTGACTATTTAGACCCCATAGTTTCTTCACAGAACTTATTTGAATTGGTCTGGGAATTTAAAAAAAATATATTTTTACCAATAATATGTAGTTTTAGCTCAAAATTTCTTATTTTCACAAGAAATAAAATACCCTAATTTTGTTGCCCAATTTGTCCTGAGTGCGGCAATACCCCATTTGTGGTGGTAAACTGACGTTTGGGCCCATGGGAGGGCTCAGAAAGAAAGGAGCGCTATTTGTTCTTTGGAGTCCAGATTTTTCTGGATTGGCTTTCGGGTGCCATGTCGCATTTGCAGAGCCCCAGAGGTATCAAAGCAATGGAAACCCACCAGAAGTGACCCCATTTTGGAAACTACACCCCTCAAGGAATTCATTTATGGTTGTTGTTATCATTTTGACTACACAGTTTTTTTCACAGCACCTATTTGAATTGGTCTGTGAAATAAAAAAAATTAAATTTTTTCCAATAAGATGTAATTTTTGCTCAAAATTTCTTCTTTTCACAGGGAGCAAAATACCCCATTATGTTGCCCAATTTGAGGCATTCATCTAGAGGTGTAGTAAGAATTTTGACCGGAGACATACACCCCATAAATTGTAATGTGGGTTCTCACGGGTACGTCAATACCCTCAATGTGGCTATTATCAGCTGCCTGGGCACGCAGCAGGGCTCAGAAGGGAAAGACGAGGGGGGATAAGCTGTGCGGAGTGCATCAGGGTAAGTAAAACTGGGGTAGATTAAAAATCAAGGGATGTATGATACATTTTGAAGCACTCTTTCATACGGAGCCTTAGTTTTTCGGGACACGTGTCACATAGATATATTGTGTCCTTCCTTATCCACCTCTTATAGCAGACTTTGTACCTCTTTTGACTTTTTCCTTTCTTGCCAGTTTGGGGAACTTCTCCTGGAAAGTGTTGCCCTGGTACGATGCGTGTGGCACCCGCTTCCATAAGTACTGGGTGCCCCCCTTCTTGGTTAATAAAAATTTGTTTCTTGATAACCTCTTGAAATTCCAGGAAAGTTCCCGTCTGGCCTGTACATCGATGTAACACGTACGCATTGTACAATGCCATCTGTATGATGTGCCCGGCCAGCTTCTTATACCACACCGCATGGCACCGTAGGACTTGATCTGACAAGTCCACCCCTCCCATGTACCTACTGTAGTCCAGGATGCAGTCTGGTTTGGGGGTCTCTGTACTGGTACCTCGTACAGGTACATGGGTACTGGTGTGGCATCTCTCTTGTCCTTGTACTTGACACACAATATGTTGCTGCTAGATTGTGCCCTGCTCTCACCCCTTCTGAGTGTTTGCCCTGCAAAGGGAGGGCTCTCAGGTTTCTTCTAGCAGTGCCGCATGCCGCAGGACTTCTGGAAGCGAGGCAGTTGAAGAGTGGGACGCTGGTATAAAAATTATCCAGGTAGGGGTGGTAACCCTAGTCCAGCAGTGGGTGCACCAAATCCCACACAATTTTTGCATTAACTCCCAGTAAGGGGGGGCATTCTGGGGGCTGAATACTGGTATCCTTCTCTTCATATATCCTACATTTGTAGGTATACCCTCATGCACTCTCGCACAGCTTATACATCTTCACGCCATACCTTGCCCTCTTACCCGGCAGGTACTCGCGGAATTGAAGCCTCCTTTTAAAATCTACCAAGGACTCATCAATAGAAATACACGTCTCGGTGGTGTATGTTTGGGAAAACCGGGCACTGAAACGGTCCAATAGGGGTCTCCGTTTATACAAACGGTCAAAACTTGGGTCATCTCGGGGTGGGCACGGCTCATTATCAGTATAATGTAAGAAGCGAAGTATTGCCTAATTTATTTATTTTTTTTGGTTACAGTTCAGTTCTGAAGTTGCTTTGAGGGGCCCATATATTAGAAACCCCTATCAAACACCTCATTTTAGAAACTAGACCCCTCAAAGTATTTACAACAGCATATAGAAAGTTTATGAACTCTTTAGGTATTTCACAGAAATGTAGAGCAAAGTAGAGGTGAAATGTGAATTTTTTTTTTGCCAGAAATTCCTTTTTATACCATACTTTTTTATAACACAAAAGATTTTTCCAGAGAAACGCAACTCAATAATTATTACCCAGATTCTGGCGTTTTGAGAAATATCCCACATGTGGCCCTAGTGCAGTAATGGACTGAAGCACCGGCCTCCGAAGCAACGGAGCACCTAGAGGATTTAGAGCCCTCCTTTTTATTAGGCACCATGTCCGGCTTGAAGAGGTCTTGTGGTGCCAAAACAGTGGAAACCCCCCAAAAGTGACCCCATTTTGGAAACTAGACCCCTTGAGGAATTCATTGTAGTTTTCTTGGGGTGCATGCGACTTTTTGATCAGTTTTTATTCTATTTATAAGTGGCACGGTGACTAAAAAACAGCAATTCTACTATTGTTTTTTTATTCTATTTTTTTTACAGCGTTCACCGTGCGCTATAAATGACATTCACTTTATTCTGCGGGGCGATACGATTATGGCGATACCAGATGTTTATAGTTTTTTTTTATGTCTTATGGCGTTTCCACAATAAAATACGTTTTGTAAACAATCATTCACTTTTTGTGTTACCTTATTCTAAGCGCCAGAACTTTTTTATTTTTCAATCAATAAAGCCGTGCGAGGACTTATTTTTTGCGTAACGAACTGTAGTTTCGATCAGGACCATTTTTAGGTACATGCGACTTTTTGATGTCTTTTTATTCCATTTTTTGGGAGGTGAAGTGACCAAAGAATTGTGATTGTGGTACGGCTTATTATTATTTTATTTTACAGCGTTCACCACGCGGGATAAATAACGAAATAATTTTGTAGTTCAGGCCGTTACGGACGCGGCGATACCAATTATGTATAGTTTATTTGTTTGTTTATACATTTTTATTAATAATAAAGGACTGATAAGGGAAAAAGGGGGATTTTTACTTTTATTACTTTTAAATCTTTTATTTTCTTATTTTTACACATCGTTTTTTAACTTTTTTTTAACTTTATTACTTTGTCTCATCCGTAGTGCAGTATATTAGAGCTGTCAGCTACTCACTGACAGCAAGCATAGGGGGTCCTTACTTCGTCAGGACCCACTAGGCTTCCGTCTATGGCATAGCCGGACGCCATTGTTTGGTGTCCGGTTGCCATAGTCACCATCGCCAGCCGCTATCGTATAGCAGGCTGGCGATTGTAGCTTAACCCCTAAAAAGCCGTGATCGCTATTGAACACGGCTTTCAGGAGTTAATCAGCGGGGACACAGCGATCGGTCCCCGCTGTAGGAGCTGCGGCAGCTGCTGTACGAGACAGCAGCTGCCACAGCTCCTGTATGTGTTGGGAGGACGGCCGAAATGGCCGTTACTCCCGCGACGTACTATTAGGTCATGGAGCGCGAACGCTATGGTTACCATGACCTAATAGTACGTCCAGGAGCGGGAAGGGGTTAATGGATATATTGTTATTACATCGAGATGAAAAATATATATATATAATCACGCATTCTGCACCACCATGAATGAATATAGTGGCATATTTAGCATTACAATGCTATCCACAAAGAGATAAATAGACGTTGGATTGTTAAATCACGAAGAAGACGACACTCCGTCCTGGTTTCATCTACATAAATCAATTTACACGGACGCTGCGACACATGTATGACATCACCTTTACAGGTACGAAATGTATTGATATTAAAAACCTCACCTGTTCCAGGAATCCAGATGAATAAAGGAGTCTCTCCCTCTATCATCATGGGACAGTTCTCACACAACATACAAGGGATTATGTCCGTCTCAACTAATTGGTCTCTCAAGTTGCATGGCCTAATATATGTGTGTGTATGTATATATGTAGGTGGGTAGCGGCTTTCGAGACCCCAATCCATGTCCGAGTCAAATAATAAACCGCAAAGTCGTAGCCCTCCAGCAGATATTCTATCTTAATATTGGTTTATTCATATACAATGCTTTATGGATGAATAAATCACTATTTATATTGAAGCTCTGCTGGAGGGCTGCGACTTCTTTGCGTTTATATAAATATATATATATACAGGGGGTGCATAAGAAGGTATACAGCTTAAATAATAGGTGAATATAATAATAGTTATACAGTTTATGGCCTCATCCACATGTAATTACGGACCAATTCACTTCTATTGACCACGGACACCTTCCCATATGTTTGCGGGAAGGTGTCCGGGCTGTAGAGAGCCTCCGCAAAAGATAGGGCATGTCCTATCTTTTGCTTTTTATGGATAACGCTCACATACTCTGTATGGGAACACGGGCCGAAAATACGGGTGGATAAATCCCCAAATGTAAAAGTCCATCAGGGTAAAGTCTGATGATCGTGGTGGCCTCTCAACTGGGCCTCGTCTACCTATCCACCTATTGGGTAATTTTTCATCAAAAAAATTACGCACCGCTAAAGCAAAGTGAGGAGGGCTCCATCTTGCTGGATATAGAAGTCTTCATTTTCATGCTCCATCTACAGTTGTGGTATTACATTTTCTTGGAGCATGATAAGGTCCAGGTCTGATGTAACCGTTGTATTGTGGAAGATGGGTCGAATTACCCCTTTACATGAAAGGGCCGCCCAAACTGTAACCCCAGGGAGACACATCTGTTCTTCAATTGTTGCAAGGAGGTTTTCTGTTGAGTAATAAACACAGTTGTGACTATTAACAGCATCAGAAAAGTCTGCAGTTGGCTTCATCGGACCAAGTTATAGTGACATCTGATAGAGCTCTTCAGAAATAAAATAGTTTTAGACTGTTTAAAAAATCTTTCTCTGTAGAGATATATACCTACTTATGCACACCCCTGTATAAATAAAGATATCAAGATATATATTCTGTAGATAGATAAATAGATAGATGATAGATAGATAGATAGATAGATAGATAGATAGATAGATAGATAGATAGATAGATAGATGCCACTTGACGGCTGGGCACTCCGCCACAATCGGGTAATTTCTCTCTGCTGGTGACAGCTTTCTACTCAAGTACATCACCGGATGTTCTTCTCCGTTCACCACCTGTGACAACACTGCACCCAGTCCTACATCTGAAGCATCGGTCTGAACAATAAAGTCTTTCTTAAAATCGGGAGCTATCAGAACCGGTTGTTGACACAATGCCGATTTTAGTACTGTAAAGATTTCCTCCAACTCAGGAGTCCAGTGTACTGCAGTAGGCCAAGACCCTTTTGTTAGGTCAGTAAGTAGTGCTGCAAGGGTGGCAAAATTTTGCAGAAACCGCCAATAGTAGCCCACAATGCCCAAAAATGTTCTCATCTGTTTTTTTTAAGTGGGACGTGGCCACTTTTGAATTGTCTCAACCTTGTTTAACTGAGGTTTAATCATTCCTCTGCCCACAATATATCTAAGATACTCGGCTTCCTCTAAGCCTATGGCACATTTTTCAGAATTAGCTGTGAATCCGGCCTTTCTGAGGGAGTTGAAATGTTGCCGGTGTCTCCCTGTAGTCCAAATGGCATACTGAAATGAGACATCTGGGGTAGAGAAGGCTGTCTTCTCTTTGGACTCCTTAGACAAAGGCATTTGCCAATAATCTTTAGTGAGATCTAGGGTTGTAATATACCGTGCTGGACCAATTCTTTAAATTCATTCATCAACCCTGGGCATGGAGTATGATTCAAATTTGGAGACCTCATTTAGATTCCTGAAGTCATTGCAGAACCTCCAAGTACCATTGGGTTTCGGAACCAGGACTATAGGACTGGACCACCTACTGGAGGATTCCTCAATGACACTGTAATGACGGGGTAAGGAGACAGACAGGTGAGACCTAATCTACCCGCCACTCAGTCCCTGCCTACTTGCACGGCCCGTCCTAGGTGATGGCGTACAACTGGGCGACGGTCCCTACGCTCACTAAGTGCACGACAGACCAACAGACAAGGGTACACAGAAGCTAAGGGAAATGGGGCAGTTGCCCACGGCAACACCGTGAGCAACAAGAGTAGTGAACAAGCCGAGTCAAACCAGGAGTGTACGAGGTACCAAACGCAGAGCAGGAGAGTAGTCAGTAAAGCCAGGATCAATCTGAAGCAGAGGTCAATAGTACTAGCAGGAGCAGCAGAGCCAGGAAACCAGACAGAATCACAGGCACTGGAGGAGCAGGAAATTAAGGTATAAATAGACCGAGGGCGGGAGCTAGCTCCGTCTGGCCAGGCTGTGATAGGTTCTCCCACTCCTCAGTCTCCCAGCCTGACTAGTAACAGATCGAGTCACTCTAACAGACCTAGGCACAGATGCAGACTGATTAACCACGAGCGTCGACAAAGAAGCTTTGTCAGGCAAATCCATTACAGACACCAAGCTCAAGCATTGTCCTTACTTCTGCTGCGACAGTTGTCGAGCTTCTGGGATTCGATAAGGACGTACGTTAACTCTGACATGGGGATCTGTAAGAATCTCATGTTGTATTACATTAGTTTTACCTGGTACCTCAGTAAATAAATCCCTATTTCCTTGGAGAAACTCCTTTACCTCTTGTTTTTGGGGTTGGGAGAAGTTGGCCGCCACTTTCACTTTTTTTATCTCATTGTCACAACCTTTTTTGGGCACTATCCCTGTGGACAATAACTCCCTCTCTTTCCAGGGCTTAATCAGGTTGGCATGATAAATTTGATATTGTTTTCTTTTAGATGGGTGAAACACTTTATAATTCACTGGGTCGCTTTTCTCTATAATTTCAAAGGGTCTTTCAAACTTGCTCTCTACCGTTGGGATGAGCACTAAGACGCGATCACCAGGGCTGAACTCATGGATTTTAGCAGGTTGATTGTATACCCGGCACTGAGCTTCCTGTGCTTGGAGAAAGTGCTGTCTGACTACGGGCATTATGGCCTGCATTCTGTCCTGCATTGGGGACACATGTTCCACCACAGTTTTATAAGGACTGACCTCTTTTTCCCAGGCTTCCTTAACCACGTCAAGCAGTCTACGTGGATGCCGACCATAGACCAATTCAAATGGTGAGAACCCAGTGGAGGCCTGTGGTACTTCACGGATAGAAAAAAGTAGATAAGGCAACAGCATGTCCCAATCTCGTCCATCTTTCCCCACCACCTTTTTTAACATGCCTTTGAGGGTCTTGTTAAACCTCTCGACCAGGACGTCTGTTTGAGGGTGTTAGACAGAAGTGCGCAACTGTCTAATCTTAAGCAACTTACACAATTCTTTCATTATTGTTGACATAAATTGGGTACCTTGGTCAGTCAGAAGTTCGTTTGGTAAGCCTGTTCTAGTAAACACCTGAAATAACTTTCTTGCAATTACTTTTGAAGAGGAGTTCCTCAATGGTATTGCCTCTGTGTACCGAGTTGCATAATCCAGGATATACTGGTGCCCTTTGGCCGATTTGACCAGGGGACTCACGAGATCCATCGCTATGCGCTCAAAGGGGGTCTCAATGATTGGAAGTGGGACTAAGGGGCTGTGGAAATTAGGCATTGGGTCACTCAGCTGGCAGGTAGGACAGGAACCAAAGAAGTATTTCACTTCTCTGTATACTCTGGGCCAGAAGAACCGCTGCAAGATGCGCTCCTGTGGTTTCTCCACCCCTAAATGTCCTCCTAAAACATGTGTGTGGGCCAGTTCCAGGACCTGGCGCCTGTAATTTTGCGGCACCACTAACTGCAGCTGCACCCCAATAGGACTGAACTTGGGCGGCAATGCAGGAGAGACCATCCGGTTTGGAGTGCCGGAGGGATTGACCTCCAAGATGATGTGAGAGAAACAGCAGTGGAGCGCTATGTTCCGCTCCGCTGCTAAGATAAGCCCAGCTAGGCTACACTGTGTTGTCGCGAGACCTCATTGGCTCGCATCCAGATCAGTTTATAGCTTGTCTGGGTATAGCGAAAAACTAGCTACATCCACAATGTTTGGAATTGTAGTGGACTATGTAGCTAAATGGCCCTATGGCCATGTTGTTGCACATTGGATTATTAAAAGTACTGAGCACCTGACGCGCGTTTCGCTAGGAACCCCTAGAAGAAGCCAGAATGCTGGCAAAACGCGCATCGGGTGCTCAGTACTTTTAAGTGGTCGGGTGCTCAGGGGTCACTCACACATACCCAATTGCACTAATTGGTATTTTTTTTTTTGTATTTCAAATTTTTTCTTTTCAAGAAAGGACATGGGGATACAGAAAAAAGAAAAGGGGTGACATGGGTGCAGATCATTTCAACCTTTATTTCAACCACAATAAGTAAATATGTAATTAAGGTCCTCCCCACATAGTACCATCGATACACAGCAAGCATTAGTGTTGCGAGGCAGGAATACCAGCATTACGCCCTCATCCGACCCTCCATCACCCACATCTCAATCAATTATTAGTAAACGATTGGTCCAAATAGGGAAGTAAACGAAGGATATACAGGGTAAAAGGAAAAAAGGAAAAGGTGGTGTAGGGGAAAGTCTTAGGAGGGAGAAAGGGAGATGTTCTCCCATCACTCTCCCCCCCCCCCCACAGCACATCATAGACAAGAGAGAACTCAAGAGCTCTCATGTTCCCCACTAATCAGTTCACCCATGACCCTCTTATATCTGTCCGACTTGCAGAAGTCAAACCAATAGAACCAGGTTTTCTGAAACTGCATTGCCCGTTCGGGTGCGGAATGGAGCAACTCCTCCATTCTCCGGATTTCATGAATTCGCTCCAGCCATTGTCTGGTCACAGGAGGCTCAGAGGATCTCCAACCCACCAGAATACAAGCCTTAGCTGCATTCAACAAATGTCTCACTAACATCTTCCTGTAGCGCCCCACGGGTATATCGTGGTGGTGCAGCAAAATCCATGCCGGATCATCTCCCAGCGAGATTCCCGTGATCTCAAGAACGATATCTTGAACCTCTGACCAATAGGGGCGTAGGCTCTCACAGCTCCAGAATATATGTAAAAGCGTTCCCTCTTCCCTGCCACATCTCCAACATAGAGGAGAAACATCCGGGAACATTTTATGTAGCACATGTGGGACTCTGTACCAACGGGATAGTATTTTAAAACTGGTTTCCTGATAGGCGTTACTTATAGACGCCTTATGTATGAGGAGCATGATCTTTTCCCTCTGCTCTTGTGTTAGAGTAATCTGAAGATCTCTTTCCCATTTCGTAATGTATGGTGGGATGAAATCCTCAGCAGGAGTGAGCAGCACGCAGTAAAGACTGGACAGGGCCCGTCTCACATGCCCCGTTTGAGAACACAAAGTTTCAAAGGGAGTTAGTGCTCGGTCAAAGGAAGCCGGTGTAGGCAGTCTTGATAAGTAATGAGTCAATTGTAACGTCTGCCATTGGGACGCTTCCGGGAGACCCTCTGGCTGGGAAAGCTCTCCTCCACGCAGCCAAGTATTGCCCCTATAAAAATGACTTACTCTAAAATGCCCCTGCTGTACCCATATCTTGAAGGTCTGATCTGACAGACCTGGGCCAAATTCCGGGTTACCCAAAACCGGTGTGAGGGGTGATAACATTCGTGAAATTCCCTCTCCACTCCGCACCCTTCGAAACACCTGTAAAGTTGGATATATGGTAGGATGATCACTTAGTGACCTCCAATGAATAACAGCCATCCAGGGTAGGCATTTCAATGGGAGGTCTGTAAAACCTTGTTCCACCGCTATCCAATCCTTAAAGGGTTCATGGCGGCACCAATCTACCAATCTAGCCAAATGAACGGCATGATAATATTGCTCCACATCCGGCAGCTCAATCCCCCCATGACGCTTGGCCCGGACCAGGATTCTCCTCTGAAGTCTAGGGGGTTTGTTGGCCCACACAAATGAAGTAAGATATTGATATACCGTTTTAAAAAAGGAAGAGGGTATCTTAATTGGCAGTGCCTGCAGTGAATATAAGAGCCTGGGTGGAACGTTCATCTTGATGATGCCCACTCGTCCAAACCACGAAAAAGTTCCCTTTGTCCACCGGGCCAAATCACCTCTCAACGCCTGCAGAAAGGGTGGAAAATTAAGTTGAAATGTCCGCTCTACACAACTCGGTAGTCTGATACCCAGATATTTAATCGAGTCACTTGTCCATCTAAAAGGAAAATTGGCCCCCAAAACCCTCCCTTGATCCTGTGGAATATTTAATGTCATCGCCTCCGACTTCTGAAAGTTAATTTTAAAATTGGACAATGATCCATATATCCGAAATTCCTTCATAAGGTTGGGCATAGAAATATGGGGAGAGGTCACAAAAAATAATAGATCATCGGCATATGCGGCCACTTTTACAGATTTATCCCCCAGCCTCAAGCCTTGAACATTAACATTACCCCTGATCCTGCATAAAAAGGGTTCTAGCGAAAGAGCAAAAAGCAGAGGTGACAGTGGGCAGCCCTGTCTCGTACCGTTATGAATCCGAAAGGGAGAAGAATAGGTACCATTTACCCTCACAGAAGCCGAAGGTGAGGAATACAAAGCGCCAACCCAAGTTCGCATGTTGGGTCCCAGACCCAGAAATTCCAAAGTTCCAAACAGAAAAGGCCACCTGACCCGATCAAAGGCCTTTTCCGCGTCTGTAGGCAATACAATCGCAGGAGTTTTCTGCGAGTTGGCCCAGTGGACAAGATTAAGAGCCTTAGTCGTGTTGTCTCTCGCCTCCCTAGATGGAATGAAACCTGTTTGGCCTCTGTGGACCACTGTGGTCATCAATGGGGCCAATCGATTTGCCAGTATCTTAGAAAATAATTTCAGATCCACGTTGAGCAGGGATATTGGTCTGTAATTAGAACAAGAGGAGGGATCCTTTCCATCCTTTGGAATGACCACTATAGTAGCATTCAAGGAATCTGAAGGAACTGAACTGCCCGATGATATTGCATTGAGAGCCCCCAGAAACCTGTCCGCTAGTTGAGCCATAAACATTTTATAATAGCCCACCGTCAGTCCATCCGGACCCGGGGCTTTCCCTGGTTTGGTGTTTTACACTGCCCTTGAAAGCTCTTCAAGGGTTATTTGGTGGTCTAATGCGGCGCAATCGTCGGAAGACAGCTGAGCGAGACCCGAAGAAGCTATGTATTCCTGGATAGCTACACTAGTGGGTGGAGAATGCGGCTCTAGCTGATAAAGAGACAAATAAAACTCCCTAAAGGAGCGTGCAATATCCCCCGGGGAGGTAACCTTCACACCCGTATTTGAAGTAATCTGGGGAACATACGTGGAGGCTCTCTGGGCCCTCAAGGCATTTGCCAGAATCTTCCCTGGCTTATTTCCACACTCATAAAATATTCTACGGCACTTAACCAGTGTGGCTTTAGCTTTTACTTCATAAAGTGATCTAAGCTCCTCCCGGAGGGACATCAAGACCCCCCTAGTCTCCTGCGTCTGACTCTGTTTGTGTTTGGTCTCCACTTCACAAATCCTAGCCAACAAATCGCTTGTCTTTGCCACCCTCTCTCTCTTGAGCCTCGCCCCCCATTTAATGAAAACGCCTCTTATGTAACATTTATGAGCTTCACATAAAGTGAGCGGATTTGACACCGAACCATCATTGGTAGCGAAATACTGTTCCAGCTCACTGCGTATTTCAGCTTGTGCTTCAGGGTGATGAAGCAAAAACTCATTAAGTTTCCAACGGCCATGCGTCTGGGATGGCGGAGCAAAAGAGAGAGAAAGCGAAATGGGCGAATGATCTGATATAGGTGACGTATGAATGTCCGCCCTCATCACTCTATCAAGATGAAAGTGGCTTATGAAAAAGTAATCTATTCTGGAGAACATATCGTGAGCTGCCGAGTAATAGGAGTAATCGCGAGATCCCGGGTACAGAGTCCTCCATACGTCCACCAACTGATGATCATAAATCGTTTTTTTAATGGATCGGAGTTGCGAGAAGGGAAGATGCGAAGCTCCTCTGGAGACATCTAAATATGGCTCCAGTGCCACGTTGAAGTCTCCTCCGACTACAATAAGGCCCTCCCCAAAAGACTGGAGCTGTTCCATATAAGCAGCAATAGCCCCCGATTGTCCTGAGTTTGGTAGGTATAGATTAGCCAATGTGACCTTCTGTGAAAAGAGCGTGCCCTTTACTAGTAGAAATCTACCCTGGGGATCTGCTAGAGAATCAGTGAAGACCCATGGTACATTGTGTGCTATAAGAATGCTTACTCCTCTAGATCTAGAATCCTCTGAGCAACCATGATAACAATATGGGGAGCGTCTATTGGAGAGTTTGGGTACCTTATCCTTTCTGAAGTGCGTCTCCTGAAGGAACGCCACCTGAGTTCCAAGTCTCCATAGTTCCGCGAGGACCATTGAGCGCTTCTCAGGAGTTCCCAAACCCCTGACATTATAGGAGAGGAGCTTTACCTCGGTGTTCATGGTCATCGAGTGCTGTGAGGGAAGAAAGAAAGAAAGGGGAAAACGGGAAAGAAAGCAAAGAGAAAGAAGGAGAGAAGTAAAGATAGTCAAAAAATTTAAGAGAATTAGTAAATACTCTAAGGAAGTCCAAAGGATTCGAAGAGGCTCGACCAGCGAGACTCTCCGGAGGGTACACCTAAGGAGAGAGTAAGTAAGGTATCTAAGGAAGTGGAGACCACCTCCCGTGTAATTTGTTGAAAGTACAACAAGTAACAGATAAAACCCCCCTAGGAGGTCAACCTAAATGCAACTAACTAACACCTGTAAGCGAAGCCATGGCAGGATCCTATGTCAACAGATGCATAGTCTACCCCATACCGTAAGTCCCCTATGGGGGTAACCGACATTCAAGAGATGACCCCAACCATTTCCGGTCAAGCGATGAGAACTGGTCAGTATACATACGGGGCCATTTCTTCCCCATAAAGCCCACTGCCCGTCAGGCCACCTCCGCTAAACCTCCACACTCCCCAAACCCCCACTGCTGTCCCATCATCTGCAGAAGAAAGTCAGGTCCTAAATTCCACCCCAGTCAGTTTCCCGTGCTCCCTAGTCTACACAAAATAGTCTAGGTACCGTATATTTCACCAGAGTCATCTTAGCAGTAGCCCCTATGTCCCAGTCAAAAAGCTGTCAGAGATGGTCTGTGATAGGCCTGTCGTCATTTCAGCAATATCGAAGATATAAACAAGCCGCTTCGTACTAGCGCATTCTTCCATATTGCTGAGGTATCCATGGTCCCCGCTTCATATGTACATACTGAAATAACTTATAGCTATATCCCCTTCATAACAGTAGGAAATAACTTATAGCTATATCCCCTTCATAACAGTAGGTTTAAGCATTCTTGTCAGATGAAGCCAGTCTAAATTATGGTCTACGGGCAATTAATCACCCTTCTGCTATCAAAAGATCCATCTATTATTACTCTCATAGCCACTAAACAATACCAGCGCAACATTACACCAAATCTCAGCCTCTTGCTGGAACTACACATATAACCTACTCAGGAATCTGATATCGAAGAACTGCATGACAACATTCAGCAATACATGTGTACATATGTTTCGGAGCCATCTAGAGATCTGACCACGAGCCCCAAATAACACTTGCTATTAATGTTGAGTCCCATTTATGGCTGGAGTTGCCTCGCCGGTCTGATGCGTTGCGGTCCGGGTTGAGGTGGATCCATCGGGCGATTCCTTCCACGTCGAGATGGCCGGTAATTCAGGGATGCAGAAATCCAGTCCGGAACGGCGGTCGGTGGGATATACAGAAAAACAAAAAGCGCGGGCAAATCTTGCAGGGTGTGAATGGTAATCATCGAGCCCTGCTTTCTGACAATAAGGTGAAGCGGAAATCCCCACATATATGTCGCTTCAGCATCTCTGATTATGTCCAGCAACGGACGTAGTACATGTCTCATATGCAATGTACGAGCCGATAGATCAGGCAGAATGTGAATCTCAGCACCTCGAAACTTCACATGACCCAAGTTGCGCATTTTGCGCATTAAGGTGTCCTTAACGGTAAAATAATGGATTCTGCAGACAATATCTCGAGGTCTCCCCGGATCTTGTGACACCGGCCCCAATGCTCTGTGTACTCTGTCCAGTTCAATATGATTGTCCAGGGGCTCCCCCAAAATGCCATTGAACATTTCCGTCACCAGGGCCCGGATATTATTTCCCTCTGTATTTTCTGGTAGTCCCCTGATACGCACATTATTGCGCCTGTTCCTATTCTCTAAATCGTCGTGTTCCAAGGCCATAGATTGCATTAGTGACTGTTGAGAGCGAATTTGGTTCTCCAGCCTGTCTAATCTATCGCCATGTGAAGCTGTCTGCTGTTCTATGGCCGATACACGGGAGCACATTTGTTCCACTGTACGGTTCACCTCTTCCAGACATGTGCGTTGCATTTTTTCCATCCTGCCTAACATATTGTCAAAGAAACTCTGGGATGGGAGATGCTTTAGGGCCTCAGACAGATCAAGTCTCGTCAATGGTGTCTCAGACAAAAACGGAGAGACAGGGCTAGATGCCCATGGAGCCTCTACAGGGGAGCTCTCTGTGTCTTGTCTAATGGCTGGGGTATCCAGGGGAGGCCGCACCGGGGTAGACGCACCTGTGGTAGCACCGGGACGAGGCTGTGGGATTACAGCCGGCCGTTGTGGAGTCACGCTGTGAGCAGCGGTCGCCATGATGGATTCCTCCTGCCTCTGTTTAACGCGCGTGGTCTCAAGAAGCGGGACAGCGAAGATGTCGGCGTAACCTTATCCGATGGCTTGAGATTCTTCCCCCGGGGCATATCTCAATATACCGGAGTTCTTGTGAGTCACTGGTGTAGATAATGGCACGATATTAGTCACGGTCGGCGGGAGCTCCCTAGAACACGTCTGTCTTCCTCACATGCCGAGACCACGCCCCCCACTAATTTGTATTTTAGCATTATTTGTTCATTTTTATTTTTTAATAAAACTAATAAAAGTTATATATCATGTTATAAGACCACACACTTTTCTTCTCCTCTCTCCCTCCATTTAATCAATCTTTTTTATTACGTTGATCATCATGTAGTTTAAAATACGTTATTTTGATTGTGGCGATACCATATATGTATTTTGGGGCTTTTTTTTTAACACTTTCACAAAATAAAACCACTTTTATGGAAAGAATGTTTTTTTTTTTTGTTTTTTGTTTTTTACAGTGGACGCTTTTTCATAAAATAATTTTTTTTCCCTTACTACAGGACTTCACAATCCGACCCTTTGAATGCTTATATAATGCATTGGAATACCCAGTGTACCAAATCATTATTGCCTGTCAGTACTAACGTCACGGCCTTAGGCCCCATTCACATCGCGTTTGTGCGATCCGCCGGGCGTTTACGTTTTTAAACACTAAAAAAGTATTGAAACGTGTAGCTCGGCGTATACAGAGACTATAATGGGTCAAATCTAGACCAAAATAACATCAGTTTCGTCTATGTTTGTCATGGTTTACGTTGGGATACTGTTTTTCGAAAGTACTGAAAGGCGTAGTCTGCTGCGGTATCCTGTACTTCAAAAGAAGGTAGACGCGACGTAACTTTTTTTAAGCATTGATCTCAATGGGCGACGTATGCAAGCGTAATGCTATACATTTCTATCCGTCTACATACAGTAAATCTATCCGTTTTTTTGGTGAGTTTATATCAGTGTTCCCTTTAAAAATAAAAAGTGTACATTTTTTAGGTAAAAAACGGACAGAAACATAAACCGATGTATGAGTATAGGCTAAACGTACACGCTATAAAAAACACATGTAAACAGAAAATGGTACACGTTTCTATACATTTTCAGTGGTCCATGTTTTTATAAAATAAAAACGTATATGCTCACTGGATAGCAGAAACCAATCAGAGCTCAGCTTTCATTTTTCCTCAGCGATTAAGAAATGAAAGCTGAGCTCTGATTGGTTGCTATAGGCAACAAGGACAGTTTTACTGTTAGGCAGTTTTGATGATAGGGCCCAATATACACATCTCATATAGTTTTTGGGTAATAAATAAATGACAACTTTCCCATCATCCGCTGTGTATATAAATCTAGAATGTAATCAGCTTATGTGTCTACCTGGGACACCCGGAGTGGAGACCGGAAATTATATCAAACTTCTCATTATAAGAAGCGTCGCTGGGAAAGTTTATTTCGTTCTTCATCAGTAATATCGTCAGTAATCGTTAAAATCTGAGCCGCTCATCTGTAACTTGTAGGAATTGTGTTCAGCCTTCCCATAATTATATCAGTTTATTCCCAGAAAATGTCTGCCACCCAGCTTTCCCACACTCCAGAATGGCCCATTTCCCTAGCAATGCAACAATATGGAGTCATGGGAGGAAACGCGATATTACTCTGTGTCTGGGAAACTTGTATTACAATCCCTATAAACTATAATGACAGACGGGGCGCTACTGGACTCTGAAAACACCGGGGGAACTGGTTTACAGGGAAGTGGGGGAGGGACGGGGGTGCAACATTTTTCACCATCAACCCGTGACCAGTTTATTTTTCCCCCCAAATAATTGACCTCATCATACGTACATATAGCACACCTCTAAATATAAATAATACCCCCATAATATGACCAATTATTACCACCATACACCAGACAGGTAAATATTGTATAGGACTGATCAGCCGCATTCAGAATAAACAACAATCATCCAAAGACTCAAAGGTGACGTCTTCTCTGATTGTAGTCATTCATCGTCCTCGTCTTTTCCACCTGGTCCATACCGGCATGAAGGCTTCTACCTGCTGTGATGCATCTCTACTTACCAGGCATCTTTGGCTCTTTGCTTTTACCCCACATACCTCCAATGCCAGTCACAGATTGTGCCTACGACAGCCACGGTGTCCCTTATTCCAGCCCCAATGCTCCCATAATTGCCATAATGCCCCCTATGCCAGACACAATACTTCCATACCAGCCACAAAACCTTCAATGCCCCTATGCCAGCCAAAGTGCCCCCATGTCAGGCACTAAGTCTTCCATGCCTGCTTTAATTCCCCTATGCCAGCCACTATTCCCTTCCTTTTCCATTTGCCCAGCCTCTGCTTACTGGGGTCTGTGTCTGACAGCTCCGTAGAAATAAATGGAGCGCCGGTCGCGCTTCTGCGCATGAGTGGCCGGCGCTCCTTTCATTTTTATTGAGCTGCTGGATGCAGACCCCGGTAGTCCGAGATTTCTAATGTACAACTTCGGGGGACCTTTGGTTCGGTTGGTGCGATCACACATGTATCCCCTATCCTGTTAATAGGGGATATATGTCTTTTGTGGGGCAAACGATAGGCTACAGGCCGGGTTTTTTTTGGGGGGGGGGGGTTTGGGGCTGTATGGCGTTATCTCCAGGGTGGGTGCTGTACGGCGTTATCTACAGGGGGGCTGTATGGCATTATCTACAGGGGGGCTGTATGGCATTATCTACAGGGGGGCTGTATGGCGTTATCTACAGGGGGGCTGTATGGCGTTATCTACAGGGGGCTGTACGGCGTTATCTACAGGGGGGCTGTATGGCGTTATCTACAGGGGGCTGTACGGCGTTATCTACAGGGGGGCTGTATGGCGTTATCTACAGGGGGGCTGTATGGGGTTGTCTACAGGGGGGACTCTGTATGGCGTTATCTACAGGGGGCTGTATGGCGTTATCTACAGGGGGCTGTATGGGGTTGTCTACAGGGGAGCTGTATGGTGCTATATACAGGGGAGCTGTATGGTGCTATATACAGGGGGCTGTATGGTGCTATATACAGGGAGGGGGCTGTATGGCACTATCTACAGGGGACTGTATGACGCTATATACAGGGAGGGGGCTATCTACAGGGGGGCTGTATGACGCTATATACAGGGGGGGCTGAGTGGTGCTATACACCGGGAGGGGGCTGTATGACGCTATCTACAGGGGGGGCTGTATGGCTCTATCTACAGGGGGGCTGTATGACGCTATATACAGGGGGGCTGAATGGTGCTATACACCGGGAGGGGGCTGTATGACGCTATCTACAGGGGGGGCTGTATGGCTCTATCTACAGGGGGGGCTGTATGGCGCTTTATACAGGGAGGGGGCTGTATGGCGCTATCTACAGGGGGCTGTATGGTGCTATATACAGGGGGCTGTGTATGGCGCTATCTACAGGGGGGGCTGTATGGTACTATCTATAGGGGGAGCTGTGGGCCGGAATCTAAAGGGAAGCTCTATCTACAAGTGGGGGGTTGTGTGGCACCCAGGGGAGGGGGGGGTAGTCAAATGTTTGCAATGGGGCCCAGTGTTTCCTAGTTACACCCCTGGTCATAGAGTAAAGATAATTTAGTGGGTTTATAAGAGTCATTTAAAAAACAAATGACAAACTCCGCTCTTCTGTATCTGATAAAATGAACTCTGCTATACCTGTGAACATCAGCTCTTCTACATCTAAATGTTATATCTGACTGCAAATTTAGATACTTACATTTGGCATCCGGTATTTGGTGATCTGGTGACCAAAGCTTTATAAAAATTATTTTTTGTGGAATTTCTCCTAATTCTGTAAAAGAAGAAATTATCATTTGTATCAGTAAATTCTTTATATTTTTTTGCTGCTAAATAAATAAAATAACATCTAAATCTATTTACCCCCCTGACTACACCATGTCTGGAGTCATTACTACACATGACTGGTACTACTGCTCTCATCATCTTCCCCTGCATAGGAATTATGGACATCATACAGATCTGAAGCCTCCAGTAGAAGTTACAATGTCAGGTTTACTACATGATTACAGCTCTGAAGCCGCTCACCGAATAAAAAGAAAGAGGAACTGGGAATATAGAAGGAAATGGCCGGAATTACAGGATAAAATGAATAAAACCTACTAGTCGCTATACCTGTACCAAGCTTATGTCCTAAATAAAACACATGACAATGTATATAGAAAATGTGGGAGTGGCCACAGCTTTATTATTTAAATTATAACACAGATAATTAAATATATAAATAGATAAATAACAAATCGCCCTGAAGGTACAGTAAAAACCGCTTTGAAAAACGCACCAAATCGCAGTAAAAACGCATACGGTTTTTGGATACGGTTTGGAATACACCCTTAGAGACACTTATTTCTCAGCGCTGCCCCTCCCCCTCCTCACAGTCCTTACCATTGACTGGATTAGGTGGAACTTCTTCTTATACTTTTTTATTCCTTTTTCAAATATTTTCTTCTCCTCCACTGTCCAGCCTTTTCTGATTGATGTAAATATTGGCAGATCATCCAATGCTTCCTCTATATTATAATTGTTTGACATCAATAGCTCAAGTGCCTGGAAGGGAAGGATGATATAATGTTAGCGGGAGATGGTGACATGTGAGGATAATACTAGGACTAGCATGCCTCCTAACTTTCAATTACTGTAAAGAGGGACAACTTTTTTCAATTTAAACCACGCCTCTAATCCCGCCCAATCCCCTCCCATACACACCCGGTTCAGAGCATTCACACTCTGGGGATTCTGCTCCAGGTAAAGCCCCTGATGTCACTGTCCATATATGGATAGTAATGCCAGGAGCTTCTCCAGGAACAGAATCCCCAGCCTTAGCGTCGGCAAGTTCTGGACAGGGATTCTGTTCCTGCAGGAGCCACCGAACTCACTGTCCATATATGGACAGTGACGTCAGCGGCTGCCTCTAGGAACGGAATCCCCAGCCAGAGGGTCAACTCTGTGGCAGGGGATTCCGTTCCTGGAGAAGCTACTGACGTCACTGTCCATACATAGACAATGATGTCAAGGGCTTCACCAGGCTCAGCGCTTTAAGTAGCACTGTGCCAGGGGAGTACTCGTCGAGTACTCATCGCTTTGTACTAATGCTGAATCAGGAAACTGATGGTTCCCTGCTTCAGCATTGGGTTCTACTGTATCTGCGTCCTGAGGACACCAGGACATACCCCCGGCCGCAGCAGGACACTGCCTAGAGTCCGGGACTGTCCCACTAAATCTGGGACGGTTGGGAGGTATGCCATAAAGAGTAAGGAACAGCCGTGATCATTTTTATGCAGAGTTTGGTACATAGGAGTGGAATATCAGCTGTGGTCAAACTTACGCAAAGATCGGTACACTGATAGCAATCGTGATAAGCACGGCAAAGCTTGATTACTGGCAAGCCAGAATAATTAATCACCGGAAATACAAAGCTGTTCGAGTATATAGGGCAGCAAATTCTGGGATTGGCTACATAGCAGGTGCCATCCATAACTAATTACCAAAAGCAGCAAACACAGCGAGGACACAGCTAGGACAAGTAAGGATCTCTGTAGCGGAGCTGTAATGCTGCAAAGCAAAACTGGAGAGTCCAGAGTTCAAGTCCAGGGAGTAAAGTTCCTGACAGCACATCTATGAGAAGTTCTGTATTAGGTCTGTGTAGATTTCCAGCTTCTGGATGTCAACATTTGTTTTCCTTTTATTGAGACTTTGAGAACAGTGAGAAATAGAAACACAAAGTATATTAGAAAATTGTTCTTATTACACAATGATTATCATTTATTTACATAGAAATCAAAAATTACTTTATTCCTATTTAATCTTTTCTTCTCTGAAAAATAGTAAAAGCCTTAAACGATGTGGAGAAAATGATATTTTTGTTAGTCACAAATTCGGAGACACAATGTTCTGTAATATACGTATTTGATTTATGGAAATGAAAATCATTATCTGTAAACCACTTTCTTAACCAGGTTCATTTACTGACAACAGATGTAATTTTTATTATATTCAGCTGAAAGATCATCAACTCGGGCCAGAACTTGTCATCTATCGGTAGAAGAGTTTCTGTCACTGGATTCTATTCCTTTCTGTATTTCTTAGATTTCTGTACAGAAGAGTTTTTAATTTATTCAGGAGATTGCAGAAGATTTTTCACAACCATGTACATCAGTTATCTTTGCTTCCGTTAAAAAAAAATTTATTGCATTTTTGGATGCGCTGCGCACAACGTTGTGTTGTCAGGACCCATCAGGACCCGAGAAGGGCAAGTATAGGAACACTGTCTGCTGAGCCTTGTATCTAAAGTAAAATATTTATGGACCCTTGTAAAACGCTCATAAATGTTTAAAGCAGAATCGCGGGGATGACCTGTCACTGATTGGCTAAAAGCACGGCCAATCATAGAGGCCAAAACCACTAAATGGTGGAAATTGATGTCTTGAATTTCAATAGAAGATAATTTTCTTATTACCCAATGAGAACATAGTGGCCCCCCTATTATTCCGATGCACTAGACCTTGACCTACGTCACCCTTCCAACACTGGGGACCCAATCGGGACACTGGTTTGAGCCCTTGTGATCCCTATGCCCATGGATCATCATCTATGAAGGGGATTCTTCATCATTTCAGCGCGACGCATACATAGTCCTGATGCCGAGCTTTAAGCCCTTTTGCAACTTTGCTACTCCAGAAAACTGGTGTAGAAAGGTTAAAATATTACCCCCTATATCTCCAAAGATCCCTGGTCCTTTCACCATCTTGCCCCGACCTCCACTTCCTCACATACTTATGATGGAGCCAATTATTCTGTGGTTGGTAAAGAGCGGGACTCATGTTTATCGGCAAAAATGTTGGCGCTACTTAATGTTCATGTCTTACTTTACCATCATTGTGTCCAAGATGTTTCCAGAGTCTAGCAGCGCCGCTGTGCCCATCATATAGTGCCACATGCAGCTTCCTGGTACTGAGCCCATCTCTGCCAACAGAGGAATATGGCGGCTACAAGGGAGATCAGCGGCAGGAGCGCTCCTTGTCCAGGGTGAAGGGAATGGACAGAATCTGTTCCTATGTAATAGTCTCTAGGTGTTGTCTGAATGACTGACATGAAACTCCCCTTGTTTATATGCAGATGTAGCAGCAGCGGTTGGGGCTCCGTACAATGTTATATTACACGTCTCAGCTGCTGCACAACCTCTTTGACTCTTCCAGTTTAGCACACGATTCTATGGTCTGTAATTTTCTTGTAAATATTCTGTACACTGAGTTACTGACGCCATACAACATTACAACCAAAAATTGTCATTTATAAGAGATGTTTTATTTAATGATGGATTTATATCCTGTGGTTGGTTTTATAGCGCCAGCATATAGTTTAGCGCTGTACAGGGATCACCATCCTTGACCTATCAGTATATTTTTTTAAGTGTGGGAGGAAACCGGAGTACCCGGAGGAAACCCACGCAAACACGGGGAGAACATACAAACTCCATGCAGATGTTGTCCTGGGTCAGATTGTATACGAGACCCCGATCCTGCATGGCAACAGCGCTAACCACTGAGCCACCGTGCCGCCCCAAAATATAGGACATGACCATATTGTGGTGGAAGATAGAGATGTCACTTTCCACAGGTCCTCTGGATGACTTCTTCTATGTGCTGCCATCTTTGCTGGTCTTTATTCTGGCTGATGATGGAGCATGATGGCTACTGATGGATCTTCTCAGTTCTTGGTCACGAGGACCATCGTGTTGTGACAGGAGCCACACAGAAACCTCTCGGTGTCAAGAGACTCTGTCCATCGTCCAACTCTAGGGGGAGAAAAAGCTTATATTATAGGCAAATCCTAAAAACCCCAACAGATCCAAAATAAATGATGTAACCCCCTTATATTCTTTCTGTAGAGACTAGTCTCCAGACAACAGTAAAGCAAGCAGTGGTGGTAACTAAGCCATTATACATACTCAAATATTACCGAAAAAGGGCAGAAATACTAGAACATGACCCCTCCAGCCACAGGTCCGGTCTTTCTCTGCTTGACACAATGTTGGCTTTTATAACAGATGGCATCTTACCTGAATTGGCACCCTGAGCATTCATAGACCACCGGGTAGTGGATCTCATAATCATGATGTTGTGTAATGGGTGGCAGCTCAGGGTGAGCCAGGTTGGCCTCCTCACAGTAGAACTTCCATAGCCGGCCATGGCAATCCTCCGCTCGTCCATCGATGATCCAGCAGGCAGCGTGACACATCTCATGGATCAATGTGTTTTTAACTCGTTCTGAAGACAGAGGAGGAAATAATTACAATCAGTATTAACGACACTTGGAAGATTTCACAGCAGCAGATCTAGAAATGGTCCATGATGTGACACCGACCTGCAGAATCGCAGACTTTGTCCGATAGTTGGATAATGGCGCTGCGGTCCCCATTGTTATTAAGGAAGCCGGTGCGACCGCATGTTTTTCTCAGCCTTTTATTCCAGCTGATGTCCATGTGTTCAGGAAGCTACAGAAGAAGGAAGGAGAAAATCTAGAAATATGACAGAGACACCTTTACATCTATGATACACGGAGGTTTTCTGACCGTATACCTGATTGTCAAAGACGCTCTGGTTGTAGAACTCGTACAGACGTCTTGTCAGCTCCTGTTTGTGCTGATGGAAATTGGTCACATATTTGGATCTGGGAGAAGTCAGGTCTCTCAGGAAACAGTTATTGATGGGACGCTCCTGTCTCCTGATAATAAAACATAATAGAAGTTCACATATTAATAATGGAAATATTCTAAGAACATACACAATATGGAAACACACATAACAGCTTATCTGAGAGTAATTATACTGCCACCTAGTGACCAGATAACATGAACTAGATAACATGGTTTATATAGAAATACTCTACCTTGCCTCCTTCTGCACGAAGCTGAATGGAGAATTGGGCTCTGGAAAATACAAAAAATAGCGTCATAAACTTATCAGTAATTCAGTTTTCCTAATCAAGAAAAAAAAATCTTTATTGGATACCTGACTCTATATGTAACAGGGAAGGACCACAGAAACCATCATCATCCTCAAGGCTACTTGGAGACCTTGGAATAGGCGGGTGAGACTGGAATAACAAAACATAAGACCCAAACAATTAAAATGAAGGAGAAGAAACAATGTAAAAGTGTAACTAAATACTGTAGAGAAGTGACCGCCGACCTGATGTAGATTCTCATCACTGCCGCTGTCCTGTGTGTCCGACTCAAAAATCTCACGGCACTTTTTTTTGACCAATAACTATGAAGGAAAAAAGAAAAAAAGTTACTATTTTACCTTTATAATCCCATAAATTTCAATCCCAAATAGAAATACGAAGTAAAACATCTTCTCATTCTCCTGGATAAAAGGGCGGCTTTTAAATAATTTCCCCTGCTTCCCCCAAGTTACCACAGTCTGGCACTAGTATAAGGATGGAGCTGGCACTGGTGTCGCTGCGTTTATACCCCGGTCACAGCTTGTAAACTAGAATATTGCTGTGATTTTTCTGGAGAATGGGCTGTATATACTAGGAGTGTGGATGTAATACGGCTTTATATTACATGCACCATATTAATGTGCCATAGACAACATTGTGTAAAGCCGCCACTCACCTGGTCGTCACTGCCGCCGTCCTCTGTATCAGATTCTATAATAAAGCAACGTTTTCGCTTCTTATTTGACATTTTTGCGCAATTCTAAAGCAAAAATCTGTCTCCACAAATTCTATCACCCTCAGCGGATGTGTCCGGAACTGGAACTTTTATCATCTCTTCATATTGTGACATCATCATGACATGTGTGGAATCACTGATACTGTGACATCATGACTTGAGTGACATGTTAGACTGTAATGTGTATGTATGTATGTATGTGTGTGTGTGTGTGTGTGTGTGTGTGTGTGTGTGTGTGTATGTATGTATGTATGTATGTATGTATGTGTGTGTGTGTGTGTGTGTGTGTGTGTATGTATGTATGTATGTATGTATGTATGTATGTGTATGTGTGTGTGTGTGTGTGTGTGTGTGTGTGTGTGTGTATGTATGTATGTATGTATGTATGTATGTATGTATGTATATGTGTGTGTGTGTGTGTGTGTGTGTGTGTGTATATATAAATATATAAATATATATATATATGCCTTTCTTTTGTGTGTGTATATATATATATATATATATGCCTTTCTTTTTTCTGTGTGTGTGTGTATATATATATATATTTATATATATTGTCTGTATATGTATGTATATAGGGATCAAAGCTCAAATACCCAATGTTAGAATTAAAATATCAATTATACAATAAAGTGCAAAAATGCATAAGATACAGTACAACACATACCATAATGGATATCAATAAAGTGCAATAGTGACAGTAACACCATATCATAAAAATTGTAATACATAAACATTAAAAATACTCACATACAATGGTGTTTATAATCGTAACTGGTAAATATAAAAATAATTGGTACCATGCCATTCATATTAGATTGATTACAAAAGAAGCCGGCGTTCACACCGTCACACTGCGCATGTCCGCCACAAGTCTCATTGATTGGGCAAAAAAAAGATCCCCTGACTGATGGATGGAACGCAATGAGACCACCTCATTAATATTCACTGCGGACAGCCTCCGGGATGAAAGAAAGGTGCGCAGGCGCACTACATATATCGTTCCCAACTCCCTCTAAACGCTCCCACAAGTAGGAATCCGTGCTAGAAGTGTCATCACCATATCTCCCCATATTGTGGCGCGCATCAGCTCCATTAGTAAAGCGCACATAGCGTGGCCATAGGAGTGTTTATATTCGTACCATAACTCGATTTAAGAAAACAATGTGAAAGTGCTCCATCCCTGATTGGTATCCAAGGTCCAAATAGAAAATACATCCACCTCATCAGTACTATAAAGAAGTCATTTATTGGAGAAACCTGGAGAAACTAAACAATCTGAATTTGTACATATAGACAAAAAGGCCACCCCGTGATATTGCTCCTAGGGAATATATAATAGGTTGCGATCCATGTGTCCATCTCTCCTGGACATAAAAAAATACACAAAAGTAGGTACAAAAAATAAGGAGGAAAAATATACATTGTCACGACGCGGGATGTGGACCTACTGGGCCGTACCGCATAGCGGGATAGCAACTGGCCAAACAGGTATAGGCAATGTCTATAGTTCTGGAAAGGGTACCTGAGGCAACTTAGACTGTAGTGGTGGTTTCAGGCTGAGATGAGGCTCCGGCGGGGTGCAACACAGTAGATGCAGCAGAGAGCACAACACGACTCCAACACTTCAAGGCACAGGGGCACGGTAGCACGGGATACAGGGTACAGGCAGCAGGAACGGGGAACACTGGGAACTGGAAAACACTTAGGAGACCATTTGCAAAGACAAACTAGGGTAATGACAACAACGCTCAGGCAATGAATGGAAGGGCATAGCCCTTTTTATATTCCAGAGGCATTCTGGGCTAATTTGCAGATATTCTGCATGTGCGCATACTGGCCCTTTAAAGCCTTGCGCGCGCACCCTACGGGAGCCAGTATCATGATGCGGAAGTGAGTGCCGGCGTCTCCCAGGAGAGAGATGCCGCCCGGGACTTACTCATCCATGGCCGCGGCCGTCAAGGGGTAAGTCAGGACGACGGTCCGCGGCCATAGACGTTACATATATCCATTTGTTTTCATCTTGTATCAGGCGGTGAGCGCTCAGCTTACAATCAGACAAAATTCCTATTCAAAAAAAGAAATAAAAAACATGTAAGTGTCAAAGTGTAATAAAACCACTGTCTATCACAGTTTATACCCAATATCAAACATTAACAAAAAGGAAAAAAAACTGACCCTTTACCACCAAGAAACGGCACATGAATAGAATTCTATATGAACAGAGACCTAGGCAAGGGAACCCTAAGGCATTATATCAGGTACATAAAAGATCAACATATCTAAATATATAAAGATATATGTATAAAAATCCTCCTAGTCCATATCTTCTATGTATAAAAAACAACCTCAACTTTTCATGTAATGAAATGTTAATAGGAAAACGACATATCTTAATACCCCTAAACTAAGCGCTTTCAATTTTACTAATCTCCGCACCAATTGGAATCAGAAATTGCTTAAACCAATCACAAGCTAGCTTAGAAAATCCAACTATTCTCATTGAGAAAAATGGGGCAGGACATAAACAGCAATGTATCACAGCCGGGAAGTTACTACAAGAAAACGGAGAGGTGAATTCAGCACCACGATGCTGTCCACATAGACATCAATGGAAAGAAATAGAGTCGAGCATTCAGCGCTATTGTAAGTGACGCGTTCCGCACCACACTACTGTCCACGTGAAAATAGAGGTATTATTATTAAATCCAGATAGGAAAAAACATAGTCGTGCATTCTGCGCTACTAAATGAGAACAAGATAACCTATTCAGCACCACATTACTGTCCACAAGTACATTAATGGATATATTGTTATTACATCTAGATGAAAAATATATATATATAATCACGCATTCTGCACCACCATGAATGAATATAGTGGCATATTAAGCATTACAATGCTATCCACAAAGAGATAAATAGACGTTGGATTGTTAAATCACGAAGAAGACGACACTCCGTCCTGGTTTCATCTACATAAATCAATTTACACGGACGCTGCGACACATGTATGACATCACCTTTACAGGTACGAAATGTATTGATATTAAAAACCTCACCTGTTCCAGGAATCCAGATGAATAAAGGAGTCTCCCCCTCTATCATCATGGGACAGTTCTCACACAACATACAAGGGATTATGTCCGTCTTAACTAATTGGTCTCTCAAGTTGCATGGCCTAATATATGTGTGTGTATGTATATATATAGGTGGGTAGCGGCTTTCGATACCCCAATCCATGTCCAAGTCAAATAATAATCCGCAAAGAAGTCGTAGCCCTCCAGCAGATCTTCTATCTTAATATTGGTTTATTCGTATACAGCTTAAATAATAGGTAAATATAATAATAGTTATACAGTTTAAGGCCCCATCCACATGCAATTACGGACCAATTCACTTCTATTGATCACGGACACCTTCCCATATGTTTGCGGGAAGGTGTCCGGGCTGTAGAGAGCCTCCGCAAAAGATAGGGCATGTCCTATCTTTTGCTTTTTATGGATGATGTTCACATGCTCTGTATGGGAACACGGGCCGAAAATGCGGGTGGATAAATCCCCAAAAGTAAAAGTCCATCAGGGTAAAGTCTGATGATCGTGGTGGCCTCTCAAACGGACCTCGTGTACCTATCCACCTTTTGGGTCAATTTTAGTCAAAAAAATTACGCACCGCTAAAGCAAGTGAGGAGGGCTCCATTTTGCTGGATATAGAAGTCTTCATTTTCATGCTCCATCTGCAGTTGTGGTATTACATTTTCTTGGAGCATGATAAGGTCCAGGTCTGATGTAACCGTTGTATTGAGGAAGATGGGTCGAATTACCCCTTTACATGAAAGGTCCGCCCAAACTGTAACCCCAGGGAGACACATCTGTTCTTCAATTGTTGCAAGGAGGTTTTCTGTTGAGTAATAAACACAGTTGTGACTATTAACAGCATCAGAAAAGTCTGCAGTTGGCTTCATCGGACCAAGTTATAGTGACATCTGATAGAGCTCTTCAGAAATAAAATAGTTTTAGACTGTAAGAAAATCTCCCTCTGGGATGGAGGGATGGATTTTGTCAGTTACCACAAGGGCCCCTCTGAGTACACAAACCCATGTACTCTCCTCTCTATCACGAGGGGAAAAGTCAATCATGCCCGGGCAAAGAAAACACACATCAGACATATCTGTACTATGTCTGTGTGCCTACGACCTCGCCACTCAATCCTGTAAAAGGGTAATAGTGTAAAAGGCCATTGTAAGGCCGATAAAAGGGTACCATAACAAGAGTTTGATCATGTAGACATTCAGATGCCATGCCATATCTACTAAAGCCCACATTAATATGTCCTAAATAAAACACATGACAACATATATAGAAAAATGTGGGAGTGGCCACAGCTTTATTCAATTACATTATAATGCAAATAATTAAATCTATAAAAAGATAAATAATAAACCGCCCTGAAGGTTTTTTGTAACATTCTATCTTTACATCGTCCTGTGATGCCAAGGGTACTAATCTGCACCTTCAGTGCCATTTACTCGCCATGGAGGAAACCAAGAAAACCTACTCGGTACTCCGCCCACCCCCACTAAGCAACAGCACACCATTCTCCGCCCCTTTGGCAGGTTCAATAACATGTCCAATCCTGTCTTATTCAAATGGACCTCATACGACCTTAGAAGGTCCCTATCATCACCTTCAAGCAAACGATGGCATCACTATTCCTCCAAATGAAAGCACAACCAGCTCTGACCAGTGCCCATGAGCGATACGGGGAAGGCTCCCCTTCCCTCAGTACTGCTGCTGGCCGTAACTCCCAGGAAACTGTCATCTGCAGACAAAACAAGGCATTTACCATGCTGATCTCAAAACCAAATGATCAATTGAAGGCACCTCAACACCAGATGACGCAATATTGCTAAAACCGTCTGAACTACAGCCATGTTATCCATCTCAAACCGTATCCGTCTATGTGCCATCTTGCAACCCCAGAATTCCACAGCTACGATAATTGGGAACTATTGAGGCAGTGTCAAGTTCTTAGTCAACCCAAACTCAAAATACTTCACCGGCTAGGGTGCCCTGCACCAGCTTATACCAAACACAGCTCCAAGTCCTACACTGCCATCTGCATAAGTAAATAATTGAAAATCCACATGAGACACCTCCACTTTCTGACAGGCCGTGGGGCTGTTAACAGACTGCAGAAAGGCCTGCCAGACAAGAAGGTCCTCTCGCATGCTTCTAGTGACCTTGATACAATGATTGGGATGCTGAATTCCTTTGGTTGCCAAAGAGAAGCGCTTCTCATCACCGGCTCCAGACCAGCCTCCTCCTCCACGGATCTGGTCAGTACCGAGGGGACATTTGAGGCACTGTAAGGGCCTAGCAGCATCGTAGCGCCGGCAGGGGCCCGGGTGACGAGATCTTTTGCTGCATAATTTCCCCTGAGAATGTAGAAGAAGAGACAGGCAGGACCGGGCCTTCCTGCCGCCCTGCTCTTGCAGTTCGAGCAGCTCCAGTAGAATGGGCAGATCTAAGGTTCGTTCAAGCGTGCATGTTTATTTCAATTGAAATAGTTGAATAAGCCATTTCCAGATACCTCTGGCATTAGATTACCTCCCACGGGAACAAAGGATCGACATCTGCCACTTGGGAACAGTCAGGAGGCCCCCATACACAAGATCATCGGCTGATCCCGTGTAAATGGTCAGGGTTGACCAACTCTTATCTGATATATATGGCCAGATTTAATTCGGACTATATGATGACTACAGATGTTCAGTGACATTTGGGATGTGAAGTCATAAAATAGTTGTGGTTCATGAAATATTTAGATGAAAATGAGCAACTCAATGTGGCTGTAACACAGTGTCGCGTATAACTCCGGGTCACGTATAGCACAAGGTCATGTAGAACACAGGGTCATGTATAGCACCAGGTTATGTATAACACCGGGTCATGTATAACACCGGGTCATGTATAAAACCGGGTCATGTATAACACCGGGTCATGTATAACACCGGGTCATGTATAACACAACACCGGGTCATGTATAACACAACACCGGGTCATGTATAGCACCGGGTCATGTATAGCACCGGGTCATGTATAACACAACACCGGGTCATGTATAACACAACACCGGGTCATGTATAACACAACACCGGGTCATGTATAGCACCGGGTCATGTATAGCATCGGGTCATGTATAACACAGCACCGGGTCACGTATAACACAACACCGGGTAATATATAGCACCGGGTCATGTATAGCACCGGGTCATGTATAACACTGGGTCATGTATAACACAGCACCGGGTCATGTATAACATAACACAACACCGGGTTATGTATGGCAGCGGGTCATGTATAGAACCGGGTCACGTATAACACCGGGTCACGTATAGCACCGGGTCACGTATAGCACCGGGTCGCATATAGCACCGGGTCACGTATAGCACCGGGTCGAGTATAACACAGTGTCACATATAGCACCGGGTCACGTATAGCACCGGGTCACATATAGCACCGGGTCACGTATAGCGCCGGATCACGTATAGCGCCGGGTCACGTACAGCGCCGGGTCACGTACAGCGCCGGGTCACGTATAGCACAGGGTCACATGTAGCACAGGGTCACGTATAGCACAGGGTCACGTATAGCATAGGGTCACGTATAGCACAGGGTCATGTACAGCATCGGGTCATGTATACACTGTCAGAGCCATTTCATATGAGGACTAGATCTATGTAGGAATTCTCTGGGTTGGGATATGTTACTTTAAAGGGGTTGTCCGAGATTAATTTTTTTAGTACATTTAAAAATACATTGCACATATTAAAAATTGCATAATATACTTACCCGTGCAATCTTGCTTCTGTTCTCCGCTCTGGCTTTTTCCTTATGGTTACATGAGCTCTGTCGTCACCTTTTCCACTGTCGTGTCGTATCCCGATCACATGGTCTCATACCAGAGAGACCTCGGATGGTATACGACACGTCACTTGTGACGTGTCGTATATCGGCTTCTTCTGCTTCACATCCCGTAACGCGCATGCGCTGTCACTGCTGTTCTCGCGGTCCCTGCTATTCTCGAGATAACAGCAGGGGCCGCGCATGCGTGCTACAACAGAACAAGCCGATATATACACCACGTCATAAGTGACGTGTCGTATACCCGGCAAGAATTCAAGATCAACAAAACGGCAGAGCCAGAGCAGAGAGAGACATCAACAGTCAAGTTCCCGACGGCAGGATCTGGAAACGGGGCCACTTTGGAAAACGTAAGTATATTACAAATGTATTTATATCATGATTTAAAGGTGTTATTGAAAATATGATGTTATCTCGGACAACTCCTGGGATCTGTAGTAGAAATGCTGTACAAAACTGAATGCTGAGGCGGGTCATCATGGCAACCTGTAAACAGTGGGAGCAGCTGACTGCCGTGTCAGTAAGAGATTTAGCGCAGAACGGCATCCTGGGTCGTCAGAGCCGGCGTATAGGCATACAAGAATGCGGGGAATCCGTTTCTAGCCCATATCAACATATCAGCGCTAGTTATACCAAGTCCAATGTGCCATGGCAACAAAAAAATGCATTATATAAACTGCTGAGGATATACTGAATTAGGGGGATGACGTAAAAAGTCAGATATGTAGGTTGAAATGTGGTGTGTACAATAGGGATAACATGGATCAGTCAGCCTGAAGGTTAATAGGTTAAATGGGCTAATAATTAATTAACCATAAAATCTCTGGACGTACAACAGGAACTTATGGGAAATGGATGACTAATATGATGCATTCATGTATGTGTATAAAAAACTGATGTCTGCATAAAGAACATACCCAAATTAAAAGAGGTACACATATGAGGGGTTTCACAACGGTACATGAATTGGCCTCCACATCAAAAGTACAAATATACATAAAACATAAAATACAAATGTCTCCATAAAAACACACACACATATATATATATGGATTAAAAGGTCAGTGAGTGAATACATAAAATGCGTAAAAAACCCTTAATACCTTAAAAAATAAATAATAATTACATATAAACCAATACACACAGGCTAGTAAATGACTGCCACAGAGGTGTCATACATTGCGTACACATATACATATATATACATTCATACATACACACATATACATACATACATACATACACACATACATACATACATACATACATACATATACATATATATACATACATTCATATATACATACATACACACATATACATACATACATACATACACACATATATACATACATACACACATATATACATACATACACATACATACATACATACATACATACACACATATACATACATACATACATACACACATATATACATACATACACACATATACACATACATACACAAATATACATACATACACACATATACATACATACATACATACATACACACATATACATATATATACACACATACATTCATACATACACATATATACATACATACACACATATACATACATACACACATATACATAAATACATACATACATACACATATATATACATACATACATACATACATACATACATATATATATATATACATTCCCACATACACACATATACATACATACACATAGAAAAACTGTAAAAAATATAATGTAAAGTGTGAAATATAATTAGTCATATAAAATATTATATATTAGTAAAAGTTAGCCCACGACTGAAACCTCAACCAGGAAAAAAGGGGCACCAGAAAACCTATATATAGCTACATAAATATATAAAAAAAGTAATTGTAGATCATGAAGGTGGGGTCACGTAGTGGGGCCAAAAGTAATATGGTAAGATGGCATTAACAGTTAGACCTAATTCAGATGAGCGTGTTCGGTCAGTGATATACGGTCCGTGTGTCGTCCGCATTTCCCGGGCCGAACACACTGCAGGGAGCCGGCTCCTATCATCATAGTTATCTATGACACTAGGAGTCCCTGCCTCTCTGTGGAACTACTGTCCCGTACTGAAAACATGATTACAGTACGGGACAGTTGTCCGGCAGCGAGGCAGGGACTCCTAGCGTCGTACATAACTATGATGCTAGGAGCCCGGCTCCCTGCAGTGTGTTCGGTCTGGGAAATGCGGCCGACACACGGACCGTATATCACGGACCGAACACGCTCGTCTGAATTAGGCCTTAGAGTTAGGACTCATTCAGACGAGCGTAATATACTCGTCCGTGTGCTGCGCGTTGAAATAACGGACAGCACACGGACCTATTGATTTCAATGGGGTCGTTCACACATGCTTTGTTTTTCACGCAGCGAGTGCTTCACCCCCCTCTTGGTCTATTTTTCTTTTTGTTGAATGTTCGTGTAACGGTTGGAAAAACCTTGTGATCATATGGTACTCCGGACTGGTTACTAGTGGTAGTAGGATAGTTGTAGACTGGTAAGAGGTTCGGTTTGTTTGGGTAGACGGCATCTTTAATTGGGAAGGTAACCACAAGGGTACAAACATACAGCGTATTCAGGGCGGATACGCTTCGTCAAGCTGTGCAGCGTATCCACCCTGTACACCGCAGGGATTGTCGTCCGGAAACCCGAACCATTCTGTGGTGCGTTTATTTGGGCGTAAATTTCGCTGCTTAAATTATCGCACATACTTACCCCCTCCCTCCTCTGATGTCCGCTACGGCCTCCCTGGATGACGTTGCAGGCAATGTGACCGCTACAGCCTGTGATTGGCTTCAGCGGTCACATGGCCTGCTACGTTATCCATGGAGGCCAGGCTGGAGAAGCAGGGAACTCTGATATGTCCTATTTTTTTATTCTGCGGACCGTGCTCTTATACTTTATATTGGGAGCACGGCTTGCAAATGCAGGTGACAGTCCGCGGCCCCCCGTGCCTGTAATCACGGGCAGTACGCATGAGGCCTAACCGATGAAACAACGGATACATGGAGGAAGAAGCAGAATCATAATCATCATTAAAGGCTATCTACACTTTTTTTTTTTTTTTTACAGAGCAGCTGTATCTGGCGCTGAAACCTGTATTCGTCAGGTCAGCAGGACTGACGGGTTCAGCGACAGCGGGTCCTTTGTGTCTCTGACACGCAGAATCGAGCTGTTCCTGATCACATCTAAGTTCATAACTTAGATGTGATAGATTACAAGTGGATCCTGCGTGTCAGAGACACGCAGGACCCGCTGTCACTGAACCCGTCAGTCCCGCTGACCTGCCAGATACAGGTTTCAGCGCCAGATACAGCTGCTCTGTATACAAGATACATAGAAGCTGTATCTCAAAAAGTTAAAATAATTTTTAATAAAAAGTATTTAGAAAGTTGCACCAAACACATTGATAGGCATTTTTATTTAAAAAAAACAACAAACAACAAAAAGTGATTATAAAAAGGGGTACATAGCCTTTAAAGGGGTTGTCCCCTTTTTGTTTTTTCTATTCATTTATTTATAGAGTAGGAAATCATTCTGCTCGCATACATATATTATATCCGTGTAGTGGTCTGTCTAAAAATTAAAAAAAACGGTATAGCCCACAGATTTGTCCATAAAAAAAGACATCATGTGACCCCTGGCATTCAGGTAACACTGTCCAGGTAGAGACAGGTAAATAGTAGATTATTGAGAAATTATAAAGTATTTCTATATCCAGCGACATCTCATCATGTCCGTCAGTGTCTGTGAGGAGCAGCGCGTCCAATCTTCCCACGGTCTCCTGTGTGTTGTTTTTTTTCTCAATTTAACTTTATTAACAACATGACATCACCTAGAGACAGGCGGCCATTTTATAAATCATCTAGAGACAGTGAATACAGGCAGTGAATCTATTGTTTATCATTATTCCAACATTAGTCCTGTTTATAGTCCACGTTGCCCCAACACATTGTGCGTGTTGGTCACATGACTGACACCATGTTTAGTCGTATTCAGTCAGGCTGCGGATACATTACACAGGACTAATCTATGGACTGTACCATTCTCCTGTGACAGGGGTCTCATGCACTAAAATAAGTGTATATGAGCAGAATTTCTAATACATGTATATTAGAAAAGTGTATGATTTCTTATCCTACAAATAAATAAATAAATAAATAAAAACTGGACAACCCCTTTAAGTATACTCAGTACAACCGAGAGGAAGAAAGGGAAAATTAGGTTAAGGATATCCAAACGTGTTCATTCCTGAAAATAAAAAAAACAGACCTAACTCATTGTCCCTGTAGTAGATACAGATGTGTCCACCCTAATCTTTGCCTGAATTTGATTAAGGACATGATCGCAAGGTGCCGATGGTTGCTATGGCAACCGGAGGAGGCTGTTCAATGGCTTCCTGATCTGCCAAGTACAGAAGCCTATTAGACTCCGCTATGTTTTAGCACCTCAAGACCTCTTCATGGTGCCTAAAATATATTGTAATAAAAAGGAGGCCCCAAACGCCATTAGGTGCTCCTTCATGTCTGAAGCCTGTGAGTCCTGTAGCACATTAGGGCCCCAAAACTGCAGAATCTGGGCAATAAATATTGAGTTACATTTCTCTGGTAAAACCTTCTGTGTTACAGGAAAAAAAAATTGGTTAAAATTGAATTTCTGACTTCATTCAGAGAAACGAAACTCCTGATGTCTCAACGCCAATTGTGTGGGAAACACACAAAGCCTTCATCAGAGGTGAACTTATTGCACTTGGTGCTTATTGCAAAAAACAAAGGGAGAAAGAGCTCAACTACATACTCTCACAGATTTCTGCTCTTGAGAGAGTTGGTAAACGCTGAAAAGCGCTTGAGATACAAAGGGATTTGAGTGACTTGCGGAAGAAGTTGAAGGACTTGCAAAAATATTAAGTCAGTCAAAATGTATCAGCGTAGCTCTTTCAAATTTCATGCAGATGGGGACATAGGTTCCAAAGTCATGTCCAAACTTCTTAGAAAACATGTAGAACAATACTTTATCAAAGAGATCAAGACTCCCTCAGGTTCCCTATCTTCAAATACCGGAGATATAACAAACGAGTTCTTGCAATACTATACATCGCTATACAACTTACCTGAACCTTCGGACTCGCACACTCTCACTGATCAATTTCTACAACATATAAACCTCCCTGACAGACGAAGATAGAGATACTCTCACTCAACCTTTTACATTAGACGAATTGTCCTCTCATCAAGACCTAATGGTAAAAGTCCTGGACCTGATGGCTTCCCCATTAGCTACTATAAAAATATTTAAACAGATATTGCTACCCAAATTCCTTACTGTATGCAATAGTCTCTTGGATGGTTATAATCTACCACCGCAAGCTTTGGAAGCACATATTACCCTGTTACCTAAAGAGGGTAAGGATAGTGCAGAGTGTGGAAGCTATCGGCCCATCTCACTTCTTAACACTGATCTCAAATGGTGGGCAAAACTTCTGGCCAACACTCAACCCTCTCCTCTCCCGCCTGATCAATCCCGAACAAGTGGAGTTTGTACCCTCGAGAGAAGGCAAGCATAACACCACTAGACTTCTTACCATAATTGAGTATGCCACACAGAAGGGGATCCCTTTAGTCTTACTAGGGACCGACGCCGAGAAGGCTTTCGATATTGTCAGGTGGTCCTTTATGCTTGCCACTCTACAAAAATGTGGTTTTCCTGACAAGTTTATATCTGCAGTTTTCTCTCTATACACCACACCCAAGGCTAGCTTACGCATAAATGGCACAATCTCACCTACTTTTGACATAAAAACGGTACGCGACAAGGTTGCCCCCTCTCCCCAGCCTTATTCATCCTCACCTTAGAAACACTTATTCAGAAACTCATACAGACTACTGATATCTCAGGTATACAACTGGGGAACCACAACCACAAGACAGCTGCTTTTGCAGATGACCTTCTGCTGTTAATCACAAACCCTAAGCAGGCATTTCCCTTGATACTACAAGCTTTTAATTCCTTTGGTTATGTGTCAAATTTAAAAATTAATTATTCCAAATCAGAAGTCCTTAATGTTTCTGCGCCACTGGCGGATATACGTGACATACAACATCTGGCCCCGTTACAATGGCCACATCATAACATCAAATATCTGGGCGTCAAGCTTACTAAAAAATCCTCACAACTTTATGCTACCAATTTCGTCCCCTTACTAAACCAAATTAAAACCCAATTAAACTCCTTGCGGATTCCCTTTCTATCCTGGGTGGGGAGAAAAAATTATCTGAAGACTTACATTCTCCCTCAAATCTTATACGTGCTTCAAACTATACCCATTCATCTGCCCAACACTTTCTTTAACTCTATCAATTCTGTATTCTCCAAATTTCTCTGGAACTCTAAAAAGCCATGACTAGTACACAGACACTTGATTCTCAAATCCAACTCCGGCAGAATGGGCCTCCCGGACATTTTGACTTACTTTAACCCGTTAGTGACCGCCAATACGCCTTTTAACGGCGGCCACTAACGGGCTTTATTCTGATGAATATGCCTTTTTACGGCACTGCATCAGGATAAATAAACAGAGCAGGGAGCGTCAAATCTCCCTGCTCTCAGCTGCCAGAGGCAGCTGAGGGCTGGGGGCGTCCCTGCTCTGCCGTGTGAGATCGATATTAGTATCGATCTCACCCGTTTAACCCCTCCGATGCGGTGCACAATAGCGAGCACCGCATCTGAGTGGTTTTGGAGAGAGGGAGGGAGCTCCCTCTCATCTAACTGACACCCGGCGATACGATCGCCGAGTGTCTGTGTCTCCAATGGCAGCCGGGGGCCTAATTTTAAACGGAGCGAATTTTAAACGGACAGGCAGTAATACACTGCAATACAAAAGTATTGCAGTGTATTATACTAGCGATCGGAGAATCGCATATTAAAGTCCCCTAGTGGGACTAGTAAAAAAGTTTAAAAAAAGTTTAATAAAGTTAATTTAAAAAAAAATGTGAAAAAAATATGAAAAACCCAGCTTTTCCCCTTACAAACTGCTTCACTATTAAAAAAACAAAATAAAGTAAAAAAGTTACACATATTTGGTATCGCCGCGTCCGTAATGACCCCGACTATAAAGCCATTACATTATTTAACCCGCACGGTGAACGCTGTAAAAAATGTAATAAAAAACTATGGAAAAATTGCTGTTTTCTGTGAATCCTGACTTAAAAAAAATGTGATAAAAAGTGATCAAAAAGTTGCATCTACTCCAAAATCATACCAATAAAAACTACAAGTCTTCCCGCAAAAAAAAAGCCCTCATACAACCGCATCGGCGAAAAAATAAAAACGTTACGGCTCTTCAAATATGGAGACACAAAAACTATTTTGAAAAAGAAAGCGTTTTTACTGTGTAAAAGTAGTAAAACATACAAAAACTATACAAATTTGGTATCGTTGCAATCGTAACAACCCGCTGAATAAAGTTATTGTGATATTTATATCACACGGTGAACGGCGTAGATTTAAGACGCAAAAAAGAGTGGCGAAATTTCAGGTTTTTTTCTATTCCCCCCCCCCCCCCCCAAAAAAGTTAAGAAAAGTTAATCAATAAATAATATGTCCTCCAAAATGGTGCTATTAAAAAATACAACTTGTCCCGCAAAAAAACAAGACCTTATACAGCTATGTCGACGCAAAAATAAAAAGGTTATAGCTCTTGGAATGCGACGATGGAAAAACGTAAAAAATGGCTTGGTCATTAAGGTTTAAAATAGGCTGGTCATTAAGGGGTTAAGGCTATACACCTTAGCAGATGGGTTTCCTTGAATAGACTCAGGGACACGTCCCCGACCCTGGATGCGGAGAGAGCTTTACTTCCTCCAGGTTTACAAGCTCGACTCTGGTGTCCCTCTCTAAAAACTGGTCTTGCAAACTCCATACGCCCTACGATTAAAAGGTACCATTTTAGTATCTCAGAAATTCTTCTGCGGCTGCACCCCAATGACAATAATATTACCGCTTACACCTCTCCACCTACTCCCGATACTCACAAATTGCACAGCTAACCCTGATGCTTTCTGGTCTTCTTTAAAATATAAATACTGCAGCGGACACTTTTGGAGATGGAAAAATTCCTGCCTTACAATCCCTTTTACCTAAAGATACACACTCGACCCTCCCTTTCCTACACTCCCTGGGTTTCAGAGAAACAAGCAACCTCTTTCTGAAGATGTTCCCAGATATCTCAGAACCCTCCTGGCTGGAGACATATTTGTTACTACCTGCTCTTCCTAAAGGCCTAGTATCTAAGATATATTCTGGCTTGATTTTAGATGGCTCTCCTACCAAGCCTAGTTTTTTACTAAAACCACAAAAAAGGCCATACTCACTAGGTAGGTGGGTGGGTGAAAACCCGTTCCCATCAGGACGCAGACGGGTCAAAGAATGCTGCAGAAGGAGTGTGCATTAAATAGTGATAGCCCCTCCCACTAGTCTTGAGGGGAGTGGCGGACTAAGTGCTCAAAGGTGTGCGATAAATGTGTGTCAGTGTAGTGCTAGGGTGTGAATGGATGGTAAAAAATAAATATGTATGTATGAAAGTGTCGGAACTGTGTAATAATGTAATAAAAATAAATAAATAAAATAAATGTGATGAATAGGGGTCCCATTTTTTCTGTTTGTGTTTTTAAATTAGGAACGAAAAGTTCTGGTTAGGGACTCGCAAGGCACTGGGGACCCTTGACGTTGGGTTGCGAGCTTTGCGTATTTTTGGCCAAAATAACAACTAATACCCCATGTTTCATGGATATTTCTTACTACGTATACTACACTTTTTTTCAGGACGCAGCCGGGTCTTATATGCTGGGAGGGCATGATGTGCTGGCGTTTGGTTTGGAATGCAGAGCAGCCCGCTTTAGCTAACACTAGCGGCGTTACAAATAGGCTGTTATTCGGCAAGATACGCCATGCCTGACGACCAGCACATTATCCCTCCACGTATTACACATAGTACTGACACCCCATGTACTATTCACAGCACTGACCCCTATTCATCACATTTATTTATTTATTTATTTTTATTACATTATTACACAGTTCTGACACTTTCATACATACATATTTATTTTTTACCATCCATTCACACCCTAGCACTACACTGACACTCATTTATCGCACACCTTTGAGCACTTAGTCCGCCACTCCCCTCTAGACTAGTGGGAGGGGCTATCACTATTTAATGCACACTCCTTCCGCAGCATTCTTTGACCCGTCTGCGTCCTGATGGGAACGGGTTTTCACCCACCCACCTACCTAGTGAGTATGGCCTTTTTTGTGGTTTTGATATTTATGTCCCATTTTTTCTGTTTCTAGTTTTTTACTAGCCTGGGAGAAGGAACTAGAGGTCACCTTCAATAGGGAAGATACCGCTTTTATTTTAAAGAACATATTTGGCTTCTCTAGATGTGTTAAAATTCAGGAGAACTCTTAAGACCACAACCAGGTGGTACAGAACTCCGGATTTTCTGTACAAAATGAATCTGATCCCATCCAACCAGTGTTGGAGATGTAATTCTGACGTTGGTAACATCCCATATCTGGTGGGACTGCCCCTTGAACAGGTCCTTTTGGGATAAAGTGGCTAACACAATTCAGAGAGTTACGAAACAAACCCTCCCCCTCGGAGCTCCTCTTGTCCTCCTCTGGGCTCCATCGCAAGACTTCTGCCCGAAACGTAATGATCTGATTACTCAAATGATTACAATGGCCCAACTACTGATTCTGATCAAGTGGAAATCGACCACTCCCCCAACTTTCCGTGAGTGGTTAGATAAGGTGGACTCCATTGGCAGGATGGAGGAGCTCTTGAACTGGGAGCTAAGAAAGCATGATGGCTATCTGAAGGTGTGGACACCGTGGTTGACTTTCCGTGCTTCTAACCCCTCCCCATCCTGAGTTACCCCTTACCTCTCATGATCTTTGGTGGGTGGCTGAAGTTGCACACCTTAGGACTGCACAGGTTCCCTCCACATGTGAAGACCCTAACATTACTCCTTTTTCTCTCAAACTCTGTATGGCATCGGACTTTTCTCTTGTATCATCTTATTGACTTAATTTTCTAATACTATGACACGGGTACCCTGTATATAGTTACTAACGGTCTACTTTACGGTTTCTCAACCTGTATTGTCATTCTTGAAAAGAACTTTGGCCTGTGTACCGTAAGCTTCCTCTACTGTTCCCCATGATCTATGTAAGGATGTTCTTTTGTTATATATCTTCAATAAAACAAAGATTTGAGAAAAAAATAATTCTTCCTAAATTTTACCTCCACTTTGCTTTAAGTCCTGTGAAACGCAAAGGGTTAAGAAACATTGTAATGCTGTAAACTCATAGTACCTTAGCAAGAATAATACTTTTTAATCCAGTCCTGTACTAGCCTGAAAGGGTCCCTCAGCCCATCTGTTGAAACTTGCTCTGGTGGTGGGTGCCCCCATTTTTAAGCATCACGATGTATAAGCAATTTCATGGCGAAGCCCCACTTGTAGGCAATCTTACTTGTTCGGAGAACCATAGTGACGGGAGTGAATTACCTTCTTGCCTGAATCATCGCTTGTGATGGATATGTGTACAGTTGTGACTTGGTCCCAGGTAGAAGAACCTTGATCAGTTAGTGCAGGTAAGATTGGAGGTCAGAAGCTGAAACAGATTCAGGTACTCCCCCAGAAACTTGACATGGATTCTCATTTTACCATTTTCCACGTCGGACATTTTGAATTTCAGGACAAACTTCCTCCAGGGCATAGTGGGCAGCTCTCAGGACGTTATGAGATTGTGTAACTTCACCCATTTTATTCTCCACATAACGACCCGAACAATAAAGTTAAAGAGGCTCTGTCACCAGTTTAATACTTCGCTACCTCCTACCTAATCTAATTAACACTTTGATGTAGGTAACTACAGTTTTGTTTATTTAAAAAAACGTTTATTATTGACAAAGTTCTGATCATTTTTAGATTTATGCTATTATTTCGCAAATGCCCAACTGGGCGGTTTTTTTTTTCCGTTTCACCAAGTGGGCGTTGTAAAGAAAAGCGTATGACGCTGACCAATCAGCCCAGCTTGATCCACAGAACAGCGTGATCTCGCGAGATCACACTGTGACGGGACTTCGTACCGCAGGACCTTCACCGGAGCGACGGGAGAATGACCAGACATCGCCTCCAGCCGCACCAGGATGATTATCCCCCTCAGCAGCAGTCCTGGCACGGCTGGAGGCGATGTCTGGTCATTCTCCCGTCGCTCCAGTGAAGGAACTGCGGGAGTAAGTGACGTCACAGGGTGATCTCGTGAGATTGTGGATCAAGCTGGACTGGAATGAAGAGAAGTGTATGACACAGATTGGTCAGTGTCATAGACTTTTCTTTACAACGCTCACTTGGTGAAATTAAAAAATAAAATTAAAAGAACAAGCCCACATACGGCTGCATGGTCGTAAAAAGAAAAAAAAAAGTTACGACGCTTGGAATGCGAAAACAGATTTGAAGAAAAATGTTTTTGTGTCTCAGATCTCCTGGCCAATGTCCTGAATCTCCAGACGCCACTTCTCGCAAGTTCATCTGTATTGCTGATGCAATTAGGTTCACCCTGTGACTGAGCGATCACTTTGTTGCAGGCTTCCGTAGGGCAGAGTAGGCACAGGCAGTCAACGTTTATAGGGGCACTCTGGCACGCACTGTTGAGAAGTCAGCTGGCAGGTATTTTTTTTTATTTGTTTTTTTACAGGGTGCAGCATTGCTGTGATTGCTATGGGGACTGTGTCTTTCTATGTTGCTGGTACTTCGTGTGTATGTACTGTAGGTGTCGGAGATGGGAATTACATTACGAGCCCCATTGTGAGTTCTTGGTGTACAGCACTAGGGATACATAGGTGACATAGAAATAAGGGATGATAGACGTATACATTTTCATTGGTTACTGATAATTTATATAAAGACAGGTATTACTTCATATTTTATTGTTTGTATCTCCAGATATCACATCAACTCAACTTCATAATACAATGCAGATGAACTAAAAAGCAAAAATCACATGTTAAAATATACAGTCCGAATATTTTTTTTAGATATTTTACAGAATTTTTATTACATGTACATTAGTCTCAGTGAGAGGTTACGTGTGCCAGTATTACTTCACCTTATACATCACACAAAAACAATGACCATTGGTCTCTAATGTTGAAGGCAGAGAGAGGACTATCTTAAAGGGACCTTGTACTTAACAACATGATAGAATTAACTAATACAGTAGGAACCGGTACCCTACCAATTGTTAGGGTGACGAACCCTACAAGTTGGTACTGAAAGGAATGACAGAGAAAATAGAACACGCCACTTTCCCCCATCCTCCCGTGACCCATCCATCTGATGCTTCATACATGATCAGTGGGAACCTGTCACACCTTCCTGTCCCCATCCCAAAAAATTAAGGTAAATCAAATGGATAAGAGGTGGTTAAAAAGATTGAAAAAGCACTGATAAAGGGTAGTACTTTTGGACCACCCCTATGTTAGAAAGGCCCGCTGATTATAATATGACAGCGATCAGTTGTGATCTGTGGGGGAATTTCATAGCAAATGTTCAATTCCTCTGCAGCGCCACCACAGGGGAAACTAGGCATTACACAGAGTCCACTTAAGTCAATGGGCTGCCCATGTAATTCACAAAATGCCAGGTCCTCCAGATGGAGAGACGCTTTTTGAAGCCGCTCTCCGCTGGTAATAGATGAGGGTCCTGAACGTGTGCCCTTCTTTAAACATGAGTTGTGATAGGTTGATAAAAGCGAACCTCCAATTTCTTGTAATGGGTTACAGATTTTGTTCCACCTACATTATTTTACCCATTGTTTTTTTTATAAACAAGGTTTTTCTCCTGGTTAAGATCAGATATCATAAGGGTCATGACACAAAAGTTCTTATCTATAACTCCGTAATCGAAGACTACTTTGGGGCCCTTAGATGCTTAGCTGCAACACCAAACCCCATGGATAAGAGCGGCGCTACTTTTAGAAAGGAAAAAAAGCAGTTCCCTTTTTCTAATTCTCCTACAAACTATTTAATGGCAAGTATTTTTTGTTCCGTGTAGCTCAAGCTCAGATTTCTGCTTAACAGCACACCATGTGGTTAGGGGTGGTATTGCATGCAGAGAATCCTAAAGCGTTTAATGAAAATGCTCATTTGTAGAGGAGTAGAGTGGATTCACACGTGACAGATTTCATTGCAGCTGGATTTCTGCAAGTTCCATTCAGATTAATAGAATGGATTTTCAGTTGCAGAAATTTCTGAGCCAAATCTGCCACGTGTGAATCTACCCTAACTGGTAGGTTAAAAATATTGACCTGGCAAATTGTGCTTAAATCTGTTTCGAACTAAGGTGATCTAGGAGACATCATTTTAAATGTTTTTTTTTCCCCAGAAACAGCGCCACACTTGTCCATGGGCTGTGTCTGGTATTGCAGCTCAGCCCCATTGCCATGTGCTTTACATTTTAACAAATATTAAAGGGATTAAATATCATAAAGTCTCCAGACTTTGAGAAAAACAAAAAGTCTGACGACACATGGGATACAAAGGTGCGCTAATCTCATCTAGGACTTCGTTACCGTGTTCTATTTCACATTTGTTTTGAAGCATAAAATTGACCACAAGCGAAATACAGAAAGGAGCTCACAGCTCCAGACCTTCATCAATGCACATGATGGAATTCACAAAGTTACAAACTCCTTGCTTAGAAACATATAGGGACTCTCTCTCACTGTATATGAAATTCTTAAAATATTTCCCACGAATAGACTGGGACTACGTTACATCAGATTAAGACAGATTCTGCACAATTATCATCAATGATACTTGGATAGACACTATCTGGCCAAGGATGTGGACCCCTGACCATCACACTTATATAAGATTATTGGACATCTCATTCCAAAACCATAAACATTAATATAGAGTTGGTCCCTCTTTTGGGGCTATAACCGTTTCCACTCTTCTGGGAAGACTTTCTAAAAAAAAATGTGCCCATTCATCCAGAACATTTGTGAGGTCAGACCCTGAGATTTGGGGGGAGAGGGTCGGGCTCGCAATCTCCGTTCTAGTTCATCCCAAAAGGTGTTGGATGGGGTTGAGGTCAGGACTCTGTGCGGCCAGTCAAGTTCTTCCACATCAAACTCACCCAACCAACCAACCATGTCTTCATGGACATTGTACACTGGGGCGCAGTCATGATGGAACTGAAAAGGGCCAAACACAAAACTGTTCGTAAAAAGTTGGAAGCTCAAATTGTTCAAAATGTCTTCGTATAAGGAAGAATTAAAATTTTTTGTATACGGAATGTCCCTCCCATCATGCCTTTGAATAAAGCCGATATTCCCATTATTCCGGGAGGAGGTTTCTCCCGCGCTCACATTTCCGACCCATTAACGTGGCTGTCTCTTTCGAAGCTCATTCAGCCTTTGGCCTAACAAAGGTCGATCAAATGTCGTATCATGATGCTACTTTTAAAAAATAAATAAAATACAAATCCAGGTTAAGACCACTTGGTATGGATACCCAGGTAAAATTAGTTCTCCCCTTCCCTAAATTATTTGTCAGCAATCTCGCCGTGAGGTTGTCTCCATAGCTGGTCACGGCTCCGGTCATGCTTATATTTTCCTTTGCTCTTGCAGGCCCACGGAGAAAACCTAAAAACATGTGGACACCACCCGGCAGTCTTAGTTAAGTGAATACCAGGAGAATGCTTCGTACTCAAATTTGTAGACACAATTATAACGTTTAGTGGAGAGGAATAATGGGTTAAATTGGGCAAATCTCAGTGTTATATTATATATCTTGGCTACAGCAATGGTGTGGGCTTGGGCTTGGTTGGGTTTTCATGGTACACGTAGTGAAGTGAATCTCAATGTCGTACCATACAATAACATTTAGGAACGGTCGCCCCTTTCCGATGAACAAAAAGAGGTAGACCATAAAGAAAATTATTTGCAGAAGAACTTGACTGGTTGCACCGAGCCCTGACCATAGGACACCATTGGGGTGAATTGGAATGCGGAACATGGTGGCAAATGGGGCACCCACTTCGCATTACTGCCCACAATTTAGAATGAGTAACAACATATGGATGTTTTTTATTTTGTTGTCTATTACTTTACCATTACATCACTTAAAATAGGAGTTTACATAGTAAAATGGGGACACTGCCGAAAAGTAAGAATTCAGAGCATTAAATGGAAACCCATGGAGTTCAAAGGGTGCAGTGTAATTTTTGACTTTCAAGCAGTTCTCCTAACGGCAGGACCAACAGTTGGCTAAGGCCTTGTTCACACAGTGCAGATTTTGCATACATTTGGATCCAGGAGAGCGGACATATTAGTCCTGCCTTTATATAAGTCTTCTCTTTAGGTTCTGTTCCTGGTGTTGGCTTAAAAAAACGCATGTAAAATCTGCACTGTGTGAACAAGGCCTAACTAGTCTCCTGAAGAAAAAGCGGTTATACCTAGTGGACAACCCCTGTAAAAAAAACTTAAGCTCTCCATCCTTCACGAATACTTTTTAAATTGGCAAATTGAACCAGGTATCCGTCCGATATGATCAACCGAAATCCAAGAATTGTTAGGAAATTAACATTTTATTGATGGTTACTTGTAAGTGTGACATGTATTTGGCAATATGACGATTTGTAAACTATGAGGCACATTGCACATACAGGTCAGGAATTTTTACGGCAAACAATAGTGTGTAATAATTAATTATATAATTTTTAATTGATAGTATTTCTTTTTATAGAATGCACAGATCAAGGCCGCCATACATTGTAAGGATTTTTTAAATTTAAAAAAAATCCTTTTATGGCCAGAGATGGGGGCGGGCAGAGTTACCTGGGCCCTTTTTTGCGGGCAGTGCACTTCAGTAAGGAGTGTTTTAAGTGACCAAAGGGCTGGGGGCTCCCTCTGGCCATGGACCTTCAGGCACCGCCCCTAATGGTCTTTCTAATGAGGCGAACAACCCAGCAGAGGTATGTTGGCACCTGAAAAAAAAAAAGTTCTTATAGGATAGAAGTAAAATATTACTTGACGCAAGGGAAGAAAAAATAAAATAATTCTAGGAGTTGTAGTTTTGACACAGGGTAATATAGGAGAATACAAAATTATTCAAAAAGTTCACCAGCAGAGAATATAGCATCGGTATTCGGACTAACTTAAAAAAAAACACTACAAGCGAAACAAAAAAAACTCAGTTTTACCTGTTATGTGACTCCGCCCCCTATAAATCCTAACTCGCTGAGCTTCCATTTTTCTAGAGATCCTATGGAGTGATCCATCATCATGAGCATTCACGATGTAGTACGGACATTTGGGAAAAATCACAATCTGATCCACAGGGAAGACTTAGGCCGGATTCCCACGTAGCGTAAACCCTGCGGAATTTCCCCAACGGAGTTCTGTGCGGAAATTCCGCAGCATTTACAGTAGCAGCAAAGTGGATGAGATTTAGTTAAATCTCATGCCCACGCTGCGGAAAAAAAAACACGCAGCGTAAACGTTGATAAATTGACCTGCGGCGCGGAATTAAATTCCGCAGCATGTCAATTTATGATGCATTTTTGTTGATTTTACGTTGCGAGTTTTCCCCATTGTTTTCACCGTTGGGGATGTAAAACCTGCGACAGAAAGCCAAGCGTTGTGATGCTTACAGCGTATTCATAGCGATTACGCCGCAAAAATCGCATCTATGGAAAAAAAAATAAATAAATCATACTTACCCAGAACGCCCTCCTCCTTCTTCCTGCAGTCCGTTTCATCCCATGTGACCAATGCAGTCAATCACAGGCTGCAACGTCACATGGCCTTGCAATGTCATCCCAGGAGGCCGGACTATGCACAGAGAAGAGGGAGGGGGTAAGTATGAACGGACTTTTTTTCCGCTTCGGAAATTCCGTCCAAAAAACCACACCACAATGTTATGGGATGCACCCCAACAACAATGGCAAAATAGGCATGGAGGACCTCTTTAGAGAGGACCTGTCACCTCTCCTGACATGTCTGTTTAAGTAAACACTTGTATTCTCCATGATATGCTCCAATTCTACGTTGTGCCGTTCCTCTGTTATTCCACCTAGAAATTTAGGAATAAATTGACAATTGGGTGTTACCAGTTGTGGGTGTGTCCCTATACAGACTGACACTGTCCAATCAGTGCTCACTGTCTCAGAACGTGTAGGGACACACCCCTTTGACAAGGGAAATGGTAACACCCAGTTGTCAATTTATTCATATATTTCTAGGAGGAATAACAGAGGAATAACGACACAATCCAGATCTCTAAGAAAAGATGCTCCAGAAATGTTATATTATGGGGAACGCAACAATTTACTAAAACGGACCCCTCAGGAGAACTGAATAATCCTCTTTAATTACTTACTGCTTTTTTATTTAATATAATATAAACAATAAAAAAAAAAATACAGGACATAATCAAAATACAATAAAGTATAAAACTCAAAAGCTTCACCTTAGTCTGGAATTTTTGGCCACCCATCCAAAAGGAAAATAGTCCAGATGCCAGATTAATGAGAAAATGCACAGTGGTCCTGCATTTTTAGGGACTGAACTTTAAGGCCAGGATCACACACAAAATTTTTGATTCCGTTTTTTTTTAGCCAAACAAAAAAATGGACACAAAAGAAAGGAAATCTTCTTTATACCGTTCCTTCTTTTTGGATCCTCTTCTGGCTTTGCCTCAAAAAAACGGCACCAAAAACTGTGTGTGTGATCCTGGCATGAAGGCGCAAGAGCATTAGATAAATGATAGGAAGCATTGGTATAAAACTTTACAAATATTTGGGCTACACTGGAACGGACCCGTGTCAACCCTATATTAATTTTAAGGACTTTTGGATGATATTTTATAATCTGGCATCTCACTAGTCTGGAAAATGATGGATTATCTACATTTTACCATCTATGGAATTGTTTCAGTTTACAAAGGAATGATCTTGTGGTTTTGTATCTACAAAACTACAGACACAATCCCTACGAAATTATTATATCTCAGGCAGAATTAAACAGTGACCGAAATTTTACCAAAATTTTTTGGCCCAAAAGTCGTCTTCTGTCTAGGGTTAAATACTCCTGAATGGACAATCTGAATGATATAGGGACAGGGGATGAGTCTCTACATAAGTAAGGCAGATTTTACATTCACGAGTCTGGGAACGCTGGGTGGGAAACACTGTAGGGTCACGATAGCAGGCAGATTATTATTTTTTTTAGCCCCTGCTCCCCCAAACAAGGACTCCTCAAGTACTGAGGATTCACCGTAGATTTCTTTTTTATATTTAACCCATTTTTTTTTAACCTTCGTCTCATATTTGGCACTGCATTGTGGAAACTTTTTTTGCTTCCGTTCTTTTCTTTTTTTTACGCTGCTTTTTACTACATTGGAAAGGATTTAAAATGTAAAACCGTTTAAATTTTTACATAAATTTGGCATAATTTAAGAAGCCAAATGGATTAGCCATTTTTAACATATATTATTGTTTCAATTATTGGTAACAAATACGTTTATTTAAAGGGGATGTCCTTCATCTGTTGGGAGTCCACGTGGCCAGTGATCAGCTTCCCGAGTACATCAAATGCCTGTCCGCCCATACTTGCATAGGGAATACAGTAATGCAGAAGTAAAACTCCAAAGCATAGTTACCATAGCGGCAGGGCGCACATCAGCTATGGGCCCTGTGGTCCAGAAGGGGCCCGGCCCTGAGATGCTTCCGATGCTTGCTGTGACACTGTCATAGTGACTACCTACAGCTGCCACTAGAGGGAGCTCACTGCATACAGCTTTATACAGTTCTCATACTAGCTGTATAAATCCATATGCAGTTAGCTCCCCCTAGTGGTGGCAGCATGTAGCCATAATTATATAATTTAGCAAGTCAGGGAAAAAAAAAAAAAAAGAGACTCCACCCTTTCCTAACTCTTCAGATATATAATAAAAACTAAATCCGCACAGAATTACCTTGAATAAATGTGTAATACGTTTGGCGAAGCTCTCAGCGGGGGGCATTCTGAGTTTTGTACTTTCTGTGTACACCTCTGGCTCCAAATCGCTATATTCTCTATGCAGGCATGGGCTGGATGTACTTAGAGGAGCTCAGGTAGTTTCCCCTTAGTCACGTGGGTGGTAATGACCAATGGTGTATATCCCTTTAAATACATAATACGCCATAATCCAATTATCTATCGTCTAACATTGATAGTGCAAGTGCTTAGTACAATGTGTATGGAGCCTAAACTGTATACCGTGCAAGAGAAAATACAACAGAGTCTTGTCAGGTCAGCTATTATAAAATCCACCATGCACTGTCTAATAGATATTCTAGATACACCATGTATTCTTCATCTTGAATGTGTGAGCCATTTCTCCAGTGATTAGTATTAACGGTTTGGAATATAAAGACGGAAAGTACTTGAAGGATCTTTTTTTCCAGGTGTTTCCTAATTTTTGGTGGTGGCCCAGATGATTAATGCAAGGATTACAATTAGTATTACGAGCACAGAAATAATAATACAGATCTTCTTCCGGGACTTGCGCTGGAACAAAAAAGAAAAAAAGCGTCGTGAGAAGGTGGAAAACAAGGAAGGTCTGCATGGAATATCACATTATGACGTTACTACTAGGTGTATCTCCTTACTGGAATACGTTCCTTAGAAAGAATCCGCAGGTTATGGAGACTTTTGCCGAAGCTCCCTGGGTAAAATCTGAAAGTAATTTTCCTTCAAAAGTGCAATAAAAAGTTATTTTACATGACTACTTTTGGGAGGTACTGGTTTTCCTTATGGAGAGCCAACCATTGTAGGTAGTCTTACAGGCAATGCTTTCTGGGAAAGCTATGCAAATGAGCTCTCCTCCAGAAAAACGGTCTCAAGTGCCACCTATAGGTTGCTACCCTATAAATCAATGTTCGACCCATTAAAGAGACTTGATACGTGACCAGGGATATCAGCCAAAATAGAGACACTCATCTGCAGACAGAACTGTTTCTCAGTTTTTGCTTCTCGCCAGTACAGAGTAGGACATTGAATTACAGGGTAGCTACCGATATGTGGCACTAGAGGCTGTTTTCTTCCTTCTATAAGAGAATAACAGGCTTATTTTTAAGTCAAGGTCTCACTCAAGAAGTATTAGATAACCGATCACTTATCTGTGGAGAAGTCGGTTTCTGTCTTTTGGACCTCATCAGTACCATACAAATGGCACATTAGATGCGGTTCCCTTTCTGGATGAGCATGGTTTGCTAAAAACATAGTGTACAGTCATGCTTGAAATTGCGGATTGTTGTCACTGTAGCCATGTACAAATAAAAGGCATTTACCCGCCTTGTAGACCAGATGAAAGATGCCCTCAACTAAACAGATCTGACCTACTGACAGGGTGGAGTAGTAGATCTATTCCTTCTAATGGACATTGGACTTAAAGTGGTTGAGTGAATGAAGTCGGAAAAGTTTCCATCCAAAAATATTTGAATTATCCTCTTACCTGGAACTCCGCCGCTCGGGCCAGCTGCTGGTTGGCTTGTTGAACATGCACCTCTGAGCTTTCTACGTTGGCCTCTATGCTGTCTGTGTGAAAACAATATAACAACCCCATTACTTTATTGGCATAAGAACAACAACCATAGATGCCTAATCTCAGATCCCCACCTGGACTACGGTCACAACAATTACATGTGATTTAATCCAACATTTTGGGCTCCATCCTACTGTGGTGACCTTTGAGTACAAGACTATGGACTGTAGTGTCCTCAGGACCTGTCAGAGATCTACCAGCAGATCTCGATCCGCTAGTGGCCAACTTAGGTACTACAGTGTTGACAGTTGTAACTAGGCTTTTCTTTAGTACTCTGCCCTCGCCCTGTATCTTAATTCCCCCTACCACCCAGGCCATTTGCTACACCAACCCTGCCCCCCAGCTATCACATACCCCATATCAGAATAAATCAAAGAATCCCAATAAGTAGGATGATCGGCCATGGTGATGAGGAAACCACCCCCGCTCATAAACATGCAGGAGGATCTACATCATAATATATAAAACCACTGTGTTCCCTTAACTACTTACCTATCATTTCTCCTTGCTCGTGGACCATCATACCCAAGTCTTTAAATATATCATTGATCCCTCGGATGTCCTCCTGTAAAATATGAATTGATAGATTAGGTAATACGTCCAACCAGATCAGTGGTCGCCAACCTGTGACTCTCCAGCCGTGGCAAAACTACAACTCCTAGTATGCCACTGACCGCCTGCGTTGGAGAAACTAAATCCCCCCCCCCCCCCCAGCAGAGCCAAACAAATGGCCTTTTAACTGTTTCCAGACTGAACTATTTCAGCATTTTATTCCTCACGTTTTATGGAATTTTCCTTTGAATGTGGTATCATTTTTCTGGTGACTACTTCTTTCCTATGGTAAGGTTTAATACAGGGGTCTCAAACTCGGCTGGGTAAGTGGGCCACATATAGAAAAATTAGAAGTTGACGGGTCGAATTTCAACAATACAGTTTTCCAGTTTAAGTGTCGCTAAATGCAGTCTGGCGGCTCTGTTGGCAGACACACAAATGTCAAGATTGGGCAGCCCCTTTTAAGATAGTGCCAGAGACCTCTGTAGATGCGGACACAGTGCCCTCTGTAGGTGTTGACACAGTGCCCTCTGTAGGTGTTGACACAGTGCCCTCTGTAGGTGTTGACACAGTGCCCTCTGTAGGTGTTGACACAGTGCCCTCTGTAGGTGTTGACACAGTGCCCTCTGTAGGTGTTGACACAGTGCCCTCTGTAGGTGTTGACACAGTGCCCTCTGTAGGTGTTGACACAGTGCCCTCTGTAGGTGTTGACACAGTGCCCTCTGTAGGTGTTGACACAGTGCCCTCTGTAGGTGTTGACACAGTGCCCTCTGTAGGTGTTGACACAGTGCCCTCTGTAGGTGTTGACACAGTGCCCTCTGTAGGTGTTGACACAGTGCCCTCTGTAGGTGTTGACACAGTGCCCTCTGTAGGTGTTGACACAGTGCCCTCTGTAGGTGTTGACACAGTGCCCTCTGTAGGTGTTGACACAGTGCCCTCTGTAGGTGTTGACACAGTGCCCTCTGTAGGTGTTGACACAGTGCCCTCTGTAGGTGTTGACACAGTGCCCTCTGTAGGTGTTGACACAGTGCCCTCTGTAGGTGTTGACACAGTGCCCTCTGTAGGTGTTGACACAGTGCCCTCTGTAGGTGTTGACACAGTGCCCTCTGTAGTATTTGGTGGCAATTATTGCTGCTAATGGTGATGCCACTAATAATTAGATTTAAGGGGGTAAATACTTTGGGTGATGTGAATTTTTATGACTTGGTTTCTTAAAGGGGTTGTCTGGTTTAGAAAATCTATTTTCAAATAAGAAAAATTCTGAGTTGATACCTATTCAGGACCCAAATCTACAGTATAAGGCGCTACAGCGGCTACAAAGAGTATCCCTTAGGCCAGGGCTACATGGCGATTTTGGCCGCAACAGAGGTCGTGCATCCAAAGATGTGTCGCGCTGCCTGCATCGCAGTAATGTAAGTGAATGTGGCCACACTTCGATTTCTAGCAAAACTTGAATGTCGCACCGCGGCCACATTCTCTTACATTACTGTGAGGCAGGCAGCGCGATACACGACCTTTGGATGTACGACCTGTGTAGCCCTAGCCTTAACCTGGAGGACTCGGCATGTCCGTGCAATACATGGATAGCCTGTTGATTTCAATGGAAATTGTGTAATGCTTATGTTCTCCTGCAGGGGCACTGCAGGAAACTTGAAAACTTACAGCCGGCAACCTTGAGCTCATCTTACAATCTGGGGACCCTTCTAAATAAAAAAAAGATGGTCTAAAGTGGACAACCCTTTAAAAATGCATTATGAAATCAAAACCTTAAGTAATGTATTCATATCAATTGTCTAATTTTATATTTTAGAAGTCGGAAACCATTCGGTGTTGAAAATGTACAATAATAGGGGACATCTGGAAGGGGGTAAAAATACTTTTTCACAGCACGGTCTGAAATGCTTTAGGACTGTGCTATGTGCAAGTGTTGGGTCCCTGCACAGACAATCAATTTGTAAGGGGCTCTGAACTTTTATTCATTATTATGCCCCAAAGACGTCTCCGGGGTGAGGTTTGTGGGCATGGCAAACAATGGCAAAGACCAATTCTTCATTTTAGAGTATGGCATGTCCTAGACCATTGACAACCAGCTAATAACAGGTCTGACCTAGAGTACATTGTAGAAGAGTTTTCACAGAATGGGCAGGTTTTATGTCAATTTATATAAATTAAGAGGATCTGTGGGTGGTTCGGGGGGAGGTCCTAAGGCAAAGCAGGGGTGGGGCTTAAATGGCTAAATGCTCCGCCACTTAGGATTCAAATTTGGTAATAAGGGTGTAAAAGGTGAAAATGTGCACGCTGGGGTTGAAAAAAATGCACAGATCGATGGGACAGTGTCTCTATACAGCACCAGAGCCTCTTGTTCACTGGTAGGAGATTTCTTAAGCTTGGATCCTCGTACTCCGGTTGGCTTTGGAAGCAGCATGTATTGAATGGGCAACCTTTTGCATTTGTGAGATATGGCCTTATTCACATCAGTGACCCTTCCCCAGAAAAACTGTGGCAGAGCTTCTGAGACATGGAAATCTCTGACCAATACCTGACGGGGTTTCATACTCTGCTGCAACCTCCTAATTCTAGAAACCAACTAAACCAATGCCATCGATGACATAACCATGGACAGAATTACATGTCATACTGATGAAAATATATCCACCTTTATTATTCAGTAGGACTTACACGTTCTGTAGCCAACACTTTTATAAAATGAGATAAAGGTCTGATATGTACGCCCTTATATGGTCATGGAACGGCTTAGTGACATCACCGGACTAAAAGTTCTCACCATCAATGTTGGAGCCAATGAAATAACTGGCTTTGTTTTCCAGAATTTCTTTTATTATGACCGGCATAAAAGAGCAGAGATTTACTACTACTTAACAAGGTTCATTTTTCCATCTCAATGCCAGTCTTACTCTGATCAGGAACAGCCTGTCATTTTTGTTGGGCTGACTGTTAGAAATTGTTAGTAGTCTGACAGGAGTTCAAAAACAGCCCAGAAACGATGCTAAAGCTGCAACACTTTCAGTACCAGCCAGCCATATTGATTTCATTAAAAAGGAGAACAAGTATTGTGCACTTTATGAAAAACGAATCATAAATTATCACCTATCCACAGGATAGGTGATAATCTTCTGATTGGTGGGATTCCCACCGATCGTGAGAACAGGGGTCCCGAACTCCCAGATCCTCCTCACGGTTTGATCGCAGTGAGCACATTATTGAGTGGAGCGGAGCTCAAGCATGCGCGCTGCCGCTCCATTCTGTCTATGTGAGTGACAGAAACAGCCGAGTACAGCGCTTGGTTGTTTCAGTCACTCTCATAGACAATGAATGTAGCGGTGGGGGCATGCTCGACTGATGCTTCATTCAAGCTCCTCTTCATCGAGGATGTGGGGGTTTAGGACCTCCGTTCTCACGATTGGTGGGGGTCCCAGCGATCAGAAAATGATCCTGTGGATGGGTGATAATTTAGGATTCTGGGAAAACCCCTTTAATGGGAGTCTGTCGCCAGTATGTTTCTGTCTCTCCAATTTTTAAAGGAAACGGTGTATCTATTAATTCGAGATTTAGAATTAAAGCGAGCCCTGTATGGAGATGAAGGTGCCCACCTGACAGTCTGAGAGGCACGGTGTGGTTGCGGCCCCAAAAGAAAAAACAAAAAATCTTTTTGAACACCGTACTGCTATGCTGAGGTATGATGGCTTGAGGTAACAAGACCAAAGCCTGAGGCTGCACTACTGAGAGATTCTTATGACAACATTTGTGCAGGGCTGTGGAGTCAGTAAGCCAAACTTGTGACTCCAGCGCCGTCTCCTTCATAAATGGCTAATTAGGAATAGCGCAGCGTGTTCGGAGGCCAGCGCTGACGCAGCACTACATCAGCTGAGCGGATTGGCTGGGCCCTGCGGACAAGGAAAGGGGATACAGAAGCGGGGGTGGGGGAGGGCTGCACAGCAGAGCGGGAGACGGTATGGTAAGTACAGGACACCACAATACGGACCTCACAGCCCGACTACTGAAAACAAAGACAATATTAACCCCCTGCGCTCCGGTTTGTACAAGAGGGGGGGGGGCACTCATTAAACTTTTGCACTGGGCCCATCAAAGTGTTACCACGGCCCTGCGCCCGCCGAATGTATACTCCCCTCCATCTGCCCTACCTCCTACTGTCTGCAGGTCATTAAGAATAGGGGGGCAGAAGGAGGAGTAGACACATAGGTTTTCATAGGAGCTGTATACACAAATTGGTCAGATTTGTGGCCCCTGAACGTCCAGTTGGGCACCACTGCTCAAATGTATTGTACAGCGCTGTGGCATATGTTGGCACTTTTAAAAAGAAAGTGATCAGCTGATTGCAGGGGGTCTCACTAATGAAACCCCGGCAATGGGCTGGTACAGGGGAAATGTAGTGTGACATGACACCCATTCAAATAAATGGGTGACCACGTAACAAATGGCCGCTAGAGCTGCTATTTCCTAGCAGAACTGCCCTGGCTTACAGAGGGGGGAGCCCTCAATGATGTCCATATTTTCTACGTTGAGACAAACCTCGAGCTGATGGATGGCCGACTCCCGCTCCTCTATGAGCCGCATATCATCTTCTGTGATTAGCTCCTCTTGCATCGTTGCCTGTGATTGGCTCTCGCTGAAATACAGACATCATCTGATAAGTGTACAGCATTAACATTCGCTTAAAATTCAAGTGACCAACCAATCACCACCGTCTATACACGTGAATGAGATCTGCAGCAGTGGGAACCATTTTCTATAAGATTAGAAGATGCAGCGTTTGCCCCTTCATAACAAGCACCCTGAAAACATCAGAACGTGGCTTGGATTGGGGGCGAATTGTCCGGGCTTTACAATGTTTCATCCTTTTAGATATCCCCCTTGCTGAGGGAAGCCGCGGCCGCTGCGGAGGCAATGTAGTATTACATGGCGGCCAATCAGATGAACGGCTGTAATACATAGAACGAGATCGCCAGAGCGGTTCTCCATACTGGCTCATAGATGGGGTGCCGAGAGGACGTCCATATGCTCTAATAGGGGATATCTTGATGAGACAACCCCTTTAAAAGGGTAACTCAACGTTTGACAAACTTCTGACATGTCATAGTTTTGATTGGTGGTTACCCTTTAAACCCCAAAAAAACAATCCAAAACGTTGAATCCTTACTTCTCCCAGTTGACCAACGAGCCATCCCGAAGTCCATCATCTGGTGCGCCGCCCTATCAAATAACCAGATGGAAGGTAATGAACAAATAACAGATTGTACAACAAGAACATTTATGTAACATACGGCGATGAGGGTCAAGTGCCGGAGTGTGGAGTCTCACCGCAGGATGATGAAAGGATGATCCAAATTACAACGGAGCGGTCCAGAGTATATAGCAACCTGACAGCATCAATCTGATTGGTCGCGGTGGACGGAACCCTACGCTTGTGTCATTACTAGTTCTATCTATAGAGACTCCACGTCCAAGCACTAGATCTCCGAGCAACCAAATTATATTCCCAGCATCTAAATAAAATCAGCCAGGCCTACTTCTAAACGGTCATCATTACCTATATACTGGCATTACACCAAACCCCATTCATTTTCAGGAGGGTGAACTTATGGCCAAAAGTATGTGGACACCTGACAATCTGAATATGAATTTGTTGGACATCCCATTCCAAAAACTATGAGCGTTACTATCCGTACTGAGTGATACAACGGAGGATAGACGATTATTACACACCGCGATATACGTGGTGCAGATGTCAGAGGTGGGACTCCCCGTCCGACATTGCCCAGCTCGCGCCGCTCCCTGGCCACTGTCTGGCGAGGTGGTCGGGAGTACGGAAGCAGCCGAGCTACGTGGATTCCGTAACTCCCAGATATTTATCAGGGTCCATCACGTCTCACCCAGAACTGAACTATTTCGGTTTCAATCTTACCGATACTCTGGAGCCGGCGCGGACCCTGGCCACAAAGTCTTTCTCTTTTTCGGCAGCTAATCTTTGAATCTTCTGAAAGTTTGTCAGCGCAGAGGAGAACTCGCTCAGGAGTCTGTCCTTCTGAAGTTTTCTCTGTCTCTGCAGAATAAAATAACCAGACAGGTTAAAGATGCAAAAACATGTCACATGAATGGGTGAAGTTATTCAACATAACCGCCAGGGGTGTGTACAGTATATATAAGGTAGGAGTTCAGGACCCCCCTACATGACCCTAGCCAACAGACATCTTAAAGGGATTGTTTAGTCTTATGTACATAAACCTTATATTATCTGGACAATAAACTGATCACAGGGAGTCCTGCCCCTCGAACCCCCCAGTGATCAGCTGTGATCTGCAGGAGAATACAGCAGCAAGTGTTCAATTTCCCTGCAGCACAGCCACAGGGGAAATGAAGTATTGCACCATGGAGTCCATTAAAATCAATGCGCGGGTTATGAAATGCATCGTTGTGTCGGGTCCTCCAGAGGAAGAGACTCTCTTTGAACTGGCTAATAGATGAGGGTCCTTCATGGGGGACCCCCTTATTAAATCAGAATTTCTCTAATGGGGTATTAAAAATGAGTTTTATTAGAAATGCAGAGTGTTATTTCATTGCTAGTGTACGCCGTCAATCTCCGATCAGAGGGGGTCCAACCGCTGTCACACCACCGATCGGTACAGATCACTCATTTAAGAACAAGCTAAAAAAAGGCTAATACAGATTTTATTTGTTTTTATCACTCTATATTTCAGTGCTCAGACTTTCTACTTTTTAGTCTACGTACCTGTATTATGCGATTTAATTTTTTTGGTGTTTTTAAAGTTGTAGTTTATAACCAGTTCGGGACCAGGCAACATTTTGCCATTTTTAGCACGCGTTAATTAAACGGCTGTAACTTTTGACGTTTGAAAAGAATAGTAAAAAAAAAAAATATGCTTTTTGATTTTTTAGCTTGTTTTTTTTTCTGGTAATATAAAAATACTTTTTAATTGTGATAGTCTTTGTGCAGCGCAAATTTCGATATATTACATGTCTATTTTAGGGTAACTGGGTCAGGGCTGCGAAACGACAATGATTGGTGGGGGGGGGGGCGTTTTTCTGGGGGGTATTTTATCTGACTCAGCAGGGGAAATTAGCGCGGTTATAATGACTATTGTCACTGTTAGGGCTGTGCTGGGTCTAGTTAGATCCAGCAGCAGCTTCCAACTAACGGCATCCTGGCGATCATGATCACCGGGACAAATAGCAGCCACTGCCTTTATACATCTGACTGAGTGCTGCGTACCTGAGCACAGAGAAGACAAAAGCGGTGAGAACCACTTCTGTCTTCACTCCGGGGTCTCTGGTAGTCTCTGACGTGTGTGCGTGTACAGTGGGCGGTCCTTAACCAGAAAGTAAGCTTGGGGCTGGGGAGCCCTGTCTGTCATCATTGGCTGATAGCAGCTGTCTGTCTGTCTGTCCTTCCTAAATGTCCACTTCAGCTGGATGCCAGCCCTCCAAACTCTTGTTCTTAGCAAGACGCCCTTTCTAAACATTCCTGTCTCATGATGGAGGGCTTTAAAAAGAGTTTTTCCACAAACACATGTATCCCCTATCTACAGGGGATACATAAGTCATCGCAGGGGGGTCCAACTGCTGGGACCCCCAGTGATGAGAAGAACGGAAGACTGAAAGTCTCCCAAAGTGCTCCATGAGAAAGGAGCGCATGCCCGACCAGCGCTCCATTCATTTCTATGGAGCGGTCGGAAGTCCTCAAAGTCCCATAGAAATGAATGGAGCGCTGGCTGAGAACGCGCTCCATTCTCATGGAGCACTTGGGGAGACTTTCGTCACCGGTTCTCCTAATTGCTGGGGGTCCCCGTTAAATGTAGGGTTCAGACATGACGTCCCCTGTAAATTTAGAATCACAATGATAGTTGATGAGCCTATTAGATGTAAAGTTTGGTGAAAGGATTTACCGCTGTTTAGATCCGGACACGTCATTATGGCACAACATCCTGGTGACATTGTGACGGATCTTTACCTGATCGCTGTCAAAAGGGAGAGCCGAGAAGTCCTTGAGACATTTGTCGGTGTCCTTGGCAAGCTTGTTCACATACTGTATCTTCTGCTGTCTGGAACAAAAAGAAAAGCCATTCGTAATGTTGGTTTCCAACCAATTCCTGTCTATTAATAGCAGCGCAAACCCCATACAATGAAACCAATTGAGACGAGCGCTCGCTAGGGACCCTCCTTAGAGGTCCAGAACTGCTGCCAAAACACAACTTATGTTCTGGAAGACTTATAAATGACATAGTCGCCTATTCATACCACTGCCGATCCCCCCGGCACTGATCGCGGCGGGTTAGAGAAGTTGGAGTTGCGGCGCTTAGATGATCACAGGCGGCTTCAATCTCTGAGGGGCATGTCCAGTTGGCACAGCTCCGCCAATGGATGAAGCTATACCCATCTATACACCGGTTGTGCACGTATAATAGACAGCAAAGGGCACGTCTCCATTGACAATACAGATGCTATGTTAGTACAGAACTTCTGATCTAATAACCTGGCACCTGTCCGGTCCCATTACTCAATAATTTTTATACAGTGCCCTCCTCTGTTTAACCAATGACTGTCCATTATGAGGAAGTATTATTGAGTTCACAACAAGTTTATATGGGCACTGCAGGGTTATATGAGGGCTGTGGACAGTAAGTGCAGTGTGATAGTCCCCGTCATGTACTGTAGTATTTATGTTCCTTTGGATATTGTATGTATGTTCTCCGATGACGCAAAATCTATTTAACCCCTATGCTGCCAGTCGTTTTCTGCAGCCCCCACATCATCCATGGATTTCCTACATCTGTAGTAGCCAATCGCACCCTCCCTCTACTGCCGAATCTTCTGCCTTCTCCCATACAGAGCATTACAATAGAGTACGACTGGGCACCGTAAGCAACTGCCATGCAGAACTCTACCTAAAGAGGGCGCTGTGTCTGGGAAATCATAGACCCTCCCTGTTATAAAGGACAACCCACTGATGACATCACCAGCATTTTCTGTGGTAATGGGCACCACCCTCATAGTACAAGGCAGCCCGTTCCCATAGAGTACCTTGTAGTTACAATGACCACCATACTCCTATTACACTGTGTCACTAGGACAGCGGCTGCTCTTAGGGCACACTATGTGTTGTCCCAAAAGCAGGCATACCGAACAGACAACCTTGGGGGTCCTCACTAGATCCCCAGGGCTCACTGCAGAGGGTTCCCCCAGTCTCCGATCATGTCACTGGGAAACCTGGTGATGCGATCGAAGGATCCCCTTTGATCATGCCGTGGTCAAGGACTGGTGCAGAGGACTTACAGTTGGTTCTGTAGCTCGGCTGTGTCCTGTACGGTTCCAAGCTGATTCACGATCCTCTGTATCTCGGAGGCTGCACGACATAGAAAACACTTGGGTTACAAATCCGCCATTTTTTATGACAAACCTCCGAATACAATGTGTGCAAAATCACGGCTGGGGAAACGGTTTTCTTTTGAGGTCAATTAAAGGTCTTCTTGCCCGGATACTAAATTTACCAAATGGCTCCTAGTGCGGCTTAACTGGCTTCTTAAGACTTTAACCCCTTAAAGCCACGGCCAATTTGAGTTTTTTCATTTTCGTTTTTTCCTACCTGTCTTCCAAAAGCCATAACTTTTTTCTTTTCTTTATTGACATAGCCATATTGGGGCTTGTTTTTTGCGGGACAAGTTGTAGTTTTTCATGGCACCATTTATTATACCGAATAATGTACTTGGAAGCTGAGAAAAAATTATTTGTGGGGTGAAATGGGCAAAAACCAGTGATTACGCCATTTTTGTAAAAAAAAAATTTTTGTTCCGATGGTGTCCAACAGGCGATAAAAACGACACGTTCACCTTATTCTGCAGGTTGATACGATTACGGCGATACCAAATTTGTTTTACCACTTTTAAAAAAAATAAAACTATTTGCTAAAAATGTTTTGTGTCGCCAAGTTCTGAGCCCTAACTTTTTTTTTTTCCATCAATTTAGCGATGTGAGGGCTTAAATATTGCGGGGCGAGCTGCAGTTTTCACCGATACCATATTGGGGCACATGCGATTTTTTGATCACTTTTTATTCCACTTTTTTGAGAGCATTTGCACATCTTATATATATATATTTTTTACGACGTTCACCGAGCGGGTTAAACAACGCTATATTGTGATAGTTCGGACTTTTACGGACGCGGCGATACCAGTTATGTTAACTTTTTTTTTTTAAACATTGCTCATATATAATTTTTCTAAAACTTTTAATGTTTTTTTTTTTTGGACCATTATAAAAAAACTGCTGCCACGACAACCATCGTTACCAGCCGATCCCGTCGGGGTGGGGGGCACGATTGCGTGTTTGAGGGGGCGCCCTCCTGATTCTAACAATATAAATGCCGTGGTCAAGATTGACCGTGGCATTTAAGGTGTTAAAGGGGCGGAATCAAAGTGATCTGTGACTCCGCCCATTGCAGTGAGGGGTCGGCTGTATAACACAGCCGTCACCCGCTGAGTATGGAGCGAGCTCAACCCGTACTTCCCCCTTAACAGGAGATTGCAATGAACGGGTGTCTGCTTTAGAAGACCACCTTCAAATAACCTATGCAGGAATTCTCGACTAGCTGGAACTAAATCCCAGTGCGTCCATTCATTACATGTTCCTATTGAAATTTATGGACTGTCCAGTGTAATACTTCATTTTGCCTGTAGGGTAATCGGGGAACTTGGCAGCAAGACTCCTCCCTGGAATTTCCATGAATGTCGAGTTGCCCTGTAATTCACGACATGCTCACAAATAGAAAGCAGTAATCTCATTAGTTCCCATGGGCGACACCGTCAGAAGTTTTCCTACCCGGCTTTCTAGTATTCAAAGGGGTCTGGTAAAAAAGGGTCAAGGTTTGTAGGGGACCAGGAGGGACTGTAAACCAAAACATTCAATACAAAACCAACTCATGACGTACAGCCTTGTGTTATCCTCAGGATGTTGGTGGAGATGGTCTGTGCCAGCTGTGCTGGCTCCTGGATGGCATTATAGGCCATGGCTGTGGTGGATGGGCAGTTCTGTTCGCATTCAAAAAGTTCAGGCCGATGCTCGAACACCTTGAAGACAAAAAGGAAATAAAAATACATTAAGTACAAAAGTTTCCTGGCCGGTGGCCAACAAGTTCATTTGTGGTTTTAACAATTCTTGGCAAACAAGGTGGCAAAGTGTCTGCCAACTACTTCATATCTGGTGATAGGAGGAACGGGCAAGGGCAAAAATACGCCCTGTAATATCTACTGTAGGTCTGGTGGAAGGACGGACACCTGAAGAATCAGTTGATGTTTCGGACAAATCATCTCCACCTTACAGGACAGACGCCCTGATGGTCCACACGTGAAGGTGGTGCGCCGACTGACGCGTTCCGCATAGAAATAAATGGGCGATCACATAGAGTCCTTGAGTCCTCCAGGGCCGCTAGCTGCTCTCAGAGAGCTTCGGCCCCACCTCTATGACGTCCATATGTCGTAATGGGCCATACGGAAATGTGTTCATGAAGTTGTACCCTTCAGACCTGTCTAATTTAAAGGAGAAGTCCACTCAAAAATGATCTTCTGGCATGTCAGAGAGACTAGATGATGAGATGTTATTGGTAGTCGGTGGGCGGTGTACTTCCCCAATTCTTGGGCGCGGCAGCCAATTTATTTGGGAGATCAAGGGTGGTCCATGATCATTGGCTCCACCAGTGTGACGTCCCGATATCATGTGTATGTATGATAGCGGTTTTTGTTGGCATTTCCCTTTTAATCGGCTTTTTAGGAAACTCTATAAGGCCTAGGCTTTGCTGTGGTTCGATCTCAATTTTCCGGTGGTTTCTGAAAAACTGAACAAAGCCGAACAACTGCAAAGAAAGGCGCATAAAATCCGGGAAAAAACGTTCGAATGTTTTTTTTACTGCAATATCTGAATACACCCTAAGACGGCCGCAGGTCCTTGGAGCTTTAGGGCTAGTTCACATGGAGTATTTTGGCACTGTTTTTGATGCGGAAACTGAATCGGAAACCGTGCCAGAAAACGCCCCGAAATCGCCTACTATTGATCTCAATGGGAGGCATTTTTTTTCCCGCAAGCGATAAAAACCGCCCACGCGAAAAAGAAGCGACGTGCCCTTTCTTTGGGCCCTTTAGTCACTGACTTCCCATTGACATCAACGGGAGGCAGAGATCGCTTTTTTTCGTGGCTGTTTTTGCCCGCGGCGCTCAATGGCCGCAGGCGAAAAATGCAGCAAATGTTCCGCCTGCAAAAAAAACTGCGTGAACAGTGCCTAAAAGTCTGGCTCCATTCTGGCCACATACCCCACGCCGACCACCATGACAACCCGGAGTTGGCTCTTATACCTTACACCCACCCCTCAGGGACACCGCCCAGCGGGAGCCCAGAATAAGCCAGACCAATCAGAATTCTGGGAGGGACCATACCGGAGATAAATCCGACCCCCACCAACTCCAAGGACACCCAACCGGCCGCTGTGACACCGAACAAACAGCTCACACAGGACTCCTAAAGTAACGACAGTTTGCTCGAAAAACAACACAACGATATAAAATATATAAAAATAAAAAAAAGTGAAACATTTTTTAGGGCGGGGCAGGACACTTTTCCACCGCTTTCCAGCCTTTCTTTTTGGCTGAAGGGAAATGTCTGATTGGCCGGGAGAACACCTTTAACATTATGAAGGAAACAAAATAAATCGTCGATGAGTCGGCTCCCGGCACATCCGCTCTACAGTCAGTGAAGCAAAACTTTACCATAAATCTATTCATGTCGTAGGAAAGGGGAAAAGAGGAACCAAAACTGAAATCATCTTCACGTGTTATAAAAAAATCATGTCCTCTACAATGAGCCCCAGAAAATAAATTATATATATACTGCTTGCCTCCCACCCCCCACCCCACAGAATGGGACACTGCCCCCTGCTGCATGATTTTTCAATGACAACCACCAGGACAGCACGGGGTCCTGGACTCCCTATCGATGCCTTTAGATAATATTCAAATATCTGATCCAACCGGCAAAATCAAAGTGCATTAAAACAATAATAGATGTAGCAGAGCTGAGTTTGTTGTTCAACTCTATGAGGCCGTATCATTTGTGCACCCTGAGCTTCCCTCCCGTCTCATTCATACTTTGGGTTGTGTTCACACGTGCAGGTTTTTTAAGTCAAAACTATGAGTGGATTCAAATAAGAGAAGTAATATCTGCCCTTGATACTTTCTCTCTCTCTTACGATCCACATCTGGTTTTGGACTCAAAAACAGCATAAAAAAAGCCTGCACGTGTGAACACAGCTCTAGTCGTTACAACGTGATCATATTTCACCTCCGCATGAATAACGGATAGTACACCGTCCACGCAATTTCATTTACATGCGCAGTTTTTTTTTCACGGAGTGTATGTCCGTTACGTGAAACTTACCACCTGCCACATGCATGAAAAAGGCCCCTCTTTTTTGCAGACTCAAATGCGCACACTTGTGTGAATAAGGCCTTACGGTGATATTGCTACGGATCGCGCCAAATTACAAACTCCGCTCTATGGTGTCTGACATACTCGGCTCTGCTACACCACTAACTGCGCATCACGTGCAAAGTCTTGACATTTTTAGTCACAGTTTATTTTCCATATCACACACAGGAAAGTATGATCGCCCCGTGACAAACATGTGAGGAATTCCCACAGGATTTCTCCGCCCGCGTTACGACTTAAAGGAGAACTCCAGCAAAAAAACAACAAATTAACGGGCGATCCGCCACCCCGGCCGCCTCTTACCAGCTTCACCTCCGTACATAGACTCATTTACAAGGTCCCGAAAGGTCTACGGCGCGCTCACACTTATCTGACAACCTGGCTCCCACGCTCCCTACAGCGAAAGAAAGCGGGGGAGGAGGGGGGCTAAAACAGAAAGGCGTTTCCGTTACATAGACACATCTGAAGTCGGAATAGCGCGTGCCAAGCAGAGTTACGGGTGCTGTCAGTCTCTCGCCAGTCCTGAGAGCCACGCGTGGGCATCACCCCTCCTACCATACCACTCTCCTCCAATCAGCGGCGTCTGTTTGGTCGTGGCGGCCATTTTTGCAAAAAGCCACAACAGGAAGTGCAGCCATATCGGAAGTCACCTTTAGATTCGCTTCCTATAAACGGAGGATGACTACAATCAATGAGAGTGAGAGATGGGGTTTTTTCTGTGCCATTCAGGACTGTAGGAAAGCTGTGTGGCAACCCTGATAGAGAGGCAATGGCGGACACATTGGCTGGTGTGAACTACAAGTCCCAGCAGACATGGCACGGGAAGCCTGTAATAAGGGATAATACTAGTCACGTGATCACTGATTTCCTGACTACAAGGGAGGTTCCTGTCACCCAGACCCCGGATGACAACAATCATGTGACCCTCCAGTCCCCCGTCTATGCCAGTCCTCAGGGCAGTACGCTGGTATAGTAGGGCAGCAGTGATGCCAGCCCGTGTAGTGGTGCCAGCCCGTGTAGTGGTGCCATTGTGTGGTCAGGTGACACAGCTCGGGTGGTCGGGCTCCCTGTATACAATGCGGCGGTAGTAAACAATATACAGGAGGTGCCCGCCCGCTGCCTGTCACGGGATGCCAGCCGTGCCCAGCCCGTGTGCCCCCTCATACCTGTCTATCCGACGACCTCCGTCTGCTCACTCCCTAGTGACGGACCGCGCATGCTCAGTCCTGCCGGGGAGGACCCGCCGCAGCAGCTGATCTCCTCACCGCGGTGCAGGCTGGGAGGCCCGTGTGGTTGTCACCGCCAGGAATGGGGTGTCCAATACAGAGCGCCCAACTGTGTGTGTGCCCTGAATAGAGGAATGACACCCGTGGGTGCGCGAAGGGGGGAGGGGATGGAGTTGCTTTTATGAAAATGCCCGGATGATGTATGAGGGGGGGATATAGGAAGAAACTGCTTAAAGGGGGTGTCCTGTCCTGTGTGAACGAAGCTTATTCATAATACATGATGTAACTTCTCTAATATACTTTGTGTTTCAACTCCTTCAATATCTCTGCTTGCTGTCAGCCAATGGAAATATTCAAACCTAACGGTTGGTCAAAAATTTGAGTACACGTTTGGTCAACGTACCTGGTTCCGTCCTTCTGAACGATCCCGCCGCCGTTCGCGCGTTCTCCATTTGCATCTTCGCATAATGGCCGCAACACGTCTCAGACTTTGGCGTTCCTACGAAGTCTGAGACACGCGGCCCCCTCCACTGTATCGGCGCTGGTCCATTAGAGGGCAGTGGAGGGGGCCGCGTGCCTCAGACTTCGTAAGAACGCCAAAGTCTGAGACGTGTGGCGGCCATTAAGCGAAGATGCACATGTGGGTGCTGTCGTTTCTATTGGTAACGTTTTGGGGTACATGCGAGTTTTTGATGACTTTTTATTCATTTTTTTTTGTAGGAGATGAAGTGACCACAAAAATGTCGGCATTTAAATTATTGTTATTTTTTTTAAACGTAATATTTTTTTATATTAATTAAATAAACTTTATTTAATTGTATTTGACTTTTTCTTGTTCGTCTCTCTAGGGGACTTGAACCAGCGATCGTTCGATAATCATTATATTCTTAGTATGATTTACTAATGTATTGCAGTACGTCGTGATTCTGGCAGGGCTTAAAAGGAGTACAAAGATGGCCGACCTGGCTACTATGACAACCATTGGCACTCCGCGATCACATCACTGTCCCCCTGTTGTTATCGGCTTACTATTGACCGCGGCATCAAAGAGGTTAAACGAGCGGGATCTCACTCTTTAGGGTATGTTCACATTCAAAATGGCAAAAAATAATGGCGCTGTTTTCAAGGGAAAACCGCCTCTGATTTTCTGCCGTTTTTGGAGCTGTTTTTCCCATTGAAGTCAATGAGCAGATGCTTGTAGGCGTTTAGCGTTTTTCAAGGCGTATTTCGAGGCGTTTATGCCCCTGAAATACGCCTAAATACTCTGCGTGTGACATACCCTAAGGCCCCATGCACACAGTCGTGCCCGTAATCACAGCCCGCAATTGCGGGCAGGACCGGCTGCTGACAAAGAATGGGAGCGCGGCCCGTAAGACACGAAAAAACGGACATGCTCCATAATTCCCAGCACAGTTCTCAGGCACGGACACCCATCCGTAGCGATACGGAAAGGTGTCCGCGGCTAATAGAACTGAATTTACGGTCGGGTCCATGGGGCCTTAGGGAGATATTCGTTCCATGGAGCGAGCCCAGCCCATGAGCCCATGCCATACCTCACCCCCACGCTCTGCCATGTGTGTGTATATCCACTTCATTCAGCAGACACCAGGGCAACCTATTGACTATCATGGGCCGACCATATGTTAAGCCAAGTGATGCTGACGGAACGTGGCGCTTGGAAGAGCATTGCTGCTAGTTATATTGGCACACGGTGGTCGGACACCCCTCCCCTAAAATCATTTGAATGTCCTATACCAATAATATGCCATAAATACAGTGGAAATGTTGTTGGTATGTATGTGGCATCGTGTGTTTAGATCTCAGGCCTTCAGAAAGAAAGTTCTAGATGTCTATGAGTCTTAAAAGCGGTTTAAAAAGATCGTATCTGGTGAAAATGACCCTATATGGCCAAAAGCATTGGGACACACCTCTCAATCATTGAATTTATGTGTCTCATTCAGTCCCATTACCGCAGGTGTATAAAATCCAGCACTCGCCATGCAGTCGCCTTTACAGACATTTGTGATAGAATGGGTCGTAGTAAAGCAATCACTGAATTCTAGCGCGGTCCTGTAATAGGACGTCACCGATGTAACAAGTCAGTTCATTACATTTTTGGGGCATCCTGTTGTAGAGAGGTCCTGGCGTAGAGCGTTCCTGTTGTAAAGCATTACTGGTGTAGAGCGGTCTTGGTGTAGAGCGGTCCTGGCGTAGAGAGAGCAGTCCTAGCGTAGAGAGAGCGGTCCTAGCGTAGAGAGAGCAGTCCTGGCATAGAGTGTTCCTGTTGTAAAGCATTACTGGTGTAGAGCGGTCTTGGTGTAGAGAGAGCGGTCCTGGCATAGAGAGAGAGCAGTCCTGGTGTAGAGAGAGCGTTCCTGGCGGAGAGAGAGAGCGGTCCTGGTGTAGAGAGAGCGGTCCTGGCGTAGAGCAGTCCAGGCGTAGAGCGGTACTGGTGTAGAGCGTTCCTGGCGTAGAGAGAGCGGTCCTGGCGTAGAGAGAGCGTTCCTGGCGTGGAGAGAGCATTCCTGGCGTAGAGAGATCGTTCCTGGCGTAGAGAGATCGTTCCTGGCATAGAAGTGGAGAGAGCGTTCCTGCCGTGGAGGGAGCGGTCCTGGTGTATAGAGAGAGCGGTCCTGCCGTGGAGGGAGCGGTCCTGGTGTATAGAGAGAGCGGTCCTGGCGTAGAGAGAGAGCGGTCCTGACGTACAGAGAGCGGTCCTGGCGAAGAGAGAGAGAGCGGTCCTGGTGTAGAGCGGTCCTGGCGAAGAGAGAGCGGTCCTGGTGTAGAGCGTTCCTGGCGTAGAGACGGCGGTCCTGGCGTAGAGAGAGCGTTCCTGGCGTGGAGAGAGCGTTCCTGGCGTGGAGAGAGCGTTCCTGGCGTAGAGAGAGTGTTCCTGGCGTAGAGAGAGCGTTCCTGGTGTAGAGAGAGCGTTCCTGGCGAAGAGAGAGCGTTCCTGGCGTAGACAGAGCGTTCCTGGCGTAGTGAGAGCGTTCCTGGCGTATAGAGAGCGTTCCTGGCGTAGAGAGAGCGTTCCTGGCATAGAGAGATCGTTCCTGGCGTCGAGAGAGCGTTCCTGGCGTCGAGAGAGCGTTCCTGGCGTAGAGAGAGCGTTCCTGGCGTATAGAGAGCGTTCCTGGTGTAGAGAGATCGTTCCTGGCTTATAGAGAGCGTTCCTGGCGTAGAGAGAGCGTTCCTGGCGTAGAGAGAGCGTTCCTGGCGTGGAGAGAGTGTTCCTGGCGTAGAGAGAGCGGTCCTGGCGTAGAGAGAGCGTTCCTGGCGTGGAGAGAGCATTCCTGGCGTAGAGAGATCGTTCCTGGCGTAGAGAGATCGTTCCTGGCATAGAAGTGGAGAGAGCGTTCCTGCCGTGGAGAGAGCGGTCCTGGTGTATAGAGAGAGCGGTCCTGGCGTAGAGAGAGAGCGGTCCTGACGTACAGAGAGCGGTCCTGGCGAAGAGAGAGAGAGCGGTCCTGGTGTAGAGCGGTCCTGGCTAAGAGAGAGAGAGCGGTCCTGGTGTAGAGCGTTCCTGGCGTAGAGACGGCGGTCCTGGCGTAGAGACGGCGGGCCTGGCGTAGAGAGAGCGTTCCTGGCGTGGAGAGAGCGTTCCTGGCATGGAGAGAGCGTTCCTGGCGAAGAGAGAGTGTTCCTGGCGTAGAGAGCGTTCCTGGCGAAGAGAGAGCGTTCCTGCCGTAGACAGCGTTCCTGGCGTAGTGAGAGCGTTCCTGGCGTATAGAGAGCGTTCCTGGCGTAGAGAGAGCGTTCCTGGCGTCGAGAGATCGTTCCTGGCGTCGAGAGAGCGTTCCTGGCGTAGAGAGAGCGTTCCTGGCGTAGAGAGAGCGTTCCTGGCGTATAGAGAGCGTTCCTGGCTTAGAGAGAGCGTTCCTGGCGTAGAGAGCGTTCTTGGCGTAGAGAGAGCGTTCCTGGCGTAGAGAGAGCGTTCCTGGCGTGGAGAGAGCGTTCCTGGCGTAGAGAGCGTTCCTGGCGTGGAGAGAGCGTTCCTGGCGTAGAGAGAGCGTTCCTGGCGTACAGAGAGCGTTCCTGGCGTACAGAGAGCGTTCCTGGCGTAGAGAGCGTTCCTGGCGTGGAGAGAGCGTTCCTGGCGTGGAGAGAGCATTCTTGGCGTAGAGAGAGCGTTCCTGGCGTAGAGAGATCGTTCCTGGCGTAGAGAGAGCGTTCCTGGCGTAGAGAGAGCGTTCCTGGCGTATAGAGAGCGTTCCTGGTGTAGAGAGATCGTTCCTGGCTTAGAGAGAGCGTTCCTGGCGTAGAGAGAGCGTTCCTGGCGTGGAGAGAGCGTTCCTGGCGTGGAGAGAGCGTTCCTGGCGTGGAGAGAGCGTTCCTGGCGTACAGAGAGCGTTCCTGGCGTACAGAGAGCGTTCCTGGCGTAGAGAGAGCGTTCCTGGCGTAGAGAGCGTTCCTGGCGTGGAGAGAGCATTCCTGGCGTGGAGAGAGCATTCTTGGCGTAGAGAGAGCGTTCCTGGCGTAGAGAGATCGTTCCTGGCGTAGAGAGAGCGTTCCTGGCGTAGAGAGAGCGTTCCTGGCGTATAGAGAGCGTTCCTGGTGTAGAGAGATCGTTCCTGGCTTAGAGAGAGCGTTCCTGGCGTAGAGAGAGCGTTCCTGGCGTGGAGAGAGCGTTCCTGGCGTAGAGAGCGTTCCTGGCGTGGAGAGAGCGTTCCTGGCGTAGAGAGAGCGTTCCTGGCGTAGAGAGAGCGTTCCTGGCGTAGAGAGAGCGTTCCTGGCGTAGAGAGAGCGTTCCTGGCGTACAGAGAGCGTTCCTGGCGTAGAGAGCGTTCCTGGCGTGGAGAGAGCGTTCCTGGCGTAGAGAGAGCGTTCCTGGCGTAGAGAGAGCGTTCCTGGCGTAGAGAGAGCGTTCCTGGCGAAGAGAGAGCGTTCCTGGCGTACAGAGAGCGTTCCTGGCGTACAGAGAGCGTTCCTGGCGTAGAGAGCGTTCCTGGCGTGGAGAGAGCGTTCCTGGCGTAGAGAAAGCGTTCCTGGCGTAGAGAGAGCGTTCCTGGCGTAGAGAGAGCGTTCCTGGCATAGAGAGAGCGTTCCTGGCGTACAGAGAGCGTTCCTGGCGTAGAGAGAGCGTTCCTGGCGTAGAGAGCGTTCCTGGCGTGGAGAGAGCATTCCTGGCGTAGAGAGAGCGTTCCTGGCGTAGAGAGAGCGTTCCTGGCGAAGAGAGAGCGTTCCTGGCGTGGAGAGAGCGTTCCTGGCGTAGAGAGAGCGTTCCTGGCGTGGAGAGAGCGTTCCTGGCGTAGAGAGAGCGTTCCTGGCGTAGAGAGAGCGTTCCTGGCGTAGAGAGAGCGTTCCTGGCGTACAGAGAGCGTTCCTGGCGTGGAGAGAGCGTTCCTGGCGTAGAGAGAGCGTTCCTGGCGTAGACAGAGCGTTCCTGGCGTAGAGAGAGCGTTCCTGGCGAAGAGAGAGCGTTCCTGGCGTACAGAGAGCGTTCCTGGCGTACAGAGAGCGTTCCTGGCGTAGAGAGCGTTCCTGGCGTGGAGAGAGCGTTCCTGGCGTGGAGAGAGCGTTCCTGGCGTAGAGAAAGCGTTCCTGGCGTAGAGAGAGCGTTCCTGGCGTAGAGAGAGCGTTCCTGGCATAGAGAGAGCGTTCCTGGCGTACAGAGAGCGTTCCTGGCGTAGAGAGAGCGTTCCTGGCGTAGAGAGCGTTCCTGGCGTGGAGAGAGCATTCCTGGCGTAGAGAGAGCGTTCCTGGCGTAGAGAGAGCGTTCCTGGCGAAGAGAGAGCGTTCCTGGCGTACAGAGAGCGTTCCTGGCGTACAGAGAGCGTTCCTGGCGTGGAGAGAGCGTTCCTGGCGTAGAGAGAGCATTCCTGGCGTAGAGAGAGCGTTCCTGGCGTGGAGAGAGCGTTCCTGGCGTAGAGAGAGCGTTCCTGGCGTAGAGAGATCGTTCCTGGTGTAGAGAGAGCGTTCCTGGTGTAGAGCGGTCTTGGTGTAGTGTGGGAATTAATGATTATTGAAAAAAGAAAAAAAGTAGCAAAAGCTACAGTGTGCTCACCGAATAAATTCGTTCTGGGATCTGTAGTTCCTCAATGGAGTTCAGCAAGAAATTGATATAAATAGGCTCTGTCACCAGATTATAAGTGGCCTATATTGTACATGATGTGATCGGCGCTGTAATGTAGATTACTGCAGTGTTTTTTATTTCGAAAAACGATCATTTTTGACGGAGTTATGACCTATATTAGCTTTATGCTAATGAGTTTCTTAATGGACAAATGGCCGTGTTTTACTATATGACCAAGTGGGCGTTGTACAGAGGAGTGTATGACGCTAACCAAACAGTGACCAATCAGCGTCATACACTTCTCCCCATTCATTTACACAGCACATAGTAATCTTACTAGAACACTATGTGCAGCCACATAAACACACTATAACGTTACTCAAGTGTGGTGACAGTGAATATACATTACCTCCAGCCAGGACGTGACGTGTATTCAGAATCCTGACACTTCTGTAGCGTCTCTGTGATTTACAGGACAGCGAGATCTTGCCGTAAATGACAGTTTACAGCGTAATCTCGCGAGACTACGCCTGCTATGCTGTAACTCACAGAGAAGTGCAGGGAAGTGGTCAGGATTCTGAATACACATCACGTCCTGGCTGGAGGTAATGTATATTCATTGTCAGGCCACTGCAGTAATGTTAGTGTTTGTGTATGTGGCTGCACATAACGATATCGCTATCTGCTGTGTAAATTAATGGGGAGAAGTGTATGACGCTGATTGGTCACTGATTGGTCAGCGTCATACACTCCTCTGTACAACGCCCACTTGGCCATATAGTAAAACACGCCCAGTTCTCCATTGAGAAACTCATTAGCATAAAGCTAATATAGGTCATAACTCCATCAAAAATGATTGTTTTTCTAAATAAAAAACACTGTTGTTATCTACATTACAGCGCCGATCACATCATATACAAGATAGGCCACTTATAATGTGGTGACAGAGCCTCTTTAAGGTAGGAAAGAAAGGAAGGACCCTCAGCACATCCATAAAATATATATATCAAAAAAAGGAGCTTTATTTGCTATGAGTAAGAACAGTTCGGTTGAAACGCGTAAGCTGTAACACGCCTAACCTGTGCCCTCCTTGGATTTCTAAAATAATCTAATAAAGCTTGTTTTTTTATATATTTTTTTTTATATTTTATGGATGTGCTGAGGAACCTCCCTTTCTTTCCTACCTTATAATGAACGGTTCTACTCTAGTATGAACTCATGACATTTTCTTATTTTGGTGACTATTATATTTGTACTGTGTATAATAGAGAAGTGATACCAGTTCTAGTCACGTTTCCTCTTTTTGCTTGTCTTTGGCTTGTAGCTCATGTTATTTGTGGGGCTATTGAATAATTATTCTTACTTCATAAACTCTACTCTATGGGGCACATTTACTAAGATTGCCGCTTCGTACTTTAGTCTTAGGGCTTGTCCACACGTAACGGATTTACTGCGGAAAATCGTGCGGCTATTTGCTGCAGGTTTTCTGTTGCATTTTTTCAAGGGCTGTGTGATGTTGATATTTCTTCTCCCTGTGATGTAATTTCCACCTCCTGTAAGAAATTTCGCAACGTTTCCGCAGCAAAAAACGCAGCAACTTTGTAATTTGTTTCTATTAAAAGTTATTTTTACTTTTTGAGATACTGCTTCTATGTATCCGTCAGTCAGCGGCACTGACGGCTTCGGTGACAGCGGGTCCTGAGTGTCTCTGAGTTCACAACCTAGATCTGATCGGTAACAGCTGGATTCCGCTGTCGCCGAAGCCGTCAGTGTCGCTGACCTGACCGATTCAGGTTTCAGCTACTACGTATCCAAAATTTCGAAGCATTTAAGTTCGATTAATAGAAAAGAAGAGACCCCATTGTCTAGACCTATGAGATGTATGCATGAGAATGATACTAGAGCCCTTCAATTTTGGGGGATCACCTTGTTGAAACCTAGAGGAGGTCATTTGGATAGGTTGTTACAGGTGGAATCACGCTTGAATAGCCCAGTTGGACTCAATGAGGGCTTTACTTTTGTAGCCTTCTTAGGGTATGTTCACCCGAGTTTTTTGCAGGCGGAAAATTCTGCCTGGAAAAGTCAGCTCCGGTTTTGCACCACATGCGCTTTTTGCCGCGATTTGTGACGCCTTTTTTTAGGCTTTTTTTTTTTAGCCATCTCTTCAACAGAAAGATGGAATAACCGCGAGCGTTTTTTGCCGAAAAACGCGTCAAACAACGCATCGAAAAACGCGTTTATTTCCGTCTTCCATTGATTTCAATGGGGTTTTTGAGGGCATGTCGCTTCTTTTTACCACAAACGTTTTTTTTGCTGGCGGTAAAAAAAAACGCCTCCACCTCCTATTGAAATCAATGGGAGTCAATTTCGCCCGTTTTTTGCCGCGGTAAAAAAACTCTGTGTGAACATGGCCTTGTAAGTATAAATATTCTGTAGGCCCTTGAACATTATGAGCTGTTGCAGATACTGTTATGTATCGCATCTTACTTTATATCTTTCTTTAAGTATTGATAATACTGCTTTATCCTTTTTTATAAATATATTTTGATATGGCCGTGTACGAATATCTAAACGCTGACATTGCATCATTATCGATACCATCCTGAAGCGTCCTAATGTTCTTCTATTTCCACAGACAATCGCAGTGGCCTCTATTCCACACTTGATTTTTCATCTTCATTACGCAAACGCGAAAACGCGTCCCCTATTGGCCGAGCTTTAGTGTCGTGCGATTGGACTTTAGACAAGTCAATCTTTCTATCTAGGGGCTCGCCGCATGAGGATCGTTTCGATTGGTTTCAATTAGTTTAGATGACGCCAGGAGTGAGATTATAAATAGGAGACCCAGCCGCGTCGGCCACCATTAGCCCCGTTTTTCCCTGAGGACGCCACTACGTGGGGGCTGTGAAACGTGGGGGGGGCTCTTCTCTTTTTAAAATTCAATGTGGCCTCATATTTGAAGTCCCTCCTCATGCGGACTGCAGACGCTGTTTACGTTTATCTCACACAGGTTCAGTTCACATTCCGCTTTTAACCCCTTCCCGACATTTGACGTATCCATTCTCCAAAGTCGGGTAGGGGAAGTATGGAGCGGGCTCACGGAGTGAACCCGCTCCATACAATGCGGGTGTCGGCTGTTTGTTACAGCCGACACTTCAGAGTAACGAGCGGCATCGCACTCGAGCGCGATCCCGCTCGTTTAATTCGTTAAATGCTGCGGTCAATACCGAATGCAGCATTTAAATCGTTAGAAAGAGGGGGCAACCCTCTCTAACAGCTCATCGCTCCCCCCGCAACGCAATCGCATGAATGCCCCCAGGTTCGCCATCTTTGTACAACTATTAAGCGCTGCCTCCGGCAGGGCTTAATAGTTGCCTGTCAGAATCACGATATACTGCAATACATTAGTATTGCAGTATATCGTGCAAGCGATCTAACGATCGCTGGTTGAAGATCCCCTAGGGGGACTAATCAAAAAAGTAAAAATGAGTTAAATGAAGTTTTTTTTTTGTGTAAAAAAAAATATTAAAAGTTAAAAAAAACACCTTTTTCCCATTTTCCCCCTAGAGCATAGTAAAAAATGAAATAAATAAACATAATTGGTATCGCCGCGTCCGTAAAAGTGTGAACTATTACAATATATCATTATTTAACCCGCACGGTGAACGCCGTAAAAAACTAAAATTGTAAACGCCAGAATCTCTATTTTTTGGTCACCCAATCTCCCACAAAAAAATGAAATAAAAAGTGATCAAACCGTCGCATGTTCACCAAAATGGTATTATTAAAAACTACAGCTTATCCCGCAAAAAATAAGCCCTCATACCACTTAATCGACGGAAAAATAAAAAAGTTATGGCTCTCGGAATTTGGCGACACAAAATAAATTTTCTTTTTTACACTTAGGTTTTTACATGTAAAAGTAGTAAAATATAGAAAAAACGATACATATTTGGTATCACCGAAATCGTATTGACCCACAGAATAAAATTAACATGTTGTTTTAATTGCACAGTGAATTTCGTAAAAACGACGCGCAAAAAACCATGGAGGAATCGCTGTTTTTTTCATTTTCTACCCCACAAATAATTTTTTTAAGTCGACTCCGCTATTGATTCCGCCGCAATGGTGACGAACGGAAACCATTAGCAATGTTTCAGTCACCATTGATATCAATGGTGACAGAAACGGAAGCTGTGGTTTCAGTTTGACTTTCCGTTGCGGGGTTCACCCGACGGAAACCTCCGACGGAATCCCGGAACGGAAAGCCAACGCTGATGTGAACAGGCCCTTAGTAAACTTAGGCAACATAAAGGAGGCGGTCGGACCAGTATTTGCAATCGGAATAAATATGCTAAAATGTGGTCGCATTGCGGAGGTCTAAATGAGGAGTTACAAGAGTTTGTGACAAGGAAAGTGATGAATGTACAGGGCACAGGTTATATACAGGGACTCACATGACCGGTAGGTAGTCATTCCAGAAATGGAATGATCTTGACCAAAAGGGGATGGGAGGTAATTTTACTTAAAGTGGACCAAAGAGGGACAGATCCACCATGAGCTATGGGTATGTTGCCCTTAGTTCATTAATGTAGTGGGTATTAATTAAACCTACTCTTGTCAATTCTACTTCTTCTCAGATCATACGAAATGCAGACTTTTGTAACGGATTTCCATTTATTGAACTTTTCTCAAAATTTGGACAAAACATTTAACAAATATGTAATTTTAATATTTTCATATGATTTAATTTCTTTAACACTTTTCTGAATTCGTGGTTCCTCATGCTGTATAAAATTGGATTAATGAACGGCGTTAGGACTGTATATAACAGAGACCTCCATTTATTTGCATGAAGGGAATCACCTCTTGCGGTAAATATATATATAGTAACCAAAGTCCCATAGTGGGTGCTGACGGTGGCCAGATGGGAGCTACAAGTGGAGAACGCCTTCTTTCTTCCAGCAGCTGTAGAGATCTTTAAGATGGTGATAAAAATGCATATATAGGATACAATGACATACGAAAATGGAAGGAATATGAGAAAAACTGAAATCATAAAGTCTTGCCATCGTATTATTTCTGTGTTTGATGAGGAAAGACTGAGAAAGGGGGCAAAATCACAAAAAAAGTGGTCAATGACACTCGAACCACAGAACTGTAACTGGAATATCATAAGGAATTCACTTGGAATGAGAAAGAAACCAGACGCCCAAGCCCAGAAGGCCAGATAGAAACAGAGTTTAGGGTTCATGATGGAAGAGTAATGAAGAGGTTGACAGATGGCCATATATCTATCGAAGGACATCACAGAGAGAATTACAGATTGTGTGTATATAGAAATGCAGTGAACATAGTATTGTACAAAGCACCCAACCGTGGTTATCTTTCCACCGTCCATGAGTATAATATATAACATATTGGGTACAATGTTGGTTGTGAATAAAAGGTCCACAAGTGCCAAGTGCTTTAGAAAGTAAAACATAGGAAACTGAAGATGGTAATTGGTTGACACCAGTATAATAACGAGAAGATTTGCAATCAATATGATCATGTAAACTAAAAATACAAAAAGAAAAAGTAGTGCTTTGAGGTGGTAAAAACTCTGGAATCCGAGAAGTAGGAATTGGGTCACAGCTGTTTCATTTTGCTCACACATAGTTACGAAAGTTCAAAGATTCTCTAGACCTGGAAGGTAATTGACAATCATTATTGGAAGCATCGACTATGATAACAGTTTCAACAAATTAGAAGTTATTTCAATCCTTCATAAAAAAAATAGGGTTAACATTTGGTTCCACAAACCTCACATCCATGTATTAACTACTTACTGTGACCTCTAAGCTAAGGCATATTCCATATCTGCTGATCTAGTTCAATACCTTTCTTTGTGACCTACCAACAACCACATAGTGTCGATCTAATTTCAGATGTGTCCACCCTTATCTTTGCTTGAATTTGGTTAATTAGTCATGAAACTAATTCAATACAATATCGCGACATGCTAGCAAAACTGTTGGCAGGCTGCAGCTCACATCACAACCACTGGGTGGCCACTCATAGACACACGATAGACTCTATATGAATAGACATCTCGTGACAAAGTATCGCAAAATCATGTTTTTTTCCAAAGCTGATCATCTCGCGCCACACATCTCAGGATATGTTGAGATAAGAGGGAAGGTAAGGACGGACACATCTGTATCCTTAACTTCATTGCTCAACTCAATTATTTCTCCTCTCGCTTCACCGATTTTATTTCTGTCTAAATGTCTCTCCACTCGATGGTTGCCTAAAGAATTAAATTCCTTACACCAAAAATTAAGCGTTTTCTGATTACAAATCCATCCGCATCCTTAGGGTTGTTTTACACAGCCAGATTTCCTGGAAAGAGCGCCAACAATTAGGTACGTCAATCGGCACTCGTTTAGCTTTATTTACATAGAGCAATAGTCGGAATGTATGAGGACGAACCATCATAATAAGGATCGGCCCCATACCTTTTGCATCTTGTCGGCAGCACATCCCCTGTATACACGGGGCGATGTGCTACCAACAATTAACCATTTTTTTGGTACATAAAAGATGTGATTACTCAACGAACAAACATTTGCTCGTTCATCGGCTGATCACCGTCCTGATCGGGAACAAGCGTTTGTATGAGCAATAGTTCACCCGATTAATGCCCCGTGTTAAACCACAAAACAATACTCTGCCTTCAGCCTTCTCCTCTTTTGTCGCCTGATCATAAGCCCACTTCCATAACTTCTCTCTTGCTTCTTACCTCCTTTGCCAATTCACACTCCTCTAGTCTTCAAGCCCAACCTAAAAACACCTCAACAACATGTTGGCAATGGCTTTATACATGGTTGTGAAGGTCAAAAGTTTTGTAAGCCAAGACACCATTTCACAAACCTTACTGACATAATAAAATATTTAAATTGGAACCACATAGGGATCAGGTACAGAAAAAAAAAAGGAAAACAATTCCAAAGGGACAGGTTAAAAATGTGGGGGTACAACCAAAATATGTGGATATGGGATGTTATGAAGTCAACTGGCTTTTGCTTTGACATCACTACAGTATATAACATAACATCACTAGTTGCCAAATATTAGGAAATATTTTTATAGTCTAAATTCTAGTTTGCAACATGTCATGTCACTTTTTTCCATAAGACTTGGAATACTAAAATACAATTGTCATGAAAATTAATCCTACATTGAAATATTTTTTAAATTGTAGAAAATGTATGTAAACAAATGTAAAAAAAAAATACAATAAAACTTGCAGACATTTTATCTTATCTAAAATTCCTAGATATTATTTTTTATACCAGCAAAACAATTGGATAGTGAGAACGTACTTGGCCTCCACTGATGGATTAAAAAAGTTACAGGCCTATTTTCTGAATATAGTCGAAAGATGTGATTCTGAAATATAGAAAATGAAGACTTGTAACAAGAACCTCTATGCAAAACCAACCAGATATTGAAGCACGAGACCGATTTATGATATTGGAAGATGTGTAGTTATAAGAGACCAATGTAGAGTTCATAGTAATATGAATGATGGCGGTCTAGCACTCCTAAAAAAAACTAAAGTGGTTTACTATAGTGGTGGCTTGTTGGGTCTAATATTCAGATGTCCACTAAAAAAAGCTCTTGAGTCTTGAGAAGAATGGTCCCGGACTCAAGGCCAATGTAGCACTGTGGTGGCTTAGCTACAATCACGAAAATGTTGAAATGATCCAGTCAAAGTTCCGATCTCAATCCGATTAAAAGTCTAGAACACAAAGAAGGCTGTGCCCCCCCCCAGCAAATCTTTTTAGAAAATGGACCATAATCACAGTGTACTTGAATCTGTCCTTCAATTGATAGAAGTCCAATAAATATCTAAATGATATCATAGAAGTTATCCATCATTTAAGGAATGGGTTCCTACAAGATTACCGTTTTTTAAAAATTAGACCCTATGATATACTTAACTTTAAAAGTCTTCACCGTTCCTGCTTCGCTTGTCACTGAGGTTATCTGCCAGGTTTTGTTGTCATCTTTGCATAATGATGTCATCTCCGGCTTCGTCACATTTTATGACCATGGCAGATAATCGCTGGCTCTCTCAGTGACGACACAATGGACAACACGTCACTTAAGTGGCCAGTAATTTGCTGCCGCGGTCAGATTGACTTGGTTCTAGATGACACAACATCTCCAAATTTTAAAGGTGAGTATACAGTCTTATAAAGTTTCTTTATCTAACATTGTGATCTTATAGGAACCTATTCTTTAGAATAACATATTTATATAGTTGATAAGGTTAAAAAAAGACCATCAAGTCCAATCTATAATCCTACCGTGTTAATCCAGAGGAAGGCAAAAAACCCAACGAGGTTGATGCCAATTGCCTCATTAGGAGAAAAATTCCTCCCCGACTCCAAACATGGCAATCAGAATAAATCCCTGGATCAACGTCCCATCTCCAGAATCTAGTATTTATAACCTGTAATATTATATTTTTCAAGAAAGGCATCAAGGTCCTTCTTGAACTTTTTTAAAGAATCAACCATCACATCATGTGGCAGAGAGGTCCATAGCCTCACTGCTCTCACAGTAAAGAATCCCCATCTGTAACGGTGGTAAAAACCTTTTTTCCTCTAGACGTAGAGGATGCCCCCTTGTCCTTGTTACAGGCCTAGGTGTAAAAAAGATCATTAGAAAGATCTCTGAACTGTCCAATTATATATTTGTACATTTGTACATTGTAATTGAATATCCACAAGTTTGATAACCTTTCTTAGTACTGCAATCCGCCCATTCCCTTAATTACCTTGGTCGCCCTTCTTTGCACCCGATCTAGTTTAGCCATGTCCTTCTTATACACAAGTGTTCAACATTGTGCACAATATTCTGTGTGGTCTGACTAGTGATTTGTATAGAGGCAAAACTATGTTCTTGTCATGAGCATCAATGCCTTTTTTTGATGCATCCCATGATTTTGTTTGCCTTGGCAGCAGCTGCCTGGCACTGGTTGCTAAAGGTAAAAGTACTGTCCACCAATATCCCCAAATCTTTTTCAATAGCAGTTGGGTAACCATTTAATGCAAAATTCAAAAAAATGTGTTCCCTCAGCCCATGTGCATAACCTTGCATTTATCCACATTAAACTTATTTTGCCATTTCTCTCCCCAAACCTCCAGCTTACCCAAATCCCTCTGTAGTATCACATTATCCTCCTGTAAGTTGATTACATTACAGAGCTTAGTATCATCTGAAAATACTGAAATTATACTCTGTAAACCCTCTACAAGGTCATTAATAAACATATTAAAAAGAAGAGGGTCCAATACTGACCCCTGTGGAACCGCACTGGTAACTGTGGCCCACTCTGAGTATGTCCCATTAATAACCATCCTCTGTTTTCTATCACTGAGCCAGTTATAAACCCAATTACACATATCCCCCCCCCCCCCAGTCCCGGTATTTTCATTCTATATACCAACCTTTTATGCGGCACAGTATCCAACGCCTTTGAAAAGTCTAGATACATCACATCCACAGCCTTACCCAGGTCCAGACTAGAACTTACCCCCTCATAGAAGCTGATCAGATTGGTTTGACAGGACCGATCCCTCATAAACCCATGCCGATGCTGCGTTAAAAGTTTATTTGCATTGAGATACTCGAGAATATCATCACTTAGAAAACCCTCAAATATTTTACCAACAATGGAGGTTAAACTTACAGGTCTTACTTCCGGACTCACTTTTTGGCCCCATTTTTTAATATTGGCACCACATTTGATATGCGCCAGTCCTGTGGAACAGACCCAGTCATGATAGAACCCTTAAATATCAGAAATAAGGGTCTGTTTAGCCCGATACTTAATTCCTGCAGAACACAGATCCAGACCCAGATTTGGAGAACCTTGATATGTGTTTATTGTCCTTTAGTCCGCACAACCAATATATTCCAAAGCCATAGAAGCCCCCGAGGGCATATACTATTTCAGTAAATAAAGTTGATTAAATTATGTTTAATACCTTTATTAAACCATCTAGTTTACATTTCAATCCAGATACATTAGCACGATATAATTACTCTAATATTACATTACACTGTATTTTGTTTAATCTTGTCCCAAAGAGAGAAATTAAGTCATTTGCAATGCTATTATTTTATTGGGCATGTTCAATCCATGCCACTGACCATAGTGTTATCGCTACTCAAGCAGTTTAATTCAATAAGCAGTGTAATATTATATTACACATGGATACAGGCTTGTCCATTGGGGAGTACTTATTTTTATCGAATTACTAGCTGTCTTTTTGGTCTTTTTATTTCGCCTGGACTAAACCTCCGCAGAGGCTCAATTAAACCATCAAGAAAAATGAGTTCAGTGTAAAGGACATCACTTAATAAAGATGCATGAGACTATTTAAAGGGCAATATATTTTATGTGTCTATGCGGCCTTTGTGTAGTGTTTTTCATTTTAGAATTCAATTTGCAGAGTTTATGGGACTTTTTTCGAAGTTGATCTACACCTCTTTGTAAACCTGAATGAACTATTAATTAGGTTTGATTTAATTTATTAGTATTATTTTTTTATTATTATAATAATTTCTATTTTTATTAACATAATATATTTATATTTTTATTTGTTTATATATATATAAAAATATATTTATTATATTTACTTGTAATTTAATTTTTTATTATATTTACATATACAGTACATATATACCCATTTTATATATTATTTTTTTTCTGTCACTCTAATCTTTTATTTAATACATTCAAAGTTGTTGTTTTTTTATAAAATAGTAAAATATACACTATATATAAAAATATGTTGCGTTAACCAAGTCTTATGCCTAATCCTATATTTGGTAAAATAATAATTTATGTAAATATATATATAAAATACATAGTACATTGTTTTATAAATATATATATACACATATATATATATATATATATATATATATATATATATATATATATAAAACAATAAAATGCATAATAAATATATATTGTTTATATACTATTTATACGTTTGAAATCCGGATTACTCCAGTTACGGTAATTATTTTAAAATAGCATAAATATAATAAAGTTACTTACTATATTTTAGTTCTCGGTAGTTTTTGATTTGGACCTTACGTTTAGTTTGGTCATTTGGAGGTAAAGTGTAAACATAGAGTGGGTATTCTTTCTTCTTGCTTCCAGCTGCGAGTTATATGATGTTCATAGTAGTAAGGATATAACATCCTTATATAAGACCCCAGAAATTTAGATCTATATCCACAGAGCCTCTCATTGCATTAGAAACGCCATAAAAATCCCTTGAGCATAATTAGTTCTTCGAAAACAAAACAATAGCATCCTTTTCTAATTAACATCACATTGCTTTTACATATTGCTGTATCTGTGGGACTTCGTGTCGAAAATTATGTCAACTTGGGACAGTGAACAGTGTCTATCTATTGTGTCAACAATCTAAATTGGGGCAAATAATTATATTTTACAAAAAAAAATACTTAATCGTCTTTGGTGACTTATAAGTACAGATTTAAACAAACTAAGTGTTTGGGCGTCCACTTGGCAGATGAAGTTTAATGTAGATAAATGTAAAGTTATGCATCTGGGTACCAACAACCTGCATGCATCATATGTCCTAGGGGGAGCTACACTGGGGGAGTCACTTGTTGAGAAGGATCTGGGTGTACTTGTAAATCATAAACTCAATAACAGCATGCAGTGTCAATCAGCTGCTTCAAAGGCCAGCAGGATATTGTCGTGTATTAAAAGAGGCATGGACTCGCGGGACAGGGATGTAATATTACCACTTTACAAAGCATTAGTGAGGCCTCATCTAGAATATGCAGTTCAGTTCTGGGCTCCAGTTCATAGAAAGGATGCCCTGGAGTTGGAAAAAATCCAAAGAAGGGCAACGAAGCTAATTAGGGGCATGGAGGATCTAAGTTATGAGGAAAGATTGAAAGAATTAAACCTATTTAGCCTTGAAAAGAGACGACTAAGGGGGGACATGATTAACTTATATAAATATATTAATGGCACATACAAAAAATATGGTGAAATCCTGTTCCTTGTAAAACCCCCTCAAAAAACAAGGGGGCACTCCCTCCGTCTGGAGAAAAAAAGGTTCAAGCTGCAGAGGCGACAAGGCTTCTTTACCGTGAGAACTGTGAATCTATGGAATAGCCTACCGCAGGAGCCGGTCACAGCAGGGACAGTAGATGGCTTTAAAAAAGGGTTAGATAATTTCCTAGAACAAAAAAATATTAACTCCTATGTGTAGAAATTTTTCCTTCCCTTTTCCCGTCCCTTGGATGAACTTGATGGACATGTGTCTTTTTTCAGCCGTACTAACTATGTAACTATGTAACTATGTAATATACACACTACATGGCCAAAAGTACGTGAAACCCCGTTCTTATCATTTGTTTTGGCCATAAGACCACAGATGAGCTCATAAAATAAACCATGCAATCCCAATAAACTAATGTTAGCACTAAGGCTTCATTTAAATCAGCGTTGGGACTCCGTTCATGGGTCCCGTCAGTGCTTTCTGTCATGGGAACGGAACCCTGACTGAAACAAACGGAAACCGTAGGTTTGCATCACCATTGATTTCAATGGTGACGGATCCGGTGCAAATGGTTTCCATTTGTCACCATTGTTTAAGGGTTCTGTCATTTTGATGGAATCAATACCGTAGTCGTCTGCGCTATTCAATCCGCCAAAACGACGGAACCCTTAAACAACGGTGACAAACGGAAACCATTTGCATTGGATGCGTCACCAGTGAAACCAATGGTGATGCAAACGGAAACCTATGGTTTACGTTTGTTTCAGTCAGGGTTACGTACATGGGTTCCCGTGACGGAAAGCTCAGACGGAACCCATGAACGAGTCCCGACACAGATGTGAACGAAGCCTAAGAGTCATACGGTATACCTTAATGATTCTCAAATTGGCACCGTCCGACTACATGTCCAAAAATATGTGAACACCCTTTTTCATTAATGGACTTGGTAATTATGCCATACGTAGGTTAATAAAATTAACCATGCAAGAAAATTATTTCTCTTTCTCTAATGCTACCTATGGGTGAACTACCCAGTTATGTCTGTACAGAGTTGTAGTGGTGTAGAGAGCACCACTACTGGACTCGAAAAGGACACCTAGTTTGATGAATCACGCTTAATCGATATCTGGATGAATCCAGACTTGGCAGATGGCAATGGAACAATTTCTACCTGAATGTGTAATGCCATCTGTAAAATATGTAGCAGCCTGGACGTGTCTTTATGGTTAGGGCACTGGGCAATCCTTTTTTCGAGGAAAATTGTAAGGCTGGATTCACACGAGCATGTTCGGTCCGTAAAGGACGGAACGTATTTCGACCGCAAGTCCCGGACCGAACACACTGCAGGGAGCCGGGCTCTTAGCATCATAGTTATGTACGACGCTAGGAATCCCTGCCTCGCTGCGGGACAACTGTCCCATACTGTAATCATGTTTTCAGTACGTCATACAATAGTACTGAATTGTGCCTCCAACTTTGTGTCAAGCTTCTTTCATTTTCTGCAAAACAATCCTCCCATGCACAAAGCAAAATCCATCAAAAATAATTTGGCCTGTTCAGAACCCCGACCTCAACCCCATTGATTACTTTTGTCAGATGTCTCATAGTGTCATGTAAGCACGAAGAAGACATATGTCCATCCAGTTCAGCCCTTTATTTAGCAATATTGATCCAGAGGAAGGCAAAACCCCCATGAAGCAAATGGCAATTTTCCTAATCTCAGGGAAAAATTTCTTCTCGACTTCAATATGGCAATCAGTATAGATCTCAGGATCAACAAGCCATCTACAGTAATCTAGTGCAGAACTTGTAATATTATGACATCTTTCTTAAGAAAGGCATCTAGGCCTCTTTTGAACTCTTTCACTGAATTCACCATAACAAGTTCCTCTGGCAGAGAGTTTCATAGTCTCACTGCTCTTACAGTGAAGAATCCTCCTCAATGTGTAGAAACCTTCTTTCCTCTAGACACGTAGGGCATGCCCCCTTGTTATCGTTACAGTCATAGGTATAAATAGATCATGAGAGAGGTCTCTGTATTGATCTTTGATTTATTTATATATTTTTTCTAAAACTGAATAACCCCAATTTTGATAGGCTTTCTGAGTACTGTAGTGCAGCCATTCCATTTATTACTTTAGTTGCCTGCCTTTGTACCCTCTTAAGCTCTACAATGTCTTTCTTCTGCACTGGTGGCCAAAACTGTATACAATATTCCATGTGGAGTCTTACTAGAGATTTATAAAGTGGTAGAACTATGTTCTCATCATGAGTATCTATGCCCTTTTTGATGCACCCCATGATCTTATTTGCCTTGGCAGCAGCTGCCTGACACTGGTTGCTACAGCTAAATTTACTGTCAACTAAAATTCCTAAGTCCTTTTCCATGTCCGTTTTACCCAGTTTTTTTTCCCATTATTATGTGATGGTGACATGTATTTTCCCTTCCCAAGTGCATAACCTTACATTTATCAGTGTTTAACCTCAATTGCCATTTCTCTACACAAGCCTCCAACTTCTCCAGATCCATTTGTAATAGACTACTCTCCTCATTTGTGTGACTTAATTTACACAATTTAGTATCATCTGCAAAAATGTTAATTTTACTGTGCATAGGGTCATTAATAAATATATTAAACAGCGTAGGGCTCAATAATGACCCTTGTGATACCCGACTGTTAGACCAATCTGAGTATGTACCGTTAATAGCCACCCTCCGTTTTCTATCACTGAGCCAGTTACTCACTCACATACATTTTGCCACCGTCCCAGCAATTAAATTTTATGTTCCGACCTTTTATGCGGCTCAGTATTAAATGGTTTGAAAAAATCGAAATATATGACATCCAATGACTGACTGATTAGATTAGTTTGCCAGGACCGATCCCTGATAAACCTATGCTGATATGGAGTTATAGCTTTATTCTCATTGAGACATATTTAACCCCTTGCCGACATTTCACGTATGGTTATGTCATAGCTGGGTAGGCGAAGTATGGAACGGGCTCACGGAGTGAACCCGCTCCATACGATGCGGGTGTCGGCTGTATGTTACAGCCGACAGTTCACAGTAACGCGTGGGATTGTGCTCGAGTGCGATCCCGCTCCTTTAACCCGTTAAATGCCGCGGTCAATAGCGACCGCAGCATTTAAATCGTTAGAAAGTGGGGGCAACCCCCTCTAGCAGCTCATCGTGCCCCCCCCCCCCGCAACGCAATCACGGGGTGGCGATGGTTGCTAAGGCAGCCTGGGGGCCTAATGAAGGCCCCCAGGTCCGCCATCTTTGTGCTCCTACTAAGCGCTTCCACTGTAGTATATCGTGCAAGCAATCCAACGATCGCTGGTTGAAGTCCCCTAGGGGGACTAATAAAAAAAAAAGTAAAAATTAGTAAAAATAAAGTCGTTTTTTTTATGTTAAAAAAAATTCAAAATTAGAAATTCCAAAAACCCCTATTTTCCCCCTAGAGCATAGTAAAAAAAAATAAAAAAATAAACATAATTGGTATCGCCGCGTCCATAAAAGTCTGAACTATTACAATATATCCTTATTTAACCCACACAATGTGCGCCGTAAAATAAAAATTGTGAATGCCAGAATCGCTATTTTTTGGTCACCTCATCTCCCACAAAAAAATTATCAAAGCGTCGCATGTACCCCAAAATGGTATCATTAAAAACTACAGCTTATCCCGCAAAAAATAAGCCCTCATATCACTTAATAGACGGAAAAATAAAAAAGTTATGGCTCTCCGAATTTGGCAACACAAAATAAATTACATTTGTTACACTTTTTTTTCTTGTAAAAGTAGTAAAATATAGAAAAAACTATATATATTTGGTATCGCCGTAATCGTATTGACCCGCAGAATAAAGTTAACATGTTGTTTTAATTGCACAGTGAATTCCGTAAAAACGAAGCGCAAAAAACAACAGAGGAATCGCTGTTTTTTTTCATTTTCTACCCCACATATAATTTTTTCCCCATTTCCTAGTACATTATATGGCACAATAAATGGCGCTACCAAAAACTACAACTCGTCCCGCAAAAATCAAGCCACATGGGACCTTATAGACTGAAAAATATAAAAGTTATGGCTTTTGGAAGGTGGGGAGGGAAAAAACAAAAATTAAAATCTGAAAGCTGTTTACGACGCGAAGGGGTTAAATGTGTATATATACATGTAGTATATATATATATATATATATATATATATATATACATACCTAGCAATCCATTTCTGGACTCATCACTTAAGCCATTGAAAACCATTGTAAAGGTCAAGTTAAAATTTCTAGCCGCTGTGTATTTAATGCATTAGAAGTCAAGTAAAAAATTGCTATATCTGTGTATATGTGTGTGTATGTATATATATATATATATATATATATATATATATATATATAATATACCGATCAGCCATAACATTAAAACTACCTGCCTAATACTGTACAGCAGGTCCTCCTGTAACTTGCAAAGTGGGACCTCCATGGATTGGACTTGCTTTTCTGGCACATCCCAAAGATGCTTGATCAGATTGAGATCTTGGGAATTTGGAGGCCAAGTCAACACCTTGAAGTCTTGGCCCAGAGCCAAGGTGGCTTAGACTGGCAGTATGGGTGCTGTTAGTCTCCTGGTTGCTCCCTCTGCAGGTCCTGTATTGCAGCGGCACTGGTTGCCATGCGATACTGCACATAATAGACTAGGGACCCACTTAAAAGAGGTCGTCGTGAAGTGGCATGTTGGCTTATACAATTTAATTAAAATGTTTACTAAGAACCTCATGTTCGTACTTTTTTTTAATTTTGCTGATCCGCAATAGATTTAGTATAGGAAGTGGATGTGCGGTCCAGGTTTTCTTCTCTCCCTTGTGGAACTTCACCGCTGTAAACACTTTTGCTGTTTAGAGGAGCTATAAAACTGACCTTCCTTTGAGCTAGTTGAGAATCTGGAGGATTACATTTGTGGGTTCGATTAAACTCTCAAAATGGCTAGAAAAATAGAGCTTTCATGTGAAACTTGACAGTCTATTCTTGTTCTTAGAAATTAAGGCTATTGCATGCGAGAAATTGCCAAGAAACTGAAGATTTCCTACAACGGTGTGTACTACTCCCTTCAGAGGACAGCACAAACAGGCTCTAACCAGAGTTGAAAGAGAAGTGGGAGGCCCCGCTGCACAACTGAACAACAAGACAAGTACATTAGAGTCTCTAGTTTGAGAAATAGACGCCTCACAGGTCCTCAACTGGCAGCTTCATTAAATACTACCCGCAAAACGCCAGTGTCAACATCTACAGTGAAGAGGCGACTCCGGGATGCTGGCCTTCAGGGCAGAGTGGCAAAGAAAAAGCCATATCTGAGACTGGCTAATAAAAGGAAAAGATTAATATGGGCAAAAGCACACAGACATTGGACAGAAGAAGAGATGGAAAAAAGTGTTATGGACAGACGAATCGAAGTTTGAGGTGTTTGGATCACACAGAAGAACATTTGTGAGACGCAGAACAACTGAAAAGATGCTGGAAGAGTGCCTGACGCCATCTGTCAAGCATGGTGGAGGTAATGTGTGTATATATATACACTACCTTTCAAAAGTTTGGGGTCACGCCATTACAGATAGAATACCAGCTGCCGGCTTCTTCCCTAAATAGTTCTTGCATAATTTGGAGCTATGCTTTGGGTCATTGTCCTGTTGTAGGATGAAATTGGCTCCAATGAAGCGCTGTCCACAGGGTATGGCATGGCGTTGCAAAATGGAGTGATAGCCTTCCTTGTTCAAAATCCCTTTTACCTTGTACAAATCTCCCACTTTACCAGCACCAAAGCAACCCCAGACCATCACATTACCTCCACCATGCTTGACAGATGGCGTCAGGCACTCTTCCAGCATCTTTTCAGTTGTTCTGCGTCTCACAAATGTTCTTCTGTGTGATCCAAACACCTCAAACTTTGATTCGTCTGTCCATAACACTTTTTTCTAATCTTCCTCTGTCCAATGTCTGTGTGCTTTTGCCCATATTAATCTTTTCCTTTTATTAGCCAGTCTCAGATATGGCTTTTTCTTTGCCACTCTGCCCTGAAGGCCAGCATCCCAGAGTCGCCTCTTCACTGTAGACGTTGACACTGGCGTTTTGCGGGTACTATTTAATGAAGCTGCCAGTTGAGGACCTGTGAGGCGTCTATTTCTCAAACTAGAGACTCTAATGTACTTGTCTTCTTGCTCAGTTGTGCAGCGGGCCTCCTACTTCTCTTTCTACTCTGGTTAGAGCCTGTTTGTGCTGTCCTCTGAAGGGAGTAGTACACACCGTTGTAGGAAATCTTCAGTTTCTTGGCAATTTCTCGCATGGAATAGCCTTCATTTCTAAGAACAAGAATAGACTGTCGAGTTTCACATGAAAGTTCTCTTTTTCTAGCCATTTTGAGAGTTTAATCGAACCCACAAATGTAATGCTCCAGATTCTCAACTAGCTCAAAGGAAGGTCAGTTCTATAGCTCCTCAAAACAGCAAAACTGTTTATAGCGGTGCTAACATAATTGCACAAGGGTTTCCAAGCGTTTTCTAATAATCCATTAGCCTTCTAACACAGTTAGCAAACACAATGTACCATTAGAACACTGGAGTGATGGTTGCTGGAAATGGGCCTCTATACACCTATGTAGATATTGCATTAAAAACCAGACGTTTGCAGCTAGAATAGTCATTTAGCACATTAACAATGTATAGAGTGTATTTCTTATTAATTTAATGTTATCTTCATTGAAAAAAACGGTGCTTTTCTTTCAAAAATAAGGAAATTTCTAAGTGACCCTAAACTTTTGAACGGTAGTGTGTGTATATATATATATATATATATATATATATATATATATATATATATATGTATATATACTCTGTATATATATGCTCTGGACTTGATATAACACAGTGGACCAACACCAGCAGATAACATGGCCCCCAAACCATCACTGACTGTGGAAACTTCACACTGGACCGCAAGACACTTGGATTGACGCCTCTCCACTCTTCCTCCAGACTCTGGGACCGAGATTTCCAAATGAAATGTAAAATTTACTTTCATCTGAAAACAAGAATTTGGACCAATGAGCAACAGACCAACAGACCAGTCCTTTTTCTCAGTGCTTGCGGTCCAGTGTGAAGTCCCCACAGTCAGTGATGGTTTGGGGGCCATATCATCTGCTGGTGTTGATCCACTGTGTTATATCAAGTCCAGAGTCAGCGCATCGTCTAGCAGGACATTTTCGAGCACTTCATGCTTCCCTCTGCTGACAAGCTTTATGGAGATGCGGATTTCATTTTCCAGCAGGACTTGGCACCTGCCCACACTGCCAAAAGTACCAATACCTGGTGTAATAACCACAGTATCACTGTGCTTGATTGGCCAGCAAACTCGCCTGACCTAAACCCCATAGAGAATCTATGGGGTATTGTCAAGAGGAAGATGAGAGACCAGACCCAACAATGCAGACGAGCTGAAGGCCGCTATCAAAGCAACCTGGGCATCCATAACACCTCAGCACTGCCACAGGCTGATCGCCTCCATGCCACGCCGCATTGATGCAGTAATTCATGCAGAGTCGGAGCCCTGACCAAGTATTGAGGGCAGATACTGCACATACTTTTCAGTAGGACAACATTTCGGTATTAAAAATCATTTTTGAAAATGGGCTTCTATAATATTCTAATTTTCTGAGACACTAAATTTGGGGTTTTCATTAACTGTTACCATAATCATCAACATTAAAAGATGCTGGAAATAGATCACTCTGTGTGTAATGAATCTATAGAATATAGGAGTTTCACTTTTTGAATTGAATTACTGAAATAAATTAACTTTTTGATGATATTTAAATTAATTGAGGACTAGTATATAGATGCATAAATAGCTGGTTAATCTTGTTGTTGGTGCAGCGGGACCCATCTCCTCCCTCCATAGGTCCCTCTTCCTTGGAAAATCCAGAAAATTTTCCAAAGATTTAAAAAAATTTGACCACCTTTTTTAAATAGCCGTCAATGTTGGATACAGAAATTAAAAGATCGTCATGGTCCTGATATTCCTTATAGTAAAAACAGATTATATAATTTATAACCCGCCCCACCATGACAGAAAATAGAAGAGGCAACATGGAACCTCCCTGTCTTATCCCCTATTCTAAATAAATGAGGAAGGCACTTCACTGTTGACATAGAATACACCAATATTTTTATATATTATTTTCAACAATTTATTTAATTAGAGTCAATAAATAAAATTTTGCCAAAATTTTTATGTCTGTGTTAAGCAAGGAAATTTACACAGTTATGGATCTTTTTCCGCTTTACACATTACATTTTTGAATTCTTCATACTGTACATGCTAGGTAGCAGATATCCAACCCTATGGGCACACTCATACACTTTTAATTATACCCCAAAAGAATATCTGCTTTTTTTTTTATATAATTCAAAAGTGGATCCGTGAGGAATTTTTTCAACTGGGCAAAGAAAACAACTTCATTAATATCTTCAATAGTGATTCTAACTAAAATATATTTTATTCAAGAAATCTTGCATTTCTGAAGGACTATATATTTATTCGGATGCATTTTTATTTTAAAAGAATAACTTAAATTGCTGTACAATAACCTCCGCTTTAGAGATACTTTTACCATCCTCCAATTTGAGAGAAACAATATAGGAAATAATTACTTGGACTTTCTTCTTCCATAAACCAAAGACAGATGAGAAGAGCTCTTTGAGTCAGATGTTCATTTAACTTTTCCTGTACTAGCTCTCATTTTCTCTTTATATTTAATACACACCACCTCCTTACCCTTATCTATTAACTGGCTGACCAAAAAGATCAGATAGATGGTTTTTGTTTTTTGTGTGTGCCATTATTCAAAGAACCGTAAGTCCTGTACTGTACATGATGCGTCATCTGTTTTAGAATTTTCCCTTGTTTTGTGTCAACTTGGACCTAATGAAAAGGCAGAACCTGAAACAAGTAGTTTATGTAAACTAATGATGTAGCCAACTTTATCTTGACTCTGATAACTTGCTACTGCGTGATATCACTAAACAAAAGCCATTGAAAAGTCATTGAAAAAGTCAAGATAAAGGATCTTGCCACTGTGTAAAGTGCGTTAAAAGTCAAGATAAAGATGGCTACATCTGTAGAGCAGATCTGCAAATAAGAGTGGACTAACATTCTTCAACAGCAAGATGACACTAAACGCCGTGTCAAGCATGGTGCCTGTGAGGTTGCTGGGCGCATCGCGGCGTGATCGCTCCGGTGGCCTTATCTTAAGACTAGTATCACATGTAGTTTTTATATCCGTTTTATATGTAGGTTTTATATCCGTTTTATATGTAGTTTTTTTTGTGCTCAAATGAGGAGTGGATCTGAAAAGAAGGAAAAATATAAAGAAAAGACAGATATATTTCATCTGTTTTGGATCCACTCTTGTGTTTGACTAAAAAAAACTGCATGCAAGATATCAGCCCAAACCCAATAAAAAGATGTAATATTTTAACAATCACTGGCGTTTTTTATGATAAAAATATATGTGAAGGAGGCCTAAAGGCTCGTTCCAGATCAATGCCGTGTGCAAACGCTCGTTCATCGACTGATTGTATCGTTTATGCAACAGAAAATATTAGCGTCGGCCGCAGCACATCTCTTTGTGTAAACAGAGAGATGTGCTGCCGACATGATGAAAATGCATAGGGACGAGCGATAGTAGTAATAATCTTTCTGCCCCATACATTACCGATCATAGCTCGCTAAAGGAGCAAACGAGCGCAGATCAACGAGCTGCCCCGTTGATCAGCGCTCGTTTTCACGACCCATATCAGGCCGTGTAATAGGACCTTTAAAGAGGCTCTGTCACCAGATTATAAGTGCCCTATCTCCTATATTATCTGATCGGCACTGTAATGTAGATAACAACAGTGATTTTTATTTTGAAAAACGATCATTTTTGAGCAAGTTATGAAGAATTTTAGATTTATGCTAATTAGTTTCTTAATAGACAACTGGGCGTGTTTTAACTTTTTACCAACTGGGCGTTGTACAGAGGATTGTATGACGCTGACCAATCAGTGACCAATCAGCGTCATACAATTCTCACTGTTTCAGCCCAGCTTCTTTCACTGCACAGTCACACTGTAACAATGGGCTGGAACAATGAGAAGTGTATGACGCTGATTGGTCACTGATTGGTCACTGATTGGTCAGCGTCATACACTTCTCTTTACAACGCCCAGTTGGTAAAAAGTAAAAACATGCCTAGTTGTCTATTAAGAAACTAATTAGCATAAATCTAAAATTGCTCATCATTTGCTCAAAAATGATCGTTTTTCTAAATAAAAAACGCTGCTGTGATCTACATTACAGCACTGATCAGATTATGTAGGAGATAGGGCACTTATAATGTGGTGACAAAGCCTCTTTAAAGACTATAGAAACCTTTGAACTTCTTTTAATTTTTTTTCCCTAAGTAAAACAATGTATTACAGTGTATAGTGCAACTTTGTTATTGGTTTTTATTAAAATCTTTTTTACATTTTGAGATACAGCTTCTATGTATCCTGGATACATAGAAGCTGTATCTTGCGCCCAAACCTGAATGCCACACACATTCCCCCTTGTAGATAGTGCCACACAGCCCCCCTTGAAGATAGTGCCACACAGCCCCCCTTGTAGATAGTGCCACACAGCCCCACAAATAAAAAAAAAATGTTGCTCACCTAGCTCCGTTCCCGTGATGGACGGAGCTGCTCCACAGCCTCGAGACGGGACCCTTGCATAGGCAGGCGTGATCTAGTGACGTCATCACGCCGTTCTGCGCAGGGATTCTGTCATAGACCTAACATGGACTATAGCCCCTCCTGAGGACGCAGACACAATTCAATGTGGCAGTCGCTAGCACCGTAGCCCCCCCCCCCCCCAGTGCTAGCAACGACATCGGCCATGAGGGAGCCTTAAATGTTATGGGCCCATTTATGCCACGGCCCGGCAGTTAGTGGCCGCGGCCCTAAACTTCTACTGGAAGACCGGCCCGGGGCGCACATGTCCCCTGGCCCAGCCTGCTAGCAGGAAAGATCACATCTCTGTATAGATATTAATGGGTGTACACCTGGGAATCCCATAGAATCTGCTTCCTGGATTAGCCCCAAGCCAAATCCATTGGCGACACATAGGATTCACACCATTCTCTCCTGGCTCCTTGACAGAATTTGACTTCAATTATTGCAAGGAGGTCATTGTTAATGACTAGGCAAGAAGAAAGTAACGAGTGGTGTAACCATTAACTATATATTATGGCGGAAGTTACAATAAATTTGGTAATAATTCAAAAATTATGTTATGTGATTATCCAGGTTCCTATTCATTAACATTACATTTTGTTAAAGATTAAAAAATTGTCCAGTCAAATAATAAGAGACATATTTTTCACAACACTATAGTTTGATTTGCTTTAAATTAAAAGAAACAAAAAAATATATAAAACAAATACATTTTACATATAATTGTACTATATAATTTTATGTTTTTTTTAATATTTGCAGATTATGGTTTGTGCTAATAACATCCCTTTGTACTGTATATACTATATGAAAAGTCACATATTCTGATAAAATGGTATTTCTACTATTTTCTGTTACATAATAATTGCTTAAATGCTTTTCGTAATTCTCGATTTCTCAAACTGTATATAATTGGGTTAATAAATGGGGTGAGAACAACGTATAAAAGAGATTTCAGTTTATTTTCATTAAGTGCGCTCTCCTCCGCTGGAAATATGTAGATTGTAATAATAGTACCATAATAGGTGCACAGTGTGACCAGGTGGGAACTACAGGTGGAGAAGGCTTTCTGCCGGCCAGTTACTGTAGAGATCTTAAGAATGGATAGAAAAATGCAAGTGTAGGATGCAATGACAAATAAAAATGGAAGAACAATGAGGAGTAACGTGAGGATAAAGTCTTCCCAAGTGACTAAAGAAGTATCTGAAGATGCGTTTTTTAGGATGGGTGAAAAGTCACAGAAAAAATGGTCAATGACGTTAGAACTGCAGAACCTCAGTTGAGACAAGGAAACAATTTCACTTGGCATTAGAAGGATTCCCGTGGCCCAAGACCAAAAAATAAGACGTTGACAAAGTTTATGGTTCATAACAGCAGAATAGTGTAACGGGTGGCAAACGGCTATATAACGGTCAAAAGACATGACAGTGAGCACTAAAGATTGAGTTAACAGTGAGATACAGTGAAAATAGTATTGGGTGAAGCAACCCTTGGTAGATATCTTAGCACCTTCCATCATGATGACATACAACATATTAGGTATAATATTTGTGGTGAACAATACATCAGCCAAGGCCAAATGCTTCAGGAAAATAAACATAGGAATATCGAGATATTGAACAAGTGAAACAGAAATTATAATCATGGCATTTCCAGCTAATATAACAATGTATATGACAAGGAACAAAGAAAAAAGTACAAGCTTAAGGTTCCGATGAGTCTTGAAGCCAAGAAGTAAGAAATTCGAGTCTGTGGTTTCATTGTCACTGCACATGATTGGAGAGAATCTGTAATAATTATATAAATGATAAAATTCAGACACCTCTGTAAAGACTAAATTCACAGAATTAATTGAAGATTTTGAGGAAAACTCAAAAACTGAGGTTTCTTGCAATTTTTTTTCTGTCGTTTGAAAAAAACTTCTGACATATCATAGTGATCAGTGAGGATCTGGGTCCTGAGAACTCGACTGATTGCTGATCTGAGGGAGCAGTGATCGGTTGTGCTCAGATCTCCTCAGATGTGCAAGTAGAGCGTCGTATGGACTCATATACAGTTGCAAGTAAAAGTAAGTGAAACCTTTGGAATTAGCTGAATTTTCTGGATCTCTGTATTTATTACTAATTTAATAGGGTCTGTTTGTTATCTAAGTCACAATTATGGATGAACACACAAGCTAACTAAACTAGTAACACGCAAACAGTTGTACTGTTCTTAAAATTAGCACATTAAGTAAACACCCACAGTGCTGGGAGAAAAAGTAAGTGAACCTTTGTGTTAATTTCTTCTTCAAAAGCTAATTGGCAAAAGGTGTTTCAATTAAGAAGAAATTAAAAGTGCGGGGTTCACAGGTGCTTTTCCTATTAAATAGAGGCATACAAAGCCTAGTTACTGACAAATCTGTTCTTCTCCAAATAGATTGTTTAGAGTAAACCATGTCTTGAGGAAAATAACTTTCAGAAAAGCTCATAAGATGTATTATAGAGATGAAGGAAGCTGGAAAAGGCTGCAAAAACATTTCTAATCGTGGATTGATGTACAACCAGGTCTGTAGCATTGTTTACAAATGGAGAATTCAGGACTGTTGCTACTCAATCTAGGAGTATGTGTCTTGTTAAGTTCACTAGAAGAACACAATAGGCAATCCTAAAAGAGGGGAGAAAGAACCCAAGGGTAACAGCAAAAGACCCACTGAAGAGTCATAAACTGTAAAAACCTCTGTTCATGTATTCACTACTAGAAAAAACACTAAAAAGGAATGCAGGAGCCCTTCTGCTCCACGGGAGGTTTCTGTCCTCCCTAAGCTCGTCTTAGGACACCTGCGTTCATGGAAAGACACCACAAAGGAAACTGCTGCTGTCGACAAAAAAAAATGTTGCCGCTGGTCTCACGTTTCCCTGATACCTTAATATTCTACAATGGACAGATGAGACAAAATTTAGCACAAATGCACAACGCTATGTTTGGAGAAAAATAAACACTGCACACCAACAATAAATCCTCATCCCAACTGTGAAGCATGGTAGAGGGAGCATCATGGTTTGGTGCTGCTTTGCTGCCTTAGGGACTGGGGATCTTGCGATCCTTGAAAGAACAATTCAAAGGTGCATTAAAACATTTCACAGATTTCACAGGAGAATGTAAGGGCAGTAATCCATGACCTCAAGCTAAAGAGAAGTTGGGTGATGCAACAAGACGATGACCCAAAGCACGCAAGTAAATCAACCAGAAAATGGTTGAAAAAGAAAATTTGTGTCTTGGAATGGCCAAGTCCGAGTCTTGACCTCAACCCTATCGAGATGCGGTAACATGACCTGAAGACGGCCGAGCATGAAAGACATCCCAGAAGTATTGATGAACTGAAACACATTTGCAGGGAGGAATGGTCCAAAATTTCTCCTCAACGTTGTGTAAATCTTATTTGCGCTACAGAAACTGCTTGGTAAAGGCGATCGCTGCTAAAGGAGGATCTGCAGGTAATTAAAATCAAGAGTTCACTTACTTGCTCCTCTTGCACTGTGGACGTTTACTCAATGTGCTCAATAAAAGACATGGACAGTACAACAATTTGTGTGTTATTAGTTTAGTTTAGATTGTGTTTGTCTATAATTATGACTTAGATAACAATCAAACCAAATTTTAAGAGTAATCAATGCAGAAATCCAGGTAATTCTAAGGGGCTCACTTACTTTTTCTTGCAACTGTAATTTATGAGTCCCAACACCATTCTGCTGCAAAGCCGATCACATCCAAAAGGGCACAGTGATCAACTGAGCCCTTCTGCCCCTTTGTTAGCGATTGAAGAGTTTCTCTGGACCTGGACCCCACCGATCAGCACAATAGTTACCCTTTATATATAAGTAAGTTACATCCACTTTCTTACTCAAATCCTGTAAACACACATGTAGTATATTTTTCCACAAAATTACCTTCTCTTTTGAGGTACTTGTCTTCCCAAAAAAATCATCTTCTTGGACTTACCACAGGAGGAACGTGTGCAAAGTCCGCATACAGTTTTTCTTGTATGCATCTTACCTGGCATCAACCAGTATCATCCGATTACTACATTCACAGATCCATGTCCGCACGTTTCAATGCCAACAACATCTGGACTAAGCAATAAGATTCTCTTGGTTCTAGAACCAAAATATCAAACTAAACCGGTACATCGAACTACCAGAAACACATCCACAGGAATAAACCTGGAAACTATTTTTTATGAGTTCCCTTTTATATGACATCTTACACTTATGTAACTGTTAAGATTGAAAACTAAGCTGTACTTTTTACAAAGTCAACGCTAAGGAAAAAGAGAGAAACACGTGGATAGAATTCATGCAAAAAATTGCAAGAAACATGTTCACTTGAATTAGTTGTTCAATGTAGACCAAGCACTAATATAAGCATTTACCTCCTACTCATTGTGGATGTAATAGGGAGGGTAAATTAAAAAGATCAAATCAGTATAAAGAAGCAAAGAGCGAGACTAGAGCGTGTCTGCATCCTTCTCTCTGTAGTATTAAACAACCTGGCTATTCCATCCTGAGGGATTCCACAAAAAATGTATAACGCACAGCATACATTTTTTAACATGGGAGCCTATGTGTGACAGGGGCCATAAGGTATACATTAAACGTATACCTCGGGGAGCTCCCAAAATCACTGTCCATATATGGACAATGATTTCAGGGGCTCCTTAAGAGCTGGAATCACTGGCCAGAGCATAGCTGATGCTCTGGCCGGGAACTCCAGCTTTGTAAATCTACTGATGTCACTGTCCCTATATAGACAGTCATGTCAAGGGATTCTCCAGGGCCGGAATAGCCGGCCAGAGCGCTGCCGACGATATATGACCAGTGACGTCAGGAGCTGTGACGGAGTCCTTGGGTTAAGTGCTGGCTATGCTCTGCCCAGGGACTCCGTTGCTATGGGAGCTCCTGAAGTCTCTGTCCATATATGGACAGTGACATCAGGAGCAGTGCCAGAGTCCCCAGGCTGAGCGCTAGATAATGCTCTGCCCACGGACTCCGGCCTTGAGAAAGTTCCTGACATCACCGTCCATATATGGACAGTGACTTCGGGAGTTTTCCCAGGGCCAGTCCCCGGGTGACTTAGCCCACCAGATGCCATACACTAGTATAAGTTTTGGCCTTTCGAGTTATACGTCGGTAATCTTATACCTCCGACGGAAGGCCAAAACGTGGTGTGAATGGGGTCTAACTGGGATTAATGATGAGCAAGTGATGAACAACTGCTTGTTAAAATGAGTGTAAACAATAAAATAAACATTCAGGGATTAGAAAGAATTTACGTCTTGCCCAAGATTATTTACTAACACTTGTGTTCATATAACATAAATGCCCATTTACAATGGAACATGCAGTTTAAAACCTCTATCTTAGTTGATGATCTACATGCAATGTGGCAATTATGTCAATGAAAAAAGAATTGTATAACGCAGGCTATCTTCTGTTTGTTGGTAATTGGTGAATGACACGATACCTAGTGTATCTGAAAATGTGAAATTCTAAAACAAATTTTCAGTACATATTTGTATATTTTGCTTTACTGTTTAGTGGCTGAGAATAGAGTAAATCGTGGGAATGAGGTTGTCAGAAATCAGTCCATTCTAGGAGTAAAACGTAACAGGCTCTAGAAGAGTCCTCCAAACACTTCTGTCTTTTTTTTATAAACAACAAAAAGGGTCAGGCTTGACAAATACAAGCAAGCAATGCTTGTAGGCAAGAAAGATTTTTCGCAAAATATTGGGGGAGATTTACTAACACTGTCGTAAATTCAGACAGCTTAGAATTAGATTAGATGCGCCAAATTTATCACAGTGGGTCATGCTACATGATAAATTTGGTACCACTTTAGACGCCGTCTAACTTTATGCCATCACTTGGTTGGCTTTTTTAGTTCAATTTTATAGCGCGCAAATTTGAGCGCTATTTTGTGCATATTAAGCCACATCCTTTCCCTGCTAAGCCTGCACCCTTGTCAGACGAGTCGCAAACATCTGTTCTTTTTGGTGCATTTCAATGATAAATTTGTCTAAAATAATCTGCACCAAAAAGAAGGTACATCTTAGAATGCTGGCGCAAAACCAATAATAATTCTGTCCCATTGATTTTTCCTTTATAGTCCACAAAAGGATGCGGATTCAACATAATGTGGTTCCATATGGGAAAATCCTGAAGGAAAACAATCTGCAGCCTACAAGAGAACTGCAATTTGGTTTTGTTTCCATCAAGAAAGTCTGGAAACTACTGGACATAAATAACATGCCACCTAAGAGGGGTCTGGGGTCTTTAAAGGGAATGTGTTGCCAGCAAAACATGTTTGTTTTTTTTTTAGTTAAACAATTAGTGTGTAGGTGATTAAACATTGTTCTAATTTTTTTATTTTTTTTCACGAGTCAGAAAATATTATAAATTGGATTCAATTGGATTCTAATTTATAATATTTTCCATTGCTGGTCACTAGATGGAGCCATTCCCAAAATTGCAGCATTGCATGTGGTAAAGCAACCACATTGCTTTATGCTGCAAAATTGGGTAAAAATCCCTCGCTCTAGTGAGCTCTCAGAATCCCCCCCCTCCTTTATCCTGGCTAGTGCCGGGAGAAACGAGGGGTTTGAATGGTCTAACCTCCTACACTGTGTGTCGCCATTTTTTGAGCTAACACACAGTGTAGTAGGTTTACATACAGTAGTAAACACACACTGAAACACAAACATACATAGAAATCCCTTACCTGCTCCAGTCGCTGCCGCTCCCTCCGGTCCATCCATGTGCACAAGTCCGGAAGCCGCGACCGGAAGTAGTAATCTTACTGTCCGGCCGCGACTTCCGGTCCACAGGAAAATGGCGCCGGACGGCGCACATTTCAAATTGAACTGTGTGGGAGCGGCGCATGCGCCGTTCCCACACAGCAGCGTACATGATAGTGGATGGAACGGGCCCCGTTCGCAGTCCCTATGGGACTGGAGCTGCCGTATTCCATGTCTGTATGTGTCGTTAATCGACACATACAGAAATGGAAAAAAAAATAGCAGCCCCCATAGGGAAGAAAAAGTGTAAAAATAAAAAAAAGTAACACACAAACACACAAATTAATACAAACGTTTTTAATAAAGCACTAACATCTTTAACATATTTAAAAAAAATTGTGGTGACACTGTTCCTTTAACATTGATGGTCCATCCTTAGGATAAGTCTTTAATGTTTAATCGGTGGGGGACCGACCCCCGGAGGGTGTGTCTGTGTAAACAATGAAGGGAACACGGCACTCACAATAGTGTTGCGGCCTCTTCATTGTGCTAATCAGCGGAGGTCTCATCAATGTTAATGTCCAAGAGAATCCCTTTAATATCAATCTATAGCTTTCCTCTTATGGAAAGAGATTTTAGGATAAATATTTAATTCTAAGAAACACTGAATTATTTTATTAAAGGAATATTTGAACAATATTTTTCCCCGTAATTATATTTTATATTTTACCACCGGATGTAATATGTAAATAGGTGAATGCCACAAATAAACTTAAAGGAACAGTTATATATTTCCTAACCAAATAGATTTTTATTATTAGAATAATTATTATTTTTATTATTTTGGTTACAATTATATCATTTTACTTACTTTTTTTATGCAATTTATAACTCAATGATATAGTCTCTTTCCAGTTCCAGTATCAAAGGATCATTGAAAAAATACAGATCAGTTTCTCTAGCCTTTTATATTCAAGTCATGGCTTTGCAAGTCTCAAATAAAGTGGAGATTTTCACGTTTTTATACCTCCTCTGCCTCACTTAAGTAAATTCATCTTGTAATAAATAGTACCCTGGAGTATAATTAGGAAAAAATAGAAAACATAACAACCTATTCAATTAATTATTTTGACCTTTAACAAATTTTTTCCCATTTAGGGTCATTTACTTCAGTTTCCCAAACCCAGGGTTAGAAATAGTTGGACCCATGACAGCCGTTTTACGAATGGCACAAACAGATAAAAGTAAAAATACATGACATTTATATTTTATTAAAATCTAGATGTATGTTAAGTAAAATTGAATTTCTCTGGAATCTAATGATTCGGACATCATACTAACCCAGCGTGTGACAAGTAGAGAATCGAGCCAGATTAGCAGAAATTTAGGCAGGTCAATGGCACACGTTACATTGTACAGAATTTAAACCAAAATCGGCGGGAGACTGTTATATTTTTTCTTTATTATTTTAATACTTTTTCTGCTGCCAATTTTTTATTTTTACTCTAGGAGTAAAAAATTTTTATTTTAGTCCCTTCTAACATTTGATGTAACTATCTAACCCCCTACTCCAATCTGCAAATTTTCTTCAATTATTTACAACAGTTGTATATTCATTATTCCAAATCGGTGTGATAGTCAAATAACCTTTTCACCACCAGTAATTTCTTTCCGAGAAACCAATATTTGTGCCAATTTAAACCAAAATTCTGCAATAGATATTTGGTAACTTATCTGTCAATTTCTTATTAACTAATGCCATTTTCTAAACGATTCTACAGCCATACCCTTCATATATAGAAGTTGTGTTGCCACAACATACAACTTCCAATTTGGAAGTGCTTGACCTCCATTGTTACTAGGGAATTGCAAGTAAACTTTACACAGTCTCAAATTTCCACCATTCCATATAAAACTGCTGACAATTTAGTCAAGCATATACATGTCTTCTTTTTAAAAATATGGGGAATTCTGTAAAATATATTATATTTTGGGCTGCTGTACCATGTTCTCCAGACTGATTTTTCATGAAATTGAAAAAATATACCGTATATTTTTTAACACACAATCAATAAATGTGTCGCCACATTAAATTTTATATAGTCTCCCAGATTTGCTGAATCTGAATACACAGATACTTAAAAGATTCCCCCGGTCCTAAAATTCTCAAACAGTGGATTTTCAACCTTCTGTAATTGACTATGTCCAATCCTGTAATTTTTTCCAAAAATTGTAAAAACTTTACAAAATTTGACTATTTTAATTAAGGTGTCGTCAATGTTGGATAAATAAATCAAAAGATCGTCATAGTTCTGCTAATCCCCATAGCAAAAACTGACTATATCATTACCGCCTTGTCTTATCCCTTTATAAAAAAAAATTAAAGAGATACTTCACCCTTGACCTACCCCCAGGCCTGGAAATTTTTACATATTATTATTAGCCAATTTATAAAATTAGGGTCAATAAGTAAAATGTTGCCAAATATTTTCATGTCTGTGTTGAGCAGGGAGATTTGCATGTATGAGTTGCACAGTTATGGATCTTTATTCGCTTTTAGATATCAAAATTCTTAAAGTTTCATACGTGCTAAAGTAGGTGTCAGACATCTAACCCTCTGGGCATACTCATACACTTTTAATCATACCCCACAAAAAATATCCGGATACATAATTTTATATATATATATGCACACACATAAAAAACAAGAGTACATTTTGTCATATAACTGTGCTATGATTTTATATGTATCTTGTGCTAGTAACATCCCTTTGTACTGTATATACTATATGAAAAGTCACATATTCTGATATATTGGTATTTCTACTTTTTTCTGTTACATAATAATTGCTGGAATGCGTTTCGTAATTCTCGATTTCTCAGACTGTATATAATTGGGTTAATAAATGGGGTGAGAACAACGTATAAAAGAGATTTCAGTTTATTTTCATTAAGTGCGCTCTCCTCCGCTGGAAATATGTAAATTGTAATAATAGTACCATAATAGGTGCACAGTGTGACCAGGTGGGAACTACAGGTGGAGAAGGCTTTCTGCCGGCCAGTTACTGTAGAGATCTTAAGAATGGATAGAAAAATGCAAGTGTAGGATGCAATGACAAATAAAAATGGAAGAACAATAAGGAGTAACGTGAGGATAAAGTCTTCCCATGTGACTAAAAAAGTATCTGAAGATGCGTTTTTTAGGATGGGTGAAAAGTCACAGAAAAAATGGTCAATGACGTTAGAACTGCAGAACCTCAGTTGAGACAAGGAAACAATTTCACTTGGCATTAGAAGGATTCCCGTGGCCCAAGACCAAAAAATAAGACGTTGACAAAGTTTATGGTTCATAACAGCAGAATAGTGTAACGGGTGGCAGACGGCTATATAACGGTCAAAAGACATGACTGTGAGCACTAAAGATTGAGTTAACAGTGAGATACAGTGAAAATAGTATTGGGTGAAGCAACCCTTGGTAGATATCTTAGCACCTTCCATCATGATGACATACAACATATTAGGGATAATATTTGTGGTGAACAATACATCAGCCAAGGCCAAATGCTTCAGGAAAATAAACATAGGAATATCGAGATATTGAACAAGTGAAACAGAAATTATAATCATGGCATTTCCAGCTAATATAACAATGTATATGACAAGGAACAAAGAAAAAAGTACAAGCTTAAGGTTCCGATGGGTCTTGAAGCCAAGAAGTAAGAAATTCGAGTCTGTGGTTTCATTGTCACTGCACATGATTGGAGAGAATCTGTAATAATAATAATATAAATAATGAAAATCAGATAACTCTGTACAAACTAAATTCACAGGATTATTTGCAGGTTTGAAGGGAAAGTCAAAATCTGATATGTCATAGCAATCAGTGGGGATCTGGGTCCTAAAACCCCTACCGATCGCTAAAACAAGGGAGCAGTGATCGGTTTTGCCTGGCTCTCCTCGGGCATGCAAGTGAAGAAAATATGGACTCATATACAGTTGCAAGAAAAAGTAAGTGAACCCTTTGGAATGACCTGGATTTCTGCATTATTTACCAATAAAATGTGGTCTGGTTGTTATCTAAATCACAATTATAGACAAACACAATCTAACTAAACTAGTAACACAATTAGTTGTACTGTTCATGTCTTTTATTACGCACATTAGGTAAACATCCTCAGTGCAGGAAGAAAAAGTAAGTGAACCACAGGTGCTTTGCCCATTAAATAAAGGCACATAAAGCCTGGTTACTGACAAATCTGTTCTAGTCAAGGAAGATTTGCTAGTATGAACCACGCCTCGAGGCAAACAATTTTTCAGAAAATGTGTTGTAGAGATAAATTAGGCTGGAAAAGGTTACAAACGCATTACTAAAGATGTGGGTGTACATCAATCCAAGAATAAACAAATGGTCTATAAATGGAGAGAATTTAGGTCTGTTGCTACTCTTTCTCGGAGTGGGCATCCTGTTAAGATCACTTTTAGAGAACAACGGACAATCCTGAAACAGGTGAGGGAGAACCCAAGAGCAACAGTAAAATACATACTGAAAATGCTACAAACTGTAAAAATCTCTGTTCATGTGTCCACTATTAGAAAAACACTGAACAAGAATAGTGCTCATGGAAGGACGAAAAATAGTGGGCAGACCTTAAAATAGTGAGCATATGGGTGTATCGTGCTAAAAAGATCTCTCCCATATCTTCTGTGCTAAAAAGATGCTTTCGGTATCTTTTAGTAGACTAAATATATAGGTTGAATCACGTGTAGAAATAAGGTACAATTTCTTAGTAAGCAGAAATATATGTTTCCTTTGTATTTAGAAGTGGTATACAAACAACACTATAGCAATAGTGTATAAATATTAGTAAAGTTCACCCAATATGCTGAAGTCCTTTTTTTCCCCACAAAAGCCGGATAGGTGTCTCTTTTCTGGACAGAAGCTAGTAACAGAGGAGAAATCTAAATCAAATCAATATTTGGTGTGGCCACAGTTTGCATTCAAAACTTTAATTCTTCTAGGTATACTTGCACAAAGTCATGGATTTTGTAGGATTATAGTCAGATGTCTAATTAACCAATTATACCAAACAGGTGATATTCATCATCATTTTCATATGTAGGTTGAAACACAGTCATTAACTGTAATAGAAACAGCTGTATAGGAGGCTTAAAACTGGGTGAGGAACAGCCAAACTCTGCTACAAAGGTGAGATTGTAGAAGACAGTTTCATGTCACGGGTCCACCATGGCAAGACTGAGCACCTCAAGAAGACACAAGGTAGTTACACTGCATCAGCAAGGTCTTTCCCAAGCAGAGATTTCACAGCAGACTGGGGTTTCAAGATGTTTTGTTCAAGCTCTTTTGAAGAAGACAAACAAACAAGCAACGTTGTGGACCGTAGACGCAGTGATCGGCCAAAGAAACTTAGTGCAGCAGATGAAAGACAAATCATGCTTACTTCCCTTCGAAAACAGAAGATGTCCAGCAGTGCTATCAGCTCAGAACTAGCAGAAACCAGTGGGACCCAGGTACACCCATCTACTGTTCGGAGAAGTCCGGCCAGAAGTGGTCTTCATGGAAGAATTGCGGCCAAAAATCCATACCTTCGACGTGGAAACATAGGAACTGGGGTTTAGAAAAATGTCAGCAGGTGCTCTGGACTGATGAGTCTAAATTTGAAATATTTAGCTGTAACGAGAGGCAGTATGTTTGCCGGAGGGCAGGAGAGCAGTACAATAATGAGTGTCTGCAGGCCACAGTGAAGCACGGTGGAGGTTCCTTGCAAGTTTGGGGCTGCATTTCAGCAAATGGAGTTGGGGATTTGGTCAGGTTTAATGGTGTCCTCAATGCTGAGAGATACGGGCAGATTCTTATTCATCATTTAATACCATCAGGGAGGCGTCTGATTGGTTCCAGATTTATTCTATAGCAGGACAAGGACCCCAAACACACAGTCAATGTCATTAAGAATTATCTTTAGCGTAAAGAAGAAAAATTAGCCTTGGGAGTGATATGGCCCCCACAAAGCCCTGATCTCAACATCATTGAGTGTGTCTGGGATTACATGAAGAGACAGAAGGATTTGAGGAAGCCTACATCTACAGAAGATCTGTGCTTAGTTCTCCAAGATGTTTGGAAAAACCTCCCTGCCGAGTTCCTTCAAAAATTGTGTGCAAGCGTACCTAGAAGAAATGATGCTGTTTTGAAGGCAAAGGCTGGTCACACCACATTTTTATTTGATTTTGATTTCTCTTCTGTTTATTCACTTTGCATTTTGTTATTTGATTAAAAAAAAACTAACACTTCTATTTTTTTAAGAATTCTTACTTTACAACATTTTTACATAACTTCCTAAAACTTTTGCTCAGTACTGTAAATACATAAAACACAGAGGCACATATATACACACACAGGCATATACAGTATATACAACACAAAGGCATATATATATATTTATATATATTTATACACACATATATATAGCAGACAAAGATAGGTGACAGCACACTGCGAACTCCAATGTAACCTAAACCACTAAATATAAATAAATATGCATTATGGCTAAATCTACTTACAATAGGGAGGTTCTTAGCACACATTTTGATCAAAAAGTGTTTGCCCTCCTGCCACGACAAGACGACCTCTGTAAGGTGGGAACCTACGCTGCACATACACCCAGAACTGGGACTAAGCCTACATATATATCTGGGGATGGTAGGAACCAGCATTAAACTATTAAATTAAAACCACCCAGGGCAGAATGGAAGGAGTGCCAGAACAAAAATGGAGGCAGTCACTAACCCCACATATATGGATCACATAAACAACACAAAAGTTTGAACTGCACATTCCAACAAAATGATATAAAATGTGTATGCAGGTGGAAGAACACCTGTGACTGCAAATATACAGCAGAAAAAGAATGGCGACAGCACGCTGTGACACTAATGTAACCTAAACCACTAAATATAAATAAATATGCACTACTGCTAAATCTACTTATACACACACAGTCACATAATTCTTTATACACACACAGGCACATATATTTAATTATATATATGCACATGTATAACTCTCACTGGCACATATAAAACACATAGGCACAGAAATACCTCACATAGGCAAATTTATACAAACACAAGCAAATATATACACATTTAGGCACATATATACAACTCATAGGCACATATATACATCACATAGGCACATGTATACATCACATTGGCAAATATTTACACACAAACTCACACATTGGCACATATATAGAACACAGATGCATATATACAAACATACAGACACACATATATATATACACACATTCATAGGCACATATATGCAACTTATAGGCACATAAATACATACGGGCACATATATAGAAATATAGTACATATATATACTCACATAGGCTCATACAATGTATACATCACATTGGCACATATACACAAAAAACAACACACAGCTTCTACAGTAGGAACTTACCACCTCCATTGCTGTACAGGCTCACAGATTTCTTGCAGTGGCGGACTGTGGGCAGAGCCTCTCTTATCACTTGAAATTCATGTTTTGCTGCCTCTACTCCTGTTCTGTACATGTGTGGACAAGAGCAAAGAAAATAGTCTCTCACTGTTCCTACCCTGGCCAGCTTGAGGGGGAGCTAGAGAGGAACTGCTCACAGGGTCCGCCAGGTGGTGCCCCACTTCATGCTGGAAAGTACACACACCCCTAAAGCCAGCCCTGATTGTAGAAATAATGATTTCAAAGGTGTATCCAAACCTTTTTACAGGAGAATATAAGTCCATGACCTCAAGCTGAAGAGACCTTGGGTGATCCAACAAGACTATGTCCTAAAGCACACAAATAAATCAAGTAAAGAATTGTTGAAAAAGAAGATTTGTATTTTAGAATGGCCAAGTCAGAGTCCTGACCTGAACCCTATTGAGAAGCTGGGACATAAACTTTAAAGGGCTGAGCACGCAAGGCATCCCAGAAATATTAATGAACTGAAACACACTTGCAGATTGGAATGGTCCTAAAATCTTATTGGCATCTACAGTAAACGCTTGGTGAGGTGATTGCTGTCAAAGGTGGATCTACAGGTTATTTAATTCAAGGGTTCACTTAATATTTTTCCCTGCACTGTGGATGTTCACATTGCTCAATAAAAGACATGAACATTGCGTTTTTCTATCATTTTGACTTAGATAACAAATCAGGGGTGGGATACGGTGGGTCCTCTAGGGTCCTTGTGCATTCAATTATATCCGCGTTCTTGATCTAGCACTGGCACTGCAAGGGAACTATTAGTTCCCTGCCCTGCCATTCGGTGCTTTATCTGTGATGCAGGCAGCGAAATGATGTCATTGCTGGGCCTGTGTCGTTCCGCTGGAGCAGGCTTGGGGCACTGTGTGCGGCACTATCTACAGGGGCCACTGTATGTGGCAATATTTAAAGGGAGCACTGTGTATGGCACCATCTACAAGGGGCACTGTGTGTGGCACCATCTACAGGGGCACTGTGTGTGGCACTATATGCAAGTGTACTGTGTGTGACACAATCTACAGGAGGATTCACTGTTTATGGCACTATCCACTATGTTTAGTATATTTAGGGGACAGTGATTGGCGGTTCATTCAGGGGTATAGCATGCGGCACTATTTTTTTATGGGTCACTGTGAGTTTGGTGCTTTACTTAGAGTAGTGTAGTCTATAGACATCTGTTCCAAATGAGCTTACCCCTCCTTACCACCTTTCATACCCTTCTTGCCCTATGCAACACAGTTAGTACAATGTTCTCCAAAAGACCTTTGTTCTCCCCAAGGCTCCCTCATCGGCAGGTGTGTATGTGTGCATACATGATGTTAACTCCTACTCTCAGGAATGCACAACGTCCTTGTGCTACGGTAACCCCCACCCCCCCCCCCCCCGGTACATCCATGCAACAACATTAGCTCGAAGTGCTAAAACCAACAAAAATTAGCTCATTGCTCACAAGTCCAGGTATATATTAGATTAAATATTTATTTTAGAAAAGTATCTAAAGCTTTGGTAAATTTTGCCTCTTAAAAATCCCTCCTCAGAACTCAAAAGATGTCCCAAAATGGGATCAGACATGTAATATTCATGGCTGTTATTCTGATGTTTTTACATATTACTGGGACTAATAATGAGCACGTTATGAACAACTGCTTGTTAAAATGAGAGTACATAATGAAATAAAAATTCAGGAATTAAAAAGAATTTACGTCTTGGCCAAGATTATTTGCTTACACTTGTGCTCGTATAACATAAATGGACATTTGCAATGGAAAATGCAGTTTAAAATCTCTGGATCTGAGTTGACTTAATGTGTTTTGTTATCTTTGATTGACTTATCGATGTGAAGCAGATCATGGCAAATAAAAAGTCTTGAAAATCTGTTAAACCAATCCATATGATTGACATGCAAATGTGGTAATTTTTTCAATTAAAAAAGGATTGTATAACGCAGGCTATCTTCTATGTGTTGGTATTTAACTCTTGACACCTAGTTCAGCTAAAAAATTGAAATTTCAAAACCAAAATGTCAAAAATTTTATATTTCGCCTTACTGTTCAGTGGATGAGAATTTGTCAGGTCTGACAAATACAAGAATGCAATGCTTGTAGGTAAAAAAATGTAATTGATTTTCCCCTTACAGACCACATGAGGAGGCTGATTCAACATAATGTGGTGCTATATCTTTATGGAAGCAAAAACCCATAATTGTTCTGGAATTAAGATTAATTTAAAGACAGAGACATTTTACAGTTTCCCAAAAAGTGTGTGAGTGTATCTGAAATCAAGTGGAAAAGGTTATATGGACTGATGAGACTTAGGCCAGATTCACACGAACGTGGGGAAATTCGGATGTGAAAAACGTGAGGTTTTTCACGTCCGAGGTGCCCCCGTGCAGGTTCCGTTATCACGGATCCCCATAGACTTGAGTCTATGAGGGGGATCTGTGAAAATGGAACAAAATAGGACTATTTTTCAACGGACCCTTCACACGGTCCATTGAAACAATGGCCGTGTGAACGGCCCCATTGAAATACACGCGTCCGTATGACGGACATAGTTTTAACGTTCGCAACACGGACGCATTCAACGCTTGTGTGAATCAGGCCTTAGTTTCAGCTTTTCAACCACAAAAACAATTGAGTCCCCTGCATAAAAGATGTTTTAAGAAAAATAAGGTGTCTTATGATAAAAGCTGGAATTCAAGTGGTTGTTAAGGCTAACGCTAAAAATAGTTTTTATACATGAAACCCACTATGTTCGACTTAAGCTCAAACCTGTTCTTCAACAAAAAAACTATCCTTATAGAAAATCATGGTGATAGCTACCCAATCCTCTTGAGACGCTTCTCTGTACTATTATCTATAAGACTTGTGAAGGTAGAAGATAAAGTTAATGAAGAAAGAAATGAGGAAATCCTGGAGGAAAACCTGCTGCAGTCTGCAAGAGAACTGCAGTTTGGTTTAGTTGGGAAACTACTAGTCATAAATAACATAAAGGGGTTTTCAGGGGCTTAAGCTAGGGGGGGGCAGGGGGGGCATGTGCCCCGGGCGCAACTTAGAGGGGGCGCCAGCGCCACCTCCTCCTGCACTATAATTGTACCTGTGTCTATAGGACACAGGTACAATTAGAAGCACTGAATGGCCGGGTACGTTCCGTGCCCGGCTATTCAGCTCTTTTCTACGAGTGACGCGGTATCGCGCTTCCGTCGCTGAAAGGCGCTGACTGACAGGGAAAGTCATTCTGCCCGGCCAATCAGTGCCTTTCATAGACGCTTCGTTCAACCCCGAGGAGACCTGCGCAGAAGAGAGCAGGTCTCCATTGCTGCCAGCCGGCGAGGGAGCGGGATTAAGGTGAGTTTGAATAGTTTGTTATTTTATTGTAATAAAAAAGTGTGTGCCGTTATCTACAGGGGGGCTTTATCTATGGGGGGCTTTATCTACAAGGGGGCTTTATCTATGGGGGGCTTTATCTACAGGAGGGGCTTTATCTATGGGGGGCTTTATCTACAGGGGAGCTTTACGGGGGGCTCTATCTACAGGGGGCTATATACTGGGGTGGGCAATCTATGGAGCACCATATACAGGGGTGGGCTATATCTACAGGGGGCAATATACAGGGGTGGGCTATATATGGAGCACTATATACAGGAGTGGGCTATATCTACAGGGGGCTATATACAGGGGTGGGCTATATCTACAGAGGGGCTATATACAGGGCTGGGCTATCTGCAGAGAACTATATACAGGGGTGGACTATATGTGAGCACTATATATAGGGGTGGACTATATGTGGAGCACTATATACAGGGGTGGGCTATATCTACAGGGGGCTATATACAGGGGTGGGCTATCTGTGGAGCACTATAGGGGGAGCTATTTGTGGGACACTATACAGGGGTGGGCTATATGGGGGCACTATCTACGGGGGGATCTATGGGGGTCACTATCTACAGGGGGCTCTATGGCAGGCACTATCTATAGGGGGTACAGTGTGTGTGCGTGTGGGACACGGTGTATGGTGCTATTATAATTAGAGGTGCAGTGTATGGCGCTATTATATTTAGGGGCGTAGTGTGTGGTATAATAAGAATTTTATCTGTGTTTATAGGTGTAGAAATGTTGAAAAAGTGAGAAGCTGAAGACATCTGAGCGGCAAACTGCAGAAATGGGCTGTGACCGGGAGAAGTCATGATAGATGTCTGTACCGGAGCAAGAAGAAAAGAACTAGAATCTGAGACGTCACCGGTGAGTCACTTAATGTAAATGTTTATTCTGCCTCTAATCAGCAGTGTAGTCACTGTATGATCTGCAGCGAGATGATGGGTGGTATGATTATGATATGATTTATTTTTTGTGAAACAGCAACTCCCAGCATAGCCTTATCATTATTCTGGCAATGCTGGGAGCTGTAGTTTTACGCCGTACATACCTATACGGCAGGGGTTGCACTAAATTGAGCTGTATTTGTGTTGGTGTTGTATTTATGTGCTGAGCTTGGTTCTGGTGCTGTATATATGTACTGACCTTGGTGCTGGTGTTGTGTATAGAACTATATTGCTTGTAAAATGTACAAATGTTTTTATGCTCGAGTTACATAAAGAGAAATGTGGAAAAGAAATGACACTATTGTGTCATTTCTACTTAATGTGGAAAAGAAATGACATTATTAGTTAATAATGTTTGATCGGTGGGGGTCTGACCTCCGGACGGAGTGCCCGTGTAAAAAATAAAGAGGACAGGCACTCACAGCAGCATCTTGGCCCTTTCATTGTGCCAATCATCAGGGGTCATATCAATGTAAATTTCCCAGAGAACCTCTTCAATGTCAACCTATAGATTTCCCCTAACAGCAAGACATTTTAAGATAAATATTTAATTCCAATAAATGGTGAATTATTTTAACAATATTTTTTTATGTAAAATTAGAAACTGTGAAAAAATAATTTTTAGAAATATTTTCTGCCACCTGATTTGGTATGTAAATAAACTCATTTCTATTATAATAATTATAATTATTAATAATCATAAATACAATAAAAAAAAATACTTAACCTTGTTTATGCAATTAATCACAGAAATATATAGTCACTTGGGTCCAGTATCAAATGATCATTAGAGAAATCCAAAAAGGTTTCTCTAGCCTTTTACATTCAAGTCATGGATGTGAAAGTCTCAAATAAAGTAGATGTTTTTATACCCATGCTGTCCCATTAAAGACACCCCAATTAGGAAACAGATTGTAGTAAATAGTACCCTGGAGTTTAATTAGGAAAAAAGAGAAAACATAACGAGGTCTTATTTTTTTTGTTTCAAGCTGTGTTTTTTATGGCACAATTTAGGGGACAATTAGTGTATTTCAATTATACCCCCAAATTTTTTTTAAGAGTAATGCAAAAAAAATTAAAATAAAAAACATTTCCGGCATTGTTTGTAATTTAAAGGTGTTTTCCTAGAACCATAAATTATCACCTATCCACAGGATAGGTGATAATTTTATGATCGCTGGGGGTCCCTCCGCTGGGACCCCCTCCGCTGTCCCCCCCACAGTACGTGAGAATCGGGGTCCTGAACTTTCAGATACTTCTAACTGCTCAACCGCAGTGAGGAGGACATTGAATGGAGCGGAGGCCAAGCATAGACTTCAAAGTCGGTAGGAATGACGGAAACAGCCAAGTACAGCACTTGGCTGTTTCCGTCGTTCTCGTAAACATTAAATGAAGTGGCGGACACATGCTCAATCGCCACTTCACTCAAGCTCCTCCTCACTGAAGGGGGTGCAGTTCCCACACAGACGGCGTACACTATAGTGAATGAAACGGCTCCTGTTCGCATTCTCTATGGGGATGTATGTGCCGTATTCCATCTCTGTATGTGTCGTTAATCGACACATACAGAGATGAAAAAAAAATGGCAGCCCCCATAGTGAAGTAAAAGTAAGAAAAAAGAAAAAAGTAAAACACAAACACACAAATAAATCAAATTTATTTTAATAACACACTAAAAGCAAATTTATATAAAAAAAAAAAATAATTTGCGACACCTGTCCTTTAATGTGGTGAAAGACAAGCTGGAAAATTAAGGGGACTATTCGTCACAAGAGCAACAACATATCATTGAACTTTTATCATTAACTACTTTATGTTTTAAATGCAATTTTATTTGCAGACAAATGGTACAATGATGGGATTTAACGTGGCGCCCACCTTCGCTGTTATGTTCATGAACCATTTCGAGGCGCAGTATGTGTATAACCATCGGCTGTTCCAAACAAATGTTATATCTTGGTAAAGGTATATTGAAAACGTGTTTCTTGTCCGGCAGTTTGATATCGAGATACTCATGGAATTTCAAATGGATCTCAACTCCTTTCTTCCCTCCATTTATTTTTGCCTTGAACACAGTAATGCAAGAATTCCATTTCTGGACGATTTGGTCGAGGTAAAAAGTTACAACTTGACTCTTGACCTGTACACAAAATCAAGTGACCAGAATCGTCTACTACGGTACGATAGCTGTCATCCACCGGGTTTGGTTAAATCCTTACAGACTTCCCAATATATTAGGGTTAAACATATTGTCAATGATGACCTAAAGTGTAGGAAGAGACTAAACAATATGACTACCAAGTTCAGACAGAAGGCTTTCCTTTAGACATCTTAAATAAACATAGAGGGAGAGTATCCAGACAACCCCGCGAGACATTACTCCATCCTGTGCCTAAGGGAACTTACAAAAATTAGAATAGGATGGTTTGCATATCCAACTTCACACCAGAGAGACAGGCAGACAGACAAACCATCACAAAACACTGGCACCTACTGAGGAAGGTATATCCCTTTTGATTTTCAAAACCCCCTGATGTCCTTTAGAAGAGGGAAAAACTTGAGAGACACCATAGTGCACGCTGACTTAGGTCTTGGCAAATGGTCGACAAAACAAACCATTTCTGTTAGGCCTCATGCACACGTCAGAGGGTAAGTCTGAACGACGGTCCATGGCCATAGACGTTACAGTATCCCCCCTCTTATTACAGTATCCCCCCTCTTAAGCCCCCTCTTCTTGGGGCCAGAGCGGGAGAGAAATCTCTTCACGAGGACAGGGGCATCGATGTTCTCCTCTGGCTCCCAAGACCTCTCTTCTGGACCAAATCCCCTCCAATCCACCAAATAAAACGTCCTTCCGCCCACTTTCTTGGTGGCCAGGATCTCCCTCACCTCGAAACTCCCTGTCGAGCCGCCAGGAGCCACTGCGGAACTAGGAGTCCTGGAGTAGCAGTTCAGGACCACGGGCTTCAGCAAGGAGACATGGAAGGAGTTAGGGATCTTGGGGGTAGGAAGCATCCGAAGCTTTTAAGACACAGGATTGACTTGTAGCAGAATCTCGAAGAGTCCGAGGAACCTTGGCGCAAACTTGCAAGACGGCACCCTCAGCTGGATATTCCTGGAAGACAGCCAGACCTTTGTACCTGGAAGAAACTGGGGAGGTTCTCGTCTTCTAGTGTCTGCCTTTCTCTTCATCCGGTCCACCGCCAGCAGAATAGAAGATCGTGTCTGTTGCCATATCTGCAGAAAGTCCCTGAAGGTAGAGTCAGCTGCAGGCACCTGGGACATAGTAGAGACAGGAAGAAGAATACGAGGATGTTGGTCGTAGACGATGAAGAACGGACTAGAGGTGGTGGAATCACTAGTATGGTTATTATAGGAGAACTCAGCCCACGGGAGCAGCTGCACCCAGTCATCATGCCGTCTGGAGACAAAGTGCCGCAGATAGTTCTCCATAATCTGGTTAACCCTTTCGACTTGTCCATTGGACTGAGGATGATAAGCTGAGGAGAAGTCCAACTTTACACCCAGGAGGCCGCAAAGTGCTCTCCAGAACTTCGGCCCTCACATTCTTGTCGGTAGTGGAGCTCGAACTGGCAAAGAACAGCGACCACCTGGCTTGACGAAGATTCAGCCGCTGGGCCGTCTGAAGATAGGTCAGGTTCTTGTGGTCCGTGAAGACCAGGATAGGATGCGCTGCACCTTCTAGTAGGTTTCTCCACTCCTGCAAAGCCAGCTTGATGGCCAGTAACTCCCGATCCCCAATCGAGTAGTTGCGCTCTGCGGGAGAAAACAGCTTAGAGTAGTAGCCACATACCACAGTCTTGCCTTTCGAACCTCTGTGGAACAAGTGTGGTTTTGTTCAGACAGCACCAGTTTTCTCAGGTGCTCGAAATAGGGTTCCAACCCAGTTATAGGTCAAAAGAATTGTATTCGGCACACATTTGTGGTATTTAACGTAGATTTATTTCTTTTTTCAGTATATGCCAGTGGCTACATGTGCAACGTTTCAGTCGTGAGACCTTCGTCGGGCACTGAGGAAACATATACAAGTATTTATAGCATATTATATAGGTTCCGTACAGAAATACAAAAATACAGGATGTGTCATATATGGACTGTATTGAAGCAGATATATACACAGAACAGGTACAATATTGGGTAAAAAAGGAAGGTACTGTGTAAAGTATCTTGGTACTGTGAGTGCATCCAATGAAGTGTGTTCCGTGAACACCAAGTGTTATATATGTGAAGCTGCCACTATATGTAGTTGTATAGTGTAGAATATATTTGATCCATCTGGATGTAGTCTTCCATGATCGCCAGGTGAATAATGGTAGGTCAGTAAGTACCAGTAGGTCAGGGGTGACATAATGTCAGTTCAATATGTTGCACGACGGTGGATTTGGGTGTCCCCGGTATGTAGTTATCTATGAGGTAGTTAAGGGAATGTCCCAAATGGTGAGAAAGCAGCTTTGAGTAGTAGCCACATACCACAGTCTTGCCTTTCAAACCTTTCTGGAACAAGAGTGCGCCAGCACCAACAGAGGAGGTGAACTGTAGGGCTACATCGGGATGATGAAGAATAGATGCTGATGTGAAGGCCTTTTTAAGGTTTTGAACGCGGCCTCTGCTTCTGGAGTCCACACTTTGGCATTCATGCCCTTTTTGGTAAGAGTAGAGATGGGAGCAGTCAATGAAGAGAAGTTGGGAATGAACAGCCGGTAGAAGTTGCCGAATCCTAGGAAGCGTTGTATGGCCCTTAAGTCTTGGGGGCGTGGCCATTCCAAGACAGCCTTTAGCCCCTCAGGGTCCATTTTGAGACCCTGATCGGAGATGATATAGCCCAGGAAGGGTAAAGACTTTCTTCCAAATACGCACTTCTCCAGTTTGGCATAAAGATGATTCTCCCTTAATCGCAGCAGAACCTGGTGGACATGACTCTGATGAGTTACTGGATCTGGAGAAAAAATCTAAATGTCATCAAGATACACCACAACACAGACATAGATCACGGAAAATGTAATTGACAAATTCTTGAAACACTGCGGGGGCGTTACACAGGCCGAAGGGCATACCCAAGTATTCGTAGTGCCCATCACGTGTATTAAATGCAGCCTTCCACTCGTCACCCTGACGAATCCGGATTAAATTGTAGGCCCCCCGCAGGTCTAGTTTAGAAAAAAAAATTGCCCCCGAATGCGATCAAACAGTTCAGAGATTAACAGCAATGGGTATCTGTTCTTTACCGTGATCTGGTTGAGACCCCGGTAGTCAATACAGGGTCGGAGGGATCTATCTGTTTTCTTGACAAAGAAAAATCCGGCTCCAGCCGGTGATGAGTATTTCCGTATGAAGCCTCTCTCAAGATTCTCCTTAATGTAGGACGACATAGACTGAGTCTCTGGTAAGGAGAGAGGGTATACTCTACCGAGGGGAGGAGACGCGTCAGGAACTAAGTCGATAGTACAATCATAAGCTCGATGTGGTGGCAGAGTCTCTGCTTCCTTCTTGTCGAAGACTTCCAAGAACAGAGAGTAACAAGGAGGCAACCCTGCCAATGACTGAGACGGAAGAGACTGAGGCGGATCGATATGCCCCAGGCAGCGGTTGAGACACTTGTGACAACACTGGAGAACCTCTCCAGAGTTCCAATCCAGGATTGGGGTGTGTAGACGGAGCCAAGGCAAGCCCAGCAGCATGGGGTTGACGGCCTTGGGCAGGACAAACAGGGAGATGAGCTCAGAGTGAAGAGCTCCCACTTGAAGCCTCAATGGCTTGGTCACCGACAAAATTGGGTCAGGCAGTGGCAGTCCATCTACCGAAGCAATGATCAACGGCCATTCCAGCAGAACAATGGGCAAATGAAGAAGGTTCACCAGGTCTTGACAGGTGAAATTGGCTGCAGAGCCAGTGTCCAGACAGGCAAAGACCGGATGGGGCCTCTCGCCAGTGACAATGGTCACAGGAATGAACAGTTTGTAGGAGAGTTCTCTATTAAATGCTGTATGGCCCAGGGTTGTCTCTCCAACCAATCCTAGGCGTTGGGGTTTTTTGGCTTCTGAGGACACAGGCGCATGACATGGCCAGCGAGGCCGCAATATAGACAGAGTCCAGAGGTGCGCCTGCACTGTTTCTCCTGTACTGTCAGCTTGAGCCGATCCACCTGCATCGGAACCTCGGGTGAAGCAGAAGAAGGCAAGAGGGGTTGCTGGAAGTTAGGTGCCAGACTAGGAAGCCGTCTCTCTTGTCGTACTTCTTGAGACCTCTCTCTGAGCCTTATGTCCACTCAAGTGGCAAGTAGAATCAAGTCGTCCAAGGAAGATGGTAGATCTCGAGCAGCAAGTTTGTCCTTGATCACGGATGTTAGACCATGCCAGAAGGAAGCTACCAGTGCCTCATTGTTCCAGGACAGTTCTCCTGCCAGGGTCCGGAACTGGATGTTGTATTCGCCCACGAAGGCGTCCTCCTGGCGAAGGTTCAACATAGCAGTGACTGGAGACGAGACTCGTCCAGGCTCCTCGAACTCGGTACGGAATATCCACATTAACTCCTGGAACTTGACTTTCACTGTAGATGGCACAGTAGATGCAGCGGAAGACACGACTTGACTTTCACTGTAGATGGTACAGAGGCACGGTAGCACAGGATACAGGGTACAGGCAGCAGGAACGGGTAACACTGGGAACTGGAAAACACTAGGAGACCATTTGCAAGACAAACTTTAGGTATACAACAATGCTCAGGCAAGGATCAAGTGGTCAGAGCCCTTTTTATAGTTCAGCAGCATTCTGGGCTAATTACTGATTATTAACAACTGGACGCGTACTGGCCCTTTAAGGACAAGCACGCGCGGGCGGAAACAGTCTCAGAACCCGGTAGTGAGTGCCGGCGTCTCCCCGGAGGGAGATGCCGCCGAGAACACAGACGTATATAGCCGCGGCTGTCAGAGGGTAAGTCTGAACGACGGTCCGCGGCCATAGACGTTACATGATTATTGGTTCCCTTTTTGTTTTTTTACTGTAAGGCTAATTTTTTTAACTCTCGTAAAATCCCTTTACCCCTGGGGACATTTATGAAATTAATTCCAGAAGAATTGTTGTGCCTGGCAATGAATCATATGCCTTATTGGTTGTTAGGGCACATTCAGACGTGGCGGGGGTGTTTCCAACACTATGTAACGGTGCCACGTCAGAAAACTAGTGACCTTTAACTCGACATTAACACGTTAAATACAACGTGGAAAGGAACTTTAATTTGACTTTTTCAACGGTTTTCTTAAGTGATAAATGATCACACTGCGGCAAATTATCAGTCAAGATAAGGATCCGAGAACCTTAAATTAGATTGGCAATAGTAATTGTACATTACAGCACGCACCAGGGATTTAATCTTCTCCGTCTTCTGCCTGTTTCCCAGAGGTAGCAATGAGTAAATAAAATTCAACAGTGACAAATTGCTCCCGAAGGAATACTGAAAACACAACTGCAAAACAAACAGGGAAAATACGGCAAACGGCTCCCAGAACGCGGCTTGTTTGCAGCCTTAGGAGAATTCTTGGTACCGGTGGTGATTTCGTAACTCTTTCATCCTTTGTTAGCAAGCAAAATGGAGTAAATTGTGTATACATGTATATTGCAGATATTATGGAAAATCATTCAGTCATCCGATAAGTGATGTTTTCAGATAGGGCAATTGTAGGATTATGGGAAGCGTAAAGATATGTGTACAAAATTAAACCTAGAGCAATAGGCTACGTTCACACGTAGCGGATTTGGTGCAGATTTTGCATCCGGACTTGCCGATAGAAAATACGTAGCGGAATACAGTAACAAATCTCATGCGCATGCTGCAGACATTTTTTAATCCAATTTTTGCTGCAGAAAGCGCATGGATTTGTTGTTGATTTTCCCCACTCAATTCAATGGGGAAGAAGAAATCCGATTGTTGCGAATTTTGCTGTGGATTACTCGCGGATCTGCAGCAAAATCCTCAGGTCTAAATAGTTTAAATAAGTTTAAAATAAAAAACACTATACTCACATCGGCTGGCGCTCCCCTGGCATCGCTTCCCTTTGTCTCTGTACCCTCGGGCTCCAGTGATGGCGTGATGAGATGGTACAGGTATGTTCCCGTGCATGTGATAATCAAGATTTGTTAATACTTGCCCCTTTCCATGGTGGGCATTATTAACATCGTCCTTCTCCTTCAAAGCCCCCTCTTCACCAGTATCTGGTTACTAGTCCTGTCCAGTACTTCATCATCATCATCACGTACCTCCCAACCATCCCGGATCCAGCGGGTCAGTCCCGGATTCCAATCAGTGTCCCGTTCTCCTGGGCGGCCGGTGGTATGTTCAGATTTAAATTGTCTCGGCATCCTTAGGACGCAGGTACAGTTGAATCCTATGGAGGAGCAGGGAGCTGTTAGCTCCCTGCCCCGCCATTCACTAAGCAATGCCGGCCGTGAGCGGCTTGGAGCAGATTTCATCACGCCTGTACACGCAAAGCCACACACTGCATAGACCGGAGGAGCAGAGGGATCTCCTCCACTCAATGAGGGAACGGGGATAGGTGAGTATTTATTTGATTACTTTTATTAGGGACTATGGGGGCATTATACTAGATATGGGAGTCAGCTGTGCAGGCATTAAAGTGTGCCGGCCGCACCGTATCTCTCCCCCAAACCTTGCGGGAACTATCAGCATATCTTACAGATGCCTCCAATGGCTCAACATTATAGAAACAGTATAGAGCATATGCCTGATCCTATATGGGTGGATTAGTAAGCGTACACTTTAGTGGGTGTCTGGACAGATGACCATAGAGTATTTCTGGCTCTGTATGCCAGGACCTGTGAGCGAGTATATGCCTGGCCCTAGTTGTCTTAGTAAGTTGTCATAAACCTGCTGGGTATTCCAGATTCAGCAAATCAATGTTATTCATTGCATAATGAAAAGTTACACCATTTTTGGGGTGTTTTCAAGATCTCTGCTTGCTGTCATTTAAGAGGAACCTTCATTATTTTCTTCCAGAGGATAAAAATAATTTCTGTTTATGTGATGATATTTTTAGAAACGCCTCGTAAAAAGAAGTGCCTGTCACTCCTTGAGCCGTTTCTGGAGCCGTTTTTCATTGACTCAATAGAAAAACAGCTCCAAGAATGGCCGTAAAAAACGCATCAAAAAACGCGAGTTGCTTCAAAAATGGCTTAAAATCAGGGGCTGTTTCCCTTTGAAAACAGCTCCGTGTGTACAGCCATGTTTTGTTAAGCGTGTGAACATAGCCTTATTCTCACATTAAAGAGGCTCTGTCACCAGATTTTGCAACCCCTATCTGCTATTGCATGTGATCGGCGCTGCAATGTAGATAAGAGTAACGTTTTTATTATTTTTAAAACGAGCATTTTTGGCCAAGTTATGACCATTTTCGTATTTATGCAAATGAGGCTTGCAAAAGTCCAAATGGGCGTGTTTAAAGTAAAAGTCCAACTGGGCACGTATTATGTGTGTACATCGGGGCGTTTTTAATACTTTTACTAGCTGGGCGTTCTGATGAGAAGTATCATCCACTTCTCTTCACAACGTCCAGCTTCTGGCAGTGCAAACACAGCCGTGTTCTCCAGAGATCACGCTGTGACGTCACTCACAGGTCCTGCATCGTGTCAGACGAGCGAGGACACATCGGCACCAGAGGCTTCAGTTGATTCTGCAGCAGCATCAGCGTTTGCAGGTAAGTAGCTACATCGACTTACCTGCAAATGCCGATGCTGCTGCAGAATCAACTGTAGCCTCTGGTGCCGATGTGTCCTCGCTCGTCTGACACGATGCAGGACCTGTGAGTGACGTCACAGCGTGATCTCTCGAGAACACGCTGTGTCTGCACTGCCAGAAGCTGGGCGTTCTGAAGAGAAGTGGATGATACTTCTATACACAACGCCCAGCTAGTAAAAGTAGTAAAAACGCCCCGATGTACGCACATAATACACGCCCACTTGGACTTTTGCTGTAAACACGCCCAGTTGGACTTTTGCAAGCCTCATTTGCATAAATGCAAAAATGGTCATAACTTGGCCAAAAATGCTCGTTTTTTAAAAATAAAAACGTTACTCTTATCTACATTGCAGCGCCGATCTGCTGCAATAGCAGATAGGGGCTGCAAAATCTGCTGACAGAGCCTCTTTAAAGGGTCATCACTGATCAAAAGCCCATATGTTAGACTATAAAATGTAACAACAAATGGTATACGTCAAACTTACAAAACAGGATGATAAAAGGTATACAGGAACAATCTCAATTCATAAAGTCAAATATACAAAAATGTTTTCTATGCCATATGTAATGCATGCTTGTGGTTTTCTTGTAAAATATTAAAAGTTATATGTTATGGTCCAAAGCACGGGTTCACAACCTGCGCCCCCTCCCCCCCGGTTGCCTATGCCATCCTGTGCCGCCTGATACCACTGGGACCCAGTCATGCTTATCTGTGTCCTGATGGTGCAGAAAGATGTGGTAGTCAAAAAATAGCCGCATCTTTCGTTATGGCATAATTTGAGGGCAGCTCCCACTCTTTGTCTCACATTGCGCCATATTTTGCCCAAACAGTGTCACACATTACCCATATTAAAGGGGTATTCCGGAACTAAAAAATTACATTTATTTAAATAAAACAATGAAAATGATATAACTTTACAATGTACTTACGTTTCATCAGATGGCTGTAGCGTCGTATATCCTCCTCCGTCACCGCCCCCTTAGTGAAGCAAAATCTGCACTTCCTGTGCAGACCCGTCCATTTAGTCTTCTGCCTTGCTTCCGGTTTCCGGTTTTCACACTGAACGGTTACGTCACAAATGACGTAACCGTACCACGTGCTTCTTTATCTCAGAGCATGCGTGGTTAACACACTCCACCGCGCATGCTCTGTGAAATTATAACCCCTTATAAATTACCGACGGAATACGAAGTTGCGGGAATAACGGCCGTTTCGGCCGTCTTCCCGACAGGTGCAGGAGCTGTGACAGCTGCTGTCTCGTACAGCAGCTGCCGCAGCTCCTACAGCGGGGACCGATCGCTGTGTCCCCGCTGTCTAACCCCTTAAAAGCCGCGTTCAATAGAGATCGCGGCTTTTTAGGGGTTAAGTTACCATCGCCGGCCTGCTACACGATAGCGGCCGGCGATGGTTACTATGGCAACCGGACACCAAACAATGGCGTCCGGCTATGCCATCGACGGAAGCCTAATGGGTCCTGACAAAGTCAGGACCCACTATACTTGCTGTCAGTGAATAGCTGACAGTTCTAATACACTGCACTACGCATGTAGTGCAGAGTATTAGAATAGCGATCAGGGCCTCCTGCCCTCAAGTCCCCTAGTGGGACAAAGTAATAAAGTAAAAAAAAAAGATGTGTAAAAATAAGAAAATAAAAGTTAAAAAAAATCCCCTTTTTTTCCCTTATCAGTCCTTTTTTATTAATAAAAATATATAAATAAATAAAATATACATAATTGGTATCGCCGCGTCCGTAACGGCCTGAACTACAAAATTATTTCGTTATTTATCCCGCGCGGTGAACGCCGTAAAAGAAAATAATAATAAACCGTCCCAGAATCACAATTGTTTGGTCACTTCACCTCCCAAAAAATGTATTAAAAAGAGATCAAAAAGTCGCATGTACCGAAAAATGGTCCTGATCGAAACTACAGTTCGTTACGCAAAAAATAAGTCCTCGCACGGCTTTATTGATTGAAAAATAATAAAGTTCTGGCTCTTAGAATAAGGCAACACAAAAAGTGAATGATTTTTTACAAAACGTATTTTATTGTGCAAACGCCATAAGACATAAAAGAACTATAAACATCTGGTGTCACCGTAAGGCCGAGTTTACACGAGCGTGTGCATTTTGTGCAAGCAAAAAGCGCGGCGTTTTGCGTGCGCAAAAGGCAATTAACAGCTCCGTGTGTCAGCCCTTTATGATGCGCGGCTGCCTAGTTTTCGCGCAGCCGCCATCATTATGACACTCCGTTTGGATGTTTGTAAACAGAAAAGAACGTGGTGCTTTTCTGTTTTCATTCATCCTTTACAGTGCTGTTGCGCGAATCACGCGCGTCCCACGGAATTGCTTCCGTGCGACATGCGTGGTTTTCACCCACCCATTGACTTCAATTGGTGCGCGATGTGCGAACAGCGCACAAATATAGGACGTCGTACGTTTCACGCAGCGGACATACGCTGCGTGAAAATCACGCCCACCTGGCTGCACGGCCCCATAGACTAACATAGGTCCCTGCGACGCGCGTTGCACGGACGTATAACACGCTCGTGTAAATGAGCCCTAATCGTATCGCCCCGCAGAATAAAGTGAATATGTCATTTATAGCGCACGGTGAACGCTGTAACAAAAATAGAATAAAAAAACAATAGTAGAATTGCTGTTTTTTTAGTCACCGCGCCACTTAAAAATAGAATAAAAACTGATCAAAAAGCCGCATGCACCCCAAGAAAACTACAATGAATTCCTCAAGGGGTCTAGTTTCCAAAATGGGGGCACCTTTTGGGGGTTTCCACTGTTTTGGTACCAGAAGACCTCTTCAAACCGTTTAACCCCTTAATGACCGGGCCATTTTGCACGTTAATGACCAAGGATTATTTTTGTTTTTTTCACGGTCACATTCCAAGAGTCGTAACTTTTTTTTTATTCCGTCGACATAGCCGTATAAGGGCTTGTTTTTTGCGGGACGAGTTTTATTTTGTAATTCCACCATTTTTAGATGCTTTTAATATATTGATTAACTTTTATTAACTTTATTTTAGGAGAGAATTGAAAATAAGCAGCTATTCCAGCATTGATTTTCACGTTAGAAATTTACGCCGTTTACTATGCAGCGTAAATAACATGTTAACTTTATTCTATGGCTCGGCACGGTTACGGGGATACCAAATATGTAAAGGTTTTATATGTTTTCCTACGTTTGCACAATAAAAACCCTTTTAGAAAAAAATTACTTGTTTTTGCATCGCCGCATTCCAAGAGCCGTAACGGTTTTATTTTTCCGTCTATGTGGCCGTACGTGGGCTTGATTTTTGCGGGACAATGTGTAGTTTTCATTAGTACTATTTTGGGGTACATAGGACTTAGATTAATTTTTAATGGTGGGAATGGGAGAAAAGAGCGAATTTTGCCGTTGTTTTTTTGGACGCCGTTCATCCAGCGGTTTAATTAATGTGTTAATTTTATTGTTCAAGTGGTTACGATCGCGGGGCTACCATATATGTGTATGTGTGATTTGTTTTGACACTTTTACTTTCAAAAAACAACTTTTTGGGCAAAAAAAATAGTTTTATTTGATTTTCACTGTAATTTTTTTTTTGTTTTTTCACCAACTTTATTTAACGGATTGACATTTTTTTTTTAGTCCCACCATGGGACTTCACTATGCGATGTGCCGATCGCATATATAATGCTTTGGTATACTTCTTGTTATTATTGCCTGTCAGTATAAAACAGAGGGAGCTCCCTCCCTCTGTCAAACACATTAGATGCCGCTGTCACTATTGACAGCGGCATTTAATGGGTTAAATTGCCGGAATCGGAGCACGCTTCGATTACGGCAGTTGCAGCAGGAGCCAGGCTGTGTATAACAGCCGTGCTCCTGCCGCTGATCGCGTGGGTACACTGGCAGTACCCGCGCCATCACAGGACGGATATATCCCTCCTCCTGCGCGAACTAGCAGCTGCAGAGCACTGATATATCCGCCCTTCGGCGTTAAGAGGTTAAAAACGCAGATATCCAGTGATTTCAGCTTGTGCTATCAGTAATAGAATGAGAGCACCAAAATGAAGACTGAGATTGCAGAAGTTAGTAGAGCTGGGTGTAGTAGGCGGAGCAAGTGCACTGCTGCATGCACATTGCATGCTGGGACTAGAGCAGTGCATGCAGGGAGGAGAAACACAGGAAGAGAAGAGGAATGAACTTACTGAGCAAAACAAACCTCTCAAGGTAAACAATAGGGAGTCGTGTTACTAAAACCATTTATTATCAAGAAAAAGCTAGTCAGAGTGCACTAATATATTAATAGAGGAACATTGCATTGATTTAAAAAAAAAAAAAAAGGATTGGAAAACCCCTTTAAGCAAAACAGTACCCTCGTAGTGCCATCGAGCCACACTTTGCCCACTTAACCGCTTCCCAACATCTGCCATATAGGCATGGAGGGAACGTATGGAGCTGGCTCATGGGCTAAGCCCGCGCCACAAGTTGCGTGTCGGCTGTAGGTAACAGCCGACGCTTCACTGCAACAAGTAAAATCCCGCTCGTATAACCGCTTAAATGCCGTGGTCAATAGGAACTGCGGCATCTAAGCCAGAGGCAGGGCTTAATAGGAACCCGTTAAAAATCAAGATATACTTCAATACATTAGTATTGCGGTATATCATGCAAGCGATCCAACAATCCCTGGTTCAAGTCCCCTAGGGAGACTAATAAAAAAAAAAAAGTTAAATACTTAAATAAAAGGGGTTTTTGTTTTTTTTTTTAATAAAAAAAAATGCTAATATTAAAACTTAAAAAAAACAATTTTGCCACTAGATCCATGTAAAATATATCGGTTTTTTTTTAGTGGAGTCGACTGCGCTATTGATTCCGTCGGGAAAACCGGAAACCTGCCGTAATGGTGACGAACGTAAACCATTAGCGATGTTTCCGTCACCATTGAGATCAATGGTGACTGAAACGGAAGCTGTGCTGTCACTTTCACTTTCCGTTGCGGGGTTCACCCGACGGAAACCCCTCGACGGAACCCCGGAACGGAAATGAACGGTGATGTGAACAGGCCCTTAGTCTGTCTGGTGGCGCCCAATAGATCCGGCCTTTTTCATTTCATTGGATTAATAAGTTCAAATAGATCATACATTACACTTGCTATAACTTTACACAGTGCAAAGATGATGTATAATGAGTAGATGATGTCCATTATTTTGTATATATATATATATATATATATATATATATATATATATATATAAAAAATGTAAGTACTCAAGTGAATACAACTCATCCCGCAAAAAATATGCCCTCATGTCGTCGAAAAAATAAAAAAGTTATGGCTTTTGGAAGGTGGAAAGGAAAATATGAAATTGAATAAATGAAAAATGGTTAAGCTCTCGCCATATTAATCAATGTGTGCCCTGTTGAAAATTTCTCAGGGTATACCTGGGAAATACAGACATATTGGGGAAGATTTACAAAACTGGTGCTAAGGAAAAATGGAGTAGTTGCCCATAGCAACCTATCAAATTGCTTCTTTCATTTTCAAAAGGGCCTTTGACAAAAGAGAGCTTGAATCTGATTGGTTACTATAGGCACTACCACCTTGTACATGACAGGGAACTGGAATTCCACCACTCACAGTCCATTGCTATAGAACGCATTTAGAACTGTTAGAACTCATAAAGTTTTGCTTGAAGAGACAAAAAAAAAAGTTCATGGGGCGCAGAGGTCTACAAGGATTCTGGGGGATGTAGTTTTGTAACTATCTCCTTACTCAGCTCGTCCGCACAGAAGAACTTCAAGTCCCACAATTCAACAGAAGTCGCTCCGTTTAACACATCCGCCAATCAGGTTAGAGAAATGGAATAGATCCTTTGTCCGGCGAAATAGACCCCGCGCATGCGCAAATGAAACCGGAGCAGGTAAGCGCAGGAGCTGGAAGATGACAGTGTATGCAGGATGGGTGTGTTATTAGGGGGGTGTCTCTTCCGAGAGATTCCTTGAGGTTAGAGATCCGGTGTGGAGGATCAGCCATTGGGCATTAGAACGGTGTGATGGTGTAGTACTACAAGTCCCAAGCTGCTGTATGTTTGTATACATGGCAGTGTCTGGTGCGGGTATATACATCGTCATCGCTTCTAGTCACTCTGATCACGTGGGGTGTTATTATTGTCACGTGGCAGTTCTAGATACTTTTTGTCTGTAAAGTTGGCTACATAGGTCACATGACGTTATTGACAGTCGTCCAGTTTTCTGGTATTGTTGGCTATAAGAATAGCGCAATCTTCCACGCTGTTCCTGCCGTCAGTAATACCGGAGACCTGACGTGCCCGTTGCGTGCCGGAGACCTGACGTGCCCGTTGCGTGCCGGAGACCTGACGTGCCCGTTGCGTTTGGTCTGTCAGGATCCGTAAGCATCTATTCAAAAACGTCTCCAGAAAAGCTCGGCAGTAAGGCTCTGTTCACATCTGCGTCACGGCTTCTGTTTGTGGTAAAAGCCGCGATTCCGTGTCTGGTCCGTTATACGATGGATACCGCCTGACTTATAATGGGGTCTGTTGGGTTCCATCGTGGTTGCTGTTTTTCAACGGATAGAATCGCACCACATGCGACGCCTTTCTTCCAGTCAAATCTGATTCAATTTGCGACACCAGCTCTGAACAGCGTCTCAAATGTGAACAGAGCCATAACAGACCCTCCAACATTTGGTATTCAGGACTAGGTACATTCCCCCTCCTTTCCCCAGAGCCACATTACATTTTTCACAACCTTTTTTAATTACCCAAATGTTCCAGAGAGTAAGACACAGAAGCCCCATAACAGTGTCTGACAGCCTCAGATGCCCCCATAACAGTGTCAGCCTCACATGCCCCCATAACAGTGTCAGCCTGAGATGCCCCCATAACACTGTCAGCCTCACATGCCCCCATAACAGTGTCAGCCTGAGATGCCCCCATAACAGTGTCAGCCTGAGATGCCCCCATAACAGTGTCAGCCTCAGATGCCCCCATAACAGTGTGAGCCTCACATGCCCCCATAACAGTGTCAGCCTGAGATGCCCCCATAACACTGTCAGCCTCACATGCCCCATAACAGTGTCAGCCTCAGATGCCCCCATAACAGTGTCAGCCTCAGATGCCCCCATAACAGTGTCAGCCTCAGATGCCCCCATAACAGTGTCAGCCTCAGATGCCCCCATAACAGTGTCAGCCTCAGATGCCCCCATAACAGTGTCAGCCTCAGATGCCCCCATAACAGTGTCAGCCTCAGATGCCCCCATAGCACTGTCAGCCTCAGATGCCCCCATAACAGTGTCAGCCTCAGATGCCCCCATAGCACTGTCAGCCTCAGATGCCCCCATAACACTGTCAGCCTCAGATGCCCCCATAGCACTGTCAGCCTGAGATGCCCCCATAACACTGTCAGCCTCACATGCCCCATAACAGTGTCAGCCTCAGATGCTCCCATAACAGTGTCAGCCTCAGATGCCCCCATAACACTGTCAGCCTCAGATGCCCCCATAACACTGTCAGCCTCAGATGCCCCCATAACACTGTCAGCCTCAGATGCCCCCATAACACTGTCAGCCTCAGATGCCCCCATAACACTGTCAGCCTCAGATGCCCCCATAACACTGTCAGCCTCAGATGCCCCCATAACACTGTCAGCCTCAGATGCCCCCATAACACTGTCAGCCTCAGATGCCCCCATAACACTGTCAGCCTCAGATGCCCCCATAACACTGTCAGCCTCAGATGCCCCCATAACACTGTCAGCCTCAGATGCCCCCATAACACTGTCAGCCTCAGATGCCCCCATAACACTGTCAGCCTCAGATGCCCCCATAACACTGTCAGCCTCAGATGCCCCCATAACACTGTCAGCCTCAGATGCCCCCATAACACTGTCAGCCTCAGATGCCCCCATAACACTGTCAGCCTCAGATGCCCCCATAACACTGTCAGCCTCAGATGCCCCCATAACACTGTCAGCCTCAGATGCCCCCATAACACTGTCAGCCTCAGATGCCCCCATAACACTGTCAGCCTCAGATGCCCCCATAACACTGTCAGCCTCAGATGCCCCCATAACACTGTCAGCCTCAGATGCCCCCATAACACTGTCAGCCTCAGATGCCCCCATAACACTGTCAGCCTCAGATGCCCCCATAACACTGTCAGCCTCAGATGCCCCCATAACACTGTCAGCCTCAGATGCCCCCATAACACTGTCAGCCTCAGATGCCCCCATAACACTGTCAGCCTCAGATGCCCCCATAACACTGTCAGCCTCAGATGCCCCCATAACACTGTCAGCCTCAGATGCCCCCATAACACTGTCAGCCTCAGATGCCCCCATAACACTGTCAGCCTCAGATGCCCCCATAACACTGTCAGCCTCAGATGCCCCCATAACACTGTCAGCCTCAGATGCCCCCATAACACTGTCAGCCTCAGATGCCCCCATAACACTGTCAGCCTCAGATGCCCCCATAACACTGTCAGCCTCAGATGCCCCCATAACACTGTCAGCCTCAGATGCCCCCATAACACTGTCAGCCTCAGATGCCCCCATAACACTGTCAGCCTCAGATGCCCCCATAACACTGTCAGCCTCAGATGCCCCCATAACACTGTCAGCCTCAGATGCCCCCATAACACTGTCAGCCTCAGATGCCCCCATAACACTGTCAGCCTCAGATGCCCCCATAACACTGTCAGCCTCAGATGCCCCCATAACACTGTCAGCCTCAGATGCCCCCATAACACTGTCAGCCTCAGATGCCCCCATAACACTGTCAGCCTCAGATGCCCCCATAACACTGTCAGCCTCAGATGCCCCCGTAACACTGTCAGCCTCAGATGCCCCCGTAACACTGTCAGCCTCAGATGCCCCCGTAACACTGTCAGCCTCAGATGCCCCCGTAACACTGTCAGCCTCAGATGCCCCCGTAACACTGTCAGCCTCAGATGCCCCCGTAACACTGTCAGCCTCAGATGCCCCCGTAACACTGTCAGCCTCAGATGCCCCCGTAACACGGTCAGCCTCAGATGCCCCCGTAACACGGTCAGCCTCAGATGCCCCCGTAACACGGTCAGCCTCAGATGCCCCCGTAACACGGTCAGCCTCAGATGCCCCCGTAACACGGTCAGCCTCAGATGCCCCCGTAACACGGTCAGCCTCAGATGCCCCCGTAACACTGTCAGCCTCAGATGCCCCCGTAACACTGTCAGCCTCAGATGCCCCCGTAACACTGTCAGCCTCAGATGCCCCCGTAACACTGTCAGCCTCAGATGCCCCCGTAACACTGTCAGCCTCAGATGCCCCCGTAACACTGTCAGCCTCAGATGCCCCCGTAACACTGTCAGCCTCAGATGCCCCCGTAACACTGTCAGCCTCAGATGCCCCCGTAACACTGTCAGCCTCAGATGCCCCCGTAACACTGTCAGCCTCAGATGCCCCCGTAACACTGTCAGCCTCAGATGCCCCCGTAACACTGTCAGCCTCAGATGCCCCCGTAACACTGTCAGCCTCAGATGCCCCCGTAACACTGTCAGCCTCAGATGCCCCCGTAACACTGTCAGCCTCAGATGCCCCCGTAACACTGTCAGCCTCAGATGCCCCCGTAACACTGTCAGCCTCAGATGCCCCCGTAACACTGTCAGCCTCAGATGCCCCCGTAACACTGTCAGCCTCAGATGCCCCCGTAACACTGTCAGCCTCAGATGCCCCCGTAACACTGTCAGCCTCAGATGCCCCCGTAACACTGTCAGCCTCAGATGCCCCCGTAACACTGTCAGCCTCAGATGCCCCCGTAACACTGTCAGCCTCAGATGCCCCCGTAACACTGTCAGCCTCAGATGCCCCCGTAACACTGTCAGCCTCAGATGCCCCCGTAACACTGTCAGCCTCAGATGCCCCCGTAACACTGTCAGCCTCAGATGCCCCCGTAACACTGTCAGCCTCAGATGCCCCCGTAACACTGTCAGCCTCAGATGCCCCCGTAACACTGTCAGCCTCAGATGCCCCCGTAACACTGTCAGCCTCAGATGCCCCCGTAACACTGTCAGCCTCAGATGCCCCCGTAACACTGTCAGCCTCAGATGCCCCCGTAACACTGTCAGCCTCAGATGCCCCCGTAACACTGTCAGCCTCAGATGCCCCCGTAACACTGTCAGCCTCAGATGCCCCCGTAACACTGTCAGCCTCAGATGCCCCCGTAACACTGTCAGCCTCAGATGCCCCCGTAACACTGTCAGCCTCAGATGCCCCCGTAACACTGTCAGCCTCAGATGCCCCCGTAACACTGTCAGCCTCAGATGCCCCCGTAACACTGTCAGCCTCAGATGCCCCCGTAACACTGTCAGCCTCAGATGCCCCCGTAACACTGTCAGCCTCAGATGCCCCCGTAACACTGTCAGCCTCAGATGCCCCCGTAACACTGTCAGCCTCAGATGCCCCCGTAACACTGTCAGCCTCAGATGCCCCCGTAACACTGTCAGCCTCAGATGCCCCCGTAACACTGTCAGCCTCAGATGCCCCCGTAACACTGTCAGCCTCAGATGCCCCCGTAACACTGTCAGCCTCAGATGCCCCCGTAACACTGTCAGCCTCAGATGCCCCCGTAACACTGTCAGCCTCAGATGCCCCCGTAACACTGTCAGCCTCAGATGCCCCCGTAACACTGTCAGCCTCAGATGCCCCCGTAACACTGTCAGCCTCAGATGCCCCCGTAACACTGTCAGCCTCAGATGCCCCCGTAACACTGTCAGCCTCAGATGCCCCCGTAACACTGTCAGCCTCAGATGCCCCCGTAACACTGTCAGCCTCAGATGCCCCCGTAACACTGTCAGCCTCAGATGCCCCCGTAACACTGTCAGCCTCAGATGCCCCCGTAACACTGTCAGCCTCAGATGCCCCCGTAACACTGTCAGCCTCAGATGCCCCCGTAACACTGTCAGCCTCAGATGCCCCCGTAACACTGTCAGCCTCAGATGCCCCCGTAACACTGTCAGCCTCAGATGCCCCCGTAACACTGTCAGCCTCAGATGCCCCCGTAACACTGTCAGCCTCAGATGCCCCCGTAACACTGTCAGCCTCAGATGCCCCCGTAACACTGTCAGCCTCAGATGCCCCCGTAACACTGTCAGCCTCAGATGCCCCCGTAACACTGTCAGCCTCAGATGCCCCCGTAACACTGTCAGCCTCAGATGCCCCCGTAACACTGTCAGCCTCAGATGCCCCCGTAACACTGTCAGCCTCAGATGCCCCCGTAACACTGTCAGCCTCAGATGCCCCCGTAACACTGTCAGCCTCAGATGCCCCCGTAACACTGTCAGCCTCAGATGCCCCCGTAACACTGTCAGCCTCAGATGCCCCCGTAACACTGTCAGCCTCAGATGCCCCCGTAACACTGTCAGCCTCAGATGCCCCCGTAACACTGTCAGCCTCAGATGCCCCCGTAACACTGTCAGCCTCAGATGCCCCCGTAACACTGTCAGCCTCAGATGCCCCCGTAACACTGTCAGCCTCAGATGCCCCCGTAACACTGTCAGCCTCAGATGCCCCCGTAACACTGTCAGCCTCAGATGCCCCCGTAACACTGTCAGCCTCAGATGCCCCCGTAACACTGTCAGCCTCAGATGCCCCCGTAACACTGTCAGCCTCAGATGCCCCCGTAACACTGTCAGCCTCAGATGCCCCCGTAACACTGTCAGCCTCAGATGCCCCCGTAACACTGTCAGCCTCAGATGCCCCCGTAACACTGTCAGCCTCAGATGCCCCCGTAACACTGTCAGCCTCAGATGCCCCCGTAACACTGTCAGCCTCAGATGCCCCCGTAACACTGTCAGCCTCAGATGCCCCCGTAACACTGTCAGCCTCAGATGCCCCCGTAACACTGTCAGCCTCAGATGCCCCCGTAACACTGTCAGCCTCAGATGCCCCCGTAACACTGTCAGCCTCAGATGCCCCCGTAACACTGTCAGCCTCAGATGCCCCCGTAACACTGTCAGCCTCAGATGCCCCCGTAACACTGTCAGCCTCAGATGCCCCCGTAACACTGTCAGCCTCAGATGCCCCCGTAACACTGTCAGCCTCAGATGCCCCCGTAACACTGTCAGCCTCAGATGCCCCCGTAACACTGTCAGCCTCAGATGCCCCCGTAACACTGTCAGCCTCAGATGCCCCCGTAACACTGTCAGCCTCAGATGCCCCCGTAACACTGTCAGCCTCAGATGCCCCCGTAACACTGTCAGCCTCAGATGCCCCCGTAACACTGTCAGCCTCAGATGCCCCCGTAACACTGTGTCAGCCTCAGATGCCCCCGTAACACTGTGTCAGCCTCAGATGCCCCCGTAACACTGTGTCAGCCTCAGATGCCCCCGTAACACTGTGTCAGCCTCAGATGCCCCCGTAACACTGTGTCAGCCTCAGATGCCCCCGTAACACTGTGTCAGCCTCAGATGCCCCCGTAACACTGTGTCAGCCTCAGATGCCCCCGTAACACTGTGTCAGCCTCAGATGCCCCCGTAACACTGTGTCAGCCTCAGATGCCCCCGTAACACTGTGTCAGCCTCAGATGCCCCCGTAACACTGTGTCAGCCTCAGATGCCCCCGTAACACTGTGTCAGCCTCAGATGCCCCCGTAACACTGTGTCAGCCTCAGATGCCCCCGTAACACTGTGTCAGCCTCAGATGCCCCCGTAACACTGTGTCAGCCTCAGATGCCCCCGTAACACTGTGTCAGCCTCAGATGCCCCCGTAACACTGTGTCAGCCTCAGATGCCCCCGTAACACTGTGTCAGCCTCAGATGCCCCCGTAACACTGTGTCAGCCTCAGATGCCCCCGTAACACTGTGTCAGCCTCAGATGCCCCCGTAACACTGTGTCAGCCTCAGATGCCCCCGTAACACTGTGTCAGCCTCAGATGCCCCCGTAACACTGTGTCAGCCTCAGATGCCCCCGTAACACTGTGTCAGCCTCAGATGCCCCCGTAACACTGTGTCAGCCTCAGATGCCCCCGTAACACTGTGTCAGCCTCAGATGCCCCCGTAACACTGTGTCAGCCTCAGATGCCCCCGTAACACTGTGTCAGCCTCAGATGCCCCCGTAACACTGTGTCAGCCTCAGATGCCCCCGTAACACTGTGTCAGCCTCAGATGCCCCCGTAACACTGTGTCAGCCTCAGATGCCCCCGTAACACTGTGTCAGCCTCAGATGCCCCCGTAACACTGTGTCAGCCTCAGATGCCCCCGTAACACTGTGTCAGCCTCAGATGCCCCCGTAACACTGTGTCAGCCTCAGATGCCCCCGTAACACTGTGTCAGCCTCAGATGCCCCCGTAACACTGTGTCAGCCTCAGATGCCCCCGTAACACTGTGTCAGCCTCAGATGCCCCCGTAACACTGTGTCAGCCTCAGATGCCCCCGTAACACTGTGTCAGCCTCAGATGCCCCCGTAACACTGTGTCAGCCTCAGATGCCCCCGTAACACTGTGTCAGCCTCAGATGCCCCCGTAGCACTGTGTCAGCCTCAGATGCCCCCGTAGCACTGTGTCAGCCTCAGATGCCCCCGTAGCACTGTGTCAGCCTCAGATGCCCCCGTAGCACTGTGTCAGCCTCAGATGCCCCCGTAGCACTGTGTCAGCCTCAGATGCCCCCGTGACACTGTCAGCCTCAGATGCCCCCGTGACACTGTCAGCCTCAGATGCCCCCGTGACACTGTCAGCCTCAGATGCCCCCGTGACACTGTCAGCCTCAGATGCCCCCGTGACACTGTCAGCCTCAGATGCCCCCGTGACACTGTCAGCCTCAGATGCCCCCGTGACACTGTCAGCCTCAGATGCCCCCGTGACACTGTCAGCCTGAAGATGCCCCCGTGACACTGTCAGCCTGAAGATGCCCCCGTGACACTGTCAGCCTGAAGATGCCCCCGTGACACTGTCAGCCTGAAGATGCCCCCGTGACACTGTCAGCCTGAAGATGCCCCCGTGACACTGTCAGCCTGAAGATGCCCCCGTGACACTGTCAGCCTGAAGATGCCCCCGTGACACTGTCAGCCTGAAGATGCCCCCGTGACACTGTCAGCCTGAAGATGCCCCCGTGACACTGTCAGCCTGAAGATGCCCCCGTGACACTGTCAGCCTGAAGATGCCCCCGTGACACTGTCAGCCTGAAGATGCCCCCGTGACACTGTCAGCCTGAAGATGCCCCCGTGACACTGTCAGCCTGAAGATGCCCCCGTGACACTGTCAGCCTGAAGATGCCCCCGTGACACTGTCAGCCTGAAGATGCCCCCGTGACACTGTCAGCCTGAAGATGCCCCCGTGACACTGTCAGCCTGAAGATGCCCCCGTGACACTGTCAGCCTCAGATGCCCCCGTGACACTGTCAGCCTCAGATGCCCCCGTGACACTGTCAGCCTCAGATGCCCCCGTGACACTGTCAGCCTCAGATGCCCCCGTGACACTGTCAGCCTCAGATGCCCCCGTGACACTGTCAGCCTCAGATGCCCCCGTGACACTGTCAGCCTCAGATGCCCCCGTGACACTGTCAGCCTCAGATGCCCCCGTGACACTGTCAGCCTCACATGCCCCCGTGACACTGTCAGCCTCACATGCCCCCGTGACACTGTCAGCCTCACATGCCCCCGTGACACTGTCAGCCTCACATGCCCCCGTGACACTGTCAGCCTCACATGCCCCCGTGACACTGTCAGCCTCACATGCCCCCGTGACACTGTCAGCCTCACATGCCCCCGTGACACTGTCAGCCTCACATGCCCCCGTGACACTGTCAGCCTCACATGCCCCCGTGACACTGTCAGCCTCACATGCCCCCGTGACACTGTCAGCCTCACATGCCCCCGTGACAGTGTCAGCCTCACATGCCCCCGTGACAGTGTCAGCCTCACATGCCCCCGTAACAGTGTCAGCCTCACATGCCCCCGTAACAGTGTCAGCCTCACATGCCCCCGTAACAGTGTCAGCCTCACATGCCCCCGTAACAGTGTCAGCCTCACATGCCCCCGTAACAGTGTCAGCCTCACATGCCCCCGTAACAGTGTCAGCCTCACATGCCCCCGTAACAGTGTCAGCCTCACATGCCCCCGTAACAGTGTCAGCCTCACATGCCCCCGTAACAGTGTCAGCCTCACATGCCCCCGTAACAGTGTCAGCCTCACATGCCCCCGTAACAGTGTCAGCCTCACATGCCCCCGTAACAGTGTCAGCCTCACATGCCCCCGTAACAGTGTCAGCCTCACATGCCCCCGTAACAGTGTCAGCCTCACATGCCCCCGTAACAGTGTCAGCCTCACATGCCCCCGTAACAGTGTCAGCCGCACATGCCCCCGTAACAGTGTCAGCCTCACATGCCCCCGTAACAGTGTCAGCCTCACATGCCCCCGTAACACTGTCAGCCTCACATGCCCCCGTAACACTGTCAGCCTCACATGCCCCCGTAACACTGTCAGCCTCACATGCCCCCGTAACACTGTCAGCCTCAGATGCCCCCGTAACACTGTCAGCCTCACATGCCCCCGTAACACTGTCAGCCTCACATGCCCCCGTAACACTGTCAGCCTCACATGCCCCCGTAACACTGTCAGCCTCACATGCCCCCGTAACACTGTCAGCCTCACATGCCCCCGTAACACTGTCAGCCTCACATGCCCCCGTAACACTGTCAGCCTCACATGCCCCCGTAACACTGTCAGCCTCACATGCCCCCGTAACACTGTCAGCCTCACATGCCCCCGTAACACTGTCAGCCTCACATGCCCCCGTAACACTGTCAGCCTCACATGCCCCCTTAACACTGTCAGCCTCACATGCCCCCGTAACACTGTCAGCCTCACATGCCCCCGTAACACTGTCAGCCTCACATGCCCCCGTAACAGTGTCAGCCTCACATGCCCCCGTAACAGTGTCAGCCTCAGATGCCCCCGTAACAGTGTCAGCCTCAGATGCCCCAGTAACACTGTCAGCCTCAGATGCCCCATAACACTGTCAGCCTCAGATGCCCCATAACACTGTCAGCCTCAGATGCCCCATAACACTGTCAGCCTCAGATGCCCCATAACACTGTCAGCCTCAGATGCCCCATAACACTGTCAGCCTCAGATGCCCCATAACACTGTCAGCCTCAGATACGGCAATAACAGTTTGATGTAAATAAAGCGTATCATTGTGTGGTGAAAGGTTCTGCTACATTTAGGCCACATTCAGACTCGCCTTATTTCCGGCATTACGTTTTTCCAATCGCTCCCCCGACCTTAGAGGTGAAACCACAATGGGACGTATTAGACGCAGATCTGATGACCTGAACTAACTGCATAGTAGAGACCTGTCAGCTGTTCGTACGTGGGGTTATTAGACTGTTATTAGATGGGTTATTAGAAAGTTATTATATGGGTTATTATATGGGTTATTAGACCTGTTATTAGACCTGTTATTAGACCTGTTATTAGACCTGTTATTAGACCTGTTATTAGACGGGTCATTACACTGTTATTAGATGGGTCATTACACTGTTATTAGATGGGTCATTACACTGTTATTAGATGGGTCATTACACTGTTATTAGATGGGTCATTACACTGTTATTAGACGGGTCATTAGACTGTTATTAGATGGGTCATTACACTGTTATTAGATGGGTCATTAGACCTGTTATTAGACGGGTCATTAGACCTGTTATTAGACGGGTCATTAGACCTGTTATTAGACCTGTTATTAGACCTGTTATTAGACGGGTTATTAGACGGGTTATTAGACGGGTTATTAGACCTGTTATTAGACAGGTTATTACACGGTTATTAGATGGGTGGTTAGACTGTTATTAGACGGGTCATTACACTGTTATTAGACGGGTCATTAGACCTGTTATTAGACGGGTCATTAGACCTGTTATTAGACGGGTCATTAGACCTGTTATTAGACAGGTTATTACACGGTTATTAGATGGGTGGTTAGACTGTTATTAGACGGGTCATTACACTGTTATTAGATGGGTTATTAGACCTGTTGTTAGACCTGTTATTAGACGGGTCATTAGACCTGTTATTAGACCTGTTATTAGACTGTTATTAGACGGGTTATTACACTGTTATTAGACGGGTCATTAGACCTGTTATTAGACCTGTTATTAGACCTGTTATTAGATGGGTTATTAGACCTGTTATTAGACCTGTTATTAGACCTGTTATTAGATGGTTTATTAATCTGTTATTAGACGGGTTATTAGACTGCGGTTGGACTGGGATTTGCGTCAGTAATAAGGTGTGTTTTATTGCGCTCATGTGATTCGGTCCTGACTTGGGTTTTTTATTGTGATACTATTAAGGGGGCCTGTATGTTTCTGCACCAGCTCTCCTGTCATGCCATGCACAAGCCGCAGTCATCAGTAGTCAGCAGCAACTTACACATTTATAAACACCTGTAACAATACTTACACTGAACACAAGATGGCGATATATTACATTCAATTCATAAGCATAAATAATGCTGTCCTCTCCTTGAGCAGCAGATGGCAGCAACTTTACATTGTGACCTAAAACTGGAGTCACATTGCCATTTATTTCATTACCAGAATCGACAATTATCACCTAACCACAGGATAAGGGATAATTGTCTGATCGCTGGGGACCACTGATCACGAGAACGGCCAGATCCTCCTCAGTGCACCCCTGCAGTGAGGAGGAGCTAGAATGGAGCGGTCGGCGCAGGCGCGTCTATGTGAACGATGGAGACAACCAAGCGCTATACTCAACTGTTTCTGTCATTCCCATAGATATGAATGCTCGACCGCCACTCAAATCAGTGTCCTCCTCATAGTGGTCGAGCAGTGAGGAGGAACCGGATTCCGGACCCTCATTCTCACGATCGGTGGGGTCCCAGCAATCAGACAAATCTCATGAATCCTGTGGAAAGTTGGTAATTGTCGATTCTGGTACAACCCCTTCAAAGGGCTTGTCCAATCAGGAAATCATAGTTGGCAGGGGGGTGGGGCTGCTCAGTTTGGGACCCCCACCTCTACCAAGCAGCATCTCCTGCTCTGGCGGACTCATCTGAATGGCCGCCATGTAATACTACATTTCACAGTCGCTGCGGGGGAAATGCCTGGCTATCCCCGGTTTCCTTGGCAAAATCAACGGTGTGCTGGGGGTCTCCCATATTAAAGGGGTGATCTATGTTGAGACAACCCCTTTAATAGATGAGTTATCACTCTCAACATTTGACACAAAAAGTTGGGCGCACTCTTCACCCGGGTCCTGGGATGTGTCCGGCTCTCATTGATGTGTGAACATTTTGAAGACCATGTGACAGATTTATAGATTTCTCCCGCTGTGTTACATAGATCTAATCATGGACCAGGAGGCGACACCCACGAGCGACACGGACGACAAACCAAGCACAAGTGTAAGAGGGGGCGGTCCAGACTCTGAACCCATCACAAGTGAGTAACCGGCACCGGTGCTAGTATTGTATGTGACGCTATAAGAGAAATCAGTCCTGTAGACAGGTGACCAATATGGCCGATTGAGTGTTACCATATTCATCAGATACGCAGCCAAATGTGTAGAAAGTATATCCATTCATGATCAGGCCACACGTGGCTGGCAGCAGGAAGGTCCTCATTCAGCATATTAAAAGTGTCTTAAAGGGGCCCTCCCCATATATTGGTGGCAGCGGCTCCACATCTACAACATAAAAATTACAAATGTCTACATATATTTAATTTCTACTATTTTTACTGACACCTTTTTATAAAACCCAGAAAACCCCTATAATTAATGAGTAACAAAACTTTTGACATGTCAGAAGTTTAGATCGATGGGGGTCCGAGCACTGAGACCCCCACCGATCGCTAAAACGAAGCGTCAGAAGCGTTTCGGTGAGCGCTGGGCCGCTTCATAGATTACTCCGATCTTGGCCGTTTAACCGCTTAGATGCATCTAAGCCCTTAGAGAGAGAGGCAGGTCTGCCATCTTGGTCCTCCTATTAGGCCAGACGCAGGGCTTAATATTGGACGGCAAAAAGCACAATATACTGGAAAACATAAGTATTGCAGTGTATTGTGCAAGCGATCTGATCATCGCATATTCAAGTCCCCTAGAGGGACTAAAAAAACAATGTAAAAAATAAGCTAAAGTGTAGCTAAATGTTCAACAAACTTCTGACATGTCATAGTGACATGTCAGGAGTTTGTATTGGTCGGGGTCCGAGCACTGAGATCCCCACCAATCGCTAGAACGAAGCAGCTGAAGCGTATCCAGCTTTACACCTTTGCTTCAATTTGGTTAAAGGCTGAATTTCTCATGAAACAAATTCAACACAATATCGCGACATGCCAGCAAAACCTTTGAGAGGCTGCAACTCGCATCACAACCACAAGGTGGCCACACATTGAGACATATATCATAGACATCTTATGACAGTGTCGCGAAATAGATCTTAGTTTTTTTTTAAAGCTGGTGATCTCGTGCCACACATCTCAGGATATGTTGCGCTATGAGGAAAGATAAGGAAGGACACATCTGTATATAAATTCACCGGTCTTTAGAACATACTGGAGACTTTTTACGGCCACATAATTCTGATAGTTTAACATTGAGCACTGGTTTTGTTTGGTGAAGATTTTGTTTGTCAGGTTTGTATGGTAAAGCATAGGTTAGGGCCACTCGAGAACTTTTATCTTCCGTCGTGTAAAGCCTCCGCAGTAATTGGACCACCCTCCATAGCTTTATAGGTTACCTGTCTATAGTATTTTTTCTACAATATGTGTCACCTGTCCACAGGTGCAATGCATTGGCTTTGGATCTAGAAGAGATGTGAAAACTGTATAGAAATTGCATCCTTTAGCAAGACAAAGGTCATGGTGGAGCCTCGTTGGTTCTTGCCGAGGTTTCTAAAAAAAACTCCAGTTTTGAGGAACAGTTTTTCTTTATTTGTCTTGTGTTGGTTACACTTTCTTTGATGTTTTCTAGAGCTTGCTTAAAGCGTATCTAACTTTTCAGGTGACTTTTCAGAATAAGCTGTCACATGTGTACATGAGGAATAACACTATTTTTGGCCATTATATTACATGTATTCTGCATTATTTAGCAGTTTTCCCCTCTGCAATTTTCTCTGAGCTAATGGGCGGAGCCCAACTGCTATCATGTCTTCTATGCACAGCACATATAGAGATAGGAGGATCTTGCTATCCTATCACTATCTATCACATTTTTTATATATATATATATATATATATATATATATATATATATATATAATCTGCAGCAGCATGGAGGAGATTATACAGCAGTAGTGAGCAGTATAGCTGAGAATCCAGCACTACGGTGAGCTATAACACTTACCAGCAGCTGCTGCACGTCTGAGTCCTTCTCACACTGCTTCTGCTCTGCCTTCTCCTATCCATAGTCTTGTATAGGCAGTGTGTTTGTGTGTGTCTCTCTCTCTCCCTGCTCCCCCTCCCCTCTCCATAGACTTGTATGGGCAGCAGCATGTCTCTTTTTCTATTCCCTTATTCTGCTCCCCCTCCCCTCTCCATAGACTTCTATAGGCAGGCTGTGAAGAGACACACCTCCACTTCCTGCAGTCTATCTGTAACACGGGATGCATTTTGCTTGACAACAGGGGTTGAATAGCAGATTACAGAAAAGGAGACACCTAGTGGCAGTAATTTCACACAGAATTTGCATGGCTAGAACAACCTAAATTTAACCGTAAGTAAATTACAAAGTTGATGTAAATCAGGTATAATATTAGCATAAATTGTTTGATAAGTGTGTATTTAAAAATTGTGTTGTTCTCCAGAAAGTAGTGCATTGTGGGAGCTCACATGACAATTATGCAGTTAGAACTAACTGTTGAGCCAGGTCTGACAGCAAAATGAAGGTAAACTGTTGTCTGTTTCCAACGGCAACCAGCAGAATATCCTGTTAAAGTATAAATATACATAGCTGCAAATATTAGTAAATGAAAGTATTTGGAGATGACTTCATATTTTACATTTTTTAAAGGGGTTTTGTCACCACAAAAATTTATGGCATATCCACAGGGTATGCCATAAATGTCTGATATATGCGGGCCCACCACAGGGACCCGCACCTACCTTCCAAACAGTGGTCCCCCTTCCTGCCTGGTGAGGCGACGCTAGCTGCCGCATCTAGGCAGAGCATAGGCGCACAACAGGACGGGAATCCCATAGAAGTGAACGGGAGTTTGAGAAACTGCATAAGTCGCTGTGTTACACTGTTTCTGTAACTCCAATTTACTTCTATGGGACCTGTGGATGTGCCAGAAATGTTTGCGGCGACACAACCCCTTTTAACTGCTCTATACCTGGCCTCATATATCACAATTGTCTCAGAATAAATATGTTCTTTACAGCAAGGTCATTGATAGTGTTCTCGTCATGTTATTGGGGTACATGGCCAAAAAAATTGCATAGCAAATCCACAGCAATTGGTGGTAACCCATAGAGGGTGACGCACTGAGTTAACGCATTGCCACCTGGCGGTCTTAGATGCAACACATTGTTTATCTATGCTGCAATTATTTATATGTGTTTGTCCTATGATGGTCACATGTTTATACCATCTCTGTATCCTTTTGTTTGTCATTTTTATTTTATGCTCATTTTATGTTGGAAATTTTGGCATAATTTATATCGCAAAGATAATTTTCTCTGTAGATTAAATGGAATCTGCTGCTTTCTAATCCAAGGTCATTTAAACAACTGTAACCCGCAAATCGCCGGAGCCTGTGATATCTTTTTTTGTTCTTTTTCCAGCTTTGGGTTTTCAAGCGCTGCTTTAAAAACGCTTCTCATGCATCCGCACCCTCTAAAATTCATATTTCTGAAGAAAAGTTCAGGGAGCAGATTTACATTCAGTTTTTCCTTTGCTGTCTTTCATATACACACCTAGTATACGTGTATATATATATATATATATATATATAATTGAGAATGCAGAATACTGGAGAGGAGGTTGTTCCCGGCCAATCAGATGAGGCTTCTCATAAAGGACAGGGAGAGAATTGTTCCGGTCAGTCAGGAAGAGCCACTAGATTCTCCTATCAAGAAAACAGCGTCCTCATCTCAAAGGTGGTGGAGTATTATCATCAGATTATTGGCCAGCAGGCTGTCAAAGTCCCGAAATCAAGGAAGAAGGCGCTGTGGATTAGTATTACGGATGCCGTGAACGCCGTGGGCCCGCACGTGCGCAGTGTAGATGTCTGTAAGAAGAGATATCACGATATAAAGAGACACGTGAAAAAAAAATTGTCCGAGGCCAAAAAACATAAGAAGCTGAATGGTAGAGAACCGCCGGGGGACGTGGAACTCACTGACTACGAGGAGGAACTGAGGCAAATTCTGAGCACTGAAATGACAGACGGTGTCAAGATCAAGGGATACATAGACACTGGCCTTTCCTCAGGTAATACACCATTTTTTTTTTTCTGTTTAATGATTATCACACTTTTTTTGACAGGAATGAAGGCCTTTGATGTAGTTTCAAACCAATCATTCATTTTAAGGGGTAGTCTCATCATAGACAACCCCTAAAATACGAGAGCCGCCGCAGCGACAGCTTATTGGCACGGGTACGGCACCCTAGACCCCCAACAAACCGCTTATTTTTGCCGGGATAAAAGTCGGCCCGCTATAAATTCCCCCTTCTGCGGCCAAAATGTGGTAGCCATTCACATGAGTGGCCATCTATGTAATATATGGATAGCCCGAGTCTGCCATGACGTCCATAAACTTTATGAAACCCATAATCTCGTCACAAAATTACCCATTGAAAGGGATAATTAGGACGTTCACCAATACATGCTGATCTATAATGCTGGAAGTTATCATTAAGCATTGTGGGATTCGGTTTCATTGTGTAGGTCACACATTATAATAACTTATTGATTAAAACTATTGATACTTCTTGGATGCAGTACCTTGCCTTACCACATGGTGTGCTGTTACAGGAACATTATCCAGCAAAGTAGATAAACTACTCTCTTATAAGCATGTGTGGTGTCACTTTTATGTTTCGGTCCCTAAGTAGTACTGATACTCCAGTCCTAATAGAACTGGAAAGAGCATCCCAAGCTTTTTCTTCACATATACTATCAGGCTGAGGCGTAACTTTAGAGAAGACTTTGAGAGCTCCCCTGATGTCTCTTTCATTAAATACTTGTATTCCCCATGAAGTAACAATTCTGAAGCATCTTTTCTTAGAACTCTTCACTGCGTCATTCCTCTGTTATTCCTTCTGGAAATTTATGAATAATATAACAACTGGGTGTTACCATTCCCCTTGTCGTGCGGGCGTGTCTATACACAGTCCAGCATTGTCAGCTCTGATTGGACATCGTCATACTGTGTAGGGACACACCCCTAACTGGTAACACCCAGTTCTACATTTCTGAATACATTTCTAGGAGGAGTAACAGAGGAATGGTATAACATGGAGATCTAAGAAAAGATGCTTCAAGATTGTTATATTTTGGGGAATACAAGTATTTACTAAAACAGACATGTGAGGAGGGCAAACAGGTACTTGTTAAACTTCCTCAGGCACAAGTGCCAGGGTGCGACTGCTACGCCCCTGTCATCTGGGAATATTAGGATATCAAATCGTGAGGGAAATACAAGGTATTGGGTAAACACATAATCATCTGCCTAGTCGCGCGGACCGTCGACGCACTCCGTCAAAGTTGCCTTTTAAAGTGGTGGTCGTAGTACTTGTCACTTCCCTTGAGGCAAACCAAAAACCGTAGGTCCAAAAATCTGGCTAGGTCGGAGAATGTTAAATTCTATGCCAATATTTCACAATTATGGACCATGAAAAGGACATTGAGGGCCTTTTTCGTTTCTCCCTACTCATTTGTGTTTACACGTGTAGTGCGTTTTTTTTGTACGTATGCGTTCTATCGTATGTACAGTAGAGTCCAGATAGCATTTACGTTTGGTTAGGCTTCTATAAACCAAACTCATTGGTTTTCCAGTCCTAAGAAATTGATGGCCTATTCTCAGGATACGAGTGACGCGGTTCCTTCAAAACAGCTGATCGGCGAGGGTGCCGGGAGTCGGACCCCCACAGATCAGATAGTGATGGCCTATCCTGAGGATAGGCCATCAATTTCTTATGACTGGACAACCCGTTTAAGGCCCAATTTTATTTAACGCATTGTCTGAGTGTTGGGCCTTACATTGCAGATAAATGTCTTGTATAAGATTAGAAATAAGGGTCTGCGACTGTTTTTTTTCCAGAGACATTGCCAGTCAATGAAATAGGGCTGAGCTGCAATACCATATACAGCCTGTTGACAACGGTGGCGCTATTTTGTTAAAAAAAAAAAAAAGGAGGCTCTTTTATTTATTTTTTTCATATAAAACCCTTTAGTCCTCTCTTTTTTTTCTTCTACACCTGGCTGTCAATAAGAAGAGACTATGCATCTTTCTTTTCTAGGTTTAACATCTTATTCCCTAAAAATTCAACACATATCTGGATTTATAAAGTGGATTAAATATAAAAATCACTATTTCAACAATTCACATTATTCGGTTCTTTTATTTTAGGCTTTTATGATGATCAAAGTCCAGTTACGTAGATCATCGGGAGGTCCGGGTGTTACAGCAGCAATATGGCCGCTAAAATGTGCTTATATGATGGTCCTGTGAAAGCCGTGGACTCCTATAGCCCAAACTCCTTTTATTTTAAACTTGACAATGAGACCTCATTTTAGGAACTTGTTACCTGATTAAGTGTCATGTATACAATTCGTGCTCGGGTGAGCGCTGTGCCTCTTCGCTTCTGATCAGCTTTCCTTAGGCGCGGTGTACGGGCTCAGTAGAAAGTCTAGGAGTCCGTACACCGCTCTATTGGATTTCAGAGGAAAGCCGATCAGAAACGAAGCGGCACAGCGCTCAACCGAGGACTTCTGCCTCTTCGTTTTAGCGATCGGTGGGGATCGCAGTGCTCGGACCCCCACTGATCCAAACTTCTGTCTTGTCACTATGACATTTTAAAAGTTTGGTTACCCTTTAAGAATGGTCGGATTTAAAGGGATCTGTCCCTTTAATAGATGTCTATTCTGAAATACTCCGTTCACATGACTAAGTTGTTTCCTTTTCTTTCTTTCAGAAATGTTTCAGGACTTGATGGGCTTTGGGGCGTCTCCTGAGCACACAGCCGACAGTGACTTTGGCTCTACGTCTTCTGGTAACTCTATGTTAGTAAACCTACAGTAGATGCCTTCTTAAGAATTTCTTGTGCAAACCTCAATATTAAGTTCCATTTTCCTCCACTTCCTAGATGAGAACCAAGAAATCATCGTGACTAAAGTGGATCATCAAGATATTGACGCAATGTCGGCCGTAGAGAACTATCACCAGCCGGGAGGGTTACGGGATGATTCGGATTTGGACAATGTAGACTGTGAACCTTCGATTGATAAAATAATACAACCGGAAGAGTGTGCGCATTGTCAGGGGAAAGCATTGCAAGAGTTGGGCAGCAGTATACAACGCTTACATGCCGAGGTGGTGGCCATGAATCACATGTTGGACCTTCTAGCTACCAACCAAGAGAAAGCACGAGAAGAAACTGCCCGCCATCGAGAAGAGACCGTCCGGTATCGGGCTAATAAACTCAAACTTCTCATGGAAGCCAATGAAATTGCAGCCAAAAGGCTTTCCATGGAGACATCCCACCATCAACACATGACTCCTCAAACTGGGGAAGGAGAGCCAAGTAACTTGCGAAGAAGCACCTTGCGGACACGGGGAGGAGCTTCTGCTTCACACGCTCAGAAAGGAGGGAAATTATAAGGATTTTGCTCGGAGCGGCATAATGTTTTGTATTATATATTGGCTTCATTTTAGTATTACAACTTTTTTTTTTCCAATTGACTTGTTTTTTTTCCTCCTTTGACTGAATGACTATGTTAGTACTTTACCTTCAATGTGTTAATATAATACATATATGTTTTGTGGTAAATTTTTTAAACATAGAAATGTATTCATACGTGTGCTTCCTTCAGGACAACCCCTTTTCTAAAAAAAGATTTTGATCACCATGTGTCCAGCAGGTGGACAGGTAGACCGCCACACCTTGTAGTATTCATTTGAATGGGTGACTGTGTGACGCATAGTCGCGCCGAGTCCTCCAGAGCGGGAGCGGCTCGTTGTAGTGGCGTTCCGCTTTGGCTAACAGAGCGTCCCTCTATAACATCCATATGTAATAAAAGGGCATGTAAAAAGAGGTGGTCATGATGGGACTACCCATTATGGTTAATAGCATGTAGAGTATAAAGATTACCCCTAGCCCGATAGATTTGACTGAGAAGGTTGTTAATGGCAAGTCTACTCGGGCACGAGTTTTGCATGGATTTACCAACTTTATAAATGGATGAATTAAAAGGCATTAAATGAATGTCAATTTTTTTTAACATTTTTGGTGTACTCTGTATTTGATTTTACGTCAAACGGTCCATGCACTTTTTGTAACACAGTTTTAATTCAATGTATCCCACGTCCCTCACACATAATAATACTTACAATACAACATGTAAGATACACAAGTAATAGGAAGTCGTTCTATATTAAGAGATTTTACGGGACCTAAAGACTGATGGTCTATTTTTAGGATTGGCCGTCACTGTTTCATCTGAGGGGGTTTGACCTCCGCCAATCAGCAGTATAAAGGGGCCATGGCGCTCCAGCGTTCTCAGCGTCCCCTTCGTCGCTTATACCGGCACGGTAGCCCGTCCATACAGGAAGCTGTGCGTTGTACTGCAGTGCAGTCCCATTCACTTGAGAGGGACTGCGCTGCTGTACAAGGCGCAGCCACATTCGTATGTTTGAGGCCCTATGAAGAGGAAGTGGCACTTGCCGGAATGCCATGGCCCTTCATTCTGCTGGTCAGCTGGTGCCCACTGTCCTAAAAAAAAAGAACCATACCAACCCATGGGGTGCCCCATTGGGGCAGTGTTCAAAGTTGATAGTTTTTACCAGTATCAAGAGACTGGGTAACCATGAAACTTGGACATATTCAATTCTAATTTCAGTCACCACTGGTTTATGTGACATGCAATTTGCCAAGACAGGGCGTGGACTAGTGACAAGTGTCTAATGAGCAGTATGAACGATCAGTGAACCTGTAGAGCAGTCTTTAGTGCATCGCTACCAAGAACAATGGAGCATTCACTTGATACGGGTGAACAGTCACGGTAAACCTGAGGTAACACAAATAAATAGGATCTAGTAAATGGCATGTTTATAGAGTGTCCTACTGTTCACACAGCCCGTATGTATGGACGTGGCCAAGTTTTACAGCTCCTACCAGGAAAACGGGGAAAAAAAAGTATGATTGGAATTAAAGGATCAATAGCCCAAAAAAATCCAAATACTACTGAGCTGAAAGGTTGAAAAGAGCGAAGGCCAAAATCTACACGTTCAAAGGGATAGAGAGGCCGATTCTCCACTTTTGTATTACTCGTCCATTACGAAAAATATAAATGTGATGACCAATATGGTCATTATATATTTTCTTCTTATGAGGCCCCATGCACACGACCGTATTTTCATCTATCCTGTAATACTGTCAGGAAATACGGATCCGTATGTCATCCGTATTTTATCCGTATATATGTAAGGGTGTCCGTAAATACGGTCCATATTTGATTCGTAGACTTCTATGGATAGTCTGTGCCGTAATTACGGACAAAAAAAGGACATGTTCTATAATTTTTGGAGCACGGACACCTCTCCGTAAATAAAAGGAAAGGTGTCCGTAGCCAAAAGAACTGCATGGGTCTGTAATTATGGATGCAAAATACGGTAGTGTGCATGGGGCCTAAGAGCTAAGCCCGTTCTCTTAAAGGCTTACACCTTTAAACTAATTTATATATATATATATATATATATATATATATATATATATATATAATGTATTATGTCATTTTAAGTAACTTTTAAATTGTTTTTTATTAAAAAAAAGTTTTACTTTTTGAGATACAGCTTCTATGTATCCCGTATACATAGAAGCTGTATCTTGCCGTCAAAGTTGAATCGTCAGGTCAGCAGGACTGACGGCTCGGCTGAAAGCTGGCCCTGCATGTCTCTGACACAAAGGATCTGGCTGCTATCAATAACATTTAAGTTCGTGAACTTAGATGTGATTGACAGCTGTCAGAGACACGCAAGCCGAAGCCGTCAGTCCTGCTGACCTGACGGATTCGGCTTTGATGGCAAGATTCAGCTTCTATCTCAAAAAGTAAATTTTTTTAATAATAAAAACCAATTTAAAAGTTATTTAAAATTACATAATACATTGTTTTATAAAAAAAAAAAAAGTTCTAAGGTTTATATAGTCTGTAAAGTGTGGATAACATTATAATATTAAATGTTAGAAAACAAAAGATACATACAAGGACACCTAGGATTCCATATGGAGATGGATGTCTATCAAACTTTTTTCATATCTTTATCCATAGGACAGGCCATCAATGTGGGATCTGTGGGGGACCTGCCACAATGCTCCCCTTCACTGCAGTACCTGACAGAGCACCGACCATGTGGCACTCTCTGGTATTGCAGCTCAGTCCTTTTTAAGGGAAAGGGACTGAGCTGTAGTACGAGACTCAGATACATATATGAAAGCCGCTCTCTGTGCAGGGTATTATGGGAGGTGTATCTGAAAAACCAAACATTGAGAAATTGGGCGTTACTAGTCCCCTTGTCAAAGTCTGACAATGTCCAATCAGTGCTGATAAGTGTCCTACTTTGTAGGGGCACACCCAGTTGACAAGGGGAATGATAAGGCTGGATTCACACGAGCATGTTACGTCCGTAAAGGATGGAACGTATTTCGGCCGCAAATCCCGGACCGAACACACGCCGGGCTCCTAGCATCATACTTGTACGACGCTAGGAGTCCCTGCCTCTCCGTGGAACTACTGTCCCGTACTGAAAACATGATCGGGGGAAACAGGAGTTCAAATATATGACGACCTCTTCACATAAAATAAATTGTAGGGCTTAAATTCAGCTGTTCATCCCTTGACGTTTTATAAAAAGTGACCCTCTGACTGGAAGATGGCTTTAAAGGGGTTGTCCATTTGTCCATGGGTTAGGTCTAGTATTGCAGCTCGACTCCATTGACGTGAATCGGACAATACCACACACAACCTGTGGACGGGTGTGGCACTGTTTTTGGAAGAAAGCCGCCATGTTTTTCTAATCCCGGACAACCCCTTTAAGTAAAGTCTTTAGAAAATGTTAAGGGCTGTCCTGTAAGCTATGGGGCCGATGTACTAATATTGTCTAAGATTTAGGCCCCATGCACACGACCGTATATTTCATCCGTAATTACGGATCCATTCATTTCTATTGGCCACGGACGCCTTTCTGTATTTTTACTGATGGGTGTCTGTGCAGAAAAAATTATAGAACCTGTCCTATGCCGCAAATATGGCACGGACTCTCTTATAGAAACCTACGGGCGCTTCCGTAAATATGGACAGCTACGGATGTGCATCCATGAACCGTCCGTATTTCCGGAAGCGTTGCTGTGCAACATGTTGGTGACATCATTTGCAGCCTCCCTCTTTTTTTACGGATCCGTATATACGGATCAAATACAGATGCACTATGGACCGTATTTGACGATACCGTTCCGTATATACGGATAAGTTACTGCTGACTATGGGTTCGTATTTATGGATAGATGAAAATACGGTCGTGTGCATGGGGCTTTAGACAGTGTAAACTCAGACCAGGCAGTCTGAAGATACGCCAAAGTTATTACAGTGGCACACGATAAATTGATAGCATCTTGCTTGACCTATTCGACACTTTTTTCTTCCTTATACCTCCTTTCAGTTGACTTATTTTGCAACAGACCTGTCTGCCAGATTTTTGGCGCACTTTGTCGCATTTTAAGCCATGTTTCTTTTAGGTAAGCCACACCCCTTTTTGTAATTTTTTTTGAAAGTGTCTAGTGAGGCACAAAAATCAGTTCTTTTTGGCTCCTTAGCTTAATAAATAGGTCTAAAACTAGATGCGACATCCGCCAGAAATGTGCCACCATATTCTGGGCGCAAGCCACAATGGTTTTGGTCAATTGTCCATGTGTTTTTATGCATTTCATGGCACTTATTGTACTGAAATTGTGTAAAGCAACTGTTTCTAACTTCTTTTTTGTACTTTTAACTTAGCAGAACCCATCTCACCAAGTGGACATGAGTCACCATCTTTAAATGATGATGAAGAAGGTGGAAAAGATAAACCTGACCATACTCAGCAAAAATTAAGGTGCCGGAAGTCCAGCAAACTAAAAAACACTGAGATAAGTACAAGTAAGGATTCTGCTGGTTGTAAGGAACCAGGTGACGTCTCAGAGAACACAAGTTCTCCAAAAAATGAAGCAGAAAGTCAAAATGAAGACGATGAAGAAAAGAACGGCAGCAAACCACGTCTACGTAAGTCAACAGTGGAGTCTAAATATAGGTGTAAGAAACATAACAAAGATTCTTATGAGATCTCGAAATTCACTATCCCTTACACCTCCTACAAGGTTCAGAAAACCTATATATGCACTGAATGTGGGCGAAGCTGCATCTCAAGTTCTCACCTCATCATACATCAGAGATCCCATACTGGAGAACGTCCTTTCTCTTGTAACAACTGTGGAAAAAGTTTTGCCCGAAAGTCTTCTCTGGTCATACACGAAAGGATCCACACAGGAGAACGGCCATACACATGTCCACATTGCGGAAAGAGTTTTACTAGCAGCGCCACGCTCTCCACTCACATACGCATCCACACAGGAGAGCGGCCTTACGTCTGTTGGGAGTGCGGGAAAAGTTTTACCAGTAACTCTTCTCTGTTTATACATAACAGGACTCACACAGGAGAGAAACCATACATCTGTGTGGAATGTGGGAAGACATTTTCATGCACGTCCGCTCTGGTCATACACAAGAGATCTCACACTGGAGAGAAGCCATTTACTTGCGAAGAGTGTGGAAAAAGTTTCGCAGATAACTCTCGACTGGTAAAACATAAGGCCGCCCATACTGGAGATTGGGCGTTCGTCTGTACTGTGTGCGGTAAAGGATTTACTTGCTACTCCAACCTCAATGTCCACCAAAGGTCACACACAGGGGAGAGACCATATGCATGTAACAAGTGCGATAAGAGGTTTTCTCTCAATAGGGATCTTGTCCGCCATCAGACAACGCACACTGGTGAAAGACCCCATGCTTGCTCGGAGTGTGGCAAGTGTTTTACGCGTAAGGCTCACCTAACCACCCATGTCAAAATCCACTTGCGTGTAAAAAAAGATACGGTGTCCGAATGAGTAATGTAAAACAGATCCATGTGGGTAGCTGTGGTGCCAATTGACCTTCTGCCAAGTATTGCCGGATAGGTGTTAAGCACTGGTCAGAAGCACAACGGTAAATTGTCCTAGTATATGGATGATGACTGTGGATCTTGCATGGCCTAACATGACGTATGACGGTAACTTAGACAAAGACTATATGTTTTATGAACTTTACAGCTATTTTACTTCACTTTGCAGTTGTCATTTACCTGTTTGACACTATGATACTGTGTAGTATGTTCACGAGATGTAAAGATTACGAGACAAAGGTCTCATGCACACGGCCATAGCTGTGTGCACGGTCCGGGATTAGAGCACCGATGGGCCGCGGAGTGTCAGGCCTCATGCACACGACCGTGCATTTATGGCCGTATACTATCCGAAATTACAGAGCAGCAATTGCGGATAGTATAAAACACATGTTAACCTATAAGCCAATGCACACGACCATAGTCCGTGTATTTCCCGGAGCCCGGACCACAAAAAAATAGGACATGTCTTTATGCGGTCCGGGCTCATTGAAATCAAAAGTGTGCTTGGTCCGTGAATTGCGGGAGGCCAGCGGATGACACTTTGCGGGCCCGTTGGTGCTGTAATCACAGACCGTGCACACAACTACGGCCATGTGCATGAGGCCTTAATGTGCAATGTTTTCTACAGTATTTGAATTCAGTGTTTCCAACGTCTAAGGGCCTAAAGGCGGAGACGGCCCACTCAGGTCCTTCCATCAATAGTGACTTTCTACAATCTCGTGCTCTTGTGTGATTTCTCCTTGGTGCAGATCATCTGCTAAATTACATTACTATCCATCCCTAGATGGCTGCTCAAGTAAAAGTAGTTACATTTATTGTCAACAACATTGGGGGCCCATTCCAGTTAACCTGTTCAGATAAACTGTATTAGGTAACATTTGACCACTGTATATGTCACAGGATATGCCATAAATGTTTGAAAGATGCTGGGGCTTGCACCAATCTATAGAATGGGGCCCACTGTCCCGTCCCCCATGCTATCTTGTCCGGCTCCCGCACCACTGTCTGATGAGGTGGTCGGGGGTTACGGAAACAGCCATTGACTCCCATTGAAATGAATGGAAGAGCCCGGAACAGTGTAGCACGGCGAGCAATGCTGTTTTCATAGTTTCCGAGTTGCGGAAACAACGTAGCTCGCTGTGTTACACTGTTTTCATTACTCCCATTCACTTATATGGGAGTCACAAAACAGCATAGCTCAGTGAGCTCAGCTGTTTTTGTACCTCCCGACTACCTTTTCAGACAGTTGCTGGGGAGTAGCGGCAGTAGGAGGTCAAGGGGCGCCGTTCTAGAGATAGGTGCAGGTTCCCAGGCCTGGGACCTGCATCTATTGGACATTTATGCCATATCCTGTGGATATGCCATAAATGTCCAAGATGGGAAAACCCCTTTTACCCCCTAACAATCACATTAAAGTTAGAAAAAGCCTCCAGAAAATTTAACTTTTGTTTTGTGTCGAATTTGAATTTATGTTTAAAGTAAATAAAGTTGGCGCGTAGCTGAGGCCCTGTTTTTCACCTGGTGCGGCAGCACTTAAGCTGTCGATCCCAGGCAGGGACTAGTGGAGAGGGGCCGCTCATGCATATGGCTTTGTCCATTCTGTTGTATGGGAGTTAAGGAAACAGCCGAGAAGCGCTTGCTCAGCTGTTTCCATAACTCTGGTTGAACAGAATGGAGAGAGCCCTATCTCCACTAGTCCTTCCCTGGAATCAGCGGCCTCCGCACCAGCTGAAACGAGGGGGTGGAAATTCCATAAATGTCTAAGATGGCAATACCCCTTTAATTATTGAATAATATTTCATGCGCAAGCTCTCAGTAAGAGTTACCAACTATGTTCCTCAGAATAGGTCTAGACTAAGACTACATGAAAAGAGAGCTATTATGGTTTGGGGTCATATAGTCCACAGGCAAAATATTGTTTCAACTATTTGTGTTTCATACTGTAGATTTATTTGAAAGATAACTACTGCCAAAATCAAAAATGGAGTTCTGTTGTGTAGATCAGCAAGGCTTCTCTTACTTCCACCGGCCGCCTCAAGCTGCTTTTGGCATCTATCGCACCATTCTGGAAAGTAAGATATCATGTCTCAACCCTGTATAGACTCTACATGTCTCAAAGCTGTGGTATGAAGTCCTCCTGTTCACAGTCCTGCTGCAGGTGCCAGGGGCCCTTCGAGGCATCTAATGGGGACAACGGTAAGGAGAAGACCAATATAAAAAGTGGGGAATGTGGTGAAGAGTTGAGTGTTTGGATGAATGAAGCCTTTATAATTCTATAGGATTATTTCTAAATTGTTGTAATGCTACTTTTGCTTTTATATTATGATGTTCCCAATTAAAGGGTAACTAAAATTTTACAAACTTTTGACTTGTCATAGTGACATGTCAGAAGTTTTGATTGGTGGGGGTCCGAGCACTGAGACCCCCGCCGATCGCTATAACGAAGTGCCAAAAGAGCGCTGTGCTGCTTAGTTTATGATCGGCTTTCCTCGGAAAGTCGAGCGATCGGTGTACGGACTCCATACGCCGATCAGTAGCGGCATAGTGGTCACACGGGGCCCTTCTCACGCTTCGCTTTAGCGATCCGTGAGGGTCTCAGTGCTCGGACCCCCATTGTTTAAAACTTCGGACATGTCGAAAGTTTTTCAAAACTTTAGTTACCCTTTAATAATAATGAATTTGTCATAGAATTAATAAGGTAAAAGGGGTTGTCTGGTTTAGACATCATCTTATGTGATAAGACCTCCCAGTCGGCTAAGAGAAGCAGCCACTGACTCTTTATTTTCCCTGCAAGTAAAACAATACTTTAAAGCTTACCTATCGTTACAAAAAAATGTCCACTCTTAAAAAACATTTTCGTTTTTTTTTTTGTGCTGATTCATTTCTCCATGGTCGGATTTTGTTTTTTCTGTTACAGTGCTCCAAATCCCCTGCATAAACAGTTAAATGATAAATGCCTGGGTGCCTGCACTACTAGAGGGAGCCTGTGAGCCTACTCCATACCGTTTTTTAAATTAACTTCAATGTATAAACAGTATTCCGTAAGCCCCTCCCTCTAGTGGCGGGTAGTGGCGGTAGCCAGGTGTTTATCATTTAACTGTATATCTACGCAGGAGACTTGGAGCTTTGTATCAGAAAAATAATCTCGGCAGAGAGTGAATGCCGAGGTGGTCTCTCAGGTGCGCCGCTCTCTTCATTCACTTCTTTGGGAGTCACGAAAACTGTTTCAGGGGTGGGACCGGCACCTATCAGACATTTATGGCATATCCTGTGGATATGCCATAAATATCTGAGATGGGAATACCTCTTTAAAAAATAAACCCACCCGAAAATAAAAATTCTTGTTCTGTTGGACAATTTTGTTTTTCGTGTATCATGCTTCTGTATGACTTTCTATGTATATTATATGCTGTGCATATTATCTGACACCTAGAATTAAACAGGCTGTAGCAGAATGCAGCATGGGTGATGTATATGACTCGCAATCATTTATATTTTCTTTAGTATTGCATGTGGCTTACATCTGCCATTCGTTACTTTGACTTAATCTTATGTTGCCACATACACTAGTCGCTCTGTACGTCTTGGCTGTCCTTTGGAACATAATAAATACTACGCCTTACAGAAAAATGGCTCAGGTATGTAGAAAACCTCAAAATCTGCACCAGATTTCTAAACATATTCCATCATATACCCCTTGTCTTAAGAAGGTACACGTTAAAGGGGGGAACTAGAATTCATAGGGCTCCATACGGCAATTAGATGGGCCCCCACCGCCTATTGACAGGGCACCGAACAGAGGGCTCAGCGCTGACAAATTCTTTAAGCCCTTATCAACCGGGCCTATTTTAGCCTCACAGTGGTTGTCCAGGTTGGGGGCTGTTTTTTATACTGATGACCTATCCACAGGATAGGTCATCAGTATATGTACGGTGGGGGTCCGACACAGGGGTTGGTGCCGGCAGCCGAAGGCTCCAACCACTGTATAGCAGCTGTGCTGGGATAATGCAGTTCTGATCCTATTCACTTGGATAGGAGCAGTACTCCACCACGGCCGCGATACAGTGGTTGGGGTCTTTTGCTTCCAGCACGACCACTGCATAACTTCCGGTGCCCAGAGGCAGTCAGAACAACTGATCGTGCGAGGTCCGGGTGTCGGACCGCCACCGATCATATACTGATGACCGATCCTGTCGATAGGTCATCAGTATAATTAACAACCCCCAACCTGGACAACCCCTTTAATGACCCGCCATTCTTTTTTGTTTGATCTAGTGATTTAAATGTAGAGTATATATGACTGAAATATAGAGATTTAATTCTTAGGGTATGTTCACACGCAGTAGCAAAATACGTCTGAAATTACGGAGCTGTTTTCGCCTGAAAACAGCTCCTGAATTTCAGAAGTTTTTGCAAGTACACGCGTTTTTCGCGGCATATTTTACAGACGTTATTGGAGCTGTATTTCAATGGAGTCAATGAAAAACGGCTCCAAAACCGTCCCAAGAAGTGTCCTGCACTTCTTTGACGCGGGCATCTTTTTACGCGCCGTTTTTTTACAGCGACTCGTAAACTTGCACCTCGTGAGAACAGAACATCGTAAAACCCATTGATGGGCAGATGTTTGTGGGCGTAATAGAGCCATTTTTTCAGGCGTAATTCAAGGCGTGAAAAGCCCGAATTACGTCTGAAAACAGTGCGTTTGAACATGCCCATAGAATCATTTTTTGTAAATTCTACTCGTATGTCCCATGAGTGATATATGAAGCTTTCCCACACTTTCTCTTCTGCTGGCCTACGTTTCGTAACGTGATTGAAGCAAACCAGCAGACTGGAATCAATACAGCCACAGAGGAGAACAATGGCAGCAGGAAGACCTCAGAGGCAGGAGCACGATCATGGGCGCCAACAGCTCGCAGCAAGGATTGTCCTGGTTCAGTCAGACCTGTCAACAGGCAGAGCGGCACCAACTAAGGGCCTGTTCACATCTCCTTTGGAGGCTCTGTTAGGGGCCTTCGTTGCAGATCCAGCCGAAAATACTTGTTTGCAGTAAAACCACGGATACCCCGATGCAACCCATCGGAGTCAATGGGCTCAATCAGGCACTGGTTGTCTCCATTTAGCGGAGCATTATTGTTTCTGGTAAAACCACGGACACCCCAATAGCACCCATTAAAGTCAAATGGTTCCGTAGGGTGCTGGTTGTCTCCATCGTTTAATGGAATTGGACTTCTGGTATTTCTGTTGTTCTGCTTCTCTGATGGAGCAGAACAACGGAAACCCGAATGCAGATTTGAACTGGGCCTGAGTCTACAGCGGCAGTAGGACGCATACAAAGGTAGCGGCACCATTAAACACCCGGAGACAAGAACCAGCGGTGGGTGAGTGTCAGTCAGGCCATGGAACGGCTTTAAACCAGACATGAAAGTAAAGTTGAGTAGCCTCAAGTGAACTATATTACGGGCAGTTAACGCCAGACAGAACCATATCACAAACAGTAATGTATCCAGCATTACCACGACTATATGAAGCAGCCAATGTTTCCTGCCCATGAAAAGTACTTAGTGTTAATAAGAGATTAACCGATACAAATGTAACCACTGCACTGGTATCAAAAACTGGAAAAAATCCTTAACTTCCTAAAATATTTACAGTACATGTGGGCATGATTTGGCCTCGTGTGTTCAGTCGCACTGCGTGGTCTGACCCTAAAGGAAAATTTTAAACAAAACATACTGTTTGAAAACAACCTTGCAAAAGAAGGCATATACAAAAAAAATAATTAAAAGCAGAATTCAAAAACAGTTTTAATAAAAAATAGTTTTTAAAATGTAAAAAACAAATTAAGTGAAAAAAACAATGATATTAAATGCTAGCCCAAAAAAAAAAAATGAAGGACACATTGGATACCTTTTAGAAAGCTTTATTCACATCTCATAGTGACATGTCAGAAATTTTGATTGGTGGAGGTCCGAGTGCTGATAATCCCACCGATCGTGCTGTGCTGCTTTGGTTCTGATCAGCTTTTTTCGGAAAGAAAGTGGTGTATGGGTTCATTAGAACGTCTATGAGCCCGTACACCACTCGCTCTGCTTTCAGAGTATTGCCGATCAGAAACTAAGCAGAACAGCACTCACCCGAGCGCTTCTGCCGCTTCGTTTGAGTGATCAGTGAGGGTCTCAGTGCTCAGACCCCCACCGATCAAAACTTCTGACGCCACTATGACACGTCAAAAGTTTTTTGAAAGTTAGTTACGTTTTAATAAATGTGTTGCAAAGTTAGACAACGGATTACCAAGTGCAACATCTGTGGTCGCTGACCCCAAACTCCTTCCATCCGGTCGACGCTCTTTTCTCCAGAGGTGTCTGCACATGCGGCCGTCCTGTTCCACAGTGACCACCAGGGTGTGCTCGCAAGCTCAGTCAGCCTTGGCGTGCACACTGGCGTGAGATTAAGCTGATTGCTTCCAGAGCACCCTGGACTATAAGAAGGGCTCTGCCCCTTCCTATCTTGCCTGAGCCTTGTTGTCGTTATCCTAGTATGTCTATGCAAATGGTCTCCTAAGTGTTTTCCAGTTCCCAGTGTTTCCTGTTCCTGCTACCTGTATCCCGTGCTATCCTGGTCAAGTGCCGTGTTGAGCTGAAGTCGTGTTGTGTTCCACGCCTGGCGGCTGCCTGCTGCCTAGTCCCAGCTGAGCCTGCCTTGCTACTGTCTGAGCTACCATAGGTACACTATACAAACTATAGACTGTGACATGTGTCCTGTTGGCCAGCTGCCATACCATCAAGGCGGTACGGCCCAGTGGGTCCACATACCCAACGTGACACCAAGGTTACTTTTCTACACCTTAGGACCTGGACAACGTACCATTTATGAAGGGACTATAAATTTGGTATTGAACCATAACATTCTTAAGGAGAATGTCCAGTTATCGGTCTGTAAGCTAAAGAATAAATTAGGACCATGCTCCAAAACACTACATTTGATCTACATCTAAATTGCTAGTCGAAAGCCGGACTTTAACCCAATAGAGATGCTGGACATCCAGATCCTACCAGTCTGAAGTATTTAAAGTTGAGTATATTTGAATAGTTGTAAAAAGTTCAAGTACTTTGGGGTGTGAGCAAGAGAAACAATGGAAGGAATGAGGAGGGTGATGACAAAAATTCTAAATGACTGTCCAATTACTATCCTCACGTGTCATTGCTTCATTGATGCCCTTGGATTTGACGTGTTTGACCTATAAACCATCCAGTTTGTCCCAGATATTTTCTTTTTTACTTTAGAATGTTTTTTTAAACTTTGCTCTTCCGTTTTTGTTCTTTATGGGCCACTGTTAATTTATACTTTATTTAATTAGGCAAAGCAACCTAGCGGCAAGGAATCGAAGGTAAATATTGGAAAATTCCACCTACAGAAATAAAAAGGGGGGGGGGTTACAATTTTATTTTTGTATTTGTTATAGTTTTTAATCTTTCCACTTTTTAATCAGTTAATATTTCCACTTCTATATAGTTACAATCATGTAATTATATCACAGTGATTGTGTTACCTTAAATAACACCTTGGACTAGAAAGTGTATAACGTTTGTTTTTATTTCACAAAAGTTTTTTTTCCCTTTTTTAAAAAAAATCAGTCATCCAATAATACTGTGTGACCGTGTTCGTTCCCTTATTGATTAATTTATACATTGGGAAAGGTGAGTACGGCTTTATACCTTCTGATCTAGTGGGATGATGGTTTACTTCAATTATTTTTCATATATATACTTGAATGATTGTTTTTCCGATATGTATTATCTTTTGTATTATATGTATTATTTTTTTAATATTTATTAAGATTTCCTTACTATAAAAAAATACTTGTTTAACAGTTTGACTTTTGGTAGCCCCGCTGATCAGCTGTTTTAATGGGGCGCCGACGCTCGTGCTCTCCCTTTATTTCCTTTACTGATTTGGGGGTACCTGCTGTGTGATACAACTGTATTTGGCTCTGTGTACTATGTGAGACTGTGGAATAGTGACAATAGCAAATTTTCACTGCAATGTTCAGCGATATGTCAGTGCGATATGGGGGTTGTGTGCCCCATGCTACTATGTTTTGCGGATATTTTGCCATTTGCCACTTCAGATTGGTAATAATATTCTATGTTTCAAAAAGACAAATGGAGTTAATCAAAGTGATCACAAGACAGGATCTAATTTCCTAATATAGTGTTAATAATGGGAGAGCCTACAAGGAGGCAGAGTTTATGTCATAGCTTTTCCATACGTCATGGTGCATCCTATATCTAAGAACAAGACCGAAATTGTAAATAAATCCTAAAAGATAAGTTTATAGGGGTTCTCCGGGACTTTACTATTGATGGTCTATCCTTAGAATAGACCATCATTGTTTGATCAGATGAGCCGCTGGGCCTATGTAAACATGAAGGGGACATGGCACTTGCTGGAGTGGCGTAGCCCCTTCATTGGCTGATCGGCAGGTGTCTGAGGGTTGGACCTTCACCGATCAAATGTTGGCATAGTTTATTACGGTTTGTTCCTAAAGTGGGAGTCCTACTAGACTGATTTTTTTTTAATATATATATATATTTTATTTTTTTTGTGGACCGCTGAGTTACATTTTGATGCTCAAGCTGCCTCTTTCAGCCCCACTTAGCAGGCTGTCTCAGTTTTTTAGCATTGGAGAACGCTAGCGCTCACAAATTGAGACAGCATGCCATTTGGAATTAAAATTGGATGTTAGGACAGTATTTTCTACTGAGCATTGAGGTCATCCTGGAGCTTGCAACTTCTCTGATCAGTGCTCTGAGTTCTCAGAGATCATACATTTTCTAAGTACTTTTATACACTTACTTACTTACTTACTTACTTACTAGTGAAGGTGGTGATGGGTGTTGTATAAGGCAACAGGTCTTCTGTGCCTAATGGTGCTTGAGAAATATAATTGGACAGTACAGAGATCTTTCTAATGATCTTTTTACACCTAGACCTGTAACAAGGACAAGGGGGCATCCTCTACGTCTAGAAGAAAAAATGTTTCACCATCATCATAGACGGGATTCTTTACTGTGAGAGCAGTGAGACTATGAAACTTTCTGTCACAGGATGTTGTGATGGTTGTGGATTCTTTGAACAAGTTCAAGAAGGACCCTGATGTCTTTCTTGAAAAATATAATATCACAGGTTATGAGTACTAGATTCTGGAGATGGGACGTTGATCCAGGGATTTATTCTGATTGCCATGTTTGGAGTCAGGGAGGAATTTTTCCCCTAATGAGGTAATTGGCATCAACCTCATTGGGGTTTTACCTTCCTCTGGATCAACACAGTAGGATTATAGGTTGATTTGATGGACTTGTGTCTTTTTTCAATTTTATCAACTATGTAAATCTGGTACAAGCATTGGTGTTCCTAGCACAGGCAGCAGGGGCATGCACCCCAGGTTTCTTGCCCGATGCTCCAGATCTCCGTGCACCAACAACTGCCACATTCACACATTATATCTGTGTCTTCCCCCTCTAGCAGTGTCCCAGGTATCTTAAGAATCTGGGTACAGGGTTTGTTGTAATGCATGAATTACAACAGAGTGAGTAGAACCCAATTTAACAGCTAATATACAGACAGTGTACAGGATTAATGTGAATTTTGGTTATCCCTGGTGGTCCTTTGGTCTTGGAATATCTGATACAGTGTTTGATGCAAAGAAACTCGACATTTACACACAAAGATGTTATCTTAAACGACATCATCAGAGAGACTGTTGGGTTTGACCCTTTCTTTGGGAATTTTGAATAATCAAATAAAGATGTATTTTTTTGGGGAAAAAAATCCATCACATCACATTGGCTCCATCCCAAAAACTAGCAAATGGCACCCAACGTAATTACATTCGAGCATCAGAGAGCAATATGTGGTATTTTAGAAATTACTGCACTTATAGTTCTAGATTTTCTTATGGTTTCTTAGATTTTCTTATAGGTTCTGATAAGCATTTAACATTGCAGGGCTGCGCTGTAAATTTTTTCTTGATTTTTGACTCTTCCCTGCCTAGCAATCTGTCTGAACTAGAAGATCACAATGACTGCATGGTTTGTGTTCCTTGCTTGTATGGTGTTGATGGCGCAGTGTAATGAGGCAGCAGACACAGTTACAGAGAGCAATATGAAATACACTTCAGCACTGAAATATAGCAATACATTAGCGACCGCTAAGACCACATCTGCAAAAGAGCCTAAAAATATAGAAGACGGTACAGAAATTTATAATGAGACCAACAAACAACAAGCAAATGTTAGTTAGGTTGAAAAAGGTCCTGTTAGTAATAAACCAGACGAAAATGTCACAGAAGATTACAGTGAGGTCCAAGTGGCTACAGATAATACTGTCACAGATTGTACTAGTTCATTATGTCCTCGACCTGTTGGCACATCATCAAGAGATCTTGTCACAGATTCTACTGGTTCATTATTTTCTCCACCTGTTGGAACATCATCGAGAAAACTATTTTCTGTGACAGATTCTACTGGTTCTTCGTTTCCTTGGCCTGTTGAAACTAAATTGTTATAATATGTAATCAATTCATTATTGTCCATTTCCTGACTTTATTTTTCTGTGGGAGAGTCAACTGGTACAAGATTTCTCTATGATGTTCCAACAAATCGAGAAAATAATGAGCTAGTAGAATCTGTAACAAGGTTTCTCGATGATGCTCCAACAGGTGGAGAAAATAATGAACCAGCAGAATCTGTGACAAGATCTCTTGATGATGTTTCAACAAGTCGAGAAAATAATGAACCAGTAGACTCTGTAACAAGGTTTCTCGATGACATTCCAACAACAGGTCGAGAAAATAATGAGCTACTAGAATCTGTAACAAAGTTTCTCGATGATGTTCCAACAGGTCGAGACAATAATGAACCAGTAGAATCTGTGACAAGATCTCTTGATGATGTGCCAACAGGTCGAGAAAATAATGAACTAGTACAATCTGTGACAAGGTTTCTCCATGATGTGCTAACAAGTAGAGAAAATAATGAACCAGTAGAATCTGTGACAAGATCTCTTGATGATGTGCCAACAGGTCGAGAAAATAATGAACTAGTACAATCTGTGACAAGGTTTCTCGATGATGTGCCAACAAGTAGAGAAAATAATGAACCAGTAGAATCTGTGACAAGATTTCTCGATGACATTCCAACAGGTCAAGAAAATAATGAGATAGTAGAATCTGTAACAAGGTTTCTCGATGATGCTCCAACAGGTGGAGAAAATAATGAACCAGCAGAATCTGTGACAAGATCTCTTGATGATGTTTCAACAAGTCGAGAAAATAATGAACCAGTAGACTCTGTAACAAGGTTTCTCGATGACATTCCAACAACAGGTCGAGAAAATAATGAGCTACTAGAATCTGTAACATAGTTTCTCGATGATGTTCCAACAGGTCGAGACAATAATGAACCAGTAGAATCTGTGACAAGATCTCTTGATGATGTGCCAACAGGTCGAGAAAATAATGAACTAGTACAATCTGTGACAAGGTTTCTCCATGATGTGCTAACAAGTAGAGAAAATAATGAACCAGTAGAATCTGTGACAAGGTTTCTCGATGATGTGCCAACAAGTAGAGAAAATAATGAACCAGTAGAATCTGTGACAAGATTTCTCGATGACATTCCAACAGGTCAAGAAAATAATGAGATAGTAGAATCTGTAACAAGGTTTCTCGATTATGTTCCAACAGGTCGAGAAAATAATGAACCAATAGAATCTGTGACAAGATCTCTCAATGATGTGTCAACAGGTTTAGAAAATAATGACCCAGTAGACTCTGTGACAGGGTTTTTCAATGATGTTCCAGAAGGCCTGGATAATAATGAATCAATAGAATCTGTGACAGAGTTTTATTGAGGATGTTCCAGAAAGCCCGGATAATAATGGCCCAGTAAATACTGTGACAGATTTTCTCAATGATCTTCCACCAGGACCAGAAAATAATGAACCAATAGAATCTGTCACATGGGTTTTCAATGATGTCCCATTAGGTCCAGAAAATAATGAACCAATAGAATCTGTCACATGGGTTTTCAATGATGTCCCATCAGGTCCAGAAAATAATGAACTAGTAGAATCAGTCACAGGCTTTTTCAATAGTGTCTCTTCAGCTCCGGATGATAAAGAATCTGTAGAATCTGTCTCAGAGGTTATCAATAATTTTTCGGCAAAGCCAGAAAAAAATAATCCAGTAGAATCTATCACAGCGTACTTCAATGGTACTCCAGAAGGTCTAGGAGATACTGAACTAGTGGAATCTGTTACTGAAAAAAATATTCAGGTTCCAATAGATATTGATAGTGAGAAACCAGTAGACACTTTTAATGAAATTCAAGACCCAACAAGTAAAGATAATAATGAATTAATGGAATCGGTTACAGAGAATTACAATCCAAATAAACCCGACAATGACAATAAGGTCACCATAGGGCCTATTAGGGATGCAGGTCCAGAAAGAAATGAACCAGTGGAATCTGTTAGAGACACTCCAAATCAGTTTCCTCAGGTTCCAACTAGTAATATGTCAATGGACTCTCTCACAGATAATTCCAAACAAGGTGCAGAAGCTCCAGAACATAAATCGGTTACAAATAACAATCAAGGTACAGAAAAGTATTTATCTGTGGACTCTATTACAACAATGTGCACTGAGATGCCACCATTATTACACAGTAACGGACCAATCGAATTTGGAACACTCAAATATAATCTCATCCCAACAGTTGTAAATAAGGATAAAGTAGGCGACTCTATCACAAATGATCAGAAGACAGCTATTAATAAAATATCGAGGACAGAAACGTCAACATCTAGTAAACAGAAACCTCCCCAGACCGGCAGCAATAAACATGACTCCCATCTAACACATACAGATAATGGGCATTTCACTATACAATCCAATTCATCGAATGTCTCTGAAGTGCAGACAGTCACACATAGCCAAGCACCACCACAACAAGAACAAGAAGATGTACGTTGTAAAATGTTACGGATTGTTACGGCTGAGGGACTAGATGGATACCAAAAAATTAGTGCCCACGACTGTAAGATATATGAGTCATTTGTATCACTGAAATATAATATTATTGAGTAACTAATAACAATGAATTAAAGGAACTTGCAAGTTTGCCGAGGGTTGAATTGCTACATTCAACTCTGACATCATAACTCCTGTAGGATTGGGCTAGTAGTTAAAAGATGCCAGCCTGTTCCTGGCATCCTTAATTTTTTAAGACTAGCCTTCAATGGCAATATGGGGGACGTAGTTGTCGGAGACTGTGCTGATGCCTGTAAAATATGTCAGTAAGGTGAATTGAGCGGGTGGGCACTGTTAGTGACATCACTCCAGCTTTTTGACTGCCCGCTCTGTTCTCATGCGGCAATTCGAAATGGAGGTTAGATAAGTATTAAAGAATAAAAGAGAATGGGGAAGAACTGCAATACCGAAAAAAGACCATAGAAGGACATGATGATGTTTTTTTTTGGACAAAAAGCAAATCCTTATTTCTGATCCTGGTGAAACCTTGGCTACAGGGGGTGGTGGAGGGGATTGACTGTCCGGTCAGGAGGCTAAACTTGAAAGGTTTGCGGATTTTGAAATATTTTAGGTAGAGTACTGTTAATGTAGAATTACATGACACCTCCCATCCTATTTAATAATCTAGTTGCCGGCCTTTGAACCCTCTCCAGTTCTCCTAGATCCTTTTTACAATATGGAGCCCAAAACTGAATTCCATATTCAAGATGTGGCCTTACAAGGGATTTATAGAGGGGTAATATTACATTTGAATCACAGGTTTTTATCTCTCTTTTTATACACTTATAAAATCCTATTTGCTTTTGCAGCTGCTGCTTGACATTGAGTGCTGCTGCTTAGCTTATTTGTCACCAGAATACCCAGGTCCTTCTCTTGTTCCGTTATCCCCAGTTTTATTTCATTTAATGTATATGTGTTAATACTATTATTGCATCCTAGGTGCATTACTTTACATTTATCAACATCAAATTTCACCTGCCACATTTTTGCCCATGCTGCCAGCTTATCTAGGTCTTTCTGTAATATTTTATAGTCAAGCTGAGTTTTAAGTATCCTACAAAGTTTTCTATCGTCCGATTTAAAGGGGTTCTGTGTGGTAAAAAAATGTACCGCAATAGCTTTGAAATGAGAACAACGTTTTTGTTTTCTCCCTGCCGACCCCGTTCCTGGTAGTAAGTTGGCTGTACGTGGTCAGCCTCAATTGAAATCTATATGCAATACAGATGTTTTTGGTCTCCTATGGACTAGAGAACGAGCACCCGTGGCCAACTGTCAGTGGGGGATGGGACACCAGTGATTGAACCCCAACTCAGAGATTTATGATATAACAAATTGATATGCCATAAATGTTTATTGTAGGGGGCCAAAATTCTCATTTTGCTATTAGTTGCAGTCCATACCTTACCTAACACTGCAGCCCCATTATTCCGGGACCGGATAGGTGGCGGTACCCACTATCAATCCCCTACCGATCAGGAAATGATGGTGTATACTGGGCATACTTCCCAACTGTCCAATTTTTTGCAAAATTGTGTTGTGAAACAGACTTTAAAGGGGGCATGACTTATGTATATATGCCATAACATTTTGGGAGGTTTTGTGGGTGTTCCTGGCCAGATTGTGGGTAGGTCTTAAAAATGTCCTGTGAATGGGGTTTGAAATGTTGAGAGGTATGATGCCAGATGTCGCTACATACCAAGATATAATTTGGTAAACTGTTTACTTACACGGATATGCTTAATGAGACATGTGAGCAACTTTGATACCGCTCTCGTAAAGTAGAATAAGCAAAGTAAAAATTATGGCGTCTTTCTGTTCAATAATAAACAATGGTGCAAAGACGGAAAGACCAAAGGTTCTAAAAACCTTTGCAAAATTAACTGTTCCGGTAAGTACATTATTATATGTGTTAATTTACATAAATTTGCTATAATAATAATCATGAGATTAGCTATCTGTATAAAAAAAGAGAAGAATTTGTGGTGGTTCCAATAGCAACCAAACAAATCACTGCTTTTATTTTTCTAATGCTGTTTACAAAATGTAAACAGTAATCTGATTGGTTGTTATAGGAACCACCACTGTACAATCATTATAATGAAATTTTTTGGAAGTCTATGAAAAAATTGAAATTAACTATAAGCTCAAGGACTTCTAAAAGTTTTGTACGGCACTTCACCTATGTGTCTCAATGGTGACAGACCGTGGAAGAGGATTTCTCTAATGACAGAATAATCTCTTTTATTTCTACAGTGCTTTTGGATGATGACATCACTGATGACATTGCATGTGCTAAGATAGTGGTGAAAAATACCAAAAGTTTGACGGCATGGTAAGACAGACTGGCCTTCATTTCATTAAAAGGGCTCTAACTCCTGTCCATGTATCCTATTAGGGCATATAGTTGTGATATAGGGGGGGTTCTCCTCTTGGGACTCCCGTTTATGAGTTGGACCGGAGAGAAAGTAACAAGCAGCATCTTTCACTCTGGCAGACTCAGCCTGTCCATGTGTTATATGGACGACTATTCATCTGAATTGCCAGAATTTAACACTACATTTCCACTGCAGCGGTTGCAGCAGCTCCAGGAAAAATCGGACTTCCCCTTTAAGAAGGAGCTTGAATGCTCTATTTAGGGCAATTATTTCCATTATCCCCGTCTTCTAATGTTATGGTATATAACATTATGATCGTGGGGGTCCAAACTCCTAGAGTCCAACAAATCCAAAATGTGGCTGGGAGCTAGTTCTCTTCACAGCGGGCAGACAGGAGCGCTGCCGTGGAGGAGAAACCAACGAAGAGGCCACTGATAAAGGGGCATGTGACCGGACACATTCATCAGCAGCCTCCATTAAAAAATACTGTGCATAATCTAAATATCGTAGTACATGTGTGTACAACAGTATATTAGTAAGTGGCTTATAATACTCTTTCCTGCGTATTTGGGAAAATAATCATAAAGTGGCCAACCCCTTTAAGGGATCCGGACACACCAAATGACCCCCTAAAGTTGTGATCTTTCGCTCACATAGTCCTCTTGTGCAATTAGAGAATCCATAGACATGTTTATATAGGAAGTTATCTAATTCACTCAAAGAATAAACAAGTAAGACCTCGTTGCCCTTTTGATTACCTGAAAGGGCTTAACGAGTGGTGGGGTTGACTATTGGAAATAGCCTAAGGGTCACCACTTCAGTGGTCCATTTCATGGGTGCAGATTTCATACATGCCATGAGTAAGGAGGACCTGTCCTATCAGAATACAGAACATATATACAGAATTTGATTTAATTATTTCACCATAGTGACCCAAGCAGTTGTGTCCATGTGTTGACATATGCCTTTTATTTTGTTTAATAAGTCAAATATAGTTTTATCTATGGGCATTAGGAAGGGAGAAGATCTACTAACCACCAAAGTCTTAGATACTTGAAGTCTTGCAATGTGGAGATCTGGTGCTCTCATGGTCATCATTCCCCAGATCAAGTGTCAGTGGAGATCTAGTGCTCTCATGGTCTGCTTCCCCCAGATCAGGTTTCAGTGGAGATCTGGTGCTCTCATGGACTACTTCCCCCAGATTGGGTGTCAGTGGAGATCTGGTGCTCTCATGGTCTACTTCCCCCAGATTAGGTATCATTGAGAACTAGTGCTCTCATGGTCTGCTTCCCCCAGATCAGGTGTCAGTGGAGATCTGGTGCTCTCATTGACTACTTTCCCCAGATTAGGTGTAAGTGGAGATCTGGTGCTCTCATTGTTTACTTCCCTCAGATCAGGTTTCAGTGGATATCTGGTGCTCTCATGGTCTACTTCCCCCAGATTAGGTGTCAGTGGAGATCTGGTGCTTTCATTGGCTACTTCCCCTAGATCAGGTGTTAGTGGAGATCTGGTGCTCTCATGGTCTGCTTTCCCCAGATCATGTGTCAGTGGAGAACTGGTTCTCTCATGGTCTACTTCCTCCAGATTGGGTATCATTGAGAACTAGTGCTCTCATGGTCTGTTTTCCCCAGATCAGGTGTCAGTGGAGATCTGGTGCTCTCATGGTCAACTTCTCCCAGATTAGGTATCATTGAGAACTAGTGCTCTCATGGTCTGCTTCCCCCAGATCAGGTGTCAGTGGAGATCTGGTGCTCTCATGGTCTGCTTCCCCCAAATCAGGTGTCAGTGGAGATCTGGTGCTTTCATGGTCTGCTTCCCCCAGATCAAGTGTCAGTGGAGATCTGGTGCTCTCATGGTCTACTTCCCCCAGATTAGGTGTCAGTGGAGATCTGGTGCTCTCATGGTCTACTTCCCCCAGATTGGGTATCATTGAGAACTAGTGCTCTCATGGTCTGCTTCACCCAGATCAGGTGTCAGTGGAGATCTGGTGCTCTCATAGTCTGCTTCCCCCAAATCAGGTGTCAGTGGAGATCTGGTGCTTTCATGGTCTGCTTCCCCCAGATCAGGTGTCATTGGAGATCTGGTTCTCTCATGGACTACTTCCCCCAGATTAGGTGTCAGGAGGATATCTGTCACTCTCAAGGTCTACTTCACCCAGATTAGGTGTAAGTGGAGATCTGGTGCTCTCATGGTCTGCTTTCCTCAGATCAGGTGGCAGTAGAGATCTGGTGCTCTCATGGTCTATTTCCCCCAGATCAGGTGTCAGTGGAGATCTGGTACTCTCATGGACTACTTCCCCCAGATCAGGTGTCATTGAGAACTAGTGTTCTCATGGTCTGCTTCCTCCAGATCAGGTGTCAGTGGAGATCTGGTGCTTCCATAGTCTGATTCCGCCAGATCAGGTGTCAGTGGAGATCTGGTGCTCTCATTGACTACTTTCCCCAGATTAGGTGTTAGTGGAGATCTGGTGCTCTCATGGTCTACTTCCCCAAGATTAGGTGTCAGTGGAGATCTGGTTCTCTCATGCTTCCCCCAGATCAAGTGTAATGATATAATCAATCTTCTCTAAAAATAGAAAAGATGGATTATGTCTTCTGTTGTTTTTTTGTTTTGTTTTTTTTTAAAAAGGAGGAATTTTTTTTTCTAATCCCTGGCAAGTCTTTTAATTATTGGCTTAGAAAACAATGGCAGTAATCTTTTACATTTTCATTGAGATGTTTTAATTTGCAGGACCGCCTGGAAAAAGAATTGCAAAGGGAAAAAACTCAACAAATACATAGAAGGTTGCTGAAGCTAGTATGAAGACGACTCTCATAAATGTATATGACTGCTTACCTGAGCTTGCTTAGGAATACTGTAGCTTGGAGATCTATACTAAGACTGTATTCAGACACATATTTATTGTCAATGTCGATGAAACTCAAAAAGCTACGGCAACATTGCATATTTTTGGGTCATAGTACCTGCCAACTTATATCGAAAGCAGAAATAATGCTATAAAACCTGTTGCGTAATAAAAAATGAAATGTACCAGGTCCGTATAATAAATGAGTTGTTATATTATCACTGGATGTTTTTCTTGAGCTTTAAACTTTCTTCTTGCTAATGATAATCCTATGATAGCCTTGAAATGTAAAATTAAATGTAAGGCTCCATCTGTGAGGCTACTTTAAGATGTATAAATTGTATAAGTGATAATTCCTTAAAGGGGTGGTTCTACTACTTGGACCCCTAATGATCAGCTGTAATGTGTTCAATTCTCCTGCAGCACCACCACAGGGCAAATAAAGCATTACATGGTGCCTATTGAAATCAGAGGGGTGTCTGTTTAAGAAATGGAAATGCCTCAAGAAGGATACGCTCTTTATAGTCATTCTCTTCTCCAACTAATTGATGGAATGAGGGACTCCCCTCTATTATTTAAAGGGGTTTTCCCATCAGGGACATTTATGACATATCTACAGGATATGTCATAAATGTCTGATAGATGCGGGTCCTAAATCTGGGACCCACACCTATCTCTAGAATGGGGTGCCCTAAACCCTGTTCTATGGGGGCGTAACTTGGAAAGACTGGGCCCCATAGCAAACTTTTTACTGGGCCCCCCTGCACTCGGTGCCACACACAGCCCCCTTTCTAGATAGTGCCACCTGTAGATAGTTCCCCCTTGTATATAGTGCCACAAAGCCCCCCTCCCTTGTATATCCAATGATCACTGGTTCAAGTCCCCCGGGGAGATTAATAAAAAAAGTTAAACACCGTTAAATAAAATATTTAAAAGAATATTGTAAAGAATTCTTGATCCAGTCTGCTTAGTATTAGGCATTAGGTAAAAATATTTCCATTTCTCACACCAATAGGGCTCTATTTTTTCCCTACTCTGGATCAATAACAGAAAACCTTGACAGGGTCTGTGACAGTCTCAGTATCTACGAACCCTGCAACACTTTTGTCATCATGTCATATTTGGGTCTAATAATTTTAGCTGATTATTTTTTTAATATATCTTTATACTGATCAAAGCTCAATTTTTCCAAACAGAGCTCCGAATCACCTGCACAGACACAGTAAAATGATACAATTCTGTCTTCCTTTAGCCACAACTAGGGGGAGCTTTCTCCATACCTTTTACATGTTGAACTCAATAATAAAGCAATACTGTATTCAGTAAGCTCCCTCTAGTGGTGACTGCAGACAGCCAAAATGTTATTATTAAACTCTCTGTATCGGATTTGGAGCTCTGTATCCGAAAGATGGAGCTCCTATCACTATGAAGACACATTATGAAAGTGATCAGCACAAAATCTTGGACCTATTTAGATGGTGTTCAAGGGTTAACATTCACTTTAAGGATAAAAGCCACTGATGAAATGTCATAAAATATTGCTGCATCAGTTATTATCTCAGGAAGATCTTGTTTCAGACAGTAAAGCGTAGTGATCTGTGAATGACTTTCCTTGTTTTTGTAACATTTTACTTGGCAGATATATAACGTTTTGTACAGACAATAAAACGTAAATTAAATATAGAAGACAGGACATATTTTTTAACAAAAGTCACCTTTCTTACCAGATCTCATAGACAATGCACCATGTAACAAATACAATGATTTCCGATCTGATAAGTGACTAGGTGACTGAAGTTTGGAAGACTATGTATTGAATTAAGATAAAGCAATCAAGAACATTTTTGTGTTTTTGGTAAAGGGACATATACTTAAAGAAATCTGCAATGTTGGATTTTCCTTCTTTAAATACTGTTCACCTACAGATGTGTGCTTTCTTACCTTTCCCCTTATCTCAACATATCCTGAGATGTGTGAAGCGATACAACCATCTTTGGAAAAAAAAAATGATCTTGTGATATTCTGTCACGAGATTTCTATACTATATGTGTCTATGTGTGGCCACCCAGTGGTTGTGATGGTAATTGCAGCCTTTCAAGGTTTTGCTATCATGTTGCGATATTGTATTGATTTTGTTTCATGAGAAATTGGAGTCCTTAACTAAATTCAATCTAAGGTAATGGTGGGCACATTTGCATATTGCTGCTAGGGCTTGTTTATTTCTCCTGGGGTCCGATGTACAAAGTGGACATATAGTTCAGACCTATCTAACTGTATGCTATTTATTCCAGTTGTAAAAAAAAAAACACTCGCTGCCTTTCCCATGACTTCCAATAGGGTGGAGGTACTCGGCTTGCCCCAGGACTTCGGTGTGTCCCTAGATAGCTCAGTGGTTGATTCTCTGGATGTCATCGGAAGGAAAGTCAGACAAATGATAGAGGTTGGAGAGATGATTGCAACAGTCCAATAACAAGCACCAGGGAAGAGTAGAAGGACATACAAAATAAGGAGTTAATAAAGGTGATATAGCAGGGCTGGGTATGCAGGATCAGCTAAGGTAATATAGCAGGGGTGGGTACAGTTCTGGAGTCTAGGAGGTAGTTAAACAATCCAGGGTTCGGTAACGGTGACGTAGCAGAGTTAGGTACGTGGTACAGAGAAATAATCCTAAAGAGTAGTCAGGGACAAATATAAGGTGTCAACAGTAAGGCACATGAAGAAACTAGCTTTCTGGTGCTTTAAATAAGGCGCCTAACTCTCTGACTGTTCGTACAGCCGTGTGCTCTGCATATGCACTGCTCGACATCCCTGCCAGCCCTGCTAAGAAATTCATTGTGGCAGAAAGCAGTGAGAGACAGGGCTGGATCACAGTGGTGTAAGTACATTACAACATTTTATTATTTTCTTGTTTACAGCCACTTTAACCGGTTAAGGACTAGGCTGTTTTACAGCTAAATGACCAGAGCAAATTTCACAATTTTGCTATGCGCTTCTTTAGATGACTATAACTCAGCAGGTGAATAAAGTTCATCTTTGAATTTTACACTCTTTTTAAAGCACAGATAGGGCTTTGTTTTAGTGGCATTTGTCAGTATATATCATTTTTATTTTTTCTCTAAAGTGGGCAAAATCTGAAAAAAATGCAAGAATTTAGCAATTGCGCCAGTTTATGCTAGCATTTTTCACACACGGTATGGACCACGGACAAAATTAATCTCCTTTCACATTCTTCCACTTCTCCCGTGCATGGGGATACCAAATATGTGTGCCTTATTCACCGTGCGGGCATGTGCCAGGGCTTGGCATAAAAGGAGGCTTTTCGGTCCAGGAATTTTGCATTTGATTTTATAGCCGCATACTGTTTTCTGGGGGGCCTAATGCTGCTGAAACATTAGAATCACCCCATAAATGACTTCATTCACACAAGTAGACCCCACAAGGTTTCCTTCAAGGGGTTTATCATATTTTTAGACAGTCCAGTTTTCTTCTGAAAGTTTCTTGAATAAGATGGAACAAAATAAAATTACCTTTTTTTTTAACAAATGCGTCAGTTTATGCTAGCTTTTTCACACACAAAATGGACCACGGACAAAATTCATCGCATTTCACATTCTTCCACTTCTCCTGTGCATGGGGATACCAAATATGTGTGCCTTATTCACTGTGCGGGCATGTGCCAGGGCTTGGCATAAAAGGAGGCTTTTTGGCCTTTTCGGTCCAGGAATTCTGCACTTGATTATAGAGCCGCATACTGTTTTCTGGGGGGCCTAATGCTGCTGAAACATTAGAATCACCCCATAAATTACTTCATTCATGCAAGTAGACCCCACAAGGTTTTCTTCAAGGGGTTTATCATATTTTTAGACAGTCCAGTTTTCTTCTGAAAGTTTCTTGAATAAGATGGATCAAAATAAAATTAGCAATTTTTTAGCAAATGCGTCAGTTTATACCAGCATTTTTCACACACAGTATAGACCACGGACAAAATTAATCTCCGTTCACATTCTTCCACTTCTCCTGTGCATGGGGATACCAAATATGTGGCCTTATTTATCACATAGAGATGTAGGAGGGCGGACGATAGAAGAAGCTTATTTCACAAATCGCTTTTTTTTAAAGCTGGTTTTACAAAACTCAGAGTTTCTATAACACGTCCAAAATATCTGCTCTTGAAGCAGAAATCCCAAAATATTCATCTAGGGGTATAATGGGAATTTATTTTTTTGGGTTTTCTAAAATAAGAAATTGCAGGTTCATGCAAATGGGGCTCTCCAGCAGATGAACTTTAGAGAATATGCAAACATGACATCCACCCCCCACCCATTCCCTCCCCCCACCCTTGGAGTAAAATCAGGGGAAAAATAAAAACGTAATGTAGGGCAAATATATTTTCAACGAATTAACTAAAATCTAATAATACAGAACAGTGTGGTATTTTTTAAAACATGGCTCAATGCACAGGCCTGGTTGTGAGGGACATGAGGGACAGAAATATCGGGAATCTTTGCGGTGCCCGTCTTTTCTGCAGACGCGGCACTTTTTCTGAGGGTTGCTTCTGGTTGGTGTTGGGGGAATCCGACTGATGAAGTGTCTTTCAGTCAGTCGCGTGACATCCTCAGACTGGGGGCATTCTCTGGTGTCATGAACATCAAATATGAGGCCTTCAATAATTTTTTCCTGGAAATCCAGGTTTGTGTCTCTGCCTCTGTTTTTTTTGTAGAGCGCAGATGAGTTGTGGATGGCCACCTGTAACAAATAAATGGCCACTTTTTTGTACCAGGTTTTAGTTTTGCGTTTTACTAAATAGGGCTGTAAAACCTGATTGCTTAAATCCACCCCCCCCATGTACTTGTTATATTCGGACACGCTCACTGGTTTGTGCTTGTCCGATGTTGCCCCTCTTTCCCTCACTGCCACTGTTCCTGCGGTATGAATCGTGCTTAGCACATACACATCTTTGCAATCCCTGAACTTGACCGCCAGCAATTCTTCAGATGCATAAGCACAGGAGTCCCCCTTTACCATGCTCTTCCCCACTAATTGCTGTGGAAAACCAATTCTGTTTTTGCGCATGGTACCACATGCCCCAGTCCTTGCAGCATGCAAATGCCTAAACAGGGGCACACTCGAATAAAAATTATCACAGTACAGGTGGTACCCCTTGTGAAGCAGAGGCTGCATTATCTCCCACACGATCTTACTGCTGGTGGAAAGATCAGGGGGGCATCCAGGAACATTTATTGTGCGGTCCCGCCCTTCATAAATCCTGAAGGCGGTGGTATATCCTGACCCGCTTTCACACAATTTGTAGAGCTTAACGCCATATCTTGCCCTTTTGGAAGGTAGATATTGGCGAAAGCTAAGTCTGCCATGAAAGTTGAGGAGGGATTCGTCCACACTTACATTCTGCTCAGGGGTGTAGAGTTGCAGAAATAAATTATTCAGGGAATTTATTAGCGGTCTTATTTTGAACAACCGATCCCGGTTTGCATCGGTACTTGGGGGAGCCTGTGCGTTGTCATTGAAGTGGAGGAACCTCATTATTGTCTCATAACGAGACCTGGGCATTACTGCAGAATATACTGGGGTGGCTTGGGCGGGTCTTGTTGACCAGTAAGACCTAATGGAGGGCTTTTTGACAATACCCATATTTAGGGTGAGCCCCAAAAAATTTTTTAATTCCAGCAAATTGGTGGGCGTCCAATCTCTGGCATGGGTGGATGAAGGTTTCTGCCTTATATATTGAGTGGCATATAAATTTGTTTCGTGGACAATCTGATTTAGGATGTTGTCCGTTATAAATAAATGGAAGTAATCCATTTGGACAAAATTTGTATTGTCCACGGTTATGCCAGGAGTGGCAGTAAATCCGTGGATTCTAGGCCCAAAAGATGGGGCAGGTGCCCATACAAGAGCCTGGACTGAAGGGACCAGGCTGTCCCGTGCTACAGCGCTACTTGGCCCTGCGCTTTCAAGTTCTGCAGTTTCAACTGCATCAGGGACAACGTCCCCTGAAGATGAACCTGAAGTGACGCTGTCATCGTCACTACCTAAAACAGGTTCCATCTCGGACGCCATCTCTGATGCGGTCTCCGACTCAGACCACAGCATGGCGTATGCCTCCTCGGCGCTAAACAACTTCCTCGCCATAACGTAACTAACACTAACTAAACAAATTGTTGTTTGTTTTTTTTTATATAAAACACACAAACTAACTGCTATATATATCTACACTACCGCTAACAAAAAAATAAACCGCTATTGCTATATATATTACATATATGTGGATATATATAATTATATACTCCCTACCTGCCTATTCTAATAGAATAAAAGATAGAAAGGTAGATAGATAGAAAAAAAGATAGATGGATAGATAGATTGTATAGATAGATAGAAATCTATCTATACAGGGAATGTTTTAGAGTGTAACTGTATTTTTTTGTAACTGTAACTGTATTCTTCTGGCAGCAATTCTCTCGAGTCTCTTCTTCTCCTCAAACTGAAACAATGTTTGAGGAGAAGAAAAGAGGCAGGAGATTTACTGCCAGAAAAGTCAAAATAAAACAAATGTGGTCGCTGTGATAGGTTTTCACAGCGACCACATGTTCAGGGGCCATCAGATTGGTCCCTGATACTCTGCCCAGTGCCCAGAGCTGTTGGTAACAGCGTGGGCACAGGGCTGTGTGCACGCGATCGCGTGCACACTGTTTTCTATGCAGAAATGCATGTGATCGCTGTGATTGGTTGTCACAGCGATCACATGTTTAGGGGCCAAAAGATTGACCCCTGACATTCTGCCCAGTGCCCATGGCTGTTAGAAACAGCCAGGGCACAGAGCTGTGTGCACGCGATCGCGCGTGCACAGTCTCTGAAGTGCCGCCGTAAATAGTCTATACGGCGGACTTCAGAGACCCTGAAGGGAACCTGTTAAAAAGCACTGAAGATTGTCGGGGGGAATTGCGTCCCCGTAATGGGACAACAGTCTTACCTTACATATTATGAAAAGTTATTCTCCCGTGATAGATTGTCTTCCAAAAATAAATAAATAAAACGACCCATTTTATGAAATATCTTTTATGTAGCTGCCAAAATATACAAATATTGGACTATTCAAATAACGTGGAACGGAGGGGTCACATTGTAATTCAAACCACTTTGTTGTAGACTGAAACTTCTATGAAGATGTATATTTTGTTTGTAGGACTAGCTCAAGAGATTATTTTATAGTAAATTAATAATTGGTAATGCTTATAAGTAAAAATCTATTTTATTTTCTGTCTCCCTCCCCTTATTTGTATATATAAATCCACAGATACAAAACTGCACATGTCTTTGTCTCTAAGTCCAGACAGTGAAGGAAGGTGAGTGTCATGGCCACGGACCGTCAGGTTTGCCTATTTTCTCTGATGAAGCCCCTTTCAGACTGTTTGGGACATCTGGAAGAATGATTGTCTGGAGAAGAAAAGGTGAGCGCTACCATGAGACCTGTGTCATGCCAACAGTAAAGCATCCTAAAGGGTATGTGAAAACCCACTAGGCCGCTCTGCCGTAGCGGAGAGGCAGCTGGCCTAGTCATAGTCTATGCAAAAGTCTATAGCAGTTCGTTACACATGGGTACCTGAACTAGTCCAGACAGTGGCTGTGGCTTCAGCACGGATGGAGGTAGGTGCAGCAGGTTGGGCCAGACGTGGCAGACGACACTGGACGTGGCAGAAGACACTGGACATGGCAAATGACAGCAGGTGCAGTAGGGCATGACTCTAACACTAAGAGGCTCAGAAACGAGAACACAGCACGGGATACAGGATACGGGTAACAACTGGAATGGGAAAACACTAAAGGACCAATTGCAAGACAGACTTGGGATACACTCACAACGCTCAGGCAAGGATCAGAAGGGCAGGGCCCTTCTTATAGGCCAGGAATCATGTGTAGTTGATGATGATAATTGTTCCACATGTGTACACACTGGCCCTTTAAGACCGGGCACGAGCGTGTGCGCACACCCTAGGGGACACAGTGGACCGGAAGGAGATGCAAGCCAGCGCTCACTGATCCATGGCTGCGGGCGTCGGGAGGTGAGTAAACCAGACGGCCCGCGGTCATATACGCTACACCATTCATGTGTGGGGTTGCTTTTCATCCAAGATAGTGGGTTCACTTACAATTTTGACTAAGAACAATTCCATGAATTAAAAATGGTATCTAAACATCCTCCAAGAGCAACTTCTCCCAACGATCCAGGAGCAATTTGGTGATGAACAATGCTTCTTCCAGCATGATGGAGCACCATGTCACAAAGCAAAAGTGATAACTAAGTGGCTTGGTGAACAAAACATTGACATTTTGGGTCTATGGCCAAGGAACTCCCCAGATCTCAATCCCATTGAGAACCTGTGATCAATCCTCAAAAGTTGGGTGGACAAACAAAAACACAGAATTGTGATAAGCTCCAAGTACTGGTTAGGTAAGAATGGGTTGTCAGTCAGGATTTTGCCCAGAAGCTGATATCCAGCATGCCAGGGTGAATTTCAGAAGTCTTGAAATAGAAGGCTCAACACTGTAAACACCATAAATATTGAGTCTTTGCAGAAACTTGATGTATTTGACTTTCAACTAATAAAGAAACTTTAGATCACATTGGGGCATGACAGAGTGGTGACTTGGGTCTTAAGTTCTTTGGCAGGGTTTGCCCATAGAGTAAGCCCATGTGCCTGGATTCAATTCTTGCTGCCTGTAGTGGCATTCCCCTTACTTATATGAGCTTGCTGCCTGTGCTTAAACGTGAAAATGTTTTTCCAACAATTTTGTCAAGTGGTTGACACTCAACAGGGCAACGAATTTCTTATTTAAAATGGTGCCTAGCCTTGTGAACCTACACTGCTAAAAGGCTTTCAAAACTGGAGACTCATGGAGAAGATCCTGCGTGTTCCTGACTCCTCTACTATATCAGCAGAGAACTTTACCAGTGCGCTACCTCTGCTGTGGTGAGATGGCCACAAATCCTTCCAAAGATGACATGTTCTTATTCCTGCTGGAAGTGACATTTACATTTGGTCTTATGGGGACAATAATAAAGCCCAGAGACCAACCTGAGCTGGTGGTGTTGTGCTTAAGCAGTGTCTAAATAGTGAGTGTTGTCTGTGCAGACCCTGGTTCATATTCTGGTGTGTGGCTGTGTAAAAAAGGGTACTTTGCTGTTTTGTCCTGGTTATAGTGGTGTGGAGGCAGTGCAGTGAAATTGTTGCTGCATAGGAAAGTTACTTATATGAAGAAGAAAGTTACTTCCATGAAGAATGTTATTTATACAACTGTCTTCTTTTTCAAGACAGCTGTATTTATATAGTAGGTTATTGTAGATTTCAGCAATATACTCATCACTCAAACAGGTATCATAATCCATCACTCCACAGGTGGCACTTTTTTGAAAGGGGTGAGCTGCCCAAGGTCACAAGGAGCCAACATGGGGATTAGAACCCACGTTGTACAGAAGTGATCCCTGCGCTCAAATCAGATCACGCAAGCTGTGAGCCAGCTGCTAAACAACAACAACAACAACAACAACAACAACAACAACAACAACAACAACAACAACAACAACAACAACAACAACAACAACAACAACAACAACAACAACAACACTGGAGCCACAAGGAAGGAGATCCTGGGGATAGAAGCTGCACGTTCCTGACTCCCCTAATTTATCAGTAGAGAACTTTACCAGTTCGCTACCTCTGCTGTGGAGAGCTGGCTGCAAATTTTTCCAAAGATGATATGTTCTTATTCCTACTGGAAGTGAATATTACATTTGGTCTTATGGGGACAATAAAAAAACTGAGAGACCAGCCTGAGCTGGTGGTGTGGTGCTTAAGCAGTGTCTAAACAGTGTCTTCTGTGTGGACTCTTGTTCAAATCCTGATATATGACCTTGTCCAGAAAGGTACTGTTCTGGGTAGTCCTGGTTATAGTGGTGTGGAGGCAGTGCAATGAAAATGTTGCTGTATAAAGAAAGTTACTTATATGGAGAATATTACTTATACAAATGTCTTCTATTTCTAGACAGCTGTATTTTTATAGTAGGTTATTGTAGATTTCAGCAATATACTCATCACTCAAACAAGTATCATAATCCATCACTCCATAGGTGGCATTTTGGGAAAGGGGGTAGCTGCCTAGCTGCCCACAGTCACCAGAAGCCAACATGGGGACTAGAATGCACGTTGTATATAAGTGATACCTGCGTTCAAGTCATACCACACAGGCTGTGAGCCAGCTAACCAACACACCAACAACACACAACACACAACCACCACCACCTCTTTTTTTTAAACAAAAAACAATTGGTAATTGGGCTTACAACAAGAGAAGCTTTAGATCACATTGGGGGCACAACAGTGCAGTGGCTTACATGCTTAGGCCTGGTTTGCTATAGCGTTAGCCCATGCGCCTGGGTTCAAAGCTTCCTGCATGCCAGTTGTGTGGTAGATGGCATTCACTTTGCTTACGCAAGATTTTTGCCTGTGCTTGCCAAGTGGTTGTCAAAAGGGCAATGCATTTCTTTAAAATGAGGCCACACCTTGTGAACCTACACTGGGGAAAAACTTTCTAGACTGGAGCCACAAGTAGGAGATCCTGGGGATAGAACCTGCATGTTCCTGACTCCTCAGATTTATCAGCAGAGAACTTTACCAGTGCACTACCTCTGCTGTGGAGAGCTGGCCACAAACTCTTCCAAAGATGACATGTTCTTATTCCTGCTGGAAGTGACGATTATATTTGGTCTTATGGGGACAACAAGAAAGTCCAGAGATTATCCTGAGCTGGTGGTGTGGTGCTTAAGCAGTGTCTGAAAAGTGAGTGTCTTCTGTGCAGACCCTGGGTCAAATCCTGATGTGTGGCTGTATCCAAAAAGGTACTTTGCTGAGGTGATCCTGGTTATAGTGGTGTGGAGACAATGCAATGAGTATGTTGCTGCATAAGAAAGTTACTTCCATGAAGAATGTTATTTATACAACTGTCTTCTTTTTCAAGACAGCTGTATTTATATAGTAGGTTATTGCAGATTTTAACAATATACTCATCACTCAAACAGGTATCATAATCCATCACTCCATAGGTGGCACTTTGGGAAAGGGGGGAGCTGCCCAAGGTCACCAGGAGCAAACATGGGTATTAGAACCCACGTTGTACAGAAGTGAGCCCTGCGCTCAGATCACGCAAGCTGTGAGCCAGCTGCACTGCAGCTACAAGACAACACATTTATTCAGCTCTTAAAAAAAGGCGTACTTTTAACAAAATAAAATTTAGATCGCATTGTGGCGTAACAGAGCAGGGGCTTGAGGCTTAAGTTCTTTCAAGGCTGGAGACACAAGGAGGAGATCCTGGGGATAGAACCTGCATGTTCCTGACTCCTTTGATTTATCAGCAGAGCATTTTACCAGTGCGCTACTTCTGCTGTGGAAAGCTGGCCACAAACTCTTCCAATGATTATATATTCTTATTCCTGCTGGAAGTGGCGATTACATTTGGTCTTATGGGGACAATAAGAAAGTCCAGATATCACTGTGAGTGGGTGGTGTGGTGCTTAAACAGTGTCTAAACAGTGATTGTCTTCTATGCAGACCCTGGTTCAAATCTTGATGTGTGGCCTTGTCCAAAAGATATGTTGCTGAGGTGATCCTGGTTAAAGTGGGGTGGAGGCAGTGCAATGAGTATGTTGCTGCATAAGAAAGTTACTTATATGAAGAAGAAAGTTACCTCCATGGAGAATGTTATTTATACAACTGTCTTTTTTTTTTTTGGACAGCTACTATATTTATATAGTAGGTTATTGCAGATTTCAGCAATATACACATCACTCAAACAGGTATCATAATCCATCAGTGGCACTTTGGGAAGGTGGGGAGCTGCCCAAGGTCATCAGAAGCCAATGCAGGGATTAGAACCCATGTTGGACAGAAGTGATCCCTGCTCTGAACTCAGATCACACAAGCTGTGAGCCAGCTGCACCGCAGCTACACAACAACACATTTATTCACCTCTAAATAAAAAAAAAAGGGTAAGCCGACATTCAACAAAATAAACTTTAGATTGCATCGGGGTATAACGGCACAGTGGCTTGGGGCTTAAGTTCTTTCAAGACTGGAGATGCAAGAAGGAGCCACAAGGAAGGAGATCCTGGGGATAGAACCTGCATGTTCTGGACTCACATGTTCTTATTCCTGCTGGAAGTTACGATTATATTTGGCCCTATGGGGACAATAAGAAAGCTCAGAGACCAACCTGAGCTGGTGGTACGGTGCTTAAGCAGTGTCTAAACAGTGATTGTCTTATGATGTGTGGCCTTGTCCAGAAAGACACTTTGCTGGGTGGCCCTAGTTATAGTGGAGTGGAGGCAGTGCAATGAAAATGTTGCTGTATAAAAAAAAGTTACTTAGATAAAGCGTATCACTTATACAACTGTCTTTTTTAGACAGCTGTATTTATACAGTAGGTTATTGCAGATTTCAGCAATATACTCATCACTCAGACAAGTATCATAATCCATCACACCATAGGTGGCACTTTGGGAAAGGGGGAAGCTATCCAAGGTCACCAGGAGCCAACGTGGGGATTAGAACCCACATTGCATAGAAATGATCCCTGCGCTCAACTCCGATCACGCAAGCTGTGCAGCACCCAACACCCAACACCTCTTTAAAATAAAAAATAATTAAAAAAATAATGGGTAATTGGACTTTCAACAAGAGAAGCTTCAGTCCACATTGCGGCATAGCAGCGCAGTGGCTTAAGTGGTTTGCTATAGCATTAGCCCATGTGCCTGGGTTCAAAGCATCCTGCATGCCAGTTGTGTGGTAGATGGCATTCACTTTTCTTACACAAGATTTTTGCCTGTGCTTAAAGGTGACAATAATTTTGCCAAGTGGTTGACAAAAGGGCAATGCATTTCTTTAAAATGAGGCCACACCTTGTGAACCTACACTGGGGAAAAACTTTCTAGACTGGAGACACAAGGAGATCCTGGGGATGGAACCTGCATGTTCCTGACACCTCTGATTTATCCGCAGAGAACTTTACCAGTGCCCTACCTCTGCTGGGGAGAGACAGCTGCAAATTCTTCCAAAGATGCCATGTTCTTATTCCTGCTCGAAGTGACACTTACATTTGGTCATATGGGGACAATAAGAAAGTCCAGAAATCAGCCTGAGCTGGTGGTGTGGTGCTTAAGCAGTGTCTAAACAGTGATTGTCTTCTGTGCAGACCCTGGTTCAAATCCTGATGTGTGGCCTTGTCCAACAGATACCTTGTGGAAGTGTTACTGGTTATAGTGGTTTGGAGGCAGCGCAATGAATATGTTGTTGCCTAAGAAAGTTACTTATACAACTGTCTTCTTTTTCTAGACAGCTGTATTTATGTAGTAGGTTATTACAGATTTTAGCAATATACCCATCACTCAAACAGATGTAATAACCCATTACTCCATAGGTGGCACTTTGGGAAAAGGGGGAGCTGCCCAAGGAGCCAACATGGGGATTAGAAACCACATTGTACAGAAGTGACCGCTGCACTCAACTCAGATCACACAAGCTGTGAGCCAGCTGCATCGCAGCTACACAACAAACACATTTATTCAACTCTTTAAAAAAAAAAAAAAAGGGGGGGGAAGCCGACGTTCAACAAAATAAACTTTAGATCGCATTGGGGCATAACAGCACAGTGGCTTGGGGCTTAAGTTCTTTCAAGGCTGGAGACACAAGAGGGAGATACTGGGGATAGAAGCTGCATGTTTCTGACTCCTCTGATTTATCAGCAGAGAACATAATCAGTGTACTATCTCTGCTGTCTCAAGCCAGCTGCAAATTCCTCCAAAGATGACAAGTTCTTATTCCTGCTGGAAGTAACACTTACATTTGGTCCTATAGGGACAATAAGAAAGCCCAGAGACCAACCTGAGCTGGTGGTGTGGTGCTTAAACAGTGTCTAAACAGTGAGTTTCTTCTGTGTGGACTTATGTTCAAATCCTGATGTGTGGCCTCGTCCATACAGATACTTTGCTGGATGGCCCTGGTTATAGTGGTGTGGAGGCAGAGTAATGAGAAGGTTGCTGCATTAGAAAGTTACTTATGCAGCTGAACTACAGTATTGCAGATTTCAGCAATATACTCATCACTCAAACAAGTATCACGTTTCCACACCCCATAGGTGGTGCTCTTTGAGAAAGGGGCCAAGCTGAATTTTGAGCACATAAGATTTGAGCTAGCTGCTCAGTGGCTCAATGGCTACACCCAAACACATTTTTAACCTCATAAAAAAGTGCGGTAATCTGACATTCAACAGAAGTCCCTTTTGCCCACCTCGAGGAATGCCTCGCCTTGTGAACCTACACTGGTGAAAGGCCTTCAAAGCCAGAGACACAAGGAGCAGAGCCAGGGGATAGAACCTGCATCTTCCTGACTCCTCTAATTTAACCCCTTCCCACTTTGGCCACTTTTGACCTTCCTGACAGAGCCTCTTTTTTCAAATCTGACATGTTTCACTTTATGTGGTGGTAACGTTGGAATGCTTTTACCTATCCGAGCGATTCTGAGATTGTTTTCTCGTGACACATTGGACTTTATGTTACTGGCAAAATTTGCTCGATATGTTCAGTATTTAATTGTGAAAAACACCAAAATGTTGCGAAAAATTGCAAACATTTGCATTTTTCTCAATGTAAATGTATCTGCTTGTAAGGCCTCATTTACACGAACGTATTATACGCACGTGCGACGCGCGTGTTTTGCACGCATGTCGTACGCACCTATATTAGTCAATGGGGCTGTTTAGACGATGCGTGAATTGCGCTCATTGCGTGTGCGCAGAAAAAAACTCACGACATGTTCTATAATCGTGCGTTTTTCGCGCACTCACGCACCCATTGAAGTCAATGGGTGCGTGAAAACCACGCATGCCGCACGGAAGCACTTCCGTGCGAACTGCGTGATTCGCGCAAGAGCTGTCAAACTCCTGAATGTAAACAGAAAAGCACCACGTGCTTTTCTGTTTACAAACATCCAAACGGAGTGTCAAATTCGAGATGAGCGCCCCGAACTTCACCGGGTTCGGCCAAACTCGTTTTGACCGAAACCGGTAAAAAATGTTCGGGTACGCGACGTCAGGAGACAGTCACTGTCCACGGTGCTGAAAGCGTTAAACTGGTTCAGCACCATGGACAGTGACTTCCGCTCCGAAAATCCATGAACCTGTAAAAAAAAAAAGACGTTCTGACTTACCGATAACTCCGGTCCGACCTCCCGGGATGACAGTTCAGTCAAAGTGACAGCTGCAGCCAATCACAGGCCAAGCACAGGCTGCAGCCAATCACAGGCCAAGCACAGGCTGCAGCCAATCACAGGCCAAGCACAGGCTGCAGCCAATCACAGGCTGCAGCGGTCTCATGGACTGCGGCGTCATCCTGGGAGGTGGGGCCGGATGACAAGAGAGGGACGTGTCACCAAGGCAACGGCCGGGAGCCCGGACTGGGGGAAGCAGGAAGTTCTTGGTAAGTATGAAAGTCTTTTTTTATTCACAGGTTGGTGTATATTGTGTTCGGCATTCACTGTCGAGCGTGCTGAAATAGTTACTGCCGATCAGTTAACTCTTTCAGCACCTTGGACAGTGACGGGCGTCGACTAGCCTCATCAATATGATGGCGGCTGCGCGAAAATCACGCAGCCGCGCATCATACACGGATGACACACGGAGCTGCCAAGTGCCTTTTGCGCGCGCAAAACGCAGCGTTTTTTGCGCGCGCAAAACGCACACGCTCGTGTAAATGAGGCCTAAGACAGGCAGTTATACCACACAAAATTGTTGCTAATTAACATCCCCCATATGTCTACTTTAGATTGGCATCATTTTTTGAACATCCTTTTATTATTCTAGGACGTTACAAGGCTTAGAACTTTAGCAGCAATTTCTCACATTTTCAAGAAAATTTAAAAAGGCTATTTTTACAGGGGCCAGTTCAGTTGTGAAGTGGTTTTGAGAGGGCCTACACAATACAAACCCCCACAAGTCACCCCATTTTAAAAACTGCACCCTTCAAAGTATTCAAAACAGCATTTAGAAAGGTCATCAACCCTTTAGACGTTTCACAGGAATTAAAGCAATGTACTGTAGAGGTGAAATTTACAAATTTCATTTTTTTTTGCAGAAATTAATTTTTAATCAATTTTTTTGTAACACAAAAGGTTTTACCAAATAAATGCAACTCAATATTTATTGCCCAGATTCTGCCGTTTTAGGAAATATCCCACATGTGACCCTAGTGGGCTTATGGACTGAAGCACAGGCCTGAGTAGCAAAGGAGCACCTAGTGGATTTTGGGGCCTCCTTTTTATTAGAAAATATTTTAGGCACCATGTCAAGTTTGCAGGGCTCTTGCGGTGCCAAAACAGTGGAAACTACACCCCTTGAGGAAATTATCTAGGGGTATAGTAAGCATTTTGATCCCACAGGTGTTTTGCAGAAATTATTGGAATTATTTTTTCAAAGAAAATGTAGGTTTAGCTAATTTTTTCTCAATTCCACTAGGACTAAAGAAGAAAAAGCTCCACAACATTTGTAAAGCATTTTCTCCAGAGTAAAACAATACCCCACATGTTGTCATAAACGGCTGTTTGGACACACGGCAGAGCTCAGAAGCGAAAGAGCGCCATTTGGCTTTTGGAGCTCAAATTTAGCAGGAACAGTTTGCAGAGGCCATGTCGCATTTGCAAAGCCCCTGAGGGGACAAAACAGTGGAAACACCCCACAAGAGACCCCATTTTGGAAACTACACACCTTGAAGAAATTATCTAGGGGTATAGTGAGCATTTTGACCCCACAGATTTTTTGCAGAAATTATTGGAATTAGGCTATGAACTTGAAAATCTAATTTTTTTCAAAGAAAATGTAGGTTTATTCTCCTGACAACTTCTGTAGCGTCTGTGTGCTTTACAGCAGAGCAGGCGTAGTCTCGCGAGACTACGCTGTAAACTGTCATTCACAGCGAGATCTCGCTGTGCTGTGCTGTAAATCACACAGACGCTACAGAAGTGGTCAGGAGAATGAATACACATCACGTCCTGGCAGGAGGTAATGTATATTCATTGTCATGACACATGAGTAGCGTTATAGTTTTTTTATGTGACTGCAAATAGCGATATAGCTATATCGCTATCTGCAGTGTAAATGAATGGAGAGAAGTGTATGACGCGGATTGGTCACTGATTGGTCAGCGTCATACATTCCTCTCCACAACGTCCACTTGATCATATAGTAAAACACGCCCAGTTGTCCATTGAGAAACTCATTAGCATAAATCTAATATAGTTCATAACTCCGTCAAAAATGATCGTTTTTCTAAATAAAAAAACACTGCTGTAATCTACATTACAGCGCTGATCACATTATGTACAATATAGGGCACTTATAATGTGGTGACAGAGCCTTTTTAAGGAATGTCCCTGTCCGGCCTGCACATCGGGATAGTACGTAAGCATTATACAATGCCATCTGTATAATGTGCACGGCCAGCTTTTTGTACCACACCTTTGTTTTACGCATGGCACTATAAGGCTTCAGTACTTGATCAGAGAGATCAACCCCATCCATGTACTTATTGTAGCCCAGGATGCAATTTGGCTTCTGGGTCACTGCGGTGGTACCTCGTTCAGGGACAGGGGGGCTGCCGCTGCCATCAATTGTGGTCCATATAAGGACATCCCTCTTGTCCTTATATTTGACGAACAGCATGTTCTCGCTGCATAGTTCCTTGCTCTCACCCCTTCTGAGTCTTTGGCTAAGCAGTGTTTTAGGGAGGCCTCTCTGATTTTTCCACACAGTACCGCATGCTACAGTAGTTCTGGCAGAAAGGCACCTAAATAGTGGGATGCTGGTATAGAAGTTATCCACGTAAAGGTGATAACCCTTGTCCAGCAATGGGTGTATTAAATCCCACACTATTTTCCCACTAACTCCCAGGACAGGGCGGCATTCTTGGGGTTCAATAATAGAGTCCTTCCCTTCGTAAACCCTAAACCTGTGTGTATACCCAGATGTACTCTCACACAGTTTGTACAATTTAATTTCATACCTTGCCCTCTTATTGGGCAGGTATTGGCGTAATTTAAGCCTCCCCTTAAAATGAACAAGGGACTCGTCTATGGAAATATATTTATCGGGGGTGTACACTTGTGAAAATTTGGTGCAGAAATGATCAATGAGTGGCATGATTTTAAATAGACGGTCAAATGTGAGGTTGTCCTGGGGCGGGCACTGTGCATTATCATTATAATGCAAGAATTTTAAAATTGCTTCAAAGCGAGTCCGGGTCATGGCTATGCGGTAAATTGGGGTGCTGTACAAAATATCCGCACTCCAGTATTGCCTAACCTCTGGCTTCCTCACTAGTCCCATATTCAGCACAAGGCCCCAAAATGTCATAATCTCCGCTGCATCTACTGGGGTCCACCTAACAAATGATGAAGTGGGGTTTTTGGTTAAAAATTGTTGGGCGTACAGATTCGTCTGGGCCACCATTAAATTAACAAACTCCTCAGAGAAAAAGACGTTGAAAAAGTCCATTTCTGTGAGGCCTTCAGTCTCAAACTGAATTCCTGAGCTGCCTATAAAATCAGGAATTTGAGGCTCATAATTTTCGGGGAGTGGAGTCCACATGGGATCAATCATTGGGGTTGCCTCAGCTGCTCTCCTGGATCGCCTTTGGGGGGTTCCTCATCACTGGAGGAGGAGGAAGAGGAGGAGCTAAAAGGAGAGGGGCATATTTCTCGTCTCCCTCGCTGGCCGAATCAGTGTCAGAGGCAATGATGGCGTATGCCTCCTCGACTGAATACATACTTCTGGACAATTGAGACATTTTGATTTATTACAGGGGGTTGTGTGGTGTTTTTACACGTGTAATCAACGTTTATTTTTACACAGGGGGGTGTGTGTGTAGTGTTTTTACACGTGTATAGTGAACAGAAATTAGAAGATAAGAATTTTATTTTTTTTTAAAAAAAGAGAAGAAAAGGAAAGGAAAAAAAGAATAGAATTTACTGTACGATAGTCAGTTAGAAAAAAACAACTGAACATCCGTCAGTAACTGACGCTATCTATTACTAAAAAAAACCTGTAGTCTAACTAATGTGCTACAGTAAAACTAGGCTCTAAAAATTTACTGGACGAATATCAGTAAAAAAAAAACTGAACGTCCGTCAGTAACTGACGCTATCTATTACTAAAAAAAAAACTGTAGTCTAACTAACGTGCTACAGTAAAACTAGGCTCTAAAAATTTACTGGGCAAACGTCAGTAAAAAAACAACTGAACGTCCGTCAGTAACTGACGCTATCTATTACTAAAAAAAACTGTAGTCTAACTAACGTGCTACAGTAAAACTAGGCTCTAAAAATTTACTGGACGAATGTCAGTAAAAAAAAAACTGAACGTCCGTCAGTAAGCCCTTATTCACACGACAGGGTTTCCCGGCCGGTTGACGGCCGTTCATAAAATGGCTGTCACCCGGCTGCAGTAGGAACAATAGACCCCTAATGGGGCTATTCACACGACCGATTCTTTTGACGGGCCGGGAAAACCGGCCGTCAAAAAATGGGACATGCCCTATTTTCGGCCGTTCACCCGGCCCCCATATAAGTCTATGGGGCCGGGTAATACACGGCCATCACCGGAATGTGTCACGAGTGACGGCCGTGTCTTCCGTCGCTCGCGCTCTCCTCACAGCGCAGAGTGCATGTGAGGAGGAGGAGTTTATGCCATTCGAACGAATGGCTGTACGCTGGAGGTAAGTTTCTACAATGTGGGGGTGCTGTATACAGGGGTACTGTGTGGCAGGGCCCGGGTGTACAGCAGGTGGAAGGGAGCACTGCGCTGGCTCCCTTCCCATGCGTGTTTTAAAAGCGCCCTGGCCCGGCGACACCTCCCATGGCTGATGGCGCCGCTAGCAGCTGCTGCGGCTGCAACTGCTGTAGCAGCGCCACTATAGCAGAGCAGGGAGCTATCTCCCTGCTCTGCTATGTGCTAGCCCCACTTTAGCTCCCTGAAGGAGCGGAATCCCCGTGTGTTCGGGGATTCCGCTCCTGGACAGACAGCTTGATGTCTCTGTCCATATATAGACTGTAATATCAGGGGAAACTCCTGAAGCGGAATCCCCGGACACTCAGCCAGTAACTAACGTTCAGTGTCCATAAATGGACACAGACTTTTCCTGAAGTGGAATCACCGGCCACATGGGGATTCCCCTACAGGAGTTGCCCCTGATGTCACTGTCCAAATATGCCAGGCCCGGAACGGATGCAAAGCGAATGCAAACTGGCCGGGAAAAACGGCCGATTTTATCGGCCGACACTCGGACTCGGTCGGGACCCTGTCGTGTGAATAAGGACTAACTGACGCTATCTATTACTAAAAAAAACTGTCGTCTAACTGAACTATGGTAAATTTCTACTAAAACTGCAGAAAAAAGTTGCTAGATATATCTATCTAGATCTAAAACTAAATTAACGTTTCTAACGCTGGCGTATTTTACCCTAACTACTATTACATTTTAAATTTTATAGTGTATTAGAAAAAAAAAAACCTGCGCCAGAAAATATGCTGATCAGTGATGTGCGGGTGAAAAAAATACCTAAAAAAACCTGCGTCAACAAATTACCACAGATGCTGATAACGAATCAGCAGTCTGTGGCTGCAGGGTGCACACAGGTAGATGGTGCAAATTTATAATTGGAAAAAAATGACAAAAATAAAAAATTCCTGGACCAAAAGTTGAGCACAAATGCTGATCAGTGATGGCGGTCACTGATCAGCGCTGAGCGGTCGCAGGACACACGCAGGTAATTGGTGTGGGTGAAAAAAGGCACAAAGAAAAAAAAACCCACGGGTGTTGATCAGTGATGGCGGTCACTAACCAGCACTTCGTGGCCGCAGGGTGCACACAGGGAGATGGTGCAAATTAAAAAAAAAATCCTGCGCCAAAAATGTAGCACAGATGCTGATCAGTGATGGTGGTCACTGATCAGCACTCAGTGGACACAGGACTCGGACAAGGAGGGGGTGGGGTGGGAAAGGGGGGGGGTAGATTGGGACAGGGAGAGGGTAGATTGGGACAGGGACAAGGACAGTCCCAAGAACAGGGAAAGAGCCAAAAAAATATGTCTGATCACAAAAAAAAAAAAAGAAAAAAAAGACTGGTGATCAGACAGAAGTAGTAAGATAGGACACTTTTTTATACACAGTAGCGCAGATCGCACTACAAATCCCAGCAAAGCCACAGCAGACAGTCTCTCAACCGCTCTGCACGCTGCTTCAAACTGGAATGGTGACGTGCACAGCGGTCTCGATGTTCAAAACACCCCTCGATGCTCTGATTAGTCGGTCATTACAGACCGACCAATCAGAGCGCTCCTAGCGGTAGCATCACTGCCACCTCCCTAGGTGACGTTGGTGGCGATGGGTGTTGTCTTAGACAGTGCCAATTGCCACTGTCTAACTGTTTTAACAAAAATGCCTGCTATTGGCCGTTCAGAATTGACTGACCAATAGCAGCGATCGCCGATGCAGGGGGGCCAAAACGGGCGAGTAGTAGAGATGGCCTGCTGTCAGGGACAGCAGCCATCTTTACTTTGTCACGGTGCAATTAGCACCGATGACCGTTTCCCGTTGCGCAGTACCTATACGGCGCTTTGCGGGAAGCACCTCCCGACAGCGCCGTATAGATACGGCGGATGTCGGGAAGGGGTTATTTTTTTTTTTATATGAAATCGATTGGAAAGTGTACCATTAACCGTAACCTGCTGCTGGCGTAAAGTATAAGCAAAACACGACTGAGATTAAACTAGACGAGAAACCAAACTTCATAAGGGTAGCACGCATAAAATCCTAGTTGACACGGCAATGGTACCCTACCTGGAATAAATCCCATTTGTTCAGGACCGATCACCTCTTTCAAGAACTCAGACAGCCTGGCTGCCAAAAGCTTAGACCCCCATTTTAAATCATTATTAAGAAGAGAAATCGGTCAGTAACTAGAGCAAAGTTCTGGATCTTTCCCTTCTTTTGGGATAATGGAAATATAAGCCTCCAAAGCCTGAGTAGGCCAAAAAGCACCCACTATGAAGGAGTTACAAATCTGGGAACCAGGATGTCAGATAATCTCTTGTAATAAGCAATCAGAAACCCATCTGGACACAGGCTCATACCCATTGGGATGATAGAAAGCACTGTCAAGGCCTCAGCATCCATAACTGGGGCCGAAAGTTTGGTTCTAGCTTCCTCTGATAGAAAGGGGAAATTAATGGAGTCTATAAAAGAGGTTATGCAGTCCTGTCTAGACAGGGGATCTCTGCCATCAGGAGTCGTGTTGATATTATAAAGGTATTGGTAGTAGAAATTGAATTCTTTAGCAATACTGTCCATCAACGCCGCCCAGAAGAGGACCTCACTGCATGGGCAAAATACCTTCCTTTTTTCTTCTTAAAGAGGCTCTGTCACCAGATTTTGCAGCCCCTATCTGCTATTGCAGCAGATCGGCGCTGCAATGTAGATTACAGTAACGTTTTTATTTTTAAAAAACGAGCATTTTTGGCCAAGTTATGGCCATTTTTTGTAGTTATGCAAATGAGGCTTGCAAAAGTCCAAGTGGGTGTGTTTAAAAGTAAAAGTCCAACTGGGCGTGTATTATGTGCGTACATCGGGGCGTTTTTAATACTTTTACTAGCTGGGCGTTCTGATGAGAAGTATCATCCACTTCTCTTCAGAACGCCCAGCTTCTGGCAGTGCAGATCTGTGACGTCACTCACAGGTCCTGCATCGTGTCGGCCACATCGGCACCAGAGGCTACAGTTGATTCTGCAGCAGCATCAGCGTTTGCAGGTAAGTAGCTACATCGACTTACCTGCTAACGCCGATGCTGCTGCAGAATCAACTGTAGCCTCTGGTGCCGATGTGTCCTCGCTCGTCTGACACGATGCAGGACCTGTGAGTGACGTCACAGCGTGATCTGGCAGAAGCTGGGCGTTCTGAAGAGAAGTGGATGATACTTCTCGTCAGAGCGCCCAGCTAGTAAAAGTATTAAAAACGCCCCGATGTACGCACCTAATACACGCCCACTTGGACTTTTACTTTTAAACACACCCACTTGGACTTTTGCAAGCCTCATTTGCATAAATACAAAAATGGTCATAACTTGGCCAAAAATGCTCGTTTTTAAAAAATAAAAACGTTACTGTAATCTACATTGCAGCGCCGATTTGCTGCAATAGCAGATAGGGGTTGCAAAATCTGGTGACAGAGCCTCTTTAAGCAGTGACAATGTTATTTTGGATCCCCTGTCACCATGGACATAGTGCTTATATTTACATAAATGAAATGTCCTAGCAGCTTTTACAGTGAGCAGGTCCCTCAGGTCCCGTCTGAGGAGTGAAAGGTCCTCTTGAGCATTTTGCAACGTAGCTTTTTTACTCAAGTTCTCAAGGGTAGATATCTGGAAAAGAATAGCATTAATACACTTCTCCCTCTGCTTCTTTAATCTAGAACCTAGACTTATGATTACTCTCCGAAGGACAGCCTTATGGGATTGCCATATAATGTTATCAGAGGCATCTGGAGTGCTATTAAGGGAGAAAAACTCCATTAGAGAGTCGCGTATACTTTGGGTGTGTTTAGAATCTTGAATTAAAGTTTTGTTCATAATTCAAGTGAACGCTTTCTTGGGAAGGGAATCAGGTCAGATTATAATAGAAACAAGTGCGCGTTCAGAGACCAATTTCATGACAACGACCGGTGCCCCCCGTTCGCGGTGTGGGGGCACCGATGAGCTGTCAGAGGGGGGCGCCCCCTCTCTATAACAGCTCAGATGCTGCGGTCGCGACCACACCATTTGAGGGGTTAAACGGCCAGGAATAGCGCGATCGCTGTTCCCGCCCGTTAGTCTGGGCTGTCAGCTGTAAAACACAAATGACACCCGCAAGGAATGGAGGGCGCTCAGTCCGTGAGCACCCTCCATACTTACCTATGACACTTATCACGTGCATGTACGTGATAATGCATCAAGGGGTTAAGCAATCATTGCTCCGGGTGAAAGGAACAATTGAGTGTCGATCTCGTTGATCGGAGCTCGATTACATGGCCCACGTCGGGCCGTGTAATAGGACCCTAAGACTGCAATAAGCCAAGAAATCAGCTTAATATTAGGGGCATATAAATTAACAAAAGTGAACTTTTGATTCGCTATATTCCCTTAAGAAACAAATAACGCTCCTCTCGGTCTTGTTGCCTTGATAGTAGTTTAACTCCTTGAGGACACAGCCTGTTTTGGCCATATGGACTTGGCCAATTTTTTCAAATCTGACGTGTCCCTTTATGTGGTAATAACTTTGGAATTCTTTTATTTTTTTTCAAGCGATTCTGAGATTATTTTCTTGTGATACATTATACTTTATTTTAGTGGTAAAATTTGATCGATACATTCATATTTGTGAAAAACACCAACATTTTGAGAAAATTTGCAATAATTTGCATTTTTCTAAATTGAAAAGTATCTGCTTATAAGGGGGGATTCACACGAATGTGTATTCGGTCCGTGCGGGCCGCGTGGTTTTCACGCGCCACGCACAGACCAATACAAGTCTATGGGGCAGTACAGACAGCCCGTGCTTTTTGCGCAGCGTTTGTCAGCTGCGCAAAAAGCGCGACATGTTCAATATCTCCGCGTATTTCGCGCATCATGCACCCATTGAAGTCAATGGGTGCGTGAAAACCACGCAGGTCGCACGGAAGCACTTCCGTGCGAACCGACTGAAACGGCGCACCAGCTGTCAAAAGGATGAATGTAAACAGAAAAGCACCACGTGCTTTTCTGTTTCCAAACATCCAAATGGAGTGTCTTTGAGATGAGCGAACCCGGACAATCGAACCGAACTTCACCGGGTTCGGCCGAACTCGTTTTGGCCGAACCCAGCAAAAAAATTTGCGGTACGCGACGTCAGGAGATAGTCACTGTCCAGGGTGCTGAAAGAGTTAAACTGTTTCAGCACCATGGACAGTGACTACCGATCCCAATAAACATGAACCTGTAAAAAAAAAACGAAGTTCTGACTTACCGATAACTCCCGGCTTCTTCCTCCAGTCTGACCTCCCGGGATGACAATTCAGTCCAAGTGACAGCTCCAGCCAATCACAGGCCAAGCACAGGCTGCAGCGGTCACATGGACTGCCGCGTCATCCAGGGAGGTGGGGCCCGATGTCAAGAGAGGCGCGTCACCAAGGACGCGTCACCAAGGACGCGTCACCAAGGCAACGGCCGGGAAGTTCTCGGTAAGTACGAACTTTTTCTTTTTTTTTTTAACAGGTTTCTCGATATTGTGTTCGGCATTCACTGTCGAGGGTGCTGAAAGAGTTACTGCCGATCAGTTAGCTCTTTCAGCACCTTGGACAGTGACGGGCGTCGACTAGCCTCATCTCTATGATGGCGGCTGCACGAAAATCACGCAGCCGCGCATCATACAAGGATGACACACGCAGCTGTCAAATGGTTTTTGGCAAAAACGCAACGTTCGTCTGAATCTGCCCTAAGACAGATAGTTATACCACACAAAATAGTTATGAGTTAACATTTCTCATATTTCTACTTTATGTTGACCTCGTTTTTTTAACATCCTTTTATTTTTCTAGGACATTAGAAGGCTTATAAGTTTAGCAGCAATTTCTCACATTTTCAAGAAAATTTACAAAACCTATTTTTTGGGGACCATTTCAGATCTGAAGTGGCTTGGAGGGCCCAATATTTTAGAAACCCCTATAAGTCACCCTCAAAGTATTCAGAACAGCATTTAGAAAGTTTCTTAAGCCTTTAATTCCTGTGAAACGCCTAAAGCAAAGTAGAGGTGAAATTTACAAAAATAATTTTTTTTGCAGAAAATCCAGGTTAATCAATTTTTTCCTGTAATACAGAAGGTTTTACCAGAGAAACGCAACTCAATATTTATTATCCAGATTCTGCAGTCTTTAGAAATATCTTACATGTGGTCCTCGTATGCCACTGGACAGTGGGCAAACTTACAAAATCAGCAAGGGATCAAATACTTATCTCCTTCACTGTATACTTATACATATATTCATTTATTGAAGATGTTACGTTAATTTTTTGTGTATTCGTCCACCATCTGATGGTTTATAGAGAAACTGCAGTGATAAGGACGAGCCTTCGAGGGCTCGTAATTTATGATTGTCGGCTATATATACGCGTGTACATTTTTTTACGACATTACATTATGTGGATTATATAAGCCTTCACCTACATACAGTAATTTTTATTTAGTCTTGTGCATTTATTATTTTGTGGTCTATGTCTCATTATTGGCTATGGGTACAAAGTTCAATTTCGCAAGCACAGTTGGATTGGTGGCGCATGTGCCGAGTACTTGCAAACTCTCGTGGGTATACTTCATGACTTTTTTCTCTTTATGTGATATCATATTTTTGCATTATTTGTTGCTGCATATTCTTTCTTATACGATTGTAGTCTGTTTACACTTGTACTTTGTACTTTAACTTGTTTTGCACCTTATCTCCTTGCTTGATAGAGTCAACATATTTCTTTTTGAGGCATTCTTTGAATTTTTAAATATATTTTATCTGTATTTAATAGGGCAGTAATGTTGTACTAATATTAGTATTTGATTACCAATGGGTTGGGTTCCTTTTATCGCGACGGACCCTTTATGTGTTTTTTAATGGCGGGTCTTGGTTATCAATGAAGATTATTCGATGTAACCTGGAAATAGAGGTTGAGTGCTCTTCTTTAGAAGCTCGCTTTTTTCACATCTGCGTTGGAACCTCCGTTAGGGGCCTACATCACAAGTCCGGCCGAGATTACATGAAACAATAGCGCCATTGTCTCCGGTAAAACTACAGACATCCCAATGGAACCTATTAAAGTCAATGCGTTCTGTTGGCCTCAAGTGGTGTCCGTGGTGCAACAGAACCGTCACGCTCCTCTGACGAAGCCGAACAATGGAAAGACATGACGCAGGTGTGAACATAGCCTTAGTAACATATCCCAATAAAATCAGTTTGTGTACAGGGACCAGTGATTCAGGATTCAAAGTATTACTTATTTTATCTCCATAGTAGGACGATATATACTATGGTATTTCCTCTGGTTACATAGGGTTAAAGCCTTAAGACTGCGACATATGCCACCGTATAGGCATATAGTGGTATACTGTAGATCACCGGTAGACTCCTATAGTAATAAAATATATACCGCACAGTATTTTATTTATTTTTTATGCTGTATCTTGCTGTATAGCAAAAAAACCAAAAAAAAACAAAGAGGAATATTATCATATACCGGCCCAGCATATGCCAAAAGGACACTCTTTTGGCATATGATGGATGAATGGAGGCCTATGAATGTACCGGGAGCATTTCCAGTGTATACATCAAATGTAAGGCTCTAGCGCTGTGTGAACAGAGCCTAGGTAGTGTCTATATACATAATAAATAACCTTTGGGTTTCAATGTGTAAATGCTCGGTGTACTTTATACCTGTGACTGTCCCGATCACAGATGGGTGTCTATATTTAAAAAAAAAAGTTATTTTTATCGCATTTCTAACACTGAGCCCCTCACTGGGGTGAAACCTTTTGGCCTGTTTTGTAGAGATTACAAGGATTACAGTAAAAGGTAACAACTGCAGATAACACAGGAAAATAACACTAGGGACAGCTCCTCCTCCCCTCTCTGCACAGGGTCACCTGTACATGTCACAGAGCATGCCCACAACACTCTCCCATAAGAGAATAAGTTGTCTTTTGTCCTAGTTTTCTTAAGTTTAGGTGCCTGATGTAAAGCAAACCTCTGTGGAAGCAGCTCAGAGGTGGCTAAGACGGCTACTCTATAATCATGTAAATAAAATTGATTAAAAATATATAATCAAAAAAATTAAAAAAATTAGAAAAAAAGTTTTAGTTACTAAATATTTTAGTTACTAAAATAGGGTGACACAGTCCCTTTAAGTCATAGTTTGCACATGTTTTATGTGCATAAATTATATCTATTATAGACTGGGGATTCTTTACTGTAAGAGCAGTAACACAACAGAACTTTCTGCCAGAGAAAGTTGTCATGTTGAATTCACTAAAAGAGTTCAAAAAGGGCCTGGATGGACTTCTTGAGTGTAATAATATTACAAGTTAGGAGTACTAGATTACTGGAGGTGAGTCGTTGCTCCAGGGATCTATTCTGATTACCAGACTTTAGTTGGGAAAAATAGTTTCCCTAATATGAGGAGAATTGGCTTTTTCCTCATGAGGGTTTAATGGGTTCTGGTGGCTTTCCGTCACGGTGCTTTCCATACTGCGCTATTGTTTCGGGTAATTTCTGCCGGATCTGCAATGGAGGCCCCTAACAGGGCAGATGTGAACAGGCCCTTACACACAAATATATATGTATAATAGATTTTGCCTAATATATATTAATTTCTTGTATATTTGTATGAAAATTTTCATATTACTGCATACAACGTGAACATTTGGAACGTTGTAGAAATTCTTTATATTTGTTCCTTTTTCTTGAATGCATATCTTTTGAAAGCTACCTTTATTTCCTTGTTCCTCAGACTATATATAATAGGGTTAAATAATGGGGTCACATAAGTATATAGCAGAGACAGGACTTTGTTAGCATTCAATGAACGCCCATCAGATGGAACTACATAAAGAGAAACCAATGTCCCATAAAACATTCCTACGATGGTCAGATGAGAGCTACAGGTGGAGAAGGTATTTTGTCTGCCCAAGGTGGATGGGATTTTGAGAATGGTGATAAAGATATGGACGTAGGTAACGGAGATGAACACAAGCGGAAACAGTGTTAGGGGAGTAGCTAACAATATATTTTCCAGTATCACTGAGGACGTATCTGAGCAAGAAAGCTTAAGAAGAGGAACTAAATCACAGAAGAAATGGTCAATGACATGGGGCCCACAGAAATCTTGCCTACTGGTCATGATAACAGTCACTAAAGAGATGGCAAAGCCTAAGAACCAACACATGGCAACGAGCTGAACGCACAGAGTAATGTCCATGATATAGACATAACGTAAGGGGTTGCAAATGGCCAAGTATCGGTCATAAGACATAACGGCAAGTAGAAGACATTCTGCAACTAAGGAAATACCAAAGAACTGGAGCTGTATGATGCATCCAAGAAAAGATATGGTGACACCTTCGTTCACAATGGCACATAACATCTTGGGTACGATATTGGTAGTAAACATGATGTCGGAAATAGAAAGATGTCCCAAGAAGAAGAACATTGGGTATTTGAGATTAGGAGATACTGACACCAGTATGACGATCATGATGTTCCCAGATAACGTCACACTGTATAATATGAGAAATAATAGGAAGGAAGGGATTTTCAGACTTCTGTGCATTTGTAGACCCATCAAAAATATGTCTTTAACTTTACTACGGTTTCCTTCATTCATCTGGAGACATTAAACACAATGTTATTAGGGTGAAGAGCCAATTACTACATCACAAGTGTCACTAGATCATTAGCCTCAAACACAGGGTTTACTTTAAGAAGGTCATGGTGAGCGGCCCCTTTAAATTAAACACCAGTTCACAAGTGTTTTTACTCCGCCTTCTTTTTTGATCCCTCTCAACCAATCAGCTGAGAAGGCCTTGTTAATCTGCATATACTCTACGACCTACTGAATATACCATGTTACCACCTATTGACTTATGTGGATGGCTACAGAGATAAATTTAGAAAGAGACAGACAGAGACAGACACAGACAGACAGACAGACAGAGAGACAGAGACACAGACACAGAGAGACAGAGAGACAGAGAGACAGACAGACAGACAGACAGACAGATAGATAGATAGATAGATAGATAGATAGATAGATAGATAGATAGATAGATAGATAGATAGATAGATAGATAGATAGATAGATAGATAGATAGATAATGAGATACCATTCCTACCATCCCCAAGAATATGTGGGTTTAGTCCCGGTTCTGGGTGTATGTGCAGCGTAGGTCCCCACCTTATAGAGGTCGCCTTGTCGTGGCAGGTGGGCTCACACAATTTGATCAAAATGTGCGCTAAGAACCTCCTTATTGTAAGATTTAGCAGTAATACATATTTATTTATATTTAGTGGTTTAGGTTACATTGGTGTTCGCAGTGTGCGGTCGCCATTTTTTGTCTGCTGTATATTTGCAGTCACAGGTGTTCTTGCACCTGCATACACATTTTATATCATTTTGTTGTAATGTGCAACTCAAACTTTTGTGTTCCATTTTTTGTTCTTGAACTCCTCCCATTCTGCCCTGGGTGATTTTAATTTGTTTAATGCTGGTTCCTACCATCCCCAGATATATATGTAGGCTTAGTCCCAGTCAGTGGCGTAGCTATAGGGGTCGCAGCGGTCACAGTTGCGACCGTGCCCCTAAGCCGGGGGGGCCACGGGCCCCCGTTGCCATACAGCATTGTTAAATAAATTTTCTGTGCCGTCAAGTTGGCACTTCCTGGTTACGGTCACATGGTACACTTAGTGTACCATGTGACCGTGTTGTCACGTGACTCGTCTTCCAGCCTGTGCAGTAGAAGAGTCGGTGCCGAGGACTACAGGTGAGCTGCAGAGTCTGTATTGTAATGTGTTGTATTGTGTTGTCTTGTAATGTAATGTAATGTATTGTATTGTAATGTAATGTAATGTAATGTATTGTGTTGCCTTGTAATGTATTGTGTTGTGTTGTCTTGTTATGTGTTGTATTGTGCTGTTTGCGGTGGTGAGGGGGGCTCGTTATATTACAGTCCCCCCCTCCTCTCTCCACCGCAAACTGCACAATACATTACAAACTGTGGGTCGCGTCCCTCTGTGTGGTCGTATGAAGACCTCCGGGGGGTCGCGAGTCACTCACCGATGTCCCGGTTCCATTTAATGCTGGAGCAAGGAGCTGGCGTCTCCTGGCTCCAGCATTCACTGTGCTGTGAGCGGTCGATGCAGACAGGCGGAATGTAGCGTCATCATCGCGCCTGTCTGCGCCGAGTCACTCATAGCACACGCCGGAGGAGGCGAAGGAACGGGGATAGGTAAGTAATTATGCTATTTTTCTATTATGCACATATTGGGGCATTATACTGTATGGGGGGCTGACATGGGGAGGCATTATACTGCATGAGTGGCTGATATGGGGGAATCATACTGTATGGGGGGCTGACATGGGGAGGCATTATACTGCACGAGTGGCTGATATGGAGGGGCATTATACTGTATGGGAGCTGATATGGGGGAATTATACTGTATGAGAGCTGATATGGAGGGGCATTATACTGTATGGGGGCTGATATTGGGAGCACTATACTGTATGGGGAGCTGATATTGGGGCACTATACCGTATGGGGGCTCATATGGGGGGCACTATACCTTATGGGGGCTCATATGGGGGGCACTATACTGTATGGGGAGCTGATATGGGGGGCATTATACTGTATGGGGGGGCTGATATGGGGGGCATTATACTGTATGGGGAGATGATATGAAGGGGCTTTATACTGTATGGGGAGCTCATATGGGGGCATTATACTCTATGGTGGCAGCTATGTGGGGCATTATACTGTGGGGGTTGATATGGGGAGCATTATACGATATGGGGCTGTTATGGGCGGGCATTATATTGTATGGGGCAGTTATGGGGCATTATACAGTGTGGGGGCAGCTATGGGAACATTATACTGTGTGGGGGCATTATACTATGGGGGCTGTTGGGCAAGGTGTATGGGCATAGGCGCCCACAGGGCTCTGTTGATGGTGGTGTTGGGGAGAGGTAGGGGGGCCCAAGCTGAATTCTTTCACCCGGGCCCATGAGCCTTTAGCTATGCCCCTGGTCCAAGTTCTTGGTGTATGTGCAGAGTAGGTCCCCACCTTATAGAGGTCGCCTTGTCGTGGCAGGTGGGAAAACACTTTTTGATCAAAATGTGCACTAAGAACCTTCCCTATTGTAAGTAGATTTAGCAGTAATGCATATTTATTTATATTTAGTGGCTTAGGTGGCATTAGTGTTCGCAGTGTGCTGTCGCCATTCTTTGTTAGATAGATAGATAGATAGATAGATAGATAGATAGATAGATAGATAGATAGATAGATAGATAGATAGATAGATAGATAGATAGATAGATAGATAGATAGATAGATAGATAGATAGATAGATCTCATCATGGGCTTGTGGACGGCATTTTGTATATGGCATAGCAGATCTCATATGATAGAATTTTGGTGGGTTTGGTGATTGACTTACCATCGTTACGACATCATTCAGCATCTTCTCAGTAGGACTTGTAGGTCAGCAGGAAATAGAACATATAGATCTTACCTGGACAGCTATAACAGCCTGATTCCTTCTCAGTACATATTTACAATTGGGCACATTTTATACTATTTGACAAGCCCTTCAGTGAAGATGTAGTTATCTGGAGAATAGAGCGGAGATACTGTGGGGAATCATCTGATGGTAAAGAAAGAAAACAAGCAATTATTATTTATGCTATTCAATTAACCATCTTAAAAGTGAGAAATAAATTAGACAAAAGCCTCAGGTTTCATACTGTGATGTCATCAGTCCTTGTCCATTCATAGGATTCAGAGCCTTTCTGAGCGCTGTCTTCGGCAGCCCTAAAGAAAGGAATGGAGCAGTGGCCGAGCATGTGCAGTACCGCTCCATTCATATAGGGCTTACAGGGAGCTACTGCTCATTGGGCCAACTTCATAGTAAATAAGCAAAACTTCCCACACCTCTTAAACTTCCGTCTGCTCTGATTTACCTTTTAAGTGGGCCGACATATACTTACCTCTCCACAGCGTCCTCTGGCTCCTGGCCGGCGCCCCATCCCTCCCTCTCTCTGGTCTGGTCTGGTCATGGTCTCCATTGTCACCATTCTTCTCCTGTATCTCAGCCTTTTCCTAGTGCGCGTGAACATTGACCCTGCCTCCCCCAAAGGGCCAGCGTACGCCAAATTACTAATTGGAGTTTCCAGGTTATTACATGGTTCCACACAACTATCCTGCCTGAGAAATTAGATTCCTCCCAGCTTGCTAGTGATACCGTTTTATATTTTCTTCGGATTTCCTGTGATTGACCTCTGTCTGTACCTTTGACTATCCTTGCCTGCCGCCTGCCCTGACCTCCTTGCTTGTGACCCATGATGAACCTCTGCCGTCTGCCCTGTCCTATTGCTTGTGACCTGTGACGAACCACTGCCGCATTCCCTGATCTCTTGCTTGTCACCCATGATGAACCTCTGCTGCCTGCCCTGACTTATGCTATACCCGACCAGACATTCTGTCAGCTGTTTTTGCCTCAGGCATGGAATTGTCCAATCCACCTGACCTCCATCACATAGACATATGGTTCACCACTCAACTCACACATTTCCTACACTCACGCTCCCCATGAATGTGAACTACCCGAGTTTCTGTATGTTGCTTGTGCTACCATACAATATTTACTCTCGGCGATCTATGGTCGGCTCACTAACCCTTCAGCGGACTGGTTTTCACCTTTCATAGCAAAAGGGGAGCACAATCTCCTCTTGTTATTGTCTCACTAAACATCTGTCTCATCAAGATATCCAGGAACAAATTCCAAACTGCTGGCCAGGTGGTAAAGAGTTCCCATTGTGCTAAGTAAAATATTTCCTAGCACCTCTGCAAGTCGGAGGAGGACACACTGCTTCATATATTTTGGCCACGCAGTTTACTTGCCACCTTCTAGTGTGAGTTCCGTAGCATCTTGTCCATACTCAGTGGCCGGATTCTCCCTGATGATGCAGGGCTTTTCTTTTTCCGCCATGTCTAGATCCCTTTACCGACTTTCCGTCGCTCCTTGTTGCTTAATGTTACCAAAACCTGCATGCACCCACGCTAGAAATCCTCGACTACTCCATCCGCCTCTCGATGGTTCGCACGTGTTATCAAGAATTTGCAGATGTAACAGCTGACCCACTCCCAAAGGACCTATTTGAAGTGGATAGGATATGGTTCCACTGATCCTATTTTACCTGAGTGTTCAGACATGTTATTCTCCCGTATGCACCTTCATGGCCCCCACAAAGAAACACCCTCTCCTATTTTTCTTTTTAGGCCCTTCCCCTCCATGCACTTGAATTCTACTAGATTTAATGTCTCACAATTCCTGCGGGTTGGACTACTTCCGAGTTTTATGGCCCTATCAGCCAGTAAGGAGGTGAATACTGGAGAAGCTGTTTGTGCTTGTATATGTGGATATATGTGCCTTTGAGTGTGTATATGCGGCACGTGCGTGTCCGTATGTGTATATACAATATGTAATAAAAGCTTGATTATACCGTTTAAAGAGTTTTTATATTTATACCCATTAACAACATGGGAGAAGCCTAATTATGAGGAGTTTGTAATGTTTAACCTTTGGAGAAACTTTTATTAGAAGAACAAATACACCTGAGAAGACACATCTAAATCCAATAAGCATATATTCTCATATTATATATGCGTATATAACCTGATGAAGTATTTTTAGCCTTAGGGCTCATGCACACTAAGTGCGGAGCCATACAGCCTCCATCCACTGCCGTACACGCTCTATCAACATATTGTATCCTAGGACCAATGCTTCGAGAGAAGAATACCTCCGCACATATGGAACCACTATGGGAGCTACAGAAACAGCGTAGCTCAGTGAGTTACTCTGTTTCCGTAACTCCCGATCATGCAATCAAGAAGTGGCCGGGAGGCAGCGTGAGCACATAAAGCTAGAACGGGGTTTAGGGGGCCCCGTTCTAGAGATAGGCGCGGGTCCCAGATGTGGGACCCGCATCTATCTGACATTTATGCTGTGGATATGTCATAAACGACCCTCATGGGAAAACGCCTTTAACTAGTTATTTAGCATAAAAAAAGGGAACGAGACTGGTGATGTCCATAGAAATACAGTACTTCACTGCAGAAATCTATTTTTTTTCCATGTATGTTAGCTCCGCTGAAGTTCATCTTGTTGTCTGGGTGGGGGTGTCTGCCTCTCAGATGAGAAAAACCATTGGCAAAGTTTAGCTCGGCAGCCTTTATAAGGCCACATGCACACGATGCCTATTACGTGCCGATTTGCCGCGTGGATGTTTATGAGGCAAATCGTCAGCATAATACAGAACCAGCAAAGAATATAAGATTTCAAGTAATCTCATCTTTGGTTGCAGAATTTTTTTGCAAAAAATTTTACCTGCGGTGTGGATTTTATATTCGGCAGCATGTCAATTTATCTTGCATTTCCATCTCAGAATTGCATCTGATTAGTTTTTTGTTTTTTTTAAAAAAAAAGCGAATAAAATCTACACCTCTTTCCGCAACAAAATGTAAGATCCGCACCTAAAAACCTCACAAAATTAAGTGCGGATTTTATCTGTGGAATTACCTGCATTTTAATGCAGATTTTCTGCATAAAATTCCGCAACGTGTGCAGTAGCTTAGGATGCCCATGACGTAGCAGTAGTGTGCCACGCGGCAATACCACCAAACATGGTTTTACCACTGGTTGACACATTTTTTCATAGTTTTTTGGTTTATACACATGATCTTAACATCTCTCAAATGTCCCGTGGGCAAAAACCCATAAAGAAAGCCCCATGGTATTTTGCAGTAAAACCAAATCCGGGTTTCCCTCATGGTTTTTGCCCATGCGGCACACTACTGCTACATGTACGGGCACCCTTAAATCATGTGAAGCAGACAACCAGCAAACTAGTCAAAGAACTGCCATAAACAAACAATTTCGGTGTCTATAATATTCTATTAGTTACTGGTAGTTGGGAGTCCAACTGTCGGGACCTTCCCCGGATCCTGATAATGGAGGGGCCCATGCACAGATTTTTCCTGTACAGCAGCGCTCCCAGCCACCAGCTGTCCAGGGAACGGCAGCTCAGCCTTATTCAGTTGAATGGACCTGTGCTGCAGATCCCTACACAGCCGGTGTCTGGGAACGCCGCTGTGCAGGAGAAACAAAACAAAAACAAAACAAAGCCACTTCATCACAGATGTCGAACCCCACCAATCAAAATTTTATGGAATATCTTAGCAATATACTATAGAATTCAATGATAGGATAGGACCATTAATGTCATTTTTGCCAACCCAAAAAGGGAAAAAATATTGAGAGCAAGTGATGTGAGCAGCTGCTCCACCGTTCTCCTCGAGCTAATTATTATTATTTTTTTTTATAATTTATTAATTGGTATTATTTATGGGGGCACTTTCTATCTGGTACTTAAAATGAGGATACTCTATGGCCCTCATTGTTTATGGCGGCACGTTCTGACTGGCATTGTGGTGCTCTCTGACTGGCACTATTAATGCTGACACTCACTAGCAGGCATACCTCCCAACCATCCCGGATTCCGCGTGACAGTCCCTGACTTCAGGCGGTGTCCCGGGCGGCCGGTGGCATGTCCCCGACTCCCGGTGTCAACTGTATCTGCGTCGTCAGGATGCACTTACTGTTGAACCCAATGCTGAAGCAGGGAACCGTCAGCTCCCTGCTTCAGCATTAGTACAGAGGACTCCCCAGGCACAGCGCTACTTTAAGCGTTGAGCCCAGGGAAGCCCTTGACGTCACTGTCCATATATGGGCAGTGACGTCACTGGCTCCTCCTGGAGTGGAATTCCCAGCCAGAGCTTTGCCAACGCTTTGGCCAAGGATTCTGCTCATATATGGATAGTGATGTCAGGGGCTCCTCCTGGAGCGGAATCCCCAGCCACAGCATGGACGATGCTCTGTCTGGGTATTCTGTCCCTAGAGGGAATCCCAATGGCCACAGGGGGGTGTAGCGCTATCTACAGGGGAAAATAACACTTAAAGAGAACCTTTCCCCTATCCATACATGTGCAGCTGAGTGCAGCATATAATGGTCAGGGCTGCACAAACCCTGGGGTCCTTTACATTTTTTTTCTACCCTCCTCCGTTATTTAGATATCTGTGCCGTTATATTAGGTGCCCGATATTTAAATAACCGCCTGAACTGTCAATGGGGCATGTACTGGCAAGGGGGCGTGTTACTATGTCTGTGACTCTGTCAAATCAGATACGGGCAGTGTTACAGCAAGAGCGAGGATAGTACATGCCAGTACATGCCCCATTGACAGTTCAGGCGGTTATTAAAATATCGGGCACCTAATATAACGGCACAGATATCTAAATAACGGAGGAGGGTAGAAAAAAAATGTAAAGGGCCCCAGGGTTTGTGCAGGGTTTGTGCAGCCCTGCCCATTATATGCTGCACTCAGCTGCACATGTATGGGTAGGTGAAAGGTTCTCTTTAAGTGTTATTTTCCCCTGTAGATAGCGCTACACCCCCCTGTGGCCATTGGGATTCCCTCCTGTTCGGCAGAAGACTGATCTTGAAAGCTGAAGAGAGCGTGCGCGCGCTCATGCACACTCTCTCCTCTATCCTCGCTCTTGCTGTAACACTGTCCGTATCGGATTGGACAGTGTCACAGCCATAGTAACACCCCCCCCCCCTTGCCAGTATACGGCCCGTTGACAGTTCAGGGGGTTATTTAAATATCGGGCGCCAAATAGAACTGCACCGATATCTAAATATTGGAGGAGGGTAGAAAGAAAATGTACAGTGCTCCAGGATTTGTGCAGCCCTGCCTATTACATGCTGCACATGTATGGGGAGGTGAAAGGTTCTCTTTAAAGACTTTAATGTAGCAAATGTGTCAGGGGACTGTGCCATAAAGAGAACCTTAGATTGGCCAGACATGCAAGTTCCTGGGAAAGTATTCTCCATCACGTGCCCAGATGCTGGAGTCTCCGAGAAGATCTCATCCTTCTCTACTGTTGTGATAAACAGGTAATTAGTACCTCCCTGTAATGAGACACGGATGCTAAGTATTATGATAATGAGTCCATGGAAATGCAGGTGCAGGTTCTACAGCAGAGTTGTTGGTTGGTAATTAAACCACCCAAAATACAACAGCTATAAGGATCACCAATCTGCTGACTACGACTACAGATCTGCTGTGTTCTATGAAATATGGATCAAGGTGACGTTGTAGTTATCAGTAGTAGTTTAGACAGGTATACTCTATACAAAGTCATTCAACCCAGTGCCCAATGGATTATTACTCTTGGATAAACAGAAGGGTCCATGTCTTTCTTGTGATTTATGAATTTATTACACAAATATTTTACCCAATTATTTAGAATAAACTTACATTGTCCCTTGCACATTTTGCTGTATTTCCTAAAAGAAAAAGATGACAACATTTCTAACATTTTATAATGATACTTATTTTTCATGATTTAAACCATAAGGTCTCTTACACACGAACGTTGTGCCACTCGGGACGTTTTTGACAGCATCCAAGTGGCACCCGATAGTCTTCACGGACCCATTCACTTTAGCGAGTGAATTGGGTCCATGAAAAATGGTCCGAGTCTCCAATCCGTGGAAAGATAGAACATGTCCTATTTTTCCTCGGATCACTGACGGCAATCGGACGGCACACTCAGTCATGTGCATGAGCCATTAGATACAAATCATGCAGTAGGTGTACCAATGTAATATGTAATCTGAATATGTGGCATCTCAGTGAATGCTGCTTTGGCTTTTGAATACATAAGGCATAGTAGGTGTTAAAGGGGGTGGGGTAATAGCGGGATTCACTGGTTAGTGGCACGCATTATTACTACCGCCTTTATAAACAGGGTCACTAGGGTTATGCCTAGTTCCCCTACCTTTTCCTTATACTAACGTCGATTTAATTGCTTTAGCGGCTACTCAAGGGAATAAGACCGTATAGTAAATAAAGGTAATATTTATTAACATACAGTAATCACTCTCATATATAAAATACAGTAACTAATCACAGTACAGTATAAACACGGTATCACAATCCTAATTATACCGCCACCCACTTACCTAAACATACACAGAATACAGTTACGTTACAACACAATACACATAAGTTACTTGTGATTCTCACACGCTCACTATCTCTATCCCACTCCCTCCTAATATAACTTTCTCTATACACTAAGGGTTAATACGGGATAAGGAGGAACAAGGGGAATGGGTTTCTGTGTACCTGGGGATGTGCAGGTCAAGGGTCACTGCAGGGTACTTAGGGCAGCAAGGGTGAACAGGGTGCAGCAAGGGGTTAACTCAGGTACTGCAAGGGGTTAACTTGCACCAAGGGTTACTCAGGGAAGCAAGGGTTAACTTAGGGAACACAGGGTTACTCAGGGAAGCAAGGGTTAACTCTGGGACAGTACTCAGGGAGAGCAAGGGTTAACTCAGGGACTCAGGGAAGCAAGGGTTAACTTACTCGGGGAGTAGGGACAGTACTCAGGGAGAGCAAGGAGTTAACTCAGGGACTCAAGGGTTAACTTGACAGTACTCAGGGAGAGCAAGGGGTTAATTCAGGGAAGCAAGGGTTAACTTACTCAGGGGGAGTAGGGACAGTACTCAGGGAGAGCAAGGGGTTAACTCAGGGACTTAGGGAAGCAAGGGTTAACTTACTCAGGTGGAGTAGGGACAGTACTTAGGGAGAGCAAGGGGTTAACTCAGGGAAGCAAAGATTACAGCAGGAGGCACACGGAGAGACCGGGTTAAGTGTAGCTATTGCTACACTTGATACTTAGCGTGACTCCACTTGTTGGTGGAGCAGAAGCAGAGGCAGAAGCAGGAGCCGTAGCAGGTCGTTGGAGGAGAGAGAGGTGAGCCGGTTTGGTGGTGAGGCAGGCAGGCAGCTCTCAGCTGGTAGTGAGGTCGTCTTCTGCTAGCTCCAGCTAGATTCAGCTGCTGAGCGTACGGACGCAGGGATATTTAACCCTGTTGGTACGCTTGCAGCGGGGGATGTGGCGCTCGCCCCTAGCTAGCATGGGTCGGCATGTTGATAATGTATCACCAGCCGACTCATGAGCGCCCGCACGAGAATGTCCGTGCGCGCGGGAGAATTGAAATGGAGACAGGGGATAACGATCTCCTGTCTCCATGGTTTTCAAACAAAGCAGGGCAATGCTAATTGTCCTGCTTTGCTTACAACCGCATTCATGACCAGGGCTGTTGTTGTTGTTACAGCCCTGGCTCATGATACATTTTATGTATTATACATACACATATATATTTTATATACACTGTATATATACTGTGAGACAGTGACAGGTAAAGTCATTGAGGGAAGGTACATTTCCCCTAGAATCCTGTCATATGTATACTAGGCTCCAGGGAATGAGTAGTTTTTGCAATAGAAAGCTCTAGCTTTCCAATCTCGGCTTAAGGAAAAGCCGGAAAAAGGGCCTGGAGTTGGATTGGGGAAGAGCAGGGCGGGTTCCTCAATCCCTAGTCCATCTCTGCTTGTAGGACAAGGCTGCTGCTCAATTAGCTGCACCTGCAGGCTGTATATAAAAAGGTGCAGACACAGTGTGTGTCAGTCTCACCCCTGACTCAGACCGGAGACTACTAAGTCTGGAGTAGCCTGTATTCTATGTGAGTAAAGACCTGTGTTACTTTGTGTCCAGTGTCTGGTAGGAAGGCACTTGGTATAGTTAGATAATATCTTGTTTAGTTAGTGCTCAGCCGAGTAGGATTTATTTGATATTTTGCCTTGTTGTACAAGAGGCTGTTTCTTTGACAAGAATAAAACACAGGCAAAAGCCCTGTTATGAACTTTAATGCACGGTGTCCCTGTCTCTGGCTACTATGAAACCGCTGTACCAACGTCTCCTGATGCTAAACCCTCACATATGGTGGCCGATGCGGGCACGGTCTTAAAGAGACATACACCTATTTAAAAGGACTTTTGCTGCTCCAAGCGGAAAATCGTTGCTAGGGGCAACAACACCATTTTTTTTCTCCCCGAGAGTGCTTGGAAGCGTATGTCTTGGGTGAAGGCGGCAACAGGGCTAGAAAAAGAGACTGTTAAAATGGATGAAATACTTAAACAGCTGATTCAGGCTAATGTCAACCAGGGGAAGATAAGCACAGCTCTGCAAGAAGCCAGCGCGACTCAGCGAATGGTGCATGAGGAAGCCATGCGTGCACAGGCTGAAACCAATATTCTGCTGGGTGAGGCCCACAGACTGGCCTAAAAAGAACAGCAGCAAATTAATCGCCATTTGCAAGACCAAATTCAGGCCTCAGTGGAGAGGTTAGCGGGGCCTCATGGTTTGCGCCAATCCACTCGTGCAGCGGTACAGACATCTCTGCAGAAGATGACACCCGCCGACGACGTTGAGGCCTATCTCATGGTGTTTGAGCGAGTGGCAGAACGAGAGAAGTTATCTTCAGATCAGTGGGCAGCAGTGGTGGCACCTTTCCTAACCGGAGAGCCGCAAAAGGCGTACTTTGATCTCAATGAGCAGGATGCCAAGGATTACTCCAAGCTGAAGGGTGAGATCCTTGCCCGTCTGGGTGTTAATATGAATGTGCGTGCTCGACGGGTGCACAACTGGACTTTTGTTGAACACCTACCTGCCCGGTCACAAATGTATGATCTTGTCCATCTTGCAAGGAAATGGCTACAGCCAGAGGAATCAACCCCTGCGCAGATCGTGGAGAGAGTGGTGCTTGACAAATACATCCACTCCTTACCACCGAAGGTTCAGCGTTGGGTCGGTCAAGGAGATCCTACAGATGCGGAACAGCTGGTGAACCTGATTGAAAGGTACAGAGCTACTCAGGATCTACTCCAAGAAGTACCGCCTGGATGTTCTAACCCCAGGAACAGCAAATCGTGCGGAGCACCCGGTAAGACTGTTCCATTTACTAGAGGAGTGAGAAATGTGTTTAAGGGAGGTGGCTCAGAAGGGGAGCAGATGGAGGGAAAAAATCCCAGAGAGACACTGAAGGCCAGACCAGGGTCTCAAGTTTGGGACCGGGGCCGCATACAGTGCTGGCGGTGTTATGGACCTGGGCATATTGCTGCCAATTGTCCCCTGACTACTGAGCCAATGGAGTTTGATGCAGAAAGGCGAATATCCTTGTTTGCACGTCCTGTTTGTTCAGCTGAGACGGTTTACGAGACTGAAGAACAAATGTGTGTCGTAAAAGTGGAAGGGTGTACTGTGAGTGCCTTGCTGGATTCTGGGAGTCTGGTTACCCTGGTGCATGCCAGCCTGATAGACCCTGGAACATTCAGAGGACATAGTATAGGGGTCCTGTGCATTCATGGGGACACTAAAGAATACCCCACCGCTTTGGTCACTCTAGAGACTTCCTGTGGAACCGCTTGCCATGTAGTGGGTGTGGTCAAGTCCCTGATGCACAGTGTGATCCTGGGGAGAGACTTCCCAGTGTTCTGGGACTTGTGGAGGAAGAAACATGTAACCTCCACTGTAAATGTTAATGATGGTATTAATGTGTGCGCTGTGATTAGCCCAGAACCCTTTAACAAGGATGCTAAGGTGCCAGCAGTAGGGGTGACCACTGAGCCTGATAAATTTCCTCTGGCTGTTTTTGCTGGTGAAAGAGACGAGCAGGAGGAAACTTCTGATATACCAGAGTTAAATGTATCACGTAACAATTTTGGGACTGCTCAACTTAGCGATCCCACATTGTTAAAAGCCAGGGAAAATACTAAGGTATTAAATGGAATGCCTCAACATCCAGGGGCTGATAAGGTGTTTCCACACATGGCGGTTAACCAGGATTTGCTGTATCGGATAGATAACATACGTGGGGAGGTTATTGAACAGCTGGTGATACCCCAACCGTATCGTAGAATGGTGTTGGACCTGGCTCATAAACATGTGCTGGGGGGACATCTAGGTTGCGAAAAGACCAGAGAGCGTATCTTACAACGATTCTTCTGGCCGGGGGTATATACGGAAGTTCAGAGGTATTGCGAGTCCTGCCCGGAGTGTCAGATAACGGCTCCTATGCCACATTTTAGGAGTCCGCTGGTGCCTTTGCCTATCATTGGGATCCCTTTTGAAAGAATGGCCATGGATCTGGTCGGCCCTTTAGTCAAATCCTCTAGAGGACATCAATATATCCTAGTGGTGTTGGACTATGCCACACGCTACCCTGAGGCAGTCCCTTTGCGAAATTCCTCTTCAAAAGCCATTGCAAGAGAGTTTTTTTACATGTTTTCCCGTACTGGTTTATCTAAGGAAATCCTTACCGATCAGGGAACTCCCTTTATGTCCAAAATCACCAAGGAATTATGTAAACTGATGAAAATTAAACACCTGCGTACCTCTATATATCACCCTCAAACTGATGGTCTTGTCGAAAGATTCAATAAGACATTAAAAGGCATGTTGAGGAAGGTGGTTAGTATGGATGGGAAGGATTGGGACTGTCTTCTGCCCTATTTGATGTTCGCTGTACGTGAAGTTCCTCAATCATCCACAGGGTTTTCTCCTTTTGAACTTGTATACGGCAGACAACCCCGTGGTCTCCTTGACATAGCCAAGGAAACCTGGGAGCAAGAGTCCACACCTTTATAGGAGTGTAATTGAGCATGTCACGTTGATGCAAGACCGAATCGCTGCGGTCATGCCTATAGTTAAGGAACACTTGGAGCAAGCTCAGGATGCTCAGTGCAGGGTGTATAACCGAACTGCTAAAGTTAGAAATGTTAACTCTGGTGATCGAGTGTTGGTCTTAGTGCCAACCGTAGAAAGCAAATTTCTTGCTAGATGGCAAGGGCCGTATGAGATAATTGAAAAGGTGGGGGATGTAAATTATAAAGTTTACCAACCAGGTAAAAGGAAGACAGTGCAGTTATACCATGTAAACTTAATTAAGCCATGGAAAGACAGAGACCCGAGTAGCAGTATGTACCCCCTATAGTCTTAACCCAGATGTGTATGTGTTAGAATCCCTCGCAAAGCCACAGAAACAGGAGACAAAAGAGTTTGTGCAGAGAAACACAGACGTGTTTTCAGAACTGCCAGGACAGACTAGTATAATAAAACATGACATTGTGACCGAGCCTCAGGTTCGGGTCCACTTGAAACCCTACAGAGTCCCTGAAGCTCGCAGACACGCCATATCTGAGGAGGTCAAGAAAATGCTAGACCTTGGGATTATTGAAGAGTCAAAAAGTGAGTGGTCAAGTCCCATTGTATTGATTCCGAAACCAGATGGGTCATTACGTTTCTGTAACGACTTCCACAAGTTAAATGAGATGTCAAAGTTTGACGCATACCCAATGCCAAGAGTTGACGAGTTAATAGAGAGACTGGGCCATTCAAGGTATTTTTCAACACTTGATTTAACCAAAGGCTATTGGCAAGTACCCCTCACGGAGGGCGCCAAAGAGAAAACTGCGTTCATCACCCCGGATGGTCTGTTTCAATATATTTGTTTACCATTTGGGCTACATGGGGCTGCAGCAACCTTTCAAAGGTTAATGGACATAGTCCTCAAACCCCATCGTCGGTATGCTTTGGCATATCTGGACGACATTATAATCTTTAGTGATGACTGGGAAAGCCACTTACCAAAAGTACACGCAGTACTAAACTCCCTCAGAGCCGCGGGGTTAACAGCAAACCCAAAGAAATGTTCCTTAGGCTTGGAGGAAGCACGGTATCTGGGGTACATAATTGGGAGAGGGGTGATAAAGCCACAGGTCAACAAAGTTGAAGCTATCCAAAACTGGCCCCAGCCCTCAACCAAAAAGCAGGTTGAGGGGTTGAAATTTGCTTTCTACGGTTGGAAGAAAATATAGATATAGTTGGTGTTGCTGAAACATGGCTGGACTCTTCACATGACTGGGCTGTAAATCTACAGGGTTTTACACTTTTTCGTAAAGACAGGACAAATAGGAAAGGTGGTGGTGTATGTCTGTATGTGAGAAGTGATATGAAGGCGAGTGTGAAAGAGACAATAGTGGGTGAAGACTGTGAGGAGGTTGAAACCTTGTGGGTGGAACTAGAAAGGGAGGTAAACACTGAAAAAATTACTTTTGGTGTAATCTATAGACCCCCCAATATAACTGAGGAGATGGAAGGTCAGATATATAAACAGATGGAGCGGGCTGCACAGGCGGGTACTGTAGTGATAATGGGAGATTTTAATTTCCGGGATATTAATTGGTGTCATGGTTCGGCTTCAACTGCAAAGGGGAGACATTTCCTCAACCTGTTGCAGGAAAATTTTATGGGCCAGTTTGTGGAAGACCCGACTAGAGGTGAAGCTCTGTTGGATCTGGTCATTTCTAATAATGCAGATCTTGTTGGGAATGTCAATGTTCGTGAAAACCTCGGTAACAGTGATCATAATATAGTTACATTTTACCTATACTGTAAAAAACAAACGCAGGCTGGGAGGGCAAAAACATTTAATTTTAAGAAAGCCAATTTCCCCAGGATGAGGGCTGCAATTCAGGATATAGACTGGGAAGAACTAATGTCAAATAATGGAACAAATGATAAATGGGAGATTTTCAAATCTACTTTGAGTTATTATAGTGCAAAATTTATTCCTACAGGTAATAAGTATAAACGACTCAAATTAAACCCCACATGGCTTACACCTTCTGTGAAAGGGGCAATACATGACAAAAAAAGGGCATTTAAAAAATACAAATCTGAGGGTACAGCTGTAGCCTTTGTAAAATATAAAGAGCTTAATAAAATCTGTAAAAATGTAATAAAATTAGCAAAAATACAAAATGAAAGGCAGGTGGCCAAGGATTGTAAAACAAATCCTAAAAAATTCTTCAAGCATATAAATGCAAAAAAGCCAAGGTCTGAACATGTAGGACCCCTAGATAATGGTAATGGGGAGTTGATCACAGGGGATCAAGAGAAGGCAGAGTTACTAAATGGGTTCTTTAGCTCTGTATATACAACAGAAGAAAGAGCAGCTGATGTAGCCGGTGCCAGTGCTGTTAATATATCAGTTGATATACTGAATTGGATGAATGAAGAGATGGTCCAAGCTAAATTAAATAAAATAAATGTGCACAAGGCTCCGGGACCAGATGGGTTACACGCTAGAATTCTTAAAGAGCTTAGTTCAGTTATTTCTGTCCCCCTTTTCATAATATTCAGAGAATCTCTAGTGACTGGTATAGTGCCAAGGGACTGGCGCAGGGGAAATGTGGTGCCTATTTTCAAAAAGGGCTCTAGGTCTTCCCCGGGTAATTATAGACCAGTAAGCTTAACATCCATCGTGGGGAAAATGTTTGAGGGGCTATTGAGGGACTATATACAGGATTATGTGACAATAAATAGCATTATAAGTGACAGCCAGCACGGTTTTACTAAGGACAGAAGTTGTCAAACTAACCTAATCTGTTTTTATGAAGAGGTGAGCAGAAGTCTAGACAGAGGGGCCGCTGTGGATTTAGTGTTTTTGGACTTTGCAAAGGCATTTGACACTGTCCCCCATAGACGCCTAATGGGTAAATTAAGGACTATAGGTTTAGAAAATATAGTTTGTAATTGGATTGAGAATTGGCTCAAGGACCGTATCCAGAGGGTTGTGGTCAATGATTCCTTCTCTGAATGGTCCCCGGTTATAAGTGGTGTACCCCAGGGTTCAGTGCTGGGACCACTATTATTCAACTTATTTATTAATGATATAGAGGAAGGGATTAATAGCACTATTTCTATTTTTGCAGATGACACCAAGCTATGTAATATAGTTCAGACTATGGAAGATGTTCATGAATTACAGGCAGATTTAAACAAACTAAGTGTTTGGGCGTCCACTTGGCAAATTAAGTTTAATGTAGATAAATGTAAAGTTATGCATCTTGGTACCAACAACCTGCATGCATCATATGTCCTAGGGGGCGCTACACTGGCGGATTCACTTGTTGAGAAGGATCTGGGTGTACTTGTAAATCATAAACTCAATAACAGCATGCAGTGTCAATCAGCTGCTTCAAAGGCCAGCAGGATATTGTCGTGTATTAAAAGAGGCATGGACTCGCGGGACAGGGATGTAATAATGCCACTTTACAAAGCATTAGTGAGGCCTCATCTAGAATATGCAGTTCAGTTCTGGGCTCCAGTTCATAGAAAGGATGCCCTGGAGTTGGAAAAAATACAAAGAAGAGCAACGAAGCTAATAAGGGGCATGGAGAATTTAAGTTATGAGGAAAGATTGAAAGAATTAAACCTATTTAGCCTTGAAAAAAGAAGACTAAGGGGGGACATGATTAACTTATATAAATATATTAATGGCACATACAAAAAATATGGTGAAATCCTGTTCCTTGTAAAACCCCCTCAAAAAACAAGGGGGCACTCCCTCCGTCTGGAGAAAAAAAGGTTCAAGCTGCAGAGGCGACAAGGCTTCTTTACAGTGAGAACTGTGAATTTATGGAATAGCCTACCGCAGGAGCTGGTCACAGCAGGGACAGTAGATGGCTTTAAAAAAGGGTTAGATAATTTCCTAGAACAAAAAAATATTAGCTCCTATGTGTAGAAATTTTTCCTTCCCTTTTCCCTTCCCTTGGTTGAACTTGATGGACATGTGTCTTTTTTCAGCCGTACTAACTATGTAACTATGTACTATGTAAGATCTTTCTTAGGAATTGTAGGTTATTACCGCAGGTTCATTCCAAAGTTTGCCAGCACAGCAGCGCCCCTTACCAAGGGAAGTAAGTCTGTCATGGTCAAGTGGGAGACGAAGGCTGAAAGCGCCTTTCAAAAGTTGAAACTGGCCCTGTGTAACCAACCAGTCTTAGTCACTCATGACTTCAAAAAGGAGTTTGTTGTCCAAACTGATGCTTCTGATGTGGGGCTCGGAGCAGTTCTGTCACAAGAGGTGGGTGGTGAGGAACATCCTGTGACCTATTTGAGCAGAAAGCTTACCCCGGCTGAGAAAAACTATAGCATAGTTGAACGTGAGTGCTTGGCAATTAAGTAGGCACTTGAGTCCCTGAGATATTATTTATTGGGTCGTCGGTTTAGGTTGGTTACAGACCACTCTCCTCTTACGTGGATGTGTCAAGCTAAAGAGAGAAATTCAAGAGTTACACAGTGGTTTCTTACTTTGCAGAACTTCAAATATACTGTGAAACACAGAGCAGGAAAACTGCAGGGCAATGCTGACGCTTTGTCTAGGACACACTGCCTTGTAGCTAAATGTGTCCGATCCCACGGGCTCGAACAGAGGAAGAGGGTATGTGAGACAGTGACAGGTAAAGTCATTGAGGGAAGGTACATTTCCCCTAGAATCCTGTCATATGTATCCTAGGCTCCAGGGAATGAGTATTTTTTGCAATAGAAAGCTCTAGTTTTCCAATCTCGGCTTAAGGAAAAGCCGGAAAAAGGACCTTGAGTTGGATTGGGGAAGAGCAGAGCGGGTTGCCCAATCCCTAGTCCATCTCTGCTTGTAGGACAAGGCTGCTGCTCAATTAGCTGCACATTCATAGTAATACTTGTCCGCAGTTTTTACTGGTATTGGACTCGACCTGTTAATGTCACGAACCGGTCTGCTGTATCGGCATCTTATGGGATTATAATATAGACGGCCATCACAAAAACGGATCACGGGCCTGTAACTTGTATTGAGGCAAAATCTGTGGTAGAAAGTAGGTCAAGAGCAACTAGACCAGGAATACATAACCTTTCATGGTCCGCAGGCTACATTGTTGTAATGCATTGATATCGTAGAGTATGTTTTAGCGCAAAATTCTACGAGCTTCATATGAAGAAAACTATGCAAGTCCATTCTGTGGCTCTAAGCAAGGCTAGATCTACATGGACACGCAAGATGATGTGTCGCGTGGCCATTCAGATTCTATAACTATAGCCAAAGCCATGGCTATGATACGGCAGTCTTCGCATTCTGCTCCGCTGGAGTAAGATGCGACAGGTTTATTAGGAGGCGCACGCTTTTTAATAAATCTGTTGCATGTTTCCACTAGCAGTGCGCCATCGTTCCGCACTCCCCATTGGACATTAAAAAAATAAATAAAATTATGCTCGACCTCATCACTCCTACCCACCGGGTCCCCTCAGGCTCTCACTACAGGCCGCGGCTTATACAAGGTACTGCACCATCATTGTTGAGGTAGATGACTCCGATGTGGGAGTCGGGGCTATGCTATCACAAGAGAATACAGAGGATTACAAGTTACACCCATGAGCCTTCTTCTCCCGAAGGTTTTCCGCAGCTGAGCTCAACTATGATATGGGGAATCCTAAGCTGTTGGCTATTAAATTGACTCCCGAGGAATTGGGGCAATGGTTAGAGGGGACTAAGTGCAGATCATTGTATACACAGACCACTAACATTTCTTTTTTATTGAATCTGCCGAGAGAATTAACCCTAGACAGGCTAGATGAGTGTTTTGTTCTAGGTTAGATTGTGTCATCACCTTTCACCCAGGCTCCAAAAACCTTAAAGGCTATGTAAACCTTGATGGGTATTTTTATTTTTTTAATAAACAGGTCAGTCAGTGTGTTTGGTGTAACTGGTTTAATTAGTCTTTACTAAAAATTCACTGTATGTAACGCTAAATCCTGTTCCCGTCAGGTCTGCAGGACTGACGGATTCAGGTCAAAACTAAATATATAGATGCTCTGTATACAGAATACACAACAGCTGTATCTAAAAAGTAAAACACATTTTTACTAAAGACTAATTAAAAAGTTACGCCAAACACAAAAATAAAAATGCCCCTCAAAAGGTTTACATAGCCTTTAACCCCTTCCCGCCGCAGCCATTTTTTGATTTTTCCTCGTTGCCTTTCAAGAGCCATAACGCTTTTATTTTTCATGTCAATAGAGCGGTGTGAGGGCTTATTTTTTGTGAGACGAGTTGTAGTTTCTTTTGGTACCATTTAAAGTACCATATAATGTACTGGGAAACTTAAAAAAAATTATTTGTGGGCTGAAATTGGAAAAAACAGATTCCTTAATTGTTTTTTGGGTTTCATTTTGCACGTCTTTCAACGTGCGGGAAAATCGACAACTTAACTTTGTTTTGTGGCTTAATATGATTACGGTGATACCAAATTTATAAAGTTTTTTTTATATTTTACTACTTTTAAAAGAAAAAAAAACTTTTTGTTAAAAAGAAATTTGATTTGTGTCGCCACATTCTGAGAGCCGTAACTTTTTTTAATCTTTTCATCGATTGAGCGGTGTGATGGCTCAATTTTTGCGGGATGAGCTGTAGTTTTTATTGGTATTATTTTTTGGTACATATCTTTTGATCACTTTAAATAAAAAAAAATGTTGACGCTAAGTTGACCAAAAAACAAAAGATTTTGGTCAATTAAAGGTTTCCTTTTTTTTACGGCATTCACTGTGCGCGTTAAATAACGCTATATTTAAATAGTTCAGACTTTTACGGATGCAGCAATACCAATTTTGTTAACGTCTTATTTTTTACATTACTTTACAGGAATAATGGGAAAAGGTTTATTTTGTAACCTGATTTTTTCTTATTTTTTTCACTACTAAAAACTTTATTTCACTTTTTTTTTTACACTTTTCATTAGTCCTTCTAGGCAGGGCTTAGGAGAGGCAGAGTTAATAGTTCTGGGGGCCGTCATGCCATGACAACCATAGTCACACCCTGATCTCATTGCGAGGGGGGGGGGTGATGAGCTGTCGATGACTGTAGCATTTAAGGGGTTAAACAGACAAGAACAGAGCGATCACTGTAAAACACAGCCGACACTCGCAGCGTATGGAGCGCGCTCAACGCGTGAGCGCACGCCATACATTCTCCCCCCGCACTACGAGCTTAAGTTCATGCTCCCCCAGGGAAACCTCCTCCATTTCTATTTGTTCCTATGGATCATAGGTCCGCTGTGCGCTCAGAATGTCATGGCAGCAAGGTGGCTCGCCATCGGGGTATCACAAAGATGTGCAAGGCCTTGTCCTGATCTATCTGGTGGCCAGCTATGAGTCAAGACATAGAGAGATTTATACCCTCATCATCCATTTATTCCCATCGTCTGTCTGACATCATCATCATCTTGTTACCATTCCAGTCTTCAATCGGTTAACTCCCGTTTCTTGTGTGCCTGTTAGTATTGTTATACGTGCTCCATATTTTCCTTTTCTTTGACAGTCCTATTGGCTCACAATTCAGGCCTACTGTATGTTTTGGGGATATCGAGTAACGGGAGACACTATTAGACCCTGGAAAAGGGGATTGCTATAGGCGAAGCCTAGTTCTTGCGTCTTGTGGCCAGCCGGCATCGTTTACATATGGTCATCCAACACGTTTTCAATTGTTTAACTTTTTGCTGACAATTCTCGTCCACATTGGCAACGCTATGGATAAGATGAATTCATTCCTCTCAGCAGGTACAATATATGCTTGACCGCCTCAGGACAGGAGGTACCATGTCACCTTTAACCACCAAACACGGTGATGATGTCGCATTAGGCAAAATTGTATTCATATTAAAATGTTTTAGCTTTAGATAGTACAGATCCAGAAAGTATAAACAGTAATAGATAAGATCATGTAGATACAAAATCTAAATGTTGGCAAACTATTATATCACTATTTAGTGACCTCTACTAGGTTTTAATTTTATAAAGTATGTCATCTGCTGTGGTCCTGCTGCTCAGATGATTACATCCTAGGCCACGATGACATCACATTACCATGACAGCCTATCAATGCCAACCTTGTTGATGTTTTCTCCATAGTAACACAGCATCTAACAGTGGCCAATCATACGTCATCATGGATGATATGTCTTTGTGCGAATCTTTGATAAAACGACAAATTAAAATTGTAACATAGAAATCTGACTTTAATATCACAAAACAAGTATTAAAAGCAGATTTCTGCACAGTATTTTACTACTTAGAGCTGCAGTTTGTGCTCCAGAGCTGTATCTCATAATGTAAATGGATTTAATGTTAATGAATTCACGTAATGTAGACTCGAGTCTTTTTGTCACTGTCAGCAAGCACACGCACGCACGTACGTACGCACGCACACACACACACACACACACACACGCATGCGCGCACGCACACACGCACATACTGTATATAGATACTTTGTCCACATGACAACCCACATGTATGGCCTGAAAGCTATTAATCTTATAAATTTCAACTTCATTTCAATGTCGGGAACAGCCAGACACAACCTGAATAAAAAAATAAAAAAAGATATGCAGTTTTTTAAGATACTCGACAAGAAATTATTTAATATGTAACCGCGGAATAATGCTTAAATCTTTGCGTTTACCTCCATCTTAATATGGGAAGTATGAGCTATATTTACTAACATTGTAAGAAAAAAGAATGTATCATGCAAAGTATCAATGAAATTAATATTAATAGATCGCGATCATTACACCGCGTGTACTTTGTTTACTTAGTCGTTTCACACGCAATCAGCTGATCTAGATTTTTCGCCTGGTGAATGTTCCCGTAGACGCGATTCTGTGAGTACGTGAGCAGAAGAATCTTCTGGAATTTCTTTTTGCCAATAAGGAACATTTCGTTCTTCAAGCTGAGGGCCGCGGTGATGGGAAGCTTCACGCCAACCCAGTCGTCTTGTAGCATCTGAGGACTTGAGCTGTTGCCGGCGACTGGATCATAGACATAGAATTTTTTCCCTTCAAAAAAATAATTGTTATATTTCATGTTGAGTGCTTCCCATTCAAATGGATCTTATGTTTTTGGGTCTTTTTTGAATTCCCAATCTTTCTCACAATACTGAGCTAAATAGAAGTGCCTTAGTTTGCAAACCCCATCAGATAAATATTCCAAGATAGGAAGTTATAGCACCTCTGCACCTTAAGCCCTCTTGCACACAACCGTGTGTGCCGCCCAAGTCCTGTCCGTGGTCCGTAGAAATATAAGACATGTTCAATCTTTCCACGGATGGAAGAGTTCGGTCCGTTTTCACGGACCAGATTCACCCACTGAAGTGAATGGGTCCATGAAAACTAACGGGCGCCACTCGGATGCTGTAAAAAACAGCCCGATCGGAACTCGGTTGTGTGCAAGAGGCTTAATAAGGGCAGCACATTACACCTACAGGTCCGCTGCGATTGTGGGCCAAATACTATAGACGAAAAAACAGCTTTGTAAAATAATGCTGAAGGCAATACAGTGAGCTCATAAAATAGAGCGGGTATATTAGTCTGCTGTATTTATGAGCCCAACGCTGATCCTGGCTTTTCTTGCCACTGGGACTGTCCACTTTGGACAATCCCATTTTGTTAGAAAGGCCCATCGATGATAAGCTGATCACAGGATGTCCAGCTGCTGATACGATCATGAATCTGCTGTAGTCTTTTAGGGAACCTGGCAGGAAGTGTTCAATCCCTCTGCAGCGCCACCACAGGGGAAATGAAGCATTGCATAGTCCACATTGAAATTAATGTGTAATGCTGGGTCCTCCACACTTTTTATCAACCATCTGCTCTGCCTAATAGATGAGGTTTCTGAACTAGGGACTCCCTCAATTAATTCATTATCCCTGCAATGGGCGCTTAGGGCACTCCAAAGCCGAGCGTCATATTTGATAGCATCGATAGTGATTAACCAGGGATTTTATGAATATTCCTTTAACCCCTCCCGGACCATGTAACGTAATGTACAGCAACTAGCAGTGGGCCAGTCTGCAGAGCTGCCATATATATATTATGGTCCCCCTTACCCCGATGATCTAAGCGTTTCTGCTGCATGGAGTGTCCAGATCTGGCTGTAAAAAAAAAAGACTCTGGTCTGGGCGCCGTCATTGGGACCTGACAGGTTCAGGTCCCAATGATGGTATCAGGACTAATGGTTAATTACTGTCAGACCTGGACACCTCTATGCTGCTGGGACATAAAATAGGGTATTTTGCTCTTGGCACTGTAGCAACCTCATAACTTACACAATGTACACATATTTGAGGATTCATTTTTGGGATAAATATTATGGATTGAATAAACTACTGTAAAACAGAACATAAAAAAAGGGTAAAAATAGATTTCGTGTTTTTGACCATTTTTCCCTAGAGACCTACAAAATTAAATGATGTACGCTCCAATTTGAAATAAATAGAAAGTGTCCCACAAGAAAAAAAAAAAATCATGGTAGATAAAAACTAAAATTGTAACTTTTAGGGTATGTCCACACAGGTCGGATTTGCTGTGGAAAAATCGTACAGATTTTCCGCTGTGGAAAACAGCCAGCAGTAAAAAAAAAAAAAAAAAAAAAAAAAAAAAGAGGGACGGGCTCACGTAGTAAGGTGTCCCTGGGATTCGTACACCTGACCTCCTGTGATGACATTTTGGCACATCTGACCGGCTGTGATTGGCTGCAGTAGTCACATGTCGACGCGACACATCATCATCACTAAAGGCCAAGTGTACAGAGACCAGACGGGGGTCCAGGGACGCAGTGCTACGGTAGCACCAGGGTAGGTGAATATAGTCCTTTTATTATTATTTTAAAAAAAAATCTGTTTATTTTCTGGACATGAAGATTTCGCTGCAGGTACGCAGGTAATCCGCAGCAAAATCTGCAACAGTAGAATTTGTTGCGGTTTTTAACTTCCCCATTGAAACCAATGGGGAATATCCCCAACAAGCATTCCAAAAAGTTACATTTTGCTCTGGGCATCAAGGCCCAAAAAACCCGTCATGAAGGGTAAAAATGCAAAGTATTCGCCAACTCTTTATTAACCCAGGAGAAGCGGGTTAATAATATGCCAGTTGTAGCGCAGTTCTCTTCATCTAGAGACACCTAGAGGTGTAATATCACAAATAAAATCCTTTACCTTTAATAAAGAAAATCCTCTCCTCCCGAATAACTTTGCTTCCCTTCGCTACGATCGCAGGTTGGGTGAATGCAGCATCAACGCTGTTAGGGATACCCGGAAATCCTTCTGTTATCAGCTTTGGATAACCAGGTTCTATTTTATCATTGTCGTATTTCCAGTACTGATCTCCCTGTAAAAAAAAACAAAAACAAAAAAGAAAAACATAAAAAATTCTAATAAACAACAGGAAAAAAAAAACAACTGAAGTCTCCGAAATTACCCGGTTAACAGCCATGACCTCATTCTTGTTGTATAACCAGAATAGATATTTATCACCTATCCACAGGACAGGTGATAAGTGTCTGATTGCGGGGGCCCCAGCGCTGGGACTGACGGAGGACAGTACTCAGCTATTTCCGTCAGTCTTCTAGACAGTGGATGAAAAGGAAGGAGCATTCAAGCTCCTCCTTACTGCGGGGAGGGGGTGTCAGTGAGGAGCAGCGGTGGGGCCCCAGCAATCAGATACGTATCACCTATCCTGTGGTATTCTGGGGGACCAAGACTATTTTGGTATTAAGAACCACAGGAATTTTTTTTGTTTTTATGTCGCCGCATTCTGAGAGCAGTAACTTTTTTTTTCATTGAGTACTTGTATGAGGGCTTGTTTTTTGAGGGACAAGTTGTATTTTTTGAAAAACCCAGCAATTTAACCATTGTTGTTTTCTTCAAGTTACGTAATTCACAGTGCGGCATATAGAACAGGTTCACTTTATATTATGGGTACGATTATGGCGATACCACATATGTCAATTTTTTTATGTTTATCTCCACACATAGCGTAAACACTGTTAATTTTCTGAAGCGAATTTCATTGCGGAAAATCCGCAGCCTAATACAGTAGCAGAAGAGTGGATGAGATTTGAACAAACTCTGCCGAAAAACCGTTCATAAATTGGGGTGTGTTTTTTTTTGTTTTGTTTTTATGCTTCGGATTCACTGCCTTTCTGTTGTGAGATTTCCCCATTGAATTGAATAGGGAGGTAACACCCGCAACAAATAGCAAATGATGCGATTTTTGCGTCGGAAAAGCTACGATTCCACCATAAAAATTGCAACTTTATTTGGGGGGGGGGGGGGGGCTGTAATTCATTACTTTCTGGAGACTGTAATAATCTATAAAATGTCTCTGTCAATTGACTTCACATCTTGCTGAATGATCTATACAGAAAATTCAGAAACCAAGTGAGTGGCTCCCATATGGTCGCCTCCTGGAAAGTAAAATTAAAAAAAATCGCTATAATATTGAAAAAAAATATCAAAAACATTATTTTTCTACAGACCTACATCTAATAACACTACTAAAATTAAGTACATCACACATTCCCTTTAAATCACCCACCAATGGGTTAGATGGGAGAAGACTATGGGCCCTTCCGTAATTACGGGGCAGCTACGAATGTGTACCCGTAACCGTCCGTAATTACGGAAGCGTTGCTAGCCGATGCCAGGTTTGCAGATGGTGCACATCATTTGTGGTTTTCTTCTGCTTTTAGCGGATCCGTCCATTTGGATGCGCTACGGACCGTATTTGCGGATGCCGTTCCGTATATGCAGATACGTTGCGGAGGACTACGGATCCGTATTAAGGACTGTATTTACAGATGGATGAAAATATGGTTGTGTGCTTGGATCCTTAGGCCTTATGCACACGGCTGTGCCCGTAATCACTGCGGGCACGGCCGGGCGCAGACAGCCACCCACATTTTCAGAGTATGGGAGCACGGTCCGTAAAATGCAAAATATAGGACACGTCCTATCTATTGTGGCGGCTTTCTACGGCCCGGACACCTTCCCGTTAATAAATGGGAAGGTGTCCGTGGACAATAGAAGTGAATGGGTCTGTAATTACGGTCGATTTTTACGTTTTTTGGGGGCCTTACAAAGGCGAGACTAATTTCATGGTTTTCTCTTCTGTATGTTTATATAGTATAAGGCCAGGATCACATATGCAGTTTTGTGCTCAGGTTTTTGAGCCAAACAAATAAGTGGACACAAAATTAGGAGATGCCTCAGTCTTTTCTTTATACCTTTCCTTTCCTTTCTTTTATCCCCACTTCTGGCTTTGGCTCAAAAATATGAGCCAAAAACTATGATTCTGGCCTTGTATTTAGACTTTTTATTTTTACTATTAAACTAAATCGAGAGAAAAAAAATAAATTTTTTTATAATTGGCCATTACCTATGGGTTTCAAAGGATTGTATCTCAACTACATGGCAAGCAGAGGATGGACACAGTGCAAACGTGAGAGTCCCAGTGTGTCCTCAATCGAAATAAGCCTGGTCTATAAAGTATCAAAGTGACCCTCCAGTCCTAAAAAAAATAATTGACCATACATTGGAAATGTATAGTCAACTTATCTGCTGCCCCGCTTCTGAGTGATCTGGCTTGCATTCCAGTCCCGTTTTCTGTTAACCAAGATGGCCGCCTAAGCCTCAGACTTAGCTATGGAGAGCCAGTTTGGAAATCTGAGACACACCCCACCCCCTCCAATGGACGAGCACTGATGACATTAGCCCCTGTGTTGGCACTGTGTCCAGCAGTGCTGACGTCATCAGCGCTGGCCCATCGTAGGGGGTGGAGGCATATCTCAGATTTCCAAAAAAGCTGTCCATATAAAAGTCTGAGACTGCGGTGGCCATCTTGGAAAACAGGGGACCGGAATTCAGGCCAGATAATTTAGGTGCGGGGCAGCAGGTCCGTTGACAAAAATTTCCAATTTAAAGTAATTTTTTTTTTTCTGGACTCTTAAAAAAAAAAAAAAAAAAAAAATTGGTGAAATTGGAAATGACTGATAGGAGGTGGCCTTAAAGTAGCTGAAGTTTAGAATTAGATTTGCTTTTTATAAAATCTTTTTTTATCACTGTGGCTCTGGTGAGGTTTGATTGAGAAGCAACTGGCAGTATTAGGTCCCATTCAGGTTATATAACCTTTAGGAATATACATATATTTATCGAATGGTTAATTATTAACCTGTTAAAGTCCCTGGCTGAACAAACATGGATATGGCTGGACTGGTCCGCTCTGTACGGTCTACTATAGGATCAAGGTTGTGCACTCCGGTAACCTGCATAATGGGTTCAGAGGATAAATTCCCGTGTTATCTATACATTGGCAAACAGTGTTGATATCAGCAGTAATTTCCATGTAGACAGTGATGTCCTGGGTGGATGTGTCCGGTGTCATGTCAGCAATCATTTGCCTTTCCTCTACCAAGCACAGACCATCAAACATCCTGATACTAATACACTGGCATAGTCATTATTGATGGATCACCCAATGTTCTGGGAAAAATCCTTAGGATCAGGTTGTCCTTACGTGCGGCTGTGCCTGGTACTGCAGCTCAGCGCCATTGCCGGTCACAGTACAACATTTCAAATATGATAGGGTATATGGAGTAATATTACCAGATGCGCCCCTATGCCGTGGATCCGCTGTTTTAGGTTCCCCTCTGTGTTATCTCAAAATGGCCATAGAGCTTCCCAGACTGACAGTCATGGATTGGACAGAACTTCTCACATGAGCAGCTCTGGCCAATCCGAGAACAGTGGGAGTTTCTCAGACTCGTATTCTGATCGCAGTAGTCATTTTGGGACAACACAGAGGGGACCTTAGAACGGTAGAGGGGCACAACTGGAGGTCACCAGGTAATATTACTCCACATCCCTTAATCATGTTGACATTTTCTCCGGGACCAGAGGGTCGCTTTAAGATCCCCTCCCCCCACCCCCCCAAAAAAATATATTCAATCCCTACTGTAGATAACCCGCTGATATTATTTCTCCAAATGAAAAACACTTCTTGCCATTCCTCGTGTTCACGTTGTGCGGTGTTTGTTCATACATGTTCATAGCGTAATTGCTGCAGATTTTCCATCTGGATTTGCGGACAGAAAATCTGCAGGGCATTACAGTAGCAGCAAAGTGGAGGAGATTTTAAAAATCTCATCCACATGCCACCGAAAATTTTCGTGCAAAATTTTACCTGCGTTGAGGATTTTTTTAAATCTGCAGCATGTCAATTTGTGCTGCGGACTGGTTGCGCATTTGTTGCTCATTTTTACTATTGAGTTCAATGAGGAAGTAAAAATTTGCAACAAATACTGCGATTTTTGCTGCAGAAGAGCTATTTATCCACATAAAAAAAAATACCATACCCACCTCCCCTGGCGCTCCCATAGCGATGCGTCCTGGCTACAGCAGTCACATGAGATAAAATTTCATCCCAGGAGGTTGGCTGCACAGAGACCAGCCAGGGAATCTGGGACTCTTCGCTTCGGAGCGCAAGAAGAGGCGAGTATGGCATTTTTTTTATTTTCCCCTTGCCCGGCATATACGGACGAAAATCTGCACCAAATCAAACACTATTTGGTGTGGACTTTTGGCCGGAATTCCCTGTGAAACATGGGTCAGATTTTCTGCAGAGCTTTCCGCAGCAAATCCGACTAGTGTGAACTTACCCTAAGGTCTCTTTCACATGGCAGTATTTTGGTTCAGTATTTGTAATCCAAAACCAGGTGTGGAACCTACACAGAGGTAAAAAGTATAATAGAAATATTTCACCTCTTCCATGTTTTGGACTCACTCCTGGTTTTGGCTTACAAGTAGCTAGAAATACACCACAACTAGGTTCCTCGGGGGAAAATGCCCCTTAAAAAAATCCAATTAAAAATGACACGTCCCGCTAAGAAACGCTCTGTAATTTTGGAAATCGGGATATTAACGCCACGAAAGTGGTCTTCTGACATGTCTCTATGATATGTCAGAAGGTCACTCTCACGTGGATTTCTGCTTTATCTGTAGCATGAAGTGTCAATCCACGCAATCCAAAGAATATCAAGATTTAGAAAGATACCAGACAATGATCAAAATACCTTGAAAAAAAAGATTTTCCCATCTTGATCTGCTGCTGCGTTTTGCATTCTAACTGATGCATCGATTGATGATGGAAGCTCTTTCCATTTTGTAGATATCAGCTGTGGGTTTTTCTTTTTTGGTGTCATTGGTAGTTTCCCATGGCTAAGATCCCAGAAATATTCACCTATAAATGATAAAGTCATGTTAAGCACGTCCTCTATTGTCTTATACCAAGTGCTGAAAGTAGAAAAACCCCACAAAGTACAATAAAAAAAAGTATAAAGCCTTCCAAGAGTGTCCATAATAATATCACCGGTATATCTCACATGTGAAATTGATAATTTCTCTGTATCTTGCAGTTCTTATTGACTAATGTATGATCATAATCTTTAAGAAGATCCACATGAAAGACATAAGCAATTCCAACGTCGGGTGGGCTCGCCAAAGTTAAAAATACTCTTCACGGCAAGTTAGATTTGACCACACTTACCTTTGAATAAGTAAATATAACCGTCCTTCGTAGATACAAAAGTGTCAATTGATTCGTCACTACATAACTTGACTATAGACTGCTTTTTAGGGTCTCCCTTGTCTCCTACCACTTTGACATTAGAAGTAACGTTCTTTTTCCCAGCACTGGGTGTAACGGTTTTTGAGGCACTTCCTGATGGAACGGAAGATGGACTTGGATTAGTCTTCACTGGAGGCTTTCCATACAGCGATTGGATTGCTTCTATGTCATCTTTATGAAGCTGGAATAATGGCTTGTAGCCTTTGTAAGTTGGGGCCATTAGAGCTCCGGGAATGGTGGAGTGATCCAGCCCTAAGGAGTGTCCAAGCTCATGGGCAGCAGCTTGCAGAAGGTTCACACCTAAAACGGCATAGAAATGAAAATGTCAATGACATTCAATGTCAAAAACGTTAGAATCTGGACCTTTCTTTTCACCCCAGAGGACAAACTATTTTAGCTTTGTATACCATAATTTACATATGGCGAGGTTGTAACATTATTTTTAAGATGTGGAAAGAAATGGATCCCAAGTCCTATAGAAATACCACTAACATGGTCATTGTGGATCAATATGGTAAGGCACTTTCTTGTTTGAACAGAAGTCTCTCTCTCTCTATAAATATATAATATATATATATATATATATATAGATGGAAAGGTGTCTAGGGTTATGATACATACTTGATTTGTAGACTGAGAATTAAAGGGAATTAGGAGATTGAGTGGTGAAGTATTAGGGTGCCCGTACACAATTTGAGCGGTCAAGAACCACTCAGCAAAGACCGTACGTGGGTTCACGGCATGTACAGTTGAAGCACATGCTTCACCTGTACTATTACTGGCGCTTGGCCGCATGGTGTACGGGCACCTTAATCCCTCATTATCACGATCAGATTGCTTGTGTTGAAGGTGTGAATGTTACATCAGGTAATAGAAACTTTTTTGTGGGAACCCTTAAGACATGGAAAGCACAGGTTTCAGCTCAGTGAGATTTAGATAAGAGATTGAAATTTTTACATTCTACTCCAAATTACACATTCTATTTTAATTATCCAGGTGAGGACCACAAAAGTATCTATAGTGGAGTATCTAAACAGATTAATCCCTAATTTCCATAGACAGCCGTAGAAGTTTAGTTCTAGAAAAAAAAAATTATTGTATCTATAAACTGGAGATTTGCAAGCATATAAAACATGCAATGTAGATAGAATAGATTGATCGATCGAATCACATTAGTGTAAAGTCACCTTTTTTTTCATTAATTGACCACTTCTCATCATTATCAAGATGTAAGTCTCCATCAATGGATTTCATAGATTTGCTGACCGGGGGCATGAATGCATGGCCTAGAACACGACCTGGGCCATCAAAGGCGTTCCTCTCCCCATCGTTATGCCATCCAGTCACGAAGAACATATCAATGTCCGCTGTTTTATTGATACCAACTTCAATAAATTTCAGTGGAGAGACACTCTCCCAGACCTGTAAACAAGCAGCAATAACATATAAAGCGAAGGATACGAGTAGGACATTCATACAACAGACCTGTCTCGCTGACTGATGGGCTACATGGCCACCCAACAATATTCGGGAAAACACATAGCAGTTTACAGTTTGTTTTTCCACTGTAGAGTGTAGAAGAAAATGTGCTTTTGCTATTTGGAAGCTGTCAACAATCTGCTGTTGATGGATCTGTTATTTCCAATATGTGTCTCGATTAAGTCTTTTCAAAACACAATGGCGTCCTGTTGTGAGGGGTTGATTGGCTCAATAACACCACAAAGAGGACCTGCTAGAATTTTGAATGAAGTAAACATGACGGGCGTGCAAGTCCTCTAAGGGCCTGTTCACATCTTCGTTGGTGGTTCCGTTAGGGGCCTCCGTCACAGATCCAGCCAAAGATACCGGAAACAATAGCACAGCATGTTCCGCTCCGGTTTCCAGTAAAGTAAAACCACAGACTCCCCAACGGAACCTATGAAAGTCAGTGGGTTCTGTAGGACGCCGGCTGTCTCTGTCCGTCAACGGAAGCGGCGCTTCCGGTATTTGCTTTGTTCTGCTCTTCTGACGAAGCAGAACAACGGAAAGCCAAACACAGATATGAACAGGCCCTACGCAATACTAATACTGGACTATAAGATCGATTATTCCCCAGAATTTATTTTTTTTCTGCTACCGATGTCTAATCTATATTGGGATGGAAATAATTTCTGGCCAACAATCACCCGCATAGAACCCCCAAAAAAAATACAAAATAAAAGGTTGACGGTGTTCGTGAGGGAATCTGCATACTCCTCGGTTTTGTTGAATTGGGAACACAGTGGTAACTTATTATCTCTTAGCACCCCCTGCAGCGCTGTTTATTAAAGTAATTTTCCCACTATTACACTCTATGGCATATCGCTAGGATATGCCATGGGATCCGACTTCCGGGACTCCCACCAATCCTCAGAACCAAGGGGCTACTTCAAAGTTTTTCTCTGCACAGCGGTGCGCCTAGCCACCCACTGTGCAGGGAACTACATCACAGCCCCATTCACTTGTAGTTCCCTGCAGTTTGTGGCTGGGAGAGCCTCTGTCAGTGTTAAAACTGGTTGTCCTAAGATTAAATGTTATCCCCTAACCGCAGGATAGGGTATTACAAGCTGATTGTTGGGGGTCCGACTTCTGGGACACCCACAGATCACGAGAACTGACGTTTCTCCGAATGAATGGAGCGCCAGATCGAGCATGCGCACTGCCACTCCATTCACTGTCTATGGGACTGCCAGAGATAGCCGAGTACAGCCAGCGCTCGGCTATCTCCTGCAGTGCCATAGAGCAGCAACCTGCCGCTCCATTTATTTGTAGAAGCGGTACCCCCGTTCTCATGATCGGTGGAGGTTCCAGCTGTCGGACCTCCACCGATCAGCATGTTATCAAATATCCTGTGGTTAGGGGATAACAATTAATCTTGGGACAACCCCTTTAAGGCCAAAGAAACTTCTGCCCTCGTTCTCAGGATCCACGGGGGTCCCAGAGATGAGGTTGGACCCCCATTGATCACGTTATGGCACATCCTAAAAAAATCCCATAACATCATATAATGAGTACTCCTTTGACATAGGAATGCCCAATGTAGGTATTAGATAATTAATTTGTTAACCAGGCTATTTGAAAGATCCATCAACAGCAGTCAAACTGCCAGGAAGGTAAAAACAATCTGAAAAATAAGGCAACAAAACAAGGTAATGAAGATCCAATATAAAGACGCTTGCTTTTACATGTGTTCATTTTGAAATATTCGTTTATTGCAGCGTGTCGTACCTTCAGGGCTTTAACTAACTCTTCTCTGACAAGTTTGTCCGGTAGCAGAGCTGTAGTGTTAATGATTTTGTAAGTTAGAGTATTTTTCTTCCACTTGGCGCCCACATTATATGACATGCGCTGCTCATGCTTGCCACAGCGAGGCAGCTTCATCGCCTCACTAGTTTCATCATCCAATCGACCTGGAGAAAGTAAAAGGAAAAGTCGGTCAGTGTGGTTGTCTCTGCCGGGAAGTTAGAGGGGTTGTAGGAGATAAAATACAGGGGTCTGCTGCCATACCCGACACAGCCTATGGCTATACATAACATATATAGGACATGGAAAGCTCTTCAATGGATTCTGTACAAGACCGACCCTCTAGAAGAAGCTTTTACTGCAATTTTGGGTGGTCATCTCAGTAAGGTTTGAATGTAGTCCAGGGGTCAGCAACCTTCGGCACTCCAGCTGTTGTAAAACTACAATTCCCAGCATGCCCTGACAGCCTTTAGCTGGGAGTTGTAGTTTCACAACAGCTGGAGTGCCGAAAATTGCTGACCCCTGGACTATCCCTGCTGTAGTCAGTGCTGCTTACCGGTGACTGTTAGCCCGTTCTGTCTCTGGAACCATTCCAATCCACTGATGAACTCTTCCGGCAACTGGTCTTCTGGGATAGATGGAGTATCGGGAACAGCATAATCTGTGAAGTTCTCATCAGGGAGATAGCCAAAGTCTATCAGATAGTCCTGGTGGGCGACAAAACTGGAAAATCAAAGAATGCCTGCAATCTATTCTCTAACCAACATACACCGTTAAAGCGACGAAGTGAATGACATTGATGATCTGGTTATAATGGCGCTTGACAAGGGGTTGGATATATTAGTCAGCAGGTGAATAGTCACTTCTTGAAGTTGAGGTGTTAGAAGAAGGAAAAAAGGGGAAATGTATGGATGTGAGCGAAAAGGACCAAATTGCGATGGATAAACCAACATCTCTAGGGAGACCGCAGCTTGTACTGAGCATGTGCAAGACTTCATCATGGTGTGGGGGAGGAGGGACACTCATAGGAGCTTATAGGTGGGAGGAGATTAGGATTACATCAGGCATATACAGTACGTGGTCTGGCAGGAAAACTTTGAGAAAGGATTATGTAGCCTTTCTTACATGGTAAGTACACCAGCTTCATCAGATCTAAGGCCCTATTCACATGACAGGGATTCCCAGCCGTGTGACGGACGTTTTTGAACGACCGCCACACGGCCGCAGTAGGAACAATAGATTTCAAATGGGGCTACTCACATGCCCTATTTTCAGCCGTTCTCCCGGCCACACGTTCCGCACAGAAAGTCTATGGGGCCGTGTAAAGCATGGCTGTCACTCGGATGTGATCCGAGTGGCGGCCGAGCTTTCTGCCGCTCGTTCGCTCTCTTCTCCTTCCCACAGTGCAAAGTGCATGTGAGGAGGAGGGGTTATTTTTTTGCTACCTGTAGGAGCGGAATCCCCAATCCCTGGCCACAGCATTGCCTAAGCTGTGGGCGGGGATTCCACTCCAGGAGAAGTCCCTAACTTCACTGTGTATATATGGACAGTCACGTCAGGGACCTCTCCTGGCACGGTCCCCTACTCCTGAAACGGAATCCCCGGCACTGTGGCCGGTGTTTCCGCTCCAGGAGAAGTCCTTGACTTCACTCTCCATATATGAACATTGAAGTCAGGGACTTCACCTGGAACGGTCCCCTACAGTGGCTCCATCTACAGAAAGGTAGGGGGTGCCATCTATGGGGGGGGGGGGGTGCTATGTAAAAGGGAGCTGTGTGGCATTACCTACAGGGGGGCTGTGTGGGTGGCACTACCTAGAGGGGGGCTGTGTGCCATTACCTACAGGGGGCTGTGTGGCACTACCTACAGGGGGGCTGTGTGGCATTACCTACAGGGGGGCTGTGTGGCATTACCTACAGGGGGGGCTGTATGGCTTTACTTACAGTGGTCTGTGTGGAATTACCTACAGGGGGTTGTGTGACACTACTTACAGGAGGGCTGTGTGGCACTACCTACAGGGGGGCTGTGGCAGTATCTACAGAGGGCAGTGTGTGGCATTATCTACAGAGGGAAATGTGTGGCAAAAAATGTACAAATTAAAATGTATCCGTTTTTAAAACGGACAGGGAAAAAAACTGATGCAAAATGGGTCAAATTCGGCCATTAAAAACGGAAACACGACCGGAACGGAAACGGAATGGATGCAAAATGGCTGAGAAAAGCGGACCAAAACAGCCGGTTTTTTTTCAGCCGACACTCAGGCCCTGTCGTGTGAATAGAACCTAAGAGATCTATTTAATAATGTATACTGACATATCCTCTTTAAAACCCCCTTCCCGCCGCAGTCAGTTTTTAGATTTTCATTTGAATTTTTTTCTCCATCTTCCAAAAGCCACAACTTTTTTAGATTTTTGTGTCGATATAGCCCTATGAGGGCCTGATTTTTGCAAGACGAGTTGTAGTTTTTCATGGCACCATTTAAACGGGAAAATACAATTTTGTTTTCGAAGAAAATGAAAAAAAACAAAAACAGCGATTCCTCCATTGTTTTTTTGCGCTTTATTGTTACAGCATTCGCCATGCAATTAAAACAACAACATGTTAACTTTATTCTACAGGCCAAAAAGATTACGGCGATACCAATTTTTTTTTTTATATTTTACTACTGTTACATGGAAAAAACTAACTGTAAAAACGAAAATTTATTTTGTGTCATCAACTTCTGAGAGACATAAAAATTTTATTTTTCCGTCGATTAAGCAGCACGAGGGCTTATTTTTTGCACGATAAGCTGTAGATTTTTTATTGGTTACATTTTAGGATACATGCTGTCACGAGTGTAGCACACGGGTACCTGGGATAGTCCGGATGGCGGTAAGGGCTCGGACACAGATGGGGCTGGAGGTGGTGGGTTGCGGCAGACGTGGCGGATAGTATCCCGAATGACAGACGACAGCTGACGTGGAGGATTCCAGCAGGCAAGGCAAGGTACGGCTCAGGTACTATACAGGCTTGGAACAAGGCACAGCACGGGATACAGGATATAGGAGGCAGGACAAGGGAACACTGGGAGCAGGAAAACACTAAGGGACCATTTGCAATACAGACATGGGAAAACTACAACAACGCTCAGGCAGGGAGTGGAATGGCGGAGCCCTTCTTATAGTCCAGGATGGGCAGGGGTTGAATAGGGAACTTTAAAAATGTGCGCACGCTGGCCCTTTAAAACCGGGGCCGCACGCGCATCTTACCGCCGGCCACGAGTGCAGGCGTCTCCTTGAAGAGAGATGCCGGCAGGAAGACAACGGACTGTGGTCACAGGAGTCGCCAGGTAAGGATCGGCGGCAGTCCACGACCACGGCCATGACACATGCGAGATTTGATCGTTTTTTATTACATTTTTAGTGGGAGATGAGGTGACCAAAAAACAGCAATTCTAGTGGGTTAATTCTTTACGTCGTACACCATGCGGGTTAAATAATGTTATATTAAAATATTTCTGACTTTTAGGGATGCAACGATTCAAATTATGTTCATTTTATTTTATTACAATGCTGTAGGGCTTAATAGGAGCACAAATATGGTAGACTTGGGGGCCTTCATTAGGCCCCCAGGCTGCAATAGCAACCATCAGCACCTTGTGATTGCGTCGCAGGGGGGCGATGAGCTGTTCGGAAGATGGGGTGACCCCCTAATTATTTAAACGCTGCGGTCGCTATTGACTGCGGCATTTAATGGGTTAAACAAGCGGGATCCCGCTCATTACTGTGAACTGTTGGCTGTAACATACAGCCGACACCCACGTTGTATGGAGCAGGCTCAGCCCATGAGCCCACTCCATACTTACCATACCCGGCTTTGACATAGGTTCAAAGCTTTGTGCCGATTAATTCCTTAATATATTTTTATCGTGGCGAGGGCTCCATTTTTCACATACAGGGCATCAAATGCCCTGCATAGACAGTTAAATAATACAATTCTGTGTGCCTGCAGCTACCACTAGAGGGAGCTTATTGCATATTGTGTTATTAAGTGTAATGTAATCCTTATCTTGACTCTGATAACTTGCTGCAGCAAGTTATCACATAAGCCATTGAAAAAGTCACGTTAAAGTTAAAATGTTAAGAGAACCTGTCACCAGCATTTCACCTATTAAACCAGCAATACCTGGTGGAAGTGGGGGAAAAATAATTTCTATATAACCTATAATTATCCCCTAAGTAGCTCTGTACCTTTAGTATTCCTGCGCTATATTCTAATGAGAATAAAAGTCATATCTTCATTCCTCAAGCCTTTCCGAGTTAACCCAGCCTCCTTACTTTTGATTGACAGCTCCTCGCCTCTCCCCAGCCCACACGAAATCCCGCACTTGCTCATCAATGTCCTGTTCTGGTGCGTGCGCATAATGGGACACCATAGCGGCGCATGCGCAGTAACTAGATTTGAGGCCTGGACGAAGCAGGGAAGGATATCGGACCATACATGATGGGCGCATGCGCGTGATCTTTAACGAGATCTCGGCATTGATGGCGGTACAGTTTTCGGCAGTTACCATAAAAAGCGCAAAATATTTGCAGACCGTTATTTATGGTCGGAGGAGTTTAGGAGCGGGGATAACGGCAATGAATTCTGCACAGCGAGGGGCGAGTAGAGTTTAATAGGAGAAATGCTGGTGACAGGTTCCCTTTAACGTGTTAAAGTCAAGTTGAAGGTTGCTACATCTGTATGCTCCCTCTAGTGGTGACTGCATGAAGACATAAGTTCATTAATTTAAAGGGTATTACCACTATCAAAGGTAAGGCCCGCTGTTCCCCTTTTGTAAAATTAATAATGTGTAATATGTCCAAATACATTCAAAAACCCCCCAAAGTTCCCCCTTGTTGCTGAGTGAGTGTTTTTACCTCATTATTACTGGCTACGGCCGCCTGTAGTTCTGTAGCGGTCGGTCGAGCATGCTCAGTGACATCCGCTATGTTCCTACAGTGGATCTCTCTCTGTAGGAGCCGGGAGGACACGCAGAGGGCTTCTGGGAAATGTAGTTCCCCAGTCGGTGGTCACCTGCTCCACCACCCCTGAAAGTCCTATCTGCCGCGGTCACCAGTTTTGCAAGATCAAAACTGCGGATTGCACTAAAATGCATTTTAAAAGTATATTGTATAACGTCACCGCAGCGTGAAGATGTACATGTCTCCTTACATAAAGCGGGGAATAAGAGGGGAGGCCGTACATGGAATGTTCCTTTAAGTCACAATCTGTCCTATAGACGTCCACATTCTAATAGAATAATCTGTGCCCTGAGGCTACAGAATCCTGACACCATATTATCAAACCCTACGTTAACATACAGATGTAGCAGAGGCCGCATTTTTTGTACACTGTGATTACGTGACGGTACCCGGTTACATGCAGTCCTATGTAAAACCTCAGGCAACAAATCCTGATATCATGACGAGCATGTAGTTAAAATGTCAATTCGATTGTTAAAAATATATATTAAACAAAATTGGTAAAATAAAATATGCGACGTTTTAGCGGTCATTAAGCCTAGAAAAATGGTCGTTTATAGTATATGGACAATACATTCTTAAAGGGGAACACCCACGTGGTTATTCATTAGTGATCCAGATTTTGAAGCGCTGAGCTGGTTAGGCAGTGCTCATGACTTCATGCTAGAATTTACCATGACAGGTCCCTTATGCTTGGAGGTGAACATATAGGGGGTGCAGAGGTAGCAATTGCACCCCCACTGCCATATAAGACACCAGTATTATAAATGGTACATGTTTTGCATTGAGGCCCAGGAGATTCACGTTACGCTGGTGGTACATAGTGCCGACGTGAGCTTCTGCTGCCTGCACTGTGAAGATGGCCGCTGGCTCACAGTGTCGGAGTAGTGAGTATTATGTCAGCATGACAGTCGCTGCCACCGCCATCCCAATAACGGTCATTGGCGACCAATATTCCCATATATCCCTTATGTGAGTTGATAAGCCGGAAGGCTGCTGGCCAAATACTGCAGTATACATCATATTTGTTAGCAAAGTTTTCCGTCTCGTTAATACAGATGTAGCCGAGTTGAATTTGTAGCTCAAGTTATATCACGGGTTATGAGTGATTTTACCAACTACATTATCTCAACAAGTAGTGCCCAATGTAATACCAAAGAGTTAGACGCCAAATGAATGAGTTGTCTCCTACTTCCATGCCCCCCTCGTATGTCCGATATACATTTCATACATATACAATTCTTACCGCTGCAAGTTTGAATTCCTCCGAACTGATCTGGGCTACGGCCTCTGGTTTCCTTCCACGGGGCTGCAGCACAGGATTTACATTGATTTCCGCAGATGAGACGTTGGCGGCATCTATTATTTCTTCTGAAATCGGCCTGAAGGACCCAAAAGGTAAGAGGACCAACAATGCTACGCCGGCTAAATGTACCAGCAAAGATCTCCGGGCCATTCCTGTGCTGTAGACTCTCAGACTGATCACTCCCTGTCAGGGTCTTGCGTTTTTAACCTGGCTGTACATTAAACCTGTCCAAACAGGTCTTGTGTACTCACAATTATCTCTGCAAAAATGCGCAGAAAACAAACCCACCAAGAGCACGTCAAAAATATACTGGGCTACCCATAAAGCAGAGACGGCTTCAGTGCAGAGGTAGTATGTATGGATTAAAGGGGGTCTCTGCGAGCAATACACTCACGTATGGTCAGGCTCTGCTGCACACAAATTACTGCGACGAGACAAAAAGTGGCGCCCCCATTGGGCAGTATAGTCCCGATGAGTCAATAGGGGAGTCCGAAAGCTAAATGGCCTCTTACCTCTATAAGTTGTGGAAAGAATAAGGTCTCATGCAGACAACTGTTGTGCCACTCGGGCCGTTTTTGACGGCATTCGAGTGGCACCCGATAGTCTTTACGGACCCATTCACTTTAGCGGGTGAATCGGGTCGGGGAAAAATGGTCCGAGTCTCCGATCCGTGGAAAGATAGAACATGTCCGTAATGGCCATGAAAAAGGTGAGTGGGATGAAGATCTCTGTTGCTATATCTATAGTAATCTGCCTGTGTATATTGGAACGTAAGAAATGAGAACTTAAAGGGGTTGTCCAGGCACGGACAACTGATGACCTATCCACCGGATGATCGTGTGGGTCCAACACCCAAAGCCTGCACCGATCAGCTGCTCTGGCTGCCTCCAGGCACCGGATGTCTATGTCGGAAGCAGATAACTCCGGTCACGGTATAGCGGCCGAGCTGCAGTACTGTATTCAATAGGAGCACAGCTGCAGCACAGCCGCTATGCTATGTATGGAGCCAACTGCTTCCAGCTACGGACACTGCATACTGTGCAAAGACATCCAGTGCCCGCAGGCCACCGGAGCGGCTTAACGGTGTGGGGTCCGGACCCCCACCGATCATATACGGATGACCTATCCGGTGTATAGGTAATCAGTTGTCAGAAGGTGGAAAACCTCTTAAGTTACTTAAGCCTGAAGGTCTAAAAACGCTTGGCTCTAGCAAATTCGGACTGGGCTCCTAGTCCACCATTAACACTCTCTGGTCCTGTAGGCCGTACTCTGTAGGCCGCACTCTGTAGGCCGCACTCTGTAGGCCGCACTCTGTAGGCCGCACTCTGTAGGCCGCACTCTGTAGGCCGCACTCTGTAGGCCGCACTCTGTAGGCCGCACTCTGTAGGCCGCACTCTGTAGGCCGCACTCTGTACCCATAGACTTCAATGTAAGCAGCACATACATACAGTACTGTATAGGCTCATGCACACGACCATATTACAGCATCGGGTAGTACAGAGCCATAATACATCAACCAGGTGTCTATGGGGCAATGGATTTCATTGTGGAAAATCCGCCCTGTATTACAGAAGCAGTAAAGTGGATGAGATTTGTACAAATCACACCCACACGCTGCGGAAAAATATGTAGAAAAAACAATAAATTAACCTGCGGTGTTTTTTTTAATGCGCAGTATGTCAGTGTATGATGTGGATTCATCGCTCTTGTTACGGGTTTCCCCCGTTGAATCCAATGGGAGGTAAAATACAGCACAATTAGCAAATGTTGCGATTTTTGTGGCGAAAAAGCTGCGATTCCGCCTTCAAAAAAATAAAATCGCTATTTCGATAAAAACACAAAACAAAAAAAAAACTAAAAATAATAAAAAGATTAATACTTACCCCCAAGCATTGTCGTAGCGACACTTTCTTCTGTTCTCCGTACGGTCCGGCCTCCTGGGATGAAGTTTCTTCCCATGTGACTGCTGCAGCCAATCACAGGCTTCAGCGGTCACATGGGCTGCAGCGACATCCCAGGAGGCCGGACCGTACGGAGAACAGAGGGATGCGTCGCTATGACAATGGAAAACAGGCCAAGGAAAAAAAAACAAAAAGCAAAAAAAAACAAAAAAACGCTGCTATCGGAGAATACAGATATAGAGATCTTTAACTTTTAATGTGTTAGATACATAGTATAGAAACTTTAACTTGACTTTTTCAATGGCTTACAGGATAGGTTCTCCCGCTGCAGCAAGTCATCAGAGTCCAGATAAGGATTACTACATCCGTACGTCTGTAATAGAGTTGTATGGAGCATCATATGGCAGCACACCGTGTGGTTCTGAAATCCATAACTGCTGGGACTCCGAGTGCCTCTGTACAGCCGTCATGCAGGAGACCGAGGTCAAAGACTCGACAGAGAACAGATCGGGCTAAAAAACATTTTCCGTGATTGTAAGACATATTCCGTGTGCCCTGGACACTGTCACAATATTCAAATCACAGGGACCGAATTTAACGGAAATTATTTTTACTAGGAGCAGATAAATGAATAGAAGACACACAATGGGAGAAATGTATTGGGCGTTCAGACACCAGTCTTAATCCAATGAGCGCTTGAGAAAGATGCGCACGTCTCTTAATAAATTAGGCGCATCTCCGACGGTCCGAGCGCCAGAAAGTCAAATATACTCCAGCTTCAAAATGGAGTAGGTTTATAAACTTACGCCAGCTTCTGGTATAAATTATAGTAAATTTGACGTGCCAAGGAAGACCCCGTCCCTTACTTTTTAGGCTGTGTTCACACGGGGCGGATATGCTAAGTAATAGCACACAGCATATCCGCCCTGTGCGCCGCAGGGAATTCCAGGCGAAAAAGCGCACCAAACTGTGGTGCAGTTTTTCGCCAGTAATATCCGCTGCGGAAAACTGTAACCGGCCGGCCTCCTGGGATGACGGTTCATCCCAGGAGACCGCTTTAGCCTGTGATTGGCTGCAGCGGCGGTCACATGGGATGAAGCGTCATCCCAGGAGGCCGGCCCTCTGACGTCATCCAGGCCGGCTTCCTGGGATGATGTTTCATCCCATGTGACCGCTGCTACAGCCTGTGATTGGCTGCAGTGGTCACATGGGATGAAACATCAAACCAGGAGGCCACGCTGGAGGGAGGAACACAGACTTCTGGGTAAGTATGAGATTTTATTTTTTCTGTGTTCCGTTTTTTTGCGTCGGAATCGCTAATCCGCCGCAACATCTGCTATCTGTTGTGGGTTTTAACCGCCCCTACTGAATTCAATGGGGAAAACACAACAAATAAGCATCGTTTACGCAAATACAATTGACAATTTCGTAGCGTTTTTTTTTCCCGCTCAGTATTTACGCCGCGTGTGGATGAGATTTGTTTTCTCATCCACTTTGCGGTTACTGGATTTGCTGCAGATTTTTTCCGCAACTAATTCCGGCAACGTATGAACTCAGCCTTCGTAAAGTGACGTGAGCGGAGCAAAATATCTCAAAAGTCACAACGTTCCGCGCACATTGCTACTTTTGAAGCATTTGCAACTTTTCTACATCCGGAAACTGCCAAAGAAAGACTAAATACCCCCCGTCGTCTCTGTCCTGGATCCTCCGGTCTGCCTGTATACAGTACATGGTGACCCGTAAATGCATTAGAAAGGGCATTTTGGTGTGAAGTAAATAGAAGAATTAACGACTATCAGACAAATCATTCTGTGAAACATTTATTTGATGATTAATTTTATTTATATTATTTTTTGCCTCTTCATTAAGATTCGCTCATCGCGACCTTGACATTTAAAGAAAAACACACACAATTGTAGAAAATAATACACAACCATAAAGTGCAAGGATCACAGTGCAAATCAGATTTCTTTATATTTCTCTCATTAGAAACAAGAAAGAAGACGCAGTATTTACAAATATTGCATAGATCGGAATATTTCCCAGAATGAAGTTGTCAGCGATCATCGGAGGTCGTATGTACGCAGTCACATAAATACTACACAAGAGTTATGGATGTGTCCTAGCATATGTGCAGCCTACAGACAGATGGCGAAAACCAGTAAACAACAGACATTCTTTAGCTAGGATGGGAAGAAACTGACCAATAGGGATGCTGCTCTGTAAAATCTTCCCTTCACCTATATCAAGTGTCTCTTCTACAGTACAAGTCTTAAAGATCACATCCGCCTAAGATGTCGCAGCTGTATATGAGATTGTAATGGTAGTCAGATTAGCGGTCACATGGTTTTTCTCAACTATTTAAGGAACATTAAGCCTAGAAACGTATAAAACGCAATAGAAGAAAAAGTTGCTCACAATGTTTGTCAGTCTAGTCTGCAGGATCTTCAGCAGCTCCTACAATAAAGTCTTGTAGAAATCTTGCAGTAAACACAAGGGTTAATTTGCTCCTGATCTCTTCCATTTGTGACTGACCGATAACCAAATGGGTGTGGCTTACACGAGAAGGCTGGACTTTGTGTTCCTGGTCTCCTATTGCAATCAGAGCAGTGGGGGAGAGCTCTTACTGCAGCCAGTTGCCTTACAGAATGAAACAGGATTGTGAGAAAGAAGATGGGGAAAATTATTGATGATCTGAGATGGAAATGCTCAATATTGGTTAAACATCCCTCTTCTCCTATTTTCATACCATCGTAAAGACACAATTGCAATAAAAATGAATATATGTGTATTATACTAACGGCACAGATGCATTACCAATGGAGCAAAGTTCTCAGTCTCATATGACTACAGGATTTTCCAGACTATTGGGTCTACAAATACAGGAGTTCTGAATAATGGTCCAATCCTATGGGTTCTGCACTTTCTGACTAGCAATAGAGCTGGACTAATGGCCCAATGTATTTTTACTATACTCATCGCACAATTCGAGTCAGCTAAGTCGGACGGCTGAACCTCACGACCTAAAAGTTGAATACATTTTCCTGTAACACTATTAGTAAGATTTAGGAAACCTTGTACCCTTCATGATGTGATCCAGTGTGTCCAGTTATAAGACGACTGCGGTAACTAGAGACGATGCTGTGCCACCCTTGTAAAACGGACTATAACAGCTTATACTACACCAATACTGATACTTCTAGACGTTGCTGCACGAAATAAATAGCAAGAACGCCAGGTTTTTTTTCTTCCTTGATAAAGGGGTTTTTCAAGGGTAAATTCACACCCACACTCTCTTGAACCCCTGCTGCCGATCCCGCAGTCCCCCCTGCTGGTCTCTCTTCACATTACTTCAGTGATCACGTGGCACGTATACGGACATCTCCGCAATGGGCAGTTATTGGCTGCAGCAGTCACATGTTGGGATGGCACGTCAGTGATGTGAACAGAGGACCAAGGGACTGTCGGTGCAGCGGCCACTTGCATTCAGGAGAACCAATTTAGAGATGTACTTGGGTAATGGGTATTTAATGGCACCCATGTCTCTTTTTGCTACTAACAAATCATTATGAAATATATATTATATCAAAGACCATTTGATTTCCATAAATAATAGAACGTACATAAAAAAAAATTGGCCTTGTAACAAATCAAACAAATCCCTTATAAAAATGAATAAGAAACTGGCGAGTTTACATAATGAATGAATTCGAAGATCCTATTTCCTTGTCAATCCGCCAGCAGAATGCAGACTTCCATTTACAGCAGCCTGTACTATGTGTCACAAAACAGGCCCCGCCCAACGACAGCCGAGCCATGGAGGAAATTAAAATCCAGAGAGATTAATGCTTCCATGCCTACAGGTCGCTCAAATGGGTTTTCCAAAGTTTAGAAAGAACATACTTGGACTATAATATAGGAACATAATAAACATTTTGAAGATGCTTATTAGATCGAATCCCACCGCAGTCATGTGACATGTCAGTATAGAGGGACATCATGGTCCACAGAGGACTGGAGGGTGGTCTGGAACACGATGGCGTGGGAACGGCTAATGTAACTATATTCAATAGTTTAGAATTGGTTCTCTTTATGGCCATAAGAAAACTTTTGTATCTCCGAAAACGCCTTAAAACTTTTTATATTTGCTGTAAAAAATATGATGCCGATTGTACGTAAAATTCCAGTAAGTATCGGGTCATTTAAACCTTTGCTGAGCTACTTATGATGCATAGTAAGTACTGAGCTCATCATATGGCGCCCGGCATGGCTGTATGCACATATTCCACACACGCTATAAAATACCAGTATAGAAGTCGGGCATCTAGGGTTAAGGAGTGAGGTAGACACTGGTTCTATAGTGAAGGTTTACAATTCTAGACCAGTGGTGTCCAACCTGTGGCTCTCCAGGTGTTGCAAAACTACAACTTCCATCATGTGCTGACCAGCCTGCAGCGGTCAGGGCATGATGGGAGTTCTAGACTTGCAATCGCTGGAGAGCCACAGGCTGGACACCACTAATATAGATCACACAGGTACATAAAGGGGTTATGCGGAGACCAAAGATTATTCGCAGTCACTGGAGTATGCGAGTACCATGCGAATATATATTCCGGTCCCCTGTCTCGCCGATTCTGAGATTGTCATCCATTTTTATAGCGCTGCCGGGGGACTGAAGGTCTAGTTGCACAGCCTTCTTTGATGACGATACGACTCTTCTCCATTGACCGACCCCACTGTACCCTATGTAATCGCTGCACTACTGCTTGTGCATAGAGTACAGCGGGGCCGGTCACATGACGAAGAGTCGTATCATCATGAAAGAAGGCTGTGCAACTAGACTTCCGGTCCCCCGGCAGCGCTATAAAAATCTATGAAAAACTCAGCGCGATGGGAGACCGGAATTATATTAGCGAGTTTCCTCACATACCGCAGGGACTAAACTGAAATCAGTTTTGGTCCCAGCATAACCCCTTTAACTAACAATTGTGTGCATCTGGTCAACAGTGACATATGACAGAAGTGAACGGTCTCCGCTCCTCCCTTCGGCGCCAGGTTTACTTGCGGGAGGTATGGCGCTGCGCCTGCTTCGAAACTGGAGGGTGCTCTACAAGCCATTTGGAGCAGATGCCTTGGACCACGCTGTCTTTCAGGTTGTGAGCGGCTTGCCATACTTCCTGTACTAGTTGGATGGCTCTCTCGTGCTCCTGCTTCACGGCGGTCAGGTAGGCAGAGCGCATCATATGGCAGACCAGGAATGCTTTGATCTGTCAGGAAGAAGTAGGTGTCAGCAAAGAAATAATCATGTCTGGCTGCACAGCGCTAAAAGTAATGCTAACGTAAAGCAATAAAGCATAAGCGTGGTGGCGGGGCGCCGTGGCCGGCGTGGCTCCGTGGCCGGCGTGGTGGCGGGGCGCCGTGGCGGGGCGTCGGCGTGGTGGCGGGACGCCGTGGTGCCGTGGCCGGCGTGGTGGTGGGGCGACGTGGCCGGAATTATGGTATATTTTATAATATATGTCACTTTATCCAGCTTTTACTGAGCACTAACCTTGGTTTCATCGCTTCTCATGCCTTGGATGAGCTTTTCCAGTTCCTAAAATGAAAAAGTAAAACTATTTTTATTTACTTCAACAGAAAACGTGACACATTACACAGCGGTAATACAGAATAATATAGAAGAGCATCACTACACATATTATTTTAACATGGTTGTAGGTCAGCCATCTGGAATTGCCCTTCTTGTTGTATTTTTCTTCAGATACATGCGAATAAGGTCCAAGGCAACCAAAACGTCTTCATAAGTATCTGACCCATTACACTGATTGGGTGATATTAGAAAAGTACACGTGATTACAGCTTTTACTTTTCATTGAAGTCGATGTGTCCTGTACATCGGCACATTATGTTTTTAGTCCCACAATATTGGTCAAAACCAGTGTAGATCAGTGTGTATAGTCAGTTCCAGTGTAGGTCAGTGTGTGTATAGTCAGTACCAGTGTAGGTCAGTGTGTATAGTCAGTACCAGTGTAGGTCAGTGTGTATAGTCAGTACCAGTGTAGGTCAGTGTGTGTATAGTCAGTACCAGTGTAGGTCAGTGTGTGTATAGTCAGTACCAGTGTAGGTCAGTGTGTGTAGTCAGTACCAGTGTAGGTCAGTGCATATAGCCAGTACCAGTGTAGGTCAGTGTGTGTATAGTCAGTACCAGTGTAGGTCAGTGTGTGTATAGTCAGTACCAGTGTAGGTCAGTGTGTGTATAGTCAGTACCAGTGTAGGTCAGTGTGTATAGTCAGTACCAGTGTAGGTCAGTGTGTATAGTCAGTACCAGTGTAGGTCAGTGTGTATAGTCAGTACCAGTGTAGGTCAGTGTGTATAGTCAGTACCAGTGTAGGTCAGTGTGTATAGTCAGTACCAGTGTAGGTCAGTGTGTATAGTCAGTACCAGTGTAGGTCAGTGTGTATAGTCAGTACCAGTGTAGGTCAGTGTGTATAGTCAGTACCAGTGTAGGTCAGTGCGTATAGCCAGTACCAGTGTAGGTCAGTGTGTATAGTCAGTACCAGTGTAGGTCAGTGCGTATAGTCAGTACCAGTGTAGGTCAGTGTGTGTGTATAGTCAGTAACAGTGTAGGTCAGTGTGTATAGTCAGTACCAGTGTAGGTCTGTGTGTATAGTCAGTACCAGTGTAGGTCAGTGTGTATAGTCAGTACCAGTGTAGGTCAGTGTGTATAGTCAGTACCAGTGTAGGTCTGTGTGTATAGTCAGTACCAGTGTAGGTCAGTGTGTGTATAGTCAGTACCAGTGTAGGTCAGTGTGTGTGTATAGTCAGTACCAGTGTAGGTCAGTGTGTGTATAGTCAGTACCAGTGTAGGTCAGTGTGTGTATAGTCAGTACCAGTGTAGGTCAGTGTGTATAGTCAGTACCAGTGTAGGTCAGTGTGTGTATAGTCAGTTCCAGTGTAGGTCAGTGTGTATAGCCAGTACCAGTGTAGGTCAGTGTGTATAGTCAGTACCAGTGTAGGTCTGTGTGTATAGTCAGTACCAGTGTAGGTCAGTGTGTATAGTCAGTACCAGTGTAGGTCAGTGTGTATAGTCAGTACCAGTGTAGGTCTGTGTGTATAGTCAGTACCAGTGTAGGTCAGTGTGTATAGTCAGTACCAGTGTAGGTCAGTGTGTATAGTCAGTACCAGTGTAGGTCTGTGTGTATAGTCAGTACCAGTGTAGGTCAGTGTGTATAGTCAGTACCAGTGTAGGTCAGTGTGTGTATAGTCAGTACCAGTGTAGGTCAGTGTGTGTGTATAGTCAGTACCAGTGTAGGTCAGTGTGTGTATAGTCAGTACCAGTGTAGGTCAGTGTGTATAGTCAGTACCAGTGTAGGTCAGTGTGTGTATAGTCAGTTCCAGTGTAGGTCAGTGTGTATAGCCAGTACCAGTGTAGGTCAGTGTGTATAGTCAGTACCAGTGTAGGTCAGTGTGTATAGTCAGTACCAGTGTAGGTCTGTGTGTATAGTCAGTACCAGTGTAGGTCAGTGTGTGTATAGTCAGTACCAGTGTAGGTCAGTGTGTATAGTCAGTACCAGTGTAGGTCAGTGTGTGTATAGTCAGTACCAGTGTAGGTCAGTGTGTATAGTCAGTACCAGTGTAGGTCAGTGTGTATAGTCAGTACCAGTGTAGGTCAGTGTGTATAGCCAGTACCAGTGTAGGTCAGTGTGTATAGTCAGTACCAGTGTAGGTCAGTGTGTATAGTCAGTACCAGTGTAGGTCTGTGTGTATAGTCAGTACCAGTGTAGGTCAGTGTGTGTATAGTCAGTACCAGTGTAGGTCTGTGTGTATAGTCAGTACCAGTGTAGGTCAGTGTGTATAGTCAGTACCAGTGTGGTGCTACGTGGTCATTACTGGAGCTGCAGAATATAAGGGGTGGTGATTCCCAAGTCTCTCGCCGTCAGGAAACAAAGGCTCCCAGGACGCTCCTAATATAGAGGACACATGTATTGTGAGGTTTGATGTGGCCTTAAAATTCAAAGAAGATTTGAAGATTAAACTCTACTGACATGGACACCCTGTGTGACAAACGTATCCCAATATGCCATTCAGTTTTGGGCTCCACATTGTAAAAAGGACGTAGGAGAACTGGAGAGGGATCAAAGGCCGGCGACTAGATTGTTAAATGGGATGGAAGGTGCCGCTTACAATGAAAGGCTAGAGAAATTGGGCTTGTTCAGCTTAGGCTTCATGCACACAGCCATGTCCGTAATCACTGACCGTGATTGAAGGCACGGCTGACGGCCTCCGACAACCATCCGCATTTTCGGCCCGTGCTCCCATACAAAGTATGGGAGCACGGTCCGTAAAAATCAAAATATAGGAGATGTCCTATCTTTTGTGACGGCTTTCTACGGCCCGGACACCTTCCCGTAAATATACGGGAAGGTGGCCGTGGTCAATAGAAGTGAATGGGTCCGTAATTGCGGATAGTATTGGACACATTCTATTCCATGGGCCAAAGCACACAACGGTCCGTGCATTGCCCGGGTGCCTAGCAAGGCTACTTAGAGTCCATGTACATCTTGTATGTGCACGGTCTGTGATTGCAGACGACCCACGAATGACACTCCTTGGGCGTTCCGTGCCTTTGGGGTGATCTTATTAACATGTCTAAATATATCTGTGGTCGATACGAAGAACTGGCACATAATCTGTTCTTTCCAAGGACTTTACAAAGGACCAGGGGACAATTATTGCGTGTGGAAGAAAGACGTTTCATACATCAATATAGGAAAGGGTTCTTTACAGTTAGTGTGTTCAAACTATGGAATGCCCTACCCCAAGAGGTAGTAATGGCAGATACTATGTCAGCATTTATAAAAAGGCCAGATGATTATTTACTGACGAATGGCATCGAGGGTCATAACTAATGTAGCAATGAATGATGGCCAATTTATTGAGTAAGGTTGAACTTGATGGACCGGTGCCTTTTTTTTTTTTTTTTCAAGTAACTATGTAACCTGCAGAGGATCAGGAGAGTGGTTGGGTTCTGCCATTTGTCTGTCCCACCAGAACAACTCCTGTCTATGTCTTATTAGGGCATATGGACATTATAGAGTGTCCACGCTCACGATTCCCCTATATTAGCCAGTGCGGAGAGACACTACATGGTGCAGCTCCTGCTCTGGATGACTCAGAGTGACTATATATTACTTGGGTCACTACTTGGAAACGCGTGGTTCACCAGTCATAGCTGATCGCCAGCGGGTCTGCGGTTTGAAATAAAGGCTCCCCTATTGAACGAACACCTTTAAAACAGAATGGCTGCCAATCCTTTCCTTGCTCTGGTCCATCTGATTAGGACGTGTAACAAACAGCATCTTACGTCAGAGGAAACGTCCGCCATTTCTTCAACACATCGTAGCAGAATCTGATCGCAGTCCTTCTCGGCGGCGACGCCAGACTCGCTCACACACTTGACCAGCTGCAGGATTTCGGAGTAATTCTCCTCCTGTACCAGCTGCTTGCACACTTTGCTGTACACCTTGAACGCGTCAAGCTGGAAATCCTAAAAAAAAAAAAAAAAAGAAGAAAATAAAACAAATAAAAACATTTTAAATACAACAAAACGCGTGCATAGTAGATCATAAATCATACATAAAAATACAATAAAATAATCCTTATTGCGTCACGATTAAGGGCCCACTGGTCTGAAACGCGTAAGCGTAGTCCCGGGATTATTTGTTTTAACTTCCTTGTTTTAAATATGACCAAATAAACCTTACAACTTTATTTTGAGTGCTGGATATACCTTCACTATACACCACTATTGCCTTGATCACCTGCTGTCGACACAGGACCAGTTTGGGAATATCTACGAGCACCTGCAGTACTTGGATCTATATACACCAACTTGCATCAATCAAACGCAGTGGAAACGCAACAGAAACGCAGTGGATATGTGGTGAGCAAACTTTTTGTAACACTTCCCCCATAATAACTTGCGTAAATAGTGAAACTGCTTCATTGTAAGGACATGTTCACACAGGGCGGATACGTTGCGTAAAAGGGTCAATTTATGAACGTTTTTCCGGTGGATTTTTTCCCGCAGTGTTTGACGAGATATTTACTGGTACACGACCACCATGTTCTCATGAGAACCTCTCACGGGGACACCGGTCCGCATTTATTATGCCGTTTACTCCCGTACGTGGAATATACAGCGCCGCTAAAAAGTCTCAAGTGATTGCAATATTTTAGTAGTAAAATTGACGACTTTTCTCATCACTTGACAAGCGTTGAGAAATGCGGTAGTGGTTATCAATTTCGTACTTTACGCCAATATATAGGAGGTAATGGTGCGCAGTTTGCCGTCTGATTGCGACGGTGGGTAGTGGAATTATCAGATGGAATACAGAGGTTGGGTGATTTAGTGAAACTCTTGAATTCTTCTTGGAACGCACGGAATCCCGGGAGCGCAGATATTACTCATGGTTGACACCTTACCTGAATTACTCGAAAAGCGATTCCGAACCCTTCTTCTACATTCTTCCCACCTAATATGACCTGTGGTCATTTTGGAAGACAAAAAAAAAGAAAAAAATAATACATATCCGTATGATAGACGTGGAGGAGAGCCGAGCAAGGAGGGGCAAAAGCTGGGACCCCCCCCCCTAATGACTGACCGCTAGAATGGCGGGACCTGTAGCCATGCAAACACATTACAGTCCCATTCAATTCAATGGAAACATACACTGAGCAGCCATAACATTAAAACCACCTGCCTAAGATTGTGTAGGTCCTTCATGCCATCAAATCACCACTGACCTGTCGGGGCATGGACTCCACAAGACCTCTGAAGGTCCCTGTGGTATCTGACACCAAGATTCTTGAAGTTGCGAGGTGCGGCCTCCATGGATCGGACTTGTTTTTCCCCGCACATTCCACAGATGATCGAGCAGATTGATATTTGGAGATTTTTGAGGCCGAGTCGACACCTTGAACTCTTTGTCATGTTCCTCAAACTATCCCTGGAAAACGTTGCAATGTGGCAGGGAAATTATCCTGCTGGAAGAGGGCACTGCCGTAGGGAATATCATTGCCATGAAGGGGAGCACTAGGTGTGATCATGTTTAGGTCGGTGGTACATGTCAAAGTAACATCCACATGAACGCCTGGACCCAAGTTTTGCCAGTAGACCATTGTCCATTATATCACATTGCCTCCACCGGCTTGTCTTCTTACCATTGCGCACCTTCAAACGTGATTCATCAGACAAGGCCTCCTCCTTCCATTGCTTCTTGATCCAGTTCTGATGCCTACTTGCCAATTGTAGGTGTTTTTGGCGGTGAACAGAGGGTCAACATGGGCACTCAGACCGTGCTGCGGTAACGCAGCCCCAAACCAGCAAGTTGCGATGCTTTGTGTGTTCTGACCCCTTTCCATCATAAACTGCATTCAATTTTTCTGCAATTTGTGCTACAGTAGCTCTTCTGCGGGACCGGATCAGACAGGTAGGGAGAGGTAAGGCTAACCTATCAATAAGATATGGGTGCCCACAACCCCCTATCAATAAGATATGGGTGCCCACGACCCCCTATCAATAAGATATGGGTGCCCACGACCCCCTATCAATAAGATATGGGTGCCCATGACCCTGTCTTCAGGTCACCAGTTGTCTTTCCTTGGACCACGTTAGGTCGGTACTAACCACTACATACTGGGAACACTCCACTCCTTTTTGGAGATGCTCTGACCCAGTCGACTTTCATCACAATTTGGCCCTGGTCACGGCCGCTCAGATCCTTACACTTGCCCATTTTTCCTGCTTCCAATAACTTCAAGAACTGACGGTTCACTTGCTGCCTAATATATCCCACCCCTTGTCAGAGGCCATTGTAACCATATCATATCATTAATAACGGTATTAATGTTATGGCTGAACGGCGTATCAACAAAATAAAAAATCCTAAGATAATGCTGGAGCGGCGCTTGTCTGTATTCTAACAATCGCAGGGATTTCAGATCACCTCTCTTGATATGACAATGCTACGTCTAAATGTGAACCTCGCTTTCAATCTAGCACCATTCACACCTGAAAATACAGGGGCCAAAATTCACCACAACGTTGCGCAGGCGCTGAGGCAGCTCTACAATGCGAGAACCCACCAAACAAATTATGGTAGAACTGCACTGAGTGAACTAGGCCTTATCATTAGCTAAAACCAACAGGGGACTCACTCTGCAGGCCACGTCGATCATCATGGCGCTGTGCCCAAACAGTGTTGGTGGCGGATTATCATACACTTGACCAGTCTGCAAACTCTCACATCTCTGCAGGAACTTGGTTATTTCCATCTGAAGTTCAACAGTGTTGATGTGCCTGGAATACAAGGATAACGTTGTCTTTACTGCAGTCACTATGCGTTTTCAACCCCACCAGTCATGTCCATGTAATCTTTATGGTCACATATACATATATAAAATCTCTATCTATCTATCTATAAAATTGTTCATCTTTTCCTTCAAGGGGGTTTTCTCTGTTTTAGAAACTACCTTTTATAAGCTGATCTCATGGTGTCCTGTTGTGGTGACCCCTATTGATCAGGAGGAAGAGGAGGATCATCAAGAGGAGGATCAGGAGGAAGAGGAGGATCATCAAGAGGAGGATCATCAAGAGGAGGATCAGGAGGAGGATGAGGATAAGGAGGAGGATGAGGATAAGGAGGAGGATGAGGATAAGGAGGAGGAGGAGGAGGAAGAGAATCAGGAGGAGAGATAATCTGGAGGAGGATCAGGAAGATCAGGAGGAGGAAGATCAGGAGGAGGAAGATCAGGAGGAGGAAGATCAGGAGGAGGCGTGGAGAATGAGGAGGCGTGGAGAATGAGGAGGAGTGGAGAATGAGGAGGAGTGGAGAATGAGGAGGAGGAGTGGGAGAATGAGGAGGAGGAGTCGGAGAATGAGGAGTAGGAGTCGGAGGAGGAGTCGGAGAATCAGGAGGAGTCGTCGGAGAATCAGGAGGAGTCGTCGGAGAAGGAGAAGAATCAGGAGGAGGAAGAGGATCAGGAAGAGGAGTCAGAGAATCAGGAGTCTGGCTACAAGTGTTTAATTTCCATGCAGCTCCCCCACAGGAGAAATGAAGCATTACTTCCCATTGAAATCAATAGACATTTGTGTAATAAATGGACATGCCAAGTCCTCGGGAGTGTGAGATGCTCATAGTAGCAGCTATGTGTTCTTGATAATAGAGGAGGGTCCTGAACAGGGGACCATCCATTACTTTCAAAAAGTGTTTAATGCCATGTGTGGAGGGGTAATGATGGCTTCTGTGGTGCTAACATTGGGCAGGGATTACCTGGACACATCAGTTGCAGACATTTTTTTCCTAAACGTATCGAACGATTTTCTTCTGTTGCTTCGGGACACTTCTTGTAAAGAGATTTTCAGATGCTCTTTGGATTTTACCAGCCACGTCTGATTGTTACCCAAGTCACGGTAACTCTTAGCTTTGTGTGAGAAAAACCGAATGCAGGTCATGGCTGCACGAACGTGGTCCTGTGATAAAGTCAAAGATCAGTAGAAAGAATAAACCACTTCTAGCGCTTATACAAAGGCGACGACTCTTCAGAGAACAGACTGGGAGGACCAGGGCTCGTCTCCGAATAAGCTGCCTATATACAAGGCAGGTCCTTGAACCCACAGACTGTGCTATTGTTGCTGTTAAAAATACCGGAATGCTCGACAGACCCAAACTCCAAGTGTGAACAGAGCCTAAGCCACAGCCAGGTGTACAGATGTAGCCAAGTTTATCTTGAGTTAACGCATTAGTCAATATAAAGATGGCTACATCTGTATATTTTTCTGCAGTGATATTACATGGCGCCTAGTCAACTAAATTGGAAAGCATGTAATATATGACAACGCTGACCCCCGGCTAGTAGAGAGGGGGACCCCTCTTCCCTCTATGACATCCATATGTTCTAATAGGACATATAGACGGGGTTGTCCTAATAGCACAACCACTTTTACTACAACATCTGCTCCTCGGAGCGATAAGAGTCAGAGCAGTAACGTTTCATCATGACGACAATACGTCACTGTAATGTAGTCTAAGCTCAATGATCCTCATCGGAGAGAAGTAAACCTTCCAGTAATTAGACTAAGAACATAATCTGATTAGGATTGGTTAGATGCACTAGAGGGGTGTATACTTATTTTGAGTTACCTCCACTGGCTTGTTTTAGTCGATGTCTAGTACCTATAGTAAGGGGCTTAGCCAAATTTTTGCAAAAACATGATGTAAACGAAGGCTGAAGGGACACAGAACTGGAAACATCTCATCAATCTAGTAGTCAATCTGTTTCAAGATCCCATTTCTCAAGCGGGCCCTCCAGAAGTGCTTATAAACATATCAGGTTTCGTTCACAGATGCGACTAAACGATCATTCATATGATCGCTCGTTCCCGATCACTGCAACGATCAGCTGATGAACGAGAAATCGCTCATTCATCGGTGGATCGTAACGTTTATGCAACACTAAATATTATCGTTGTCAGCAGCACATCATCCTGTGTAAACGGGGAGCGACCTGATGGAAGTGTATGGGGACGAGCGATCACAGTCCATGACCAATCATTGCTCCCAGCGATCGATGAACGATCTCGTTGATCGGAGCTAGTTTTCACGGCACATATTGGCCAGTGTAAAAGGTCCTTAAGTAAACATATATGGGGCAATATGAAAACACAGAAAAAGGCCATACTTGCAAATGGACACAGCCAGGTCAGAAAATGCTGATGAAGGAGAGTGAGCAGGTGCTTTAAATAATAATAGCCACTCCCACTGGTCTTGAGGGGAGTGGTGTGTGTGGTGTAAGGGATGTGTAGTAAGAAATAATAAATGAATAGTGTGTGTGTGCAAGTGTAATACTATGAGTGAAATATAGGGGGCAGTAATGAGTAAAGTGCCTCAATAGAAATGAAATGGATAATGGGGTGCAAGTGTGTGAAACATGGAGGGATAGTGTGTACGTCATGAGGCACAACGTGTATAGCCAGGTAGAAGCCTATTTGTGACGCCTTGATAGTTCATAGAGCGGGCTACCCTGCTTGCTATGCCAAACAACAACACACCATGCTCTCCCAGCATCAAAGACCCGGCTGTGTCCAAGAGAAGCGAATATATGTAGTAATGAAAAATACCTGGGGTATTAGTAATCATTTTGGCCAAAAGGACGCAAGCTCGCAATCCACGACAAGGATCCCCAGACTTGCGAGTCCCTAACTCCTCAAATGGAACAGAACGTTCCTGATGTACAAACAGAACCGATAAAAACAAGGGGACATATACAAAACCACCGAAAAAGGCCATACTTACAAATGGACACAGCCAGGTCAGAAAATGCTGATGAAGGAGTGAGCAGGTGCTTTAAATAATAATAGCCACTCCCACTGGTCTTGAGGGGAGTGGTGTGTGGTGCATGGGATGTGTAGTAAGAAATAATAAATGAATAGTGTGTGTGTGCAAGTGTAATACTATGAGTGAAATATAGGGGGCAGTAATGAGTAAAGTGCCTCAATAGAAATGAAATGGATAATGGGGTGCAAGTGTGTGAAACATGGAGGGATAGTGTGTATCAAGGCGTCACAAATAGGCTTCTACCTGGCTATACACGTTGTGCCTCATGACGTACACACTATCCCTCCATGTTTCACACACTTGCACCCCATTATCCATTTCATTTCTATTGAGGCACTTTACTCATTACTGCCCCCTATATTTCACTCATAGTATTACACTTGCACACACACACTATTCATTTATTATTTCTTACTACACATCCCATGCATCACACACCACTCCCCTCAAGACCAGTGGGAGTGGCTATTATTATTTAAAGCACCTGCTCACTCCTTCATCAGCATTTTCTGACCTGGCTGTGTCCATTTGCAAGTATGGCCTTTTTCTGTGTTTTCATATATGTCCCCTTGTTTTTATCGGTTCTATATATGGGGCAAGTTTCTGGCTAGTTGCTTTTCTTGAGAAAACCCCCAAAATACTGAGGGACTAGCAATTGCCAAATTTGAGGTTTTCATTGGAATACAGGACGACTATATTAAAAATGGATATAAACTCACTTTCATAAACTGCTGAAGCTCATACAATATGTTGAAGTAGTTCTTCTGCTGGAGATGTTTGCAGGCATCGATGAGGTAGATGCTCCAGCTCTCCAGGGTGGAGTCAATCGATTCTAACATTGTTTCAAGCATTTGCAACTTGCCACTTTCATAGCTGGGCACAAAAATACCTTCTATGAATATATCTCCAGGACATTCCTACATGAAGAACAAAAGGCAGTCATCCGAAACAAGCAAAACTAATACAAATACACAAAACAGACGTAAATGACATGGTGATAGGGGGTTGTTAGTTACCCATAGAAATACCAAATCTAACAGAACATGTTCATGAAGAGAAGTTAAGAAGCTGACGGAAGACCGGATTACTTTCTACCAAAATATAAGATTAAACATCTAGGGCAGGGGTCCTCCGAACCCGGGCAGATCCCTGGGCGACTGCTACATTTAAGTGTATCCTCAGAACGCAGATATAATTGAATACTATGGTGGAGCAGGGAGCTATCAGCTCCCTCATTCACTAGGCTACAGGTCACGTTAGACCGGCAGCCTATAAGACGTTGGGACAGGATCCCTGCGCAGGCCGGCACGATGACGTCACTGCATCACGTTGGCCTACGTAAGAGACCCGTCTCGGCGTCTCATAGGCTGCAGGCCTAACATGGCTGAGGAAGCCTGCTGTGAAATTTTGTTCGTCGTGGGAACGAAGCTAGGGGAGTACAAGTTTTTTTAATTTGTTTATGGAGGCACCATCTACAGGGGGAAATGTGCGGCACCCTCTACAGGGGGAAATGTGCGGCACCCTCTACAGGGGGAAATGTGCGGCACCCTCTACAGGGGGAAATGTGCGGCACCCTCTACAGGGGGAAATGTGCGGCACCCTCTACAGGGGGAAATGTGCGGCACCCTCTACAGGGGGAAATGTGCGGCACCCTCTACAGGGGGAAATGTGCGGCACCCTCTACAGGGGGAAATGTGCGGCAACCTCTACAGGGGGAAATGTGCGGCACCCTCTACAGGGGGAAATGTGCGGCACCCTCTACAGGGGGAAATGTGCGGCACCCTCTACAGGGGGAAATGTGCGGCACCCTCTACAGGGGGAAATGTGCGGCACCCTCTACAGGGGGAAATGTGCGGCACTCTCTAGAAGGGGCATTGGGGAAGATAAGCCTCAGATTTCTGCCGCAGATTCATTGGTCGGAATTGCCTTTGGCAAATCCGACCTGTATGAATATAGAATTGCTGTTGGTGTTCAGCTTGGACCTTCATCTGATGGCAGAACCAGGTAAATGGACCTTCACTAAAAATAGTTTACCCCTAATCTAGATGTTTTTAATAGTGCGGGCGTGCTGCCCAAATCACCCACACTCAGTTGCTTGCAATATGAACTTGATTGCCATTTATGAGTGGCTAGTGAAATAGTAAGAGTTCCAGAGTAACTGTAGGAACCCCAGAGGGATTGTAAACTAATAGAAAATGGTGGTAGGGTTCTAATATATTATATATAGTATATTACAATGTTGCATAACTTAAGTACGCAATGATTAAGGGGTTGTCTGAGACTAGAAAATAAGAGCGCCACTCTTTTCCATTGGCTACATTTGGTATTGCGGTCCATCCTCATTCAAGTGAACGGGACATGAGCTTTAAAACCAGACTGAGACCATAAGTGGCGTTGTTTCTGGGGAATAGAACGTAGAGCCCTTTTTTTCTAACCCAGACAACCCTGTTAAAGCTTTGGTTACAGCAAACCCTTTTAAGGACAGCGCTGCTTTTTGTGTTTATGACGGTGAAGTCACGATCAGCTCACGCTATTTTGCAAATAATTTGTGTACCAGACTCCCTTTCAACTCGTAGACATATTCTCTAGCCTGATGTTGAAGTGCACCGGCTTCATTCAAAATCCATGTAGTAAAAAAAGGCAAAAACAGGTTATATCAGGGCGTTAAACAAAAAGCAATACAACCACCCACGGTGTAGTAGTCATCTTCCGGACGACGTCCGCTTTATTAATAGTTGCCCAACGTTAAAGTTACATTCAGAGAATGCGGAGGCCTCTCTTTCGCACGGAGAGCCTTAGTCGCGTGATGTTTCGGGAAGACACGCCTACTTCCTCATCTGCCACAGGAACAAGGCGTGTCCCCTTTAAATGTTGCATGGCAGAGGATCTCTATGAGGGAAGCTTCAGCGTTCCAGAAATTAAACCTTAATGTGAGTTATTTAACTACTAATAGAGCGGACATGGTCTAGATGATGACTACTACACCATGAGCAGTTGTATTGTTTTAGGTCTAATGCCCTACTATATCCCGTTATCGCCTATTGTTCTACATGATCTTACACTAATGACCTGGCGTAAATTACAGTAAATCTGTTAAACCATGGGTGGCCCCGCCTCTCCAGCTAAGCCCCTCCTACTTTTAAAAAAAACCCGTAAACCATCAAAAAGCCCAAAAATTATTGCGCAGCGATAGTCTGTGATTGTTCAATGCCAGAAAACTGGTGTAAAGCGGTTCATAATATCCGCAGGTTGTGAAGTATACAGGGTTAAAATAGACTTTGGGATTATATTTCGTGGATAATGGACCTTCGGGATACCGTACCTTGTTCAATAAATGCAGCAAAGCGTCTCGCATGAGGTCGTGTCTCATATAGAACTGTATAATTCCCAGGTGGGTGCCATATGTGTGCAGGTAATACAGGCATTCCTGGTAATAGGTGTTATTTTGGATCTTCCCCTCGGGCATCATCTCGTACCACAGGCACCGAGCTTTCAGGGTAACTTCCAGTTCTTTCAAAGTAGCAAAATATTCATCATCTTTCTGCAAGAGAAGAAAGTAACACATTAAAGCGGTTTCCCTACTATTCGGAGCGATGGCATATCGCGAAGATGTGTAAATGAGAGCCGATCAATGAGACCGCTCGTTGATCGGCGCTCGTTTGCTCCTTTCACAAGGAGGAATGCATGGGGACTAGCGATGGTTACTACGACCGCTCGTCCCCATACATTTCTATCGTGTTGGCAGCGCGTCTTTTTTGGGCTACAGAAATTACCCGATCAGCCGATAAACAAGCGTTTGCTCGTTCATCGGCTGTTCGTTGCCCTGTTTACACAGGGCAGTGATCGTCAACGATCTGCGAACGCTCATTTGAGCAATAATGGCCCCGTGTAAAAGGGCCCTTACTAATCGGAAGGAGTCCGCCTGCCAGGACCCCTACAGATCTTGAGAATGCAGCAGCAGTGTGGATTAAGTACCAAAGCCCCTTCACAGATTTTTCCCGCACAGTGATGTTTCCAGATGCGCAGTGTTCACTTGAATGGAGCAGCGTTGCAGTTTTCTCCGGAGCGGCTGACCAGGAGCGCCGCTGTGCAGGGAATAAGCCGAATGGACCTTGGTCTCATTATTCTCGTGATTGCCAGTGGTCCTCGAAGTGAGGCACCCACAGATGGGAGTACCCCTTTAAGATGCCGTAAGGAGCGTGTATGAGGCTCCTCCTGCTAGTTCACGTGTCTCTTCCACGCTGGTCACCGCCGCCATCCTACCCGAACAACGGTTCTATTCCATCAAATGGTAATATAGGTCGCCCCCTGCCATTTTCTATTATTTTTTTAGTTTTATCCTGTCCCTTCCACTCTTTAAATCCTCTCCCTAGTGCCCAGTCCCTGCTCTGAAAACAGCGGGGTCACGCACAGGTGTGCTACCCGCTATGAAAAAAGATACAAGACATGGTCACAGCTGAGTAAGGGCTTGTTCACATCACCGTTCGCTTTCCGTTCCGGGGTTCCGTCTGAGGTTTCCGTCGGGTGAACCCCGCAACGGAAAGTCAAACAAACCACAGCTTCCGTTTCCGTCGCTATTGGGATCAAAGGTGACGGAAACATTGCTAATGGTTTCCGTTCGTCACCATTCCGGCAGGCTTCCGTTTTTCCGACGGAATCCATGGCGCAGTCGACTCCGCTATTGATTCCGTCGTTATTCCGTGACGGAAACGGAAGCTGTGGTTTCAGTTTGACTTTCCATTGCGGGGTTCCCCTTGACGAAACCCCGGAACGGAAACCAACGCTGATGTGAACAGGCCCTAAGAGGTCATCCCAGAAATGATACGTCCCCAGTGACGTGTTGAATACCCGGCTATGACTATCTGTTTGTAAACCATGTGATGGGTATACGGCACGTCAGTGGAGGAGGCTTATAACGTGACGTCAGAAGTCACGTGACGAGCGCGGGGATTACAGACGGGGGCAGTGGAGAAAGAATAGCAAAACAACAATATATAACGAAAAAGCCCTTCATTGGGTGGATCTATTGGCAGAAGATGAAGCCTTACCACCAGGAGAATGGGCTTGGCTGCAGATTCCAGGTGCTGAACAACATCTTCCAAGAGCTTAGATCCAATATTCTTTAGGTTCAGATCTAAGGGAACTTTCATACATCGGCAGAACTTCTCCCTCGCTCCAGGTAAATTATCAGACTTGAGGCAAGCTATACCCCAAGCATGCCACACGCCGGAGGGGTCCAGGCCGGTCTTGGTAGAGACCTGATAGAAAAGCAAGAAACATACAGCAAAGCTATGAAACATACGGCAAAGTAAGCACGCGGGTGTTACAATTGTTATATACCCAATACAACCATATGGCTCCTTAACACAGAAATGAAATGTGATTGTATTAACCCCTTACCGACATGTAACGTAACGGACCAGCGGTAGGGCTTAATAGGAGCGGTTAAAAAATCACAATACGTAAGTGTCGCAGTGTATTGTACCAGCGAACTAATGATTCCCTCGGGGGAATAAAAATATTTTAAAAATAGGGTTTTCCAGCTAGTAAAAATTGATGGCCTGTCCTCAGGACAGGACATCAATAGCTGATAGGTCGAGGGTCAGACTCCCGGGACCCCCGCGGATCAGCTGTTTTGAAGGCGCCGTCGACGCGCATTTAGCGGCGATTCACAGTATCGCAGCCGTCTTCTCCAATTGAAGTAAATGGAAGAAAAGGCTGCAAGACCTGTGAATCACCGCTACATCTATCGACGACTCAGAGCGAGCAAGGAGAAACGAAGGGGGAAGGAGCGCTCCTACGAGCACTGCAGCCCCTTCAAAACAGATTTTGTTCACCACAAAAAAAAAAATTGACTAAATTAGTGATCAAAAAGTTGTATGTACCCCAAAACGATACCAATAAAAACTATCTGCAAAAAATAACAGTCTCAGATCACGACAAAATGTCCAAAGTTTTTTTTTTAAAGGAGTAAATCGTAAAAAAGATATACACATACAATTTTTGGAACGCCGTAATAAAGTGCAACATGTCATTTTTACCAGAAGGTGAGCGCCGTACAAACAAAACCCCAAAAAACAACAGAGAAATGGCTGTTTTTTTCTCTATTCCGCCCTATAAAGAATTGTGTAGCGGTATATTATACGGTACAATAAAACGGAGAAAGCGGTTAAAAACTTCAACTCATCCCGCAAAAAAAACACGCCCTCATACGACTATATTGACGGAGAAATAAAAATAAAAAATAAAAAGTTATGGCTGTTGGAAGGCGAGGAAGAAAAAGCAAAAATTAAAAAAAACGGAAAAAGGACAACGGCAGGAAGGGGTTAACAGGTATAAAAAGGTACGAGAGCTTTTATTTATGGACTATTAATTCCAAGAACAGATAAGGGACCATTAATACAAGAAGAGGTTCTTTACAGGGACCGGTCGAGCGGTGGAATCAATAGCAATATTAATAGTCTAGTCGTGCCGGAGTTCTAATTAATGGGAACGTAAAAGGAATTGATTAGTCTGCCAACCCCTCCCCCCATGAAGAGAATAAAACGGCCATAATTACCCAGACACGTAGAACACGAGGGGCATTTATAACCTATGACACGTATCCACTATGGAAAAGATCTGAAGACAAACAAATCAAGAGACTATTTTCGCATCACGCGTTTTGGCTCCATTTAACGTATACGCCGGTCAAGGCTTTCGACGTATATGTTTAACTGAATCAATACAGGCTCTTCAGTAGCTAAATATGGCGTATACGTTAAACGGATGCCATTGTAGCCAATGGGTAACAGATGCCAATGCTAGGCATCCGTTTAACGCATCAGTCATTCATAGGCTGTAATGGAATCTGTTACCAGGGAAGTCATAAAAAGCCTCCACCAGCCATGTGGTATACGTTTATTTAACTAGGCTGGTCTATTACATACCATCTTTTGGCGGTATACTAACATATACTGGCAAGACGAAGGCCAAAAGGACACTCTTTTGGCCTCCGTCTGACAATTAAGCCCTATGGACACAATTAGCGCGTACGCCAGGACCTCTTATGACGTAAATACTAAACTTCACTAAAAAAATGTGATGTGAACGGGGCCTTAAGAACAGGTTCGCACAGCTTTTCTTTGCTCTCTGATGCGACACTTTCTGCATTGGAATCAGCATGTAAAACGCCTCTCCTGTAGTTCACACTGCGCTGATCTTCCATCCCGCTGAAGCCGTACCAGTGGCGATGAAAAACAAAAGCCAGCTGACCTATCTTGGCACGGAATCAGCGCTACCAATTACCATTGAAACAATAGGAAGCTGAAATACACAGTGTTTGGATGGTCCCATATGATACAGTGCTAAAGGGGGCCATTCGATTTTTTGCCACGTTGGAGGTTAAATGGGTTTTCCCGTAATCAATATTTAGGATAGGTGATAAATATCTGATCCGTGGGAGTCAGGCCACTGGGACCCCCACTGATCACGAGCTTACCGTGCCGTTCCCGGGAGCCCCGTAAGAATGGAGCGGTAGTGCTCATGCTCAGCCATCTCTCTATTCATTTCTATGGGGCTACAGAAGAAAGTCCTCGGCAGTCCCATAGAAATGAATAGAGGGGTGGCCAAGCACGCGCACTACCGCTCCATTCCTATGGGGCGCCCAGAAACGGCAAGTTAAGCTTGCTCTCATGACCGGTGGGGGTACCAGTGGATGGACCCCCACCGATAAAATATTTATTACCTATCCTGTGGATAGGTGATCAATATTGATTACGGGAAAGCCAAAGAAAATTTAAGAAAATAAAGGTGCGGCCACTGGAGGGGACAGTGTTTGGAGGCGCTTATCATCTGGTAGCAAACGGATGATCGCTCCCACTGTACCTCTATGGCTAAATTGTAGTATTCCGCTTCCAAGAGTCGATTTCTTAGCCGCACTACAGCGGCTGGTCTGACGATCTCATCCAGAGAGGGGATATCCTGGTAGGAGGCCGCAACTAAGATCTTCAGCAAGTCAACTTTACTGCTGTAACTGATACAAGGAAGAAATATTTCACAGAATATAACAGATCCGGACCACTCTGATGCTACTAGACGTTCCAGCCCCGGGATGAACTTCTTACCTGTCACATAGGGCAAGGTCGTGACTTCTTGCGGCTTTGACAAAAATCATTTTGGCACTGAACAGTAATTTTTTCATGATGTCCAGCAGAAGTCGACTGTCCATCTCGGGGTTCGTCAATCCCTTAGACAAGAGGCAGCAGCGCTCGATCAGCTGGAAACCACATTCGTCACTCTGCGAGTGCAGATTAAGGATAGCGGAGCATAAAGACGCACTCGGGGCCTGCAAAATAAGACGAGGTAATGCAGATATAGACGAGGCTTCAATTTATTTCGGAAACTTTTTCAAATGAAATTAATATGTAGATTTTGCTTTAAATATTTCTCGGCTTCCTCTCTAAGCTTCCACCCACTGCATGGATAAAACTAGAATGGCAAAGAGGCTTGGTCTGATGCTGGAGGGGAGATCGACTTTCTTAATCTGCTACATCACTCATGACTTACGTTACATATTGATCTCCCACAACGGCAGATGTGAGACAGTTGGGCTACCGGCATACACGTGAGAGTATCGGCCAATCCCTCCAAAAACGGTTGGTCCGGGTGATTTTTGACTATGTGTTTAACACAAGTTTTACCCCTGCTGTTATCACTCACCTGGTCATAGTAAAACTCACTCCTCTCCACTTCATTTTCAGCTTCATTGAGCGTTAACCACCACTGCAATTCAGCAACTTTAGAAAGTCTAAGGACCTCTGACAGATCCAAGTTCCCTCCTGATTTTTCTGTGGTAAACAACATGATTAAGACTTGGCAAATCGGTATCGAAAAAAAAAATTTGAACTGATCACCAAAACATTTTCCCTTTCTTTTATGCTGATGTAATGGGGCAATTGTGTCTGTTGAATGTTCCCCCGAGAGAACCATGCAGTGATCCCCGTCCACAACTCCTCAGGCGCAAGAAGAGTCCACTTAGGACTTCTCTGCAGTCAAGGGAACAGGACTCCATTTTTCTTGCCTCGCTTTTTGGGGTTTTAAAGGGTCATTTAGTAGGAAAAACTGAGAAAAATGGTTTACACAAATACACAGATCTGTACTAAATATACATAAATAGTGCTTGCGTTACAGCATGGAGATTATACAGCAGTAACGAGCAGTGTAGCTGTGAATCCCGCACTGGTGTGACATAGAAGTCTTAAGAGCAGCTGCTGCACACTCTCTGTTTCCTCCTGCTGCCCCCTCCCCACTCCATAGACTTCTATTGGCATTGTGTCTGACTCTCTCTCTCTCTCTCTCTCTCTCTCTGCTGTCCCATCCATAGACTTCTATGGTCAAATGGGGAAAGGACACACCCCCACTTTCCGCAGTACATCTCCTCTGATCTGTAACTAGGGATGGATTTTGCTTGACAACAGGGGATGGACAGCAGATTACAGAAAGGGAGACACCGAGCGGCAGTAACTTCACACAGAATTTGTTTGGATAAAAACCAAATTCTAGCACTTTGTAAATTACAAAGTTGATCTATATCAAGTATACTATTGGATCAGCATAAGTGGCTTGAAAAGTTAGTGCTCATTTAAAAAGTTAATTCAGAAAAAAGTTGGTTGTTGGAACCCCTGCCCCTGTTATAAGCAGAGCGGTCTAGTAATATGGCTGAACCATTGTATGATCTACCTCTTCTGTATGTCTGCATAATATAAGCCCCTTCTTCTTCACTCCCTGCCCTTGCAAGTCCTGTGCAGAAAACATTACCTTCCAATTGCTCGAAATCCTCTTCTCTTTTGTGAATGCTAGAATAAAAAAAAAATGTATATTTTTCAATATGGCGAGAAAGGTTACTGAAGATGACGTTATAATAAGAGAACCAGACATGTCTTAGTAAATTCTTGTATCCACCATAAAAACAAACATTTCGGAAAATCTTCTCTTAGAACTGTTGTGCCGTTCCTCTGTTACTCCTATTGGAAATGAATAAATTGACACATGCCCTTGTCAGTAGGTGGGCTTTGTCAAAGCGCGTGGAAACACACTCCATTGACAAGGGGAAATTGTAACATCCAATTATCAATTTATTCATACATTTCCAGGAGGAATAACAGAGGAACGGCACAAGGCAGCGTTCTAAGGAAAGATACTCTGGAATGTTTGTTTCGTGGGGAATGCAAGTATTCACTAAATCAGGCGACAGGACATAGGAGAGGTGACAGCTTCTCTTTAATAATAAACACACACTACCTAATCTGCTACCAAGTAAGGCAAGTAAGTAAGGACTGCAATGTATGGGACCTATATAATGAAAAGCATCCGCTGCATCAGTCATAAGCGGACTGGTCCATTTGAGGGACTGCACGTTGATGCTGCCGCTTCTTTTTACATATATCCTTCTGTTGTCGTGTGGTCGGATGCTTTATTAGAGCAGGTTTTATGGGCTACTGATGAGTGTTACAGCAGAATTAAAACCACTATTCAGATTAGCATTAAAGGGGTTGTCCCACTAAGAACATTTATCCACAGGACAGGTTGAATGAACGATCGGGAGCCCCACACCACTGGGAACCCCACCGATCACTAGAATGGGGCGTCCTTAGCCCCTCCCATCTGTCTCACTGCACAATCGCAGCGAGGAGGATTTTGAATAGAGCGGCTGTCACATGTGCCCTGCCACCCTATCCAATGTCTACAATGAGATAGAGTAGAGCGATCATATATTTATGGATCTTCACATTAAGGATTATGCTTCCCGTCACTATGCACGGCCATGTACATCCTTTAAGTTATCGGTAGGTTGATCTTCTAGGTGTGAGAGTCTGCTTACCTGCTCTGCCTAAACCCAATACTTACTCTGCAAAGAAATAGTTGTGACACTGATCGCACACGCGGGCCGGATTCTCGCGGCAGCCTTCAACCACCATCTTCTTCATGGAGCAGGAGCTACAGACCAGTCTACCACATCGTCTGCAATGATGTCTGCGGTTGAACTACAAGGGAAACAATACATGGGAATAAACATGATGAGATTTCTCCAGCCCTTCTGTCATATTGTATACCATGAGCTAACTTGTGGCTTTGAAAGCTGGGTCAGGTCGTCTACCATGTGGGTTTACAAATCACTACATATGAAAGAACCGGTTGTGTGTGTGTATATATATATATATATATATTACACTAGTCCTTCTCTATGAATTAGAATACCAAAAAGTTAATTTATTTCAGTAATTCAATTCAAAAAGCATCTCTCATATATTCTATAGATTCATTACACACAGAGGGATCTGTTTCCAGCATTTTTTTCTTGTAATGTTGATGATTATGGGAACATTTAATGAAAACCCAAAACTTAGTCTCTCTAAAAATTAGATTATTATATAAGCCCAATTTAAAAAATTATTTGTAATACCAAAATGTCGTCCTACTAAAAAGTATGTCCAGTATCTGCCCTCAATACTTGGTCGGTGCTCCGACTCTGCATGAATTACTGTATCAATGCGGTGTGACATGGGGGCGATCAGCCTGTGGCCCTGCTGAGGTGTTATCAATGCGGCGTGGCATGGAGGTGATCAGCCTGTGGCCCTGCTGAGGTGTGATCAATGCGGCGTGGCATCGAGGCGATCAGCCTGTGGCACTGCTGAGGTGTTATCAATGCGGCGTGGCATGGAGGTGATCAGCCTGTGGCACTGCTGAGGTGGTATCAATGCGGCGTGGCATGGAGGCGATCAGCCTGTGGCACTGCTGAGGTGTTATCAATGCGGCGTGGCATGGAGGTGATCAGCCTGTGGCACTGCTGAGGTGGTATCAATGCGGCGTGGCATGGAGGCGATCAGCCTGTGGCACTGCTGAGGTGTGATCAATGCGGCGTGGCATCGAGGCGATCAGCCTGTGGCACTGCTGAGGTGTTATCAATGCGGCGTGGCATGGAGGTGATCTGCCTGTGACACTGCTGAGGTTATTAATGCGGCGTGGCATGGAGGTGATCAGCCTGTGGCACCGCTGAGGTGTTTTTGAAGCCCAGGTTGTATGATATCGGCCTTCAGCTCGTCTGCATTGTTGGGTCTGGTGTCTCATCTTCCTCTTGACAATTCCCTATATATCCTCTATGGAGTTTAAGTCGAGGCGAGTTTGCTGGCCAATCAATCGCAGTGATACTGTGGTTATTACACCAGGTATTGGTACTTTTGGCAGTGTGGGCAGGTGCCAAGTCCTGCTGGAAAATGAAATCAGCATCTCCATAGAGCTTGGCAGCAGAGGGAAGCATGAAGTGCTGGAAAATGTCCTGGTAGACGCTGCGCTGACTCTGGACTTGATATAACACAGTGGACCAACACCAGCAGATGACATGGCTCCCCAAACCATCACGGACTGTGGAAACTTCACACTGGACCGCAGGACACTTGTATTGACGCCTCTCCACTCTTCCTCCAGACTCTGGGATGTTGATTTCCAAATGAAATGCAAAATTTACTTTCATCTGAAAACAGATGGACCACTGAGCCACAGACCAGTCCTTGTAGAGGCTTAGGAAACCTTTGCAGGTGTTTTGTGTTGATTCGCTGATTAGAGTGTCACACCAGGAGGCGACAATCTTCAACTTTTACCCAATATTCAAATATTCTGAGAGACTAAATTTGGGGTTTTCATTAACTGTTACCATAATCCTCAACATTAAAAGAAAAAAAAATGCTGGAAATAGATCCCTCTGTGTGTAATGAATCTATAGAATATATGAGACACTTTTTGAATTGAATTACTGAATTAGAATATCACGAAAAAGTTTATTTAATTAATTGAGGACTAGTGTATATGTATGGGTCAAATTTTTCGGGATGGTTGTAAGGTCACCCAAAACTTTGTTTCCAGTAGGGAAACACTGAAATAGTGGTAATCCTGCGATTTTACTGTGATTTGTGCGCATTCAAATGTTGCTTCTTACATTCATCACTTCAGATTTTAGGAGTGGGAAATGGTTGGCTTTAGTATTTGCATAATTGTTATAGGCCTCATTCACATCCCGTTTTTCTCCTTTCTTCTGAGTTATTTGTCAGGAGTCCTCCCGATGTATTATTCCTCCAACGGAAGGGATACGTCGCGCGACCCCCGCGAGCAGATCGCTAACTGAAGCTGGGGCTCGGGCCTGAAACGCTATGGCTGGGGACTCCGGACTTGAAAGCCCCTGACTTCACAGTCCATATATGGACAGTGACATCAGGGGCTTTCCCTGGGACAGAATCTCCAAGCCAAGCACTAGCTGTTGCAATCCCTGGGGACTGAATCCCTGTGGAAGCTCCCAGAGGCATACGTTTAACGTATACCTATATTGAATGCACAGGCATAGGCCCCAATGGTAAAAAAAAAACACGCGGTACACTTTTTTTTTCCTGGATCCCCCAGAATGCAAAAGTGCAGTCTATTACGCTATTCCATTCTCCAAAAAAAAGGTGTACGGACACATACAAACCTGATGGAGGCCAAAAGGACACTCTTTTGGCCTCCGTTGGGTCTAATGGAGCCCTGTCACGTTAAGCGTGTACCTTGAGAGCTTTCACGCTAAACGTAGGGCTTAACCCCGATGTAAATGAGGGCTTAATTAGAAAATTGAAGTAATTCATTAATTTGAAGAAATAAAAAGATCATGGTGTAAGATGCCTTAACAAATTGATGGTCAAGGGTAGATCTGCCGCTTCTTCTCATCTTCTAATTGGGGGGAGGCATCAAAAGTTTTAAAAGTATGAAAGTCCACACAGACAGAAGGTGCAGAATGGTGACCCGACAAAATGCAAATGTATGGGTACGAATGATCATATTAACGATTGTTTGTCGACATACATTCTGATCATTGCTCCGCTTAAACGGAGCAAACAAGCGCTGGACGACGTGCTGTAGTGTCAATCGCCGCTCATTTATCAGGAAGGATAATTGCCCCGGTAAAAAGGCCTTTACAGGTGGGAACTACGGGTATCCAAATGTTAATAGAACTTGGGTAAACCAGGATGTAACACTGACACAAAGTAGAGCTGTGAGTGTGGGGTTAGTAGAGTCCCCATTCTTACCATGGTGAACCTCTCGTTCTTACAGACCATGCAGGTGACTTCAGTTTCATCTGGAATCCACTGTGTTTTAGCCGGGGGTTTGTCAGGTGGTACAAACTCTGGAGAAGACTTGTTCCTCCTGTGACCTTTCTCTGGAAGACCAGCCGGTGACTGCAACCGAGATCGATCTGGACCATGCAAGACAATAGGAAATATTTGTTAGAGTCTTGCACTGTGAAATACTTACATGTGAATCCTGATCAGGACCTCAGCCCTCCCTACTAGGGTCTTCACATACAACACTCGATTACTTTTAATTACTGCAAACTAAAGGTCCTCTTACATGGTGCGTCCTGGGCCGTGTAAACGAGCGACGATCAACGAAACAGCTCGTTGATCGGCGCTCTTTTGCTCCTTTCGCAAGGAGTTATGGATGGGGACGAGCGCTTGTTACTCCGATCGCTCGTCCCCATACATTATCATGTCGGCAGCGCCTCCCTGTTTACACAGGGGGATGTGCAGCCAACAACGATAATATTTTTTGTTTGAAAAGATGCGATCAGCAGATGATTGAGCGTTTGCTCGTTCATCTGCTGATCGCTGCCCTGTTTACACAGAGCAATTATCGGCAACGAGCGTTCTATGAACAAGCGTTTGCCCGATAATTGGCCCGTGTAAAAGGGCCTTAAGTCACATGAATAACAGTCCACAACCCTTACCTACAAAAGGAGAATTGGTCTGGTCTGCAGGGCAGGAGGATGTGACTTGTTCTGGATCTGCTGACTGACTGCTGCTTTCTGGAATTCGACTCACAGAATCTATGAAGATGGAATTTAATGCATCAATGCAAATGCTAATAAGTTTCCTTCTGCAATCCGCACCCGACACCGTCTCTAGCATTTGTTAAAATATCTCTAAAAAAAAAAATCCCTAATATCTAGTAGCAAGTGCAGCTCCGAAACTACAGTTCAATTATTTTTACTCCTCAGATCCCCCTTTTTCTGTGTTCTGATGTCTTCACCACCCCAGGTTTTAATGAGTTCCTAGATCAGTGATCACACTGTCTATACACATGAAATATACATTCCTACTAAGTATTGGTGACGAGGGACCCTAGTGATTTCCAGTCGACCTGCATGATATCAGAATGCTTCAGCACCCGTTGACAGGAACACTAAACAAATAAAAAAGGACAAAAAATATATATTTCCCTTAATCTCCTGCTTTCCTTGGTCCTATTTTGTCTTATATTGAAATTCCCAGGAGATCAGCCAGCCCACCACCTCTCCTCACTATTCTGTATCTGGATGAAAGACAACTGGCTGCAGCAGGAGCACCCTGCCCTGTCTGTGGTAGGAAACACCGATCAGTAAGCTCCCCTAAACCTGCCAAAAATGTAACAGATCATCAGAAAATGAACCCCTGTATTTAAACAGTGTGAGCAAGTTTATCTCCGGTTTGCGTTTATTACTCAATTTTAAGTTTAGGTGTTCATTTAAAGAGGTTCCAGTCACTCCCAATCTATCCCAGCTTGTGGTATGAAAGCAGAAACTAACCTGTTCTTTTCTCTCTGAAAGAGAATGGTATTTCCAAGGCTTTGCCAGCATAAGTGCACAGCAATATGTCCACGTCTTCAATAGAAAAGGTGAAATCTGGCTCAATGACAAGCTGCTGCAATGTCTGTACTGCAACAGAGACCCACTCTATCTTCATGTTCATCAGTAGCTGCTCAAGCATAAGCAGTGGGCTTGAGATAAGATGTTCATAGTTGGAATGAGCACACTCTGGAAGTGCCAGCAATACCTGTAAGAGATGTTATACACGAGGTTAGCCTTTAAAGGAGGTTTTCCAGTCCTAAAAAAAAATCGATGGCCTATCCTCAGGATAGGCCATCAATACCTGATCGGTGGAGGTCCGACTTCCGACTCTATCGCCGATCAGCCGTACAAGTGCTGCTCCCCCTTCATTTCTTACCTGCTTGTACGGTGAACCGCCGACACACTTGTAGCTGTGGTTCACAGTATTACAGCCTTCTCCGATTAAAGTGAATACGGTAAACCGCCGCTACAAGTCTATCGGCGATTTACAGTACAAGCAGTGACACGAGTGAAGGGGAGGTAATGCTCATACGAGTGTCGCTGCCCCTTCAAAACAAATGATTGGCATGGGTACTGGTAGTTGAACCCCAATTGATCAGATATTGATGGCCTTTCCTGAGGATAGGTCATCAATTTCTTAGGACTGGACAACCCCATTTAAGTCATCCCATGTTATATCAAGTAACAATTCAGACAACAGAAACATATGAGCTGCTGCATATATTATTCCAAAGCCTTTTATTATATATTCTGTTATTTATAGTGCACTGACACACTGTTTAACGCAATAATATAACAGTATGCAGTTTGTTCGGTAGCTCCCTCTAGTGGTCGGTGGAGGCAGACAGTATATGATCATTTAACTCTAGGTTTATGCAAGTACTTTGGAGCGCTGTATCAGAAAAGCAAAGACGTGCCTGCTATACAGATGTATGATAAGACTAATCAGCATAGAATGTTAGACCTAAAAAAAAGGGACGTGGCGATTCGCTATAGTTCGTTTACCTTCGATCCCAAAAATATATTCCTTATATCATTGCATCGCATCTCCAGAAGAGAACTGGAAAAATGTGCCAGCAAGTACTCAGATAAAAATTGACTGGCGGATATGCCAGGATTTTGCAGCAGTGCTTGCTCTGTGACGGCTAAACGTAGATTCTGATCCTCAACTCCCTTCAGCAACTATTGGAAAAAACAAGAAGAGAACATAAGAAATAATACAAATCCCCTAGAAGCACAAAACATCTACAGGTCTAAAAACAAACAACGAAAAAAACCTGCAATGACTACCCAAGTATGAAAAGACAGATCCATATGATCTGGCGACCAAGGAAGGGATTCACAACCTTATGATACCCAAAATAAGTGGGCCATTTAGACGATTAAAGAGGTTTTGCACCTTGTCTGACTGATATGCTGATCAGTGCATGATCGTGCTGCTTGAGACCCCCAAAGATCTTCTGTAATCTGTGGGGGAACCCAGCAGCATGTATTACCACAGGGGAAATTTCACATCAGTTCCCATTGAAATCATTACACGTACGGCCCAGGTCCTCCATAGTGACAGTAGCCTTTCTGATCTGGCTAATAGATTAGGGTCCCAAACAGGCAACTCTATTAATCGCCTAAGAGTGAAAACAGGGTTTTGTAATTCAGACAATCCACTTACAGAACCATAAATCCCAGGAGGCAGGCTTGCAAATTGAGAAACGCGTAAGCATTTCTCCTGGGCTTCACCATTGAGCAGCCATTGCCCCCTCCCCCATAGGCAGCCAAACAATGGTACGACATATGCTAATGAGCACATAAGGGGATGGGCATAAAAAATACGTGGCTGATTTGCTGTAGAAAACCCACGCAAACACAGGAGAACATACAAAATCCACGGCCGTGGTCAGTGCCAACCACTGAGCCACTGTGTTACCCATAGATATCTAGAAGTAGAAAACAAAGATGGCTGCCATTTATAGGTGTCACTTCGATAAAACATCATTCCAAGGACACTACCTGTAGAGATCTCTCCGTGTCCTGTTCCCCCAGAAGATGTAAGAGATGCTCACGGTACAGGTTTATCAGAAGATCCATAGGTATCGGATAAAAGAGTCCCCAGTCCTCACACAGCAAATAATCCTACAAAGGGAAAACAGAAGAAATGATGAATACAAACATATAACATCATGTCCATAACTATCTCTATGCACCATATGAAAAGGGGTTCAGTGGAACCACATCGGCACAATGGCTAGTTAGTGAGTGCGACGCACCATCAGGTGCCGGCTGTCAGGTAGAAAGGTGGACACCCAAAGGTGAAGGAAGGAGCGTGAAGCAGAAGTACTATAATACTCCCAGTGGTCACAGCAGACTGATCACATGATCAGGATGAAATGCTGGATCATTGGCTATTCCTCCTAGGGTCAGATCAGTGAGGCAATCCTATCTGCAGAATTCAGGCAACTATTTCACAGAAGCCTGTATTCTGTCAATAGCACAAATGTTGTAAAACTGCCTGTATCTTCTGAGGGCCTAAAGGAAGGAGAGAGTCTGAATTCCCGACAGCTGACCTGCTGTATTAATATATGAGGGAAATAGTAATGGACACTGGCAAAACTGCCAGCCTAGAGGGTCTGCCGCCTCGAGGAGGCCTGGCACACAATGTCCTGACACGATGTTGTGTTTGGCGACGCATACAAGGAGCCTGGGAGCGATGGCGCCCCCGGAAGAGAAAAGGTAAGAGAACCCGGTAGTTGTAAGTACATAAGGGGCTTCGTATGGTCTGGGGACTGAATTTAATTTAGGGGTCTGATCTGGCAACTATATTAACTATGGGGTCTCGTCTAGGGTTTGAGGCCTCCCATCCTGCATTTTCTACTCATGTGCCTCATTTGATAGGCCATGCTGGGAGTTGTATTTTGACAGAAGTTGTTTTTCACTGTGGGTTGACTGGCAAGTGTGCCCTCACTAACTTCCACATGGAGCTGGTAAATGCTAGGGGGAGGCATTCAAAGTTTGCTATGGGGCCCAGTACTTTCTAGCTACGCCCTTCAGTCACTTCAGTCTTTGCAGCTGTTTTGTCTGAAAATGAAACAAAATCTATGAGAAAACCATATTTCAGAGCCATACCTTTGCCTCTAAGATAATTGTGATTATAGCCTGAGGATCTTTGGTACAGTCTTCCATTAAGTCTTGCCAACTTGTCCAAGTGGCATCTTCCTGCAGGCTAAGAATCTAAAAGAGGGTAGAGAGAAACTCAGCGTTACAAGTATAATAGGTTAGTTGCAATGTGCTGTTCAAACTTTTGCGTTTATCTAGATATCTATATAGAGAGAGAGAGATATACAGTACAACACTATATCTATAAGGTTTTATTTTATCGGTTGGCTAGACAACAGGCCGCAGTGTCCTGTGGCCTTATCGTAGGAGTGATTCTGTGACTGTACTAAAGAATGAGAGACTTGCGGAGGACAGTGACAGCAGGAGTGTAAAGCAGTACAGCTGTATAGCCAAGCAAGATCTGGAATGTGCGTCACAATGCCGGCGGTGCGCTTACAAAGTGACCACTAGTGTTCTGAGGGCTGATAAGAGTCTATCCGCAGAAGGGGCAGCCTAGACGTATAGTGTCGGCTGTCTGTGAAGCAGGGGTGGCTGAAGCGTACTATCAGCCTAGAGTGGTTAGCTCTGAGGAATCTACTGGGGCTGTGGGAATAGTCAGCCTGGGATAGGAACTATGGGTCAGGGGAGCTGTGCTGTGCCTAAACCCCAGTGTAGGCAGTAGTTAGGTCCTGTATGGTATTTAGTAGGAATCTCTGTCTTCGTGGGCTCCGAGATAATTGCAGGAAAGGCTGGTTGCCCTGCAGGCCTGAGATGTGGCCTGGTAGTGCAGTCCTGTACTAGACTGGACTGAGTGGAGTAGACAGTGGGTGGGATAGCGTGAGACCTCGAAAGTCAGGGCCATAGTGAAAAAGGCCCCGCTGAGAGTAAGGGAGTGCATGAGGAGCAAACCTGAGAAGTGGTCTGTCTCATAGTGAGATTGGACGCAATTCAGGGAACTATGGCCAACACAGAGAGAGCCATTGACAACAGGGATGGAAGAGCGAGAGGGATTGTCCTCAGCTACGTGGTGGGCACAGAGTCTGAAAAATACTATGGGAAGAAACAGTCTAGGTGGGGCCTCTGTGAGCTAAACCGAGACCCTAGGAAGAAGATATTTATTTAGTGTTCGCTGTGAATCATGTTTTCAGTACGAAATATTATTCCCGCGGGGAGGCAGGAACTCATAACTATGATGCTGGTAGTCCGGCTCCCTGAACGGTGTTCGGTCCAGGAAACACGGGCCGCCATACGGTCTGTATCTCACGGGCCGAACACGGCCGTGTGAAGTGGGCCTTAAAAGTAGGAACCATTTCTCAGTACCTTCCGGTACACCTCCAGTTCTTTCCTTTTGGTCTGTAGTTCCAGTTTCAGAATCTCCCCAATATCTGTCTCATATACACAGTAAGACAAGATCTCCCTGCAGGCATCCAAAGGCCATTTGTCCAGAAAACGAAGGGCCAGTTTGCTTCTCAGAGTGGCATCCCGAACAGCGAAAAGGTATCTCCAGCCTTCTATTTCTAAACATAATATAAAATGAATAAATCACAATTAAGAGGATTATTAATATAAACATTGTAATTAACCATATTTACGAAATAAGATCACAAAAGGTTATTCATTGTATAATGACAATTTAAAGAATTTTCAAATATGCTTTCTGCTTTTCAAGATCTCTGCTTGCAGCCATTCAAGCCGAAACCTTCATTCATGACTTCCATTGGATAAAAATCTGTCCTGGTAATGTGATGCTCACACAATTTACGGCTTATTACAATCGCGGCGCGGTTATCGAGGTGGTGTCTTGTAACAAAACACGCACTTGTGTGTCCATCACATGTCCAGGATAGAATTTCATCCATTGGAAGTAAACAATGAACGTTCCTATTGAATGACAGCAAGCAGTGATCTTGAAAACTGCAAGGAAAGTATATTGGAAAACTGTATAACTTTCTTTATGTAATTATTCGGTGAAATACCCATTTAATAAGTTTACCTTCAGCTGCAGCACAGCACAAAAGAGCATCTCGGACTTGTTCGATATTGGAGTCACCCACGTAGAGATCCAACAGCTGCAGTGCACTCGTCCAGTTCTTCTTTGACAGCGCATCTTGGAAAGCTTCAGATATTACGGCAGATGCGGATGATGCATGGAGCCCTATGAGGGCTGAGGCAGCGCAAGGCTTCCCGCAGAGATGGCTACTCAACTCACCGAGTTCCTGTGAACCGTCTCGAAAAGGTGCCGACATTAGAGTAATAAACCTTTGTAAAACCGGAAACTCCGCCAACAGTAAGTCACATTCCTTAGCAATGTTATCCATCTCCAGCGGACTTTCTTTCTTGCTGCCTCGTAACTCCATCCAGGACAGTCCAGACTTGGCCGGTTTAAGACTTTTGGTGGCACTTAAGCAGGCTACAGCTGCGGTTAATGTAGATTTAGCTTTTAAAAAGTTCAAGGCAGATGGTGTAAGGGAGTACTGGCTGGAATCAGAAGAGGGAGAGTAAGGTTTACCCAAAGCAGTGTCCTCGCTATCCTGGGGATGTATGGACATCGCTATGTCCATGGCAGGAAGAGAAGCATCCACACTCTGCTGCGCTGACAGGACCAGGCTGACTGACAGACTTTGCGCTTGATTCACCTTCCTCACATTGCAGAATGACAGATCGGAGCAGCAGTAATCCGCTATCACCTGCTCCACGTTCAAGCTCAGATTCTCCTTCTTCAACAACGACGACAACCTTAGAGATCGGAAAAAGCAACATTACCCACATGACCGAAAAGAATCGGAAATTACAATTAGCAACAAAATTCCATACAAACCCCTCAAAACTCAATCAGTATCCACAGCAATAGAATAAAAACGTCATAGAGACAGATTCCCTTTAACCTCTTCCCTCCGCAGCCAATTTTCGATTTTAGTTTTTTCCTCCCCACCTAACTGTCGTAACTTTTTTATTTTTCTTGTTTTTTTGCGGGACGAGTTGTAGTTTTTCACGGCACCATTTATAGGACCATATAATGTACTGGGAAACGTAAAAAAAATTATTTGCGGGAGTGAAATGGTCATAAAGCAAGGAATCCATTATAATTGGGGGGGGGGGGGGCGGTTGAAGGGATTTCGGAGGGGGTCGTCCCGCTTTTTCTGAGGGCTTCGATATCGCGGTCGCTATTGACTGCAGCATCTTATGCTATGGTATGAAAGTCAGGGCCGGATTATTATTCAAGCTGTTGGAGCCGCAGTCCCCGTTATCTCCCTGGCTCAGGGGGCCTCTCGCGATCCCTGCTCTCCTGATGCTCGGGGGGCCCCCATTTAACTTCACTGCGGACAACTTAAACAGTGATAGCGGCAGCGGGCTGGCTGCTGAGGCGGGAGACCACACAGTCATCTGGCACAGACAGGATTACCTTTCTGGTGGGACTTGTCGTTCAAACAACAAATGGGATACCACTTGCGATGGCTTTTGATGAAGAAGGACAAAGGGATTTGCCACCTTTACTTCCGTGGAGGTTTCTAGAAAAACAAATTCAGTGATTATTTCCAAATCAAATAATGTTCCTCAACTGCTATCTGCCATTCAGTCAGTCAGTGACAGCCAAGTGTACTAGAACCAAGTGACGTAAACCAGGTCTTAGGCCAGGGCTCCATAGTCACATTATGCACGCGAGAAGCCCACGTGCTCGTGCCCAGGAAAACGCTTTGCGATACTCACGTGTAGGTTTTTCCTATGAGGACACGTAAATGTGTTGTGTTTGCATGATCACGATCTCCAAAAAATCCAACAGTCAGAATTTTTGCAATTATTTTTATTTTTGGCCAAATTTAAAAGGGGTTCTCCTCTATGAACAGTCCCTACTAGTTGGAAGGGTCTCCTGGCAATATGCAGATCACAAAATGCTTGGACCCCCAGCGATCAGCTTTAATTTGTGGGAAAACATGGAATAAAGGGTTTAATTTGATTGCAGCGCCACCACAGGGGAGATTAAGTATTACACAGTGTTGATTCAAATCATTGGGTGGTCTGTAATGCAGGACAGGACAGGTCCTCCAGAGCGAGAAATAACCCTTTAAGACAAATACCCATATACCCTTCTTCACAACATCCAAAAAAATATCAAAGCATCCAGCCGAAATGTCATAAACCAAAGGCAGTAATATCCGTATTAGTCTTAAATAATACCTGTATCTATCAGGATGGTAAATCTTTTGTATTTCACACATGGACAATTAAAGGGTAACTGAACTATTACAAAACTTTTGACATGTCATAGTAACATGTCAGAAATTTTGATCAGTGGGGGTCCGAGAACGGAGACCCTCACCGATCGCTAAAACAAAGAGGCAGAAACACTCAGGTGAGCCCTGTGCTGTTTAGTTTCTGAACGGCTTTTCTCAGAAAGTGTATGGGCTCAATAGAAAGTTTATGAGCCCGTACCCCTCTCACGTGGCTTTCCGAGGAAAGACGATCAGAGACGAAGCGGCACAGAGCTCACCAGAGTGCTTCTGCCGCTCTCTTTGAGCAATCGGTGGGGGTCTTCGTGCACCAAAACCTCTGACTGGTCACTGACATGTCAAAAGTTTTTTTTAAAGTTTAGTTACCCTGTAAATTAGTGATCTAACTGGTTGCAGGACATCATTTTTTATAAATCGGATTTAATGTCTCAACCCACAGACAGCCCATTTCATATGGGAGCCGTGGCGGCCATGGGAAACGTTGTATTACGTGGCGGCCATGGGAAACGTTGTATTACGTGGCGGCCATGGGAAACGTTGTATTACGTGGCGGCCATGGGAAAAGGTAGTATTACGTGGCGGCCATGGGAAAAGGTAGTATTACGTGGCGGCCATGGGAAACGTTGTATTACGTGGCGGCCATGGGAAACGTTGTATTACGTGGCGGCCATGGGAAACGTTGTATTACGTGGCGGCCATGGGAAACGTTGTATTACGTGGCGGCCATGGGAAACGTTGTAATACGTGGCGGCCATGGGAAACGTTGTATTACGTGGCGGCCATGGGAAACGTTGTATTACGTGGCGGCCATGGGAAACGTTGTATTACGTGGCGGCCATGGGAAACGTTGTATTACGTGGCGGCCATGGGAAACGTTGTATTACGTGGCGGCCATGGGAAACGTTGTATTACGTGGCGGCCATGGGAAACGTTGTATTACGTGGCGGCCATGGGAAACGTTGTATTACGTGGCGGCCATGGGAAACGTTGTATTACGTGGCGGCCATGGCGGCTCTCTGTTCTGGCTCCTCTATGACGTCCATATACTCTTATAGGACTCATGGAAGGAGTTATCTTTATGTAACAACTAATTTCAACAAACATCGACTTGCTATAAGCCCTATGGGAGGGTGAACTAATAGAGTGTGGGCCCCAACTTAGGACACAACGTTATTGGCTGGTGGATGCAATGATCCATTGAGAATGATGGACGCCTAATGATCTAATTAGATGCTCTGCAATTATTGATTTTCCCTGAAGCAACTCTGCAAGAAAAATAAGCACTTATGTTGAGGTCCCTCCCGGGGTTCCCAGAAGTTGGGCCAGTTTGTATCAAGGTACCTTCAGAAAACTAGTGGTTCTTACCAGGAAAACAACTTGAATAGTCGAGGCTGCGACTTACCTGAATCTGAATTTATACTTTGGATAATAACTTTGCTGAAGGTGTCAATGTATGTAAAGAAGCAATGAACGGAGCTGAAGTTTAAACCGCGGTTGTCTAACAATTGTGTAAGTTCTTCCAGGTTGTTCATGAGGAGCGTCATTTGCTTGCGAACAGGATGGCTCTGAACATCTTGAGGTTTCATGGACAGCTGGTCCATTAGAGACTGGATCAGACTTCCTTTTGGTTCTGTCAAAAACAAAATAAAAAAAACAGACATTGTAATAATATATGATGGCATGTCAAGTGAACGGGACCAAGCTGTAATACCAGGCACAGACACTACTAAAAGTGCGGCGCTGTGCTGTACGGAGTATGTTCACAATGAAGGACCTCTTCAAGCAGATGATCGGCAGAGGTTCCAAGACACCCGCAGATCTACTATCCATCCTAAGGATACGCCATCAATTTTAATGTACCGTAAAAGCCTTTTAATTTCGGAGTGCAAGACTAAACCTTCAATATAATATCCTCAACAGCAGGTTGGAAAATACACAAGGAGTGAACGGACTCACCGTGGGAAGCGATTGCAGATTTGAGTTGCGCAGTGCTCTTCTCCAGCTCGTGGCTCAGGGTGATATGGCGAACCATATGTTCATCTCTTATGAAAGAATAGCAGCTATGCAAGAGCTCCGTAATGCTACATCTCAACTGGCTGCTGATTTTCTCCTCTGTAATGTGATTGGTAGAAAAGGAATAAATCCTATTAGATCATTTTGGAAAAATAGGTTCTTGGGGTGCGGAAGGGTAAAGGAGTTCCATTAATGTTGAGGAATTCCTTCTGATAAACTCCTTGACCTCCATGGAAGGAGTGGCTTAGTAGCGATCACTAGTGATCCAGGAGGAAGCTGCTCAAGTGCCGCAGCTGTCCGGGCATGCTGGGAGTTACAGGTTGGAGACCATTCAGGGATACAGCAATATTTTCATGTGTTCCCTCCATGAACTGAAATGACTCCAGCAGAGGGAGGTAGGAAAGACTTTTCTCTTTTGTAAAAGTTATTCATTGATCCCTCTGCCGGGATCCAATCCTGGTTCCCTTAAAGGGAACCTGTCAGCTGGTCGATGATACCTCAAAACTGCTGACAAAGTGATATAAGGGAGGGGCATTTTAATATGACCCTTTTTATTGGTCACGGAAGTTGCAAGAACGAGAAACTGGGGCAGTGGTCGGAAGTGCCGCTCACGGTCCTGAGTGACAGCTCTAGCTGCCAATCAGCGGACAGCTAGAGCCGTCACTCAAAACAGAGGGGCGGGGCTTGCATCATGCAGTGAATGAGTACTTGCACGTCAAGTCCCTCCTCTGTGGCACTTTGACGCTCCGGGACAATTATACATTGTTTTCTCGTTCATGCACCTTGCCGGACTTAGAAAAAAGGTTTAAAATGTCCCGCCCCTCCCCTAGATCACCCTGTCAGCAGTTCTGAGAACTCAAAACTGCTGACAATTTCCCTTTAAAAATAGTCTCGATAAAGCTTGGTTTACATGCTTCAATCCCCCCCCAAGTAGATATTCAGATTATTATTATTATTGGTATTGTCAGTCTGTGCTCTGAATTCACATTCAGAAATGTCAAGATATTCACTCAGATGGAGTTCCCCTGGTAATAACCAGGAATATTTTTCTGCAGGTTAGATAATGATTGGATCTCTTTATTATGATCATTTACTGATCAACAAGATCACTGATTGGTAGCAACAATCACCAAGAAGAAACTCAGGCACAGCACCACTATTATTCAGAGGTGGTGCCTGGTATTGCAGCTCAACCCCATTCAAGGTAACATGGCAGAGTCGGTGGACAGAAGTTGGGCGGTTTCTAGAAGACGACAAACAGGTAAAACCCTTTATTATAATCTCATACATGCCCTCTAAATGGGTTAGGTCATAAAGCATTGATCAGTGGGGGTCTGGCTGCTGAGACCCCATCAATCCTGAAAGCCGGCTGGGGCTTTAGCATGCACTTTATTGAAAAGTATGGGATTTCAGGGGTGATTTTATTGAGCACATTTTGTAGCTCCCATTGATTCCTATCACCATGTCATACGGCATTTTGGTGGGATGGAAGGAGATAAAACATCTATTGGAAACAATAGAACGTCTGAGTCAGAACTAGACGCAAAAATATAGAATAGTAACTCAGTATTGATAATAAAGTATTATACCTATTTCAGTTTGCGCTTGCGGTGGGCTGGGGTAGTTTATGACTTTACTCATTTGCTGAAGAACAGCTTGGACACCTCTGATCCCTTCAGGATGTTCTATAATCACATCAGCGGTGCGGCCTGTAGAGAATAAACACATGATCATTTCCCTATCAACAGCCCAATCCTGAAGCTTCAAATCTTAGAGGGCTTGTCCTGTCAAAATCCCTTTTCAAAACGGGTGACCCAGAGATCACAGATCTGGCAGCAGAATCTCTAACGATTCGCTGATATCACAGGAGACTGCATGCGCCCACTGCAGGGGAAATGTAGTATTACACTGCAAAGTTGCATTTTTGGAAGCTTGCTTACAGTGGTCACATGCACAGGAAACAAATATTTTTTACTGAAAATTCATTTAAAGGGGTTTTCCCATAATCAATATTTATCACCTACCCGCAGGATCGGGGATAAATATCTGATCAGTGGTGGTCCACCAATCATGGAAACAGGCTTACCTTGCCTGGGAGCCCCATAGGAATGGGAGGAATGCTCGGCCACAGCGCTATTAATTTCTATAGGGTTGCCAAACGCTATCTTTGACAGCCCCATCGAAATTAATGGAGCGATGATCGAGCATGTGCAGTACCACTCCATTCATATGGGGCTCCCAAGGAAAGAACAGTGTGTGTGTGCGTGCGTGCGTGGCCTTCCCAGAAGAGTGGCGTCTGTTATAGCTGCAAATGAGGCCCAACTCCATATTAATGCCTATGGTTTTAGAATGGGATGTTCAACAAGCTCATATAAGTGTGACGGCCAGGTGTCCACATACTTTTGGCCAGTTCGTGTACGTTGAATTTATATTTTGCGACATTAAAATACCTTTGGTTTCGAGACATTTTTGGAGCCGTCTCTCTGCCGTCTCGAGCAGCTGTTTGCACGTTTTCCACATATGTGCTTGGGTGCAGGCCAAATCAAAGGCCGCCATTGCTGCAGGATTCATCTCATCCACCGCTTGTCTCCATCGATCAGTCTTCTCCAAGCGCGCACTTCGCAACCAGAAGTCATCTTGTAAGGCCGGTACCAGGCACTCGGCAGGAGCCACCAATTTGTCCGTCACATCAGATATAGAATAGAATACCATTCCTGGGAGGGTTAAAAATGATTTTATGACCAAACAAGACAAATAAAAGTAGTAGTCATAACACGGCAAAGGAAGCTGCCCTTTTGATTGGCTTTCCATCACAGGCCCAGCCTCTAAACAGTCTGGCGATCAGCTGATTTCACCTAGGGAGAGTGGGGGATGAATTATCCAGACTACAGCAGCCAGGCTCATCTTTCTACCCAACCGCTACACCAACGCCTCTGACCTGTGCCAGTCACTGCACAGGTCGCCCATTCAACTTAGAATACAATTTTAACCTATTACGCTCACCTATAAAGCTCTCCAAAGTGCTGAACCTCCTTACACCTCCTCCCTCATCTTTGTTTACTGTCCTACCCGTGCTCTACAATCTGCCAATGATCTAACATTAACCTCCTTCATAATCCGAATCTCCCATTCCAGACTTCTCTCGTGCTGCACCGGTCCTCTGGAAGGCGACAATCCGATTAATTCCCAACATCCACCGATTTCAAAGCATACGGTGAAAACACATTTTTAGACAGGCCTATCCCATGTCCTACTCTGACTACTTTCCCCAGCCCTCTTTTACATTAGTCATGAGAACTTGACCCCCTCATTCAGCAGTATCCCCCACACTCCTTGCACCCTAATACTTCATGTCTGTCATACACGGACACTGGCGGCTGGTGACCGGTCAGGCAGTTTCATGTGTAATATACTATTGATTTCAATTGCAGGCAGAGGCTTCATCATTCCTGAACTGGTTTTGGCTGCACGCAGGGAAAAAAAAAAAAGCAGCATGCTCTTTCTTTGAGCCGTTTCCACCACTGACCTCCGATTGAAGTCAACAGGATGCAGAAAAAAAACCTGCGGGGCTCGTTTGGAATGGTGTTTGCATTAGATTCAACGGCTAAAAAAAAAAGTGAAAAAACGCTGAGCATTCAAAATCTGGCACTACATAAGTGAGAGAAGTAAATACAGCCCATACATGGCTCTCTAGAGAGGGGAGGACAGGAGCCGAAGGAGCGCAGCACCCGTACCCGTTCGTAGTAGGCCTGTCAGCAGCCTTCAAGCTGTTTACAACACACTGGAGTCTTTGTATTCATTCACGGCTACAGGCTGCCATAAATTCCCCCAGTCGCGTGTTTTATTACCAGCACGACGTTACCGCTAAAATAACAGATTCCATCAGCAACATTATATTTTGGAATTGCTGTGTAACGGGATGCTCCATGACTATTAATAATCTTTACAGCGCAATGGTTGTGCTCGCAATTAGGCCCCATGCACACGACCGTAGATTTTATCCGTAATTACAGACCCATTCATTTCTATGGCCGGCTGACAAATTCCCGTATATTTCCATGTCCTATTTTTTTTCTATGGACCGTGCTCCCATACTTTATAATGGAAGCACGGTCCACAAATGCGCAGGACTCTCCGCAGCCGCCCATGCACGGTTTACCTGCTGCCGCTGCGTTTCCTATTGCTTGTAGGGTAGATCGGCTACTGCCAAGCTTTTTGATAGCAACTTCCGAGGTCTGATTTTCAATTTTTTTCTCCACTTTTGACAGCTCACGTATGACTTCTTGGTATCGTTCCATGAAAATGAGCTCCCCGTGGCTTGGGGAAGATTGCAGATTAAACATCCTGGAGACCTGAGCAAATGTAAAATGAATTTGTCACAGATCTAATACATACTGTTCATACGTGTATTTATAGAACAGTCCTCTCTCTCCCTCACTCACTGCTTGGCACTGATGTGGCAGGAAAACAGACAGGACACATAGCCGGAGCTTAGAGAGGTGAATAGACCACCAGACGTTTACCCCCTCAATTACCCTAGACAACCAGGGTATAAAATATTACCCCTCTTGTACTCTAGACCACCAGGGTATAAAATATTAACCACTCTTGTACCCTAGACCACCAGGTACTGACCACATATTCTACCCTAGACTACCAGGGAATAAAATATTAACCCCTCTTGTACTCTAGACCACTAGGTACTGACCACATATTCTACCCTAGTCCACCAGGGAATAAAATATTAACCTCTCTTTTTCTCTAGACCACCAGGTTATAAAATATTAACCCCTCTTTTACTCTAGACCACCAGGGTATAAAATATTAACCCCTCTTTTACTCTAGACCACCAGGGTATAAATTATTAACCCCTCTTGTACTCTAGACCACCAGGGTATTAAATATTAACACTTTTGACCCCTAGACCACAAGGAAATAAACTATTTACCACCTTCTTCTACCATAGATAACCAAAGAATCAAATATGAACCCATTCTTCTACCTTAAACCCCCAAGGGGGGAATTACCCTAGACCACCAGGGACATTAATGCCTACACTATCCTTAGACCACCAGGGAAGTTTTAATTAGTCTAAAAATGTGTTTTACTTATTTTCTGAGGTCTAAGGCTTTGTTCTCATCTGCTTTTCCATTATTCTGCTCTGTCCGAGAATAAAGAAAATACCGCAAGTGCCGGTTCCGCTGCACGAGAGATGCCACCAACGGCCAAGGGAACCCTTTGCCTTTATTGGTTTCCATCAGGGTGTCGGTGGTTTCATCGCTGCGCTATTATTTCCGGTATTCTCAGCTGGACAAATGGACCGCAACGGATCTGTGGTTTTGCGGACCGTAAAACCAGCACGGTTGCGTGAATTGGGCCTTATTCCTCACTTACTTCATGGGCATCAGTATAGTTTCCTCTCAATATACATGAAACGAGCAGAGATTCTGGCGGGGAAAGCATCATAGGGATCAGGTTGTTTCGCTGTTGTAGGTAGCTGCTGCCGCCCATGTCAGTCCTGGCCGACAGATTACTGGCACTGCTTTCTGTAATACAGAACGTATCATTTATAAGTCTAGTGTATGCATGATATAGCGTATATTGGAAATCTGCTGCGTCCATTACCTGACGTGCTCAGTTCACTACTAGTGCTTTCATGTGGTTTCCTGGATCCTGCTGCATTCAATTTAAAGACAAAAATGTATCACATAGAGGTGCCAGGTCCATATTTTTCAAACAACATTTAATGGGTAACTAAACATTCGGAAAAACTTCTGACATGTCAGAAGTTTTGATTGATGGGGGTCCGAGCACGGAGACCCCCCACCAATCGTTAAAACGAAGCGGCAGAAGCGCTCTTCGTTTGTATCAGAGTACGGACTCAATAGAAAGTCTATGAGCCCGTTCTCCGATACATCGGCTTTCCGGAAAAAGCCGAACAGAAACGAAGCGCCTGAGCGTTCACACGAGCGCTTCTGCCTCTTCGTTCTAGCAATTGGTGGGGGTGTCAGTGCTCGGACCCCCACCAATCAAAACTTCTGACATGTTAAAAGTAAAAAAAAAAAATTTAAGTAACACTTTAAAGCTACCATAGACATATACCGATATTAGGCCCCCCATCTGCCATGGAAACCCTAAGCAACCCCTCGCTATTAACTGCAGCATCTATGGGGTTAAACTGCCAGGATCAAAGTTCTCTCTGATCCCGGCAACAGCTATAGGAGCAGGGCCATTCACCACAGCCGCGCACCTGTCTCCATTCCGTAGGTATACTGGGCACTACCCATGAGATCACAGTGACTGATATATCCGCTGGGCAGAATCAAGCACCACCTGCGACAGGTACATTAGTCACTGGTTGTTAAAGGGTCAAAATGTGTTGTTTTTTTTAATAAATAAATCAGTAATACATGAGAATAAATGAAATGCTGTAATATATCTTTTTAGGGGGAAGCATCCCGTAGTTTCCCTGAATGTTGTTGGTACATTTTCAGAAACCTCCACAGTCATAAGAAGTTGGTCTTCAGCCGCACCAATCACCGACGACACAGAGGAGGGAGGAGGGGGATGATGCTGCCGTCTCTCTGACTCCTCCTGTGCGGTGAGAGGGGAGCGAGGGAGAAACAGCTGACTACACTGAATGTATACGGTGAGTCCGGAAACATGGCTGTTGGCTATGTTCTGTTGAGAACTATCTTATGTGTATGGCCAGCGTACCAATACTGCAAATCACTCATACTTGTCCACAGCAAGCGATAAAGAAATCACCAAAGTGATAATTCACCGATAATCGCTGCATATAAAAGACTTTCTAGAACCTGTTTTAACTTAAAGATAATTGTTGTCAACTATTTGTAATAACAAATCTTGTTTAAATTTTTTACAGCGTACACATCATGATGCTATCAATTTGTTGTGCAGGTTATTACGGTTGCGACTATACTGAATGTGTATATTTTACGTATTGAGACGTAAAAAAAAAAAAAAAGATGTGTATGCGTATTTCTTTTTTTTTAAATTTAACTTTACTTTATTTTTCTATTTTTAAACTTGAATGTACTGGCATATATCTATACACTGATAGTACACAGGCAGTAGTTAGGGCATACTTCGGTATGCCCTAAGAACAGGAAATATGGTCAGGCAGCCCTGGGGTCCTTCAATGGACCCTGGATTGTCTGCCCATATATGGTATGTCTCTCGATTGCATCACAAGGATTCCCTGTGACGCCATCCAAGGGGCATCCCCCCCTTCTCATTTACCCCTTGAATGCTGTGGTCAGCTTTAATCGTAGCAGTTAAAGGAATAGCGGCGGAGAGTAGAGGTTTCTCTAACAGGGCAATAGCTGTTTAATACAGCCATTGCCCCGTTCCTGAAAACAAGTGTGCGCGTGCGGTCAGCATGATGTGATGCAGGCGTTGCATGAATGAGTGGCGGCACTTAAGACAGAACATGGGGGTGTTTTGCAGTGCGCCCGCCATGTTCTGTCTTCAGTGCCGGCGCTCATTAGTGCAGCGCCGGCCGCATCACCTCATGCTGACCGCGCGCGCCCACACGTGTCAGGTGCCGGGCAATGACTGTATTACACAGCCGCAACCCTGCTCTGACTACATTCATTCATATACTCCCTGTTATCAGCCATTTCAGACAAAGTTCGGAGAACTTCCAGATGAAATTACAGACATGCGTATAAATCACGTCAGCCTGCTATGGGCATATTCCGTATTCTCTGATTTTATACAGAAGCACACAAAAATGTTTTCATGTCCACCCCACCCCCCCCATGCCATATTAAACAGAAGCTTTGCATCATACTGTAGCACATGGAGTTCCTACAAGTCCATGTGCAGAAGCCCTTGGGGGTAAAGTCTTCTTTAAAAGGGTTTTCCCACCTTGAACATTTATGGCATATCCACACGATATGCCATAAAATGTGAGATATATGCGGGTCCTACCTCTGGGCCCCCTGACCCCCGGCCTACCTTCTATCCCTCTCGCTGCTGTCCGGCCACTGACTGACAAGGAATTCTGTTTCCGGAAACCTGGAGCTACGGAAACCGCATAGCTCATCAAACTGAGCTGTTTTCTGTACTCCTGACCACCTCGCCAGTCAGTCACCAGCAAGACAGGGCAGGACGAGGATTAGGGGGCACTGATCTAGCGATAGGTGCTGGACCTGCATCTATCGGACATTTATGGCGTAACCTGTGGATATGCCATAAATGTCCAAGATCGGAAAACCCCTTTAAAAAACATTTCACGTCAGAAGTTTTGATCAGTAGGGGTCCGAGTGCGGAGACCCCCACCGATTGCTAAAGCGAAGCACTCTGATCGGCCTCTCTCGAGCGAGCGGTGTACGGACACAGACTTTCTTTTGAGCCCGTACACCGATCCAAGGAAAGCAAAACTGAGCCGATCAGAAACAAAGCGGCACACCCGAGCGCGTCTTAGCACTCGGACACTTACCGATCAAAACTTCTGAAGCGTCACTATATGTCAAAAGTATTTTCAACGTTTAGTTACCCTTCAAGAAAAGCATTTGGAATTTTACAAAGCTTTCGTTTTAAGAATTGCTGAACATGGCGCAGGATTCATAAAAAATCCATGACACTACTGCAGTCTACTTACATCCTTTGGCTCTCCTACGTCTTTTAGTACTGGAAGTTTTATAAGTCCTCAATTGTAACCGTGCAGAAACAAGCTCGTACTCTGGAGAAAACATAAATGGCGGTTTATTAGTACAACAACATCAACGAAAAGCAGGTTATCCCAAATCATAAGATCCGCACAACTTAACCTACAGTAACCGCTAATCCATCTATAAAGGCTCACTCCAGTACTGCTGCCGACGTCACTGTCCATATATGCCTGTCTATGCATATGGTCTAATGAAGACGCCAGTTCAGTGTCGAAACGCGTCACCCCATCAAATTTAAATAAACGGATTTACGCCTTACCTACTGAGGACGTCTTAATTTGTGATGAAGTAGCGCTTTTTGGCTTCCCTATTTATTCTGGACTTAATGCAAAACTACGCGATGGAACCCCGTTGTCCCACCGGTTATGAAGCAGCTGCAACTACATCAATTAATGCTTCTACACAGTGTTGTGCCTGGACATCGCACAACCTGCTCAGGTGAGGTTTACTCCTACACCTGTGTAGATCCTTTCTCATTTCCACTGGTTGCCATTGAAAACAGACCGCAAGTTTATATCCACTATGACAGAGGTGTCAAAAATGCGACCATGTGGTCCCTGTTGGCCAAACATTCGAAAGGTCTGTGTTAATTAACATGCAGTGCACTCTCTTGCGGTCTCATTTTAAAGGTCATTCGGGCCCCGCTGACATGCCTCTGCTTGGGCATCGCAAAACGGTCAGTCGACATGACAGATTCCAATGCGAAAAGTACGTACCTGCATTTCGATTGCTCATCACCACTTTGTATCTCCACTGGGCTTCGGAAATATATTTAGACAACTGGATTACTCTGTCCCTGAAGTCTTCCGAGGCCGATATAAACAACTTACGTTCGTCACCGTGGTCGTGATCGTTCAAGTGAATGGAGTCTTTAATAAGGTCTACCTGTTCTTTTAACATTTTTAAGAAAGTGTCCAACACAACCTCATCCACCAAAAATCCACCCAACCTACTGGTAACGTGTTTCAAATCGACATAGTTACATCTCACCAGGTCCCACAAATTGTTCTGAGAGATGTCTAAAGCACATGGTGTTGATCCTTGAGAGGTACTATTCAGGTCAGTGATTATTAAACTACTATTACTATGTTGGGAACTTTCCATCGGAGACATTATCGGAGTAGATTCCCCTCTCTCCGTGCTGCAGTCCATGCTACCAAGCCGGCCGAGTTTCAGCTCCACGTCTTCGTCACCTTCCTCCATAGCACAGCCCTCTGGAAGGGGAGGATCTGAGCGGAGATCGGCTACGGATATAAACATTAGGGAGAAGATGTTCTCCAGCAGCTCCAACTTCAGTGGTAAAGGCAGTGAACATAAATAATACTGGCACTTGGATAAATACTGTACAAAAAGATTTGGATACTCTGGAACGAAACAAAAAAAAAAAAGGAAAAATTACAACCAATATGAAAACAGAGGATTAATTTTATTTCTACAATGAATCAAGGACTGCCAGTACAGCCGGGCCCGAGAGGAGGGGACCCATCCCAGGTAGAGGGGTAGAAGTCAATCAAGGGGCCAGGCAGTACTGCTAAGGGGCCAAGAGACGAGGGGATGTGCATAAAATATTTATTTTGATCATCAAATAAGGGGGCGGGGCTTAGTGGTGCAACAGGCGGGACTTAACTTGCAATGGGTGGAGCTTAGTTCTGTCAGGGGGACTACTACCACCTCTGCAAAGATGTTGAGCAAAATCAGGAGGCTAAGTATTACAATGTGATTGAGTGAGGTTTGTAATGGGTGATCGGAGTATAAGTGACTGAATTATTAACTGTGAGTGCCTCGTGCGCTGCATGCATCTAACATGTGGCGAGTGTGAGGCCTGTGTCAAGTATGTGTAGTGCACGAACCGCATCTGTATGACGTGTCTAATATGCAAGTGTCGTGTGCGTAAGTGTCTGATGTGTGACTGACATGTATATAGTAGCGTGTGTGCTGTATACCACTAATATGTGTGCGGCATGTGGCCAATATGTGTATGGTGAGGAGTGTCTATACAGCACGCGTCTAATATCTGAGTGGTGTGTGTGTGTGCTCTGTGTGTCTTATATGTAAGTGAAACGTGAAATGTGCCATGTATAAATAATGTGTCAGCGGCGTGTATGTGGCATGTATACGATGTGTCATCGGCGTGTATGTGGCATGTATACGATGTGTCAGCGGCGTGTATGTGGCATGTATACATGGTGTCAGCGGCGTGTATGTGGCATGTATACATGGTGTCAGCGGCGTGTATGTGGCATGTATACATGGTGTCAGCGGCGTGTATGTGGCATGTATACATGGTGTCAGCGGCGTGTATGTGGCATGTACACATGGTGTCAGCGGCGTGTATGTGGCATGTACACATGGTGTCAGCGGCGTGTATGTGGCATGTACACATGGTGTCAGCGGCGTGTATGTGGCATGTACACATGGTGTCAGCGGCGTGTATGTGGCATGTACACATGGTGTCAGCGGCGTGTATGTGGCATGTATACATGGTGTCAGCGGCGTGTATGTGGCATGTATACATGGTGTCAGCGGCGTGTATGTGGCATGTACACATGGTGTCAGCGGCGTGTATGTGGCATGTATACATGGTGTCAGCGGCGTGTATGTGGCATGTATACATTGTCTCAGCGGCGTGTATGTGGCATGTATACATTGTCTCAGCGGCGTGTATGTGGCATGTATACATGGTGTCAGCGGCGTGTATGTGGCATGTATACATGGTGTCAGCGGCGTGTATGTGGCATGTATACATTGTCTCAGCGGCGTGTATGTGGCATGTATACATGTGTCAGCGGCGTGTATGTGGCATGTATACATGGTGTCAGCGGCGTGTATGTGGCATGTATAAATAATGTGTCAACCGCGTGTATGTGGCATGTATAAATAATATGTCAGCGGCGTGTATGCGGCATGTATAAATAATGTGTCAGCCGCGTGTATGTGGCATGTATAAATAATATGTCAGCGGCGTGTATGCGGCATGTATAAATAATATGTCAGCGGCGTGTATGTGGCATGTATAAATAATGTGTCAGCGGCGTGTATGTGGCATGTATAAATAATATGTCAGCGGCGTGTATGCGGCATGTATAAATAATATGTCAGCGGCGTGTATGTGGCATGTATAAATAATATGTCAGCGGCGTGTATGCGGCATGTATAAATAATGTGTCAGCGGCGTGTATGTGGCATGTATACATGGTGTCAGCGGCGTGTATGTGGCATGTATACATGGTGTCAGCGGCGTGTATGTGGCATGTACACATGGTGTCAGCGGCGTGTATGTGGCATGTATACATGGTGTCAGCGGCGTGTATGTGGCATGTATACATGGTGTCAGCGGCGTGTATGTGGCATGTATACATGGTCTCAGCGGCGTGTATGTGGCATGTATACATTGTCTCAGCGGCGTGTATGTGGCATGTATACATGGTGTCAGCGGCGTGTATGTGGCATGTATACATGGTGTCAGCGGCGTGTATGTGGCATGTATACATTGTCTCAGCGGCGTGTATGTGGCATGTATACATGTGTCAGCGGCGTGTATGTGGCATGTATACATGGTGTCAGCGGCGTGTATGTGGCATGTATACATTGTCTCAGAGGCGTGTATGTGGCATGTATACATTGTCTCAGCGGCGTGTATGTGGCATGTATACATGTGTCAGCGGCGTGTATGTGGCATGTACACATGGTGTCAGCGGCGTGTATGTGGCATGTATACATGGTGTCAGCGGCATGTATGTGGCATGTATAAATAATGTGTTAGCGGCATGTATGTGGCATGTATACATGGTGTCAGCGGCGTGTATGTGGCATGTATACATTGTCTCAGCGGCGTGTATGTGGCATGTATACATGTGTCAGCGGCATGTATGTGGCATGTATAAATAATATGTCAGCGGCGTGTATGCGGCATGTATAAATAATATGTCAGCGGCGTGTATGTGGCATGTATAAATAATGTGTCAGCGGCGTGTATGTGGCATGTATAAATAATATGTCAGCGGCGTGTATGTGGCATGTATAAATAATATGTCAGCGGCGTGTATGTGGCATGTATAAATAATATGTCAGCGGCGTGTATGTGGCATGTATAAATAATGTGTCAGCGGCGTGTATGTGGCATGTATACATAAAGAAGAAATGGAGACAGCACTACCAAATTTTCAAAGTGAAGATCCTTTTATTCCACGGTGCAACGTTTCAGCTCAATACGAGCCTTTCTCAAGCATGCTTGAGAAAGGCTCGTATTGAGCTGAAACGTTGCACCGTGGAATAAAAGGATCTTCACTTTGAAAATTTGGTAGTGCTGTCTCCATTTCTTCTTTATCTTGACTGAGGGGTTACCCGGACTGTGACCCAGGAGACGTGCACCCTCTTGAAATATTTATCCTGTGCTGCTGATCTATACATATCTATGGCATGTATACATGGTGTCAGCGGCGTGTATGTGGCATGTATACATGGTGTCAGCGGCATGTATGTGGCATGTATACATGGTGTCAGCGGCGTGTATGTGGCATGTATACATGGTGTCAGCGGTGTGTATGTGGCATGTATACATTGTCTCAGCGGCGTGTATGTGGCATGTATAAATAATATGTCAGCGGCGTGTATGTGGCATGTATAAATAATATGTCAGCGGCGTGTATGCGGCATGTATAAATAATGTGTCAGCGGCGTGTATGTGGCATGTATACATTGTCTCAGCGGCGTGTATGTGGCATGTATAAATAATATGTCAGCGGCGTGTATGTGGCATGTATAAATAATGTGTCAGCGGCATGTATGCGGCATGTATAAATAATGTGTCAGCGGCGTGTATGTGGCATGTATACATTGTCTCAGCGGCGTGTATGTGGCATGTATACATGTGTCAGCGGCATGTATGTGGCATGTATAAATAATATGTCAGCGGCGTGTATGCGGCATGTATAAATAATGTGTCAGCGGCGTGTATGTGGCATGTATAAATAATATGTCAGCGGCGTGTATGCGGCATGTATAAATAATGTGTCAGCGGCATGTATGTGGCATGTATAAATAATGTGTCAGCCGCGTGTATGTGGCATGTATAAATAATATGTCAGCGGCGTGTATGCGGCATGTATAAATAATGTGTCAGCGGCGTGTATGTGGCATGTATACATGGTGTCAGCGGCATGTATGTGGCATGTATAAATAATGTGTCAGCCGCGTGTATGTGGCATGTATAAATAATATGTCAGCGGCGTGTATGTGGCATGTATAAATAATATGTCAGCGGCGTGTATGTGGCATGTATAAATAATGTGTCAGCGGCGTGTATGTGGCATGTATAAATAATGTGTCAGCGGCGTGTATGTGGCATGTATACATGGTGTCAGCGGCGTGTATGTGGCATGTATACATGGTGTCAGCGGCGTGTATGTGGCATGTATAAATAATGTGTCAGCGGCGTGTATGCGGCATGTATAAATAATATGTCAGCGGCGTGTATGCGGCATGTATAAATAATATGTCAGCGGCGTGTATGCGGCATGTATAAATAATATGTCAGCGGCGTGTATGCGGCATGTATAAATAATATGTCAGCGGCGTGTATGTGGCATGTATAAATAATATGTCAGCGGCGTGTATGCGGCATGTATAAATAATATGTCAGCGGCGTGTATGCGGCATGTATAAATAATGTGTCAGCGGCGTGTATGTGGCATGTATAAATAATATGTCAGCGGCGTGTATGTGGCATGTATAAATAATATGTCAGCGGCGTGTATGCGGCATGTATAAATAATGTGTCAGCGGCGTGTATGTGGCATGTATAAATAATATGTCAGCGGCGTGTATGCGGCATGTATAAATAATGTGTCAGCGGCGTGTATGTGGCATGTATAAATAATGTGTCAGCGGCGTGTATGTGGCATGTATACATGTTGTGTCGGTGGGGTTTGTGGCGTGTATAAATAATGTGTCAGCGGCGTGTATGTGGCATGTATACATGGTGTCAGCGGCGTGTATGTGGCATGTATACATGGTGTCAGCGGCATGTATGTGGCATGTATAAATAATGTGTCAGCGGCGTGTATGCGGCATGTATAAATAATGTGTCAGCGGCGTGTATGTGGCATGTATACATGTTGTGTCGGTGGGGTTTGTGGCGTGTATGCATCATGCGCCTAATGTGAGTGGAGTGTATGCGGCATGTGTCTGATGTTCAAGTGCCTTGTGTGACGTGTCTAATATACGAATGCCGTGTGCACAGCAAGTGTCCAGTGTGTGTGCGTTAAGTGTCTGAGGTGTGACTGACATGTAGAGTACATAGTATGAATTAAACATGTACAGGATTTTTTTTTTTTATGTTTGTCTAGATTTATATGATATTTTTGTGTAGCTTTGTTGCTATTGAAGGAACAGGGCCGCAGACACACTCTTTGCACAGGGGCCTTTACTGTCCAGGACACCTTCAGTTCCTCACCTGAGCTCCTCCCGTACTCGCTGTCATCCAATGAGCTGCTCAGCTGGTTGGTATAATAATCCCTGCACTGGGCAAGATCGGGAGCATTGACACACAGGGCATAGATGGCATACTTCATAGCACAAAATGCCTGAAACACAACAATGTTCCGGTGTTGCGTCTTCTCAAGTAGATCGTGATGTTCTGTAGTAACTGCAGGTGAAAATTTTAGTCAGCTACTAATCTACAGTGAATAAAACAGGGGCACTTGGTTATTTTTTTTACAACAGTTTAACAATTCTTTTGGGGCTGCAATGTGAAATAAAAACATTTTATTCTACGAGAGTGTGTGTCAATATATATTCTATGAATAATTTTTATACCAAAAGTTCTGAAATAAGGTCAATAGTTGTTTTATAATAACATGCAGGATTTCTAGCATTAAAAAAAATAAAAAATAAACACCTTTCATAATTTTTTGCTTTCATGTGTCCCCCCTGGTGCTGCAGCTAATCTGTGCTGCTGGGGGAGGGGATCCGAGTATAATCAGTCTCCTTCTCTCTCTGGCAGCGGATAATATGGTCCCTTCTTACTTCCCAGTGAGGGGTCTAGTCAGCTATACTGCCATGCTACTGCAGAGACTGCTCCTTCCCTGACAAGCAGGGCAGAAAGCCATTTCTAGTGGCTGCTCTGCAAAACACAGACGATCACTATGCAGTGGACCATTGTATTTAATAACCTGTAGACCCCCCTTTAGCGGCAATTACCTCCACCAAACAATACCTGTAACTGCAAAATAGGTTTGCTTAAAGGAAAGGTGTCACGAAAAAAAAATGTTTGATATCAATTTGCATTTTGTGTTTTATTATAAAATCTTTTATTTATGTGTGTGTTTGTGTTTTACTTTTTTCTAACTTTTACTTCACTATGGGGGCTGCCATTTTGTTTTTCATCTCTATATGTGTCGATTAACGACACATACAGATATGGAATACGGCAGCTCCAGTCCCATAGGAGTCAATGAACGGGACCCGTCCCATTGACTTTGCACTATGGCTCTGTCCTGGTCAGACGCAGGTCAAAGTCACACAGAGAAGAGCAGCTGCTTGCAGGGAGAGAGCAGGCGCCATCTGCATGTCCCACTCTCTACCTCACAGACCCCCGCCCGCTCTCGTGACCCCCGACGGGCCCCCCCACCCGACGCGCCCCCCCCCCCTGACGACCCCCCCCCCTGACGACCCCCCCCCCGACGACCCCCCCTCCCTTGTGTGAAGGACACACGATGAAACTGTACTGGGAAAGCCCTGAACGGTAAATCTCTCTAGTTGTGCTGAGACTGTTTGGGGATGTGACTAATGAACCTCTCAGTCTCAGCACAATTAGAGAGATTTATCGTTCAGGGGTCTGGGAAAGCTGGGTGACCACCATTACCCCCTCCTACTGGAGTGTGAGAGGTTCATTAGTCACATCCCCAAACACACTCCACTAGGAGGGGTAATGGTGGTCACCCAGCTTTCCCAGACCCCTGAACGATAAATCTCTCTAATTGTGCCGAGACTGAGAGGTTCATTAGTCACATCCCCAAACAGTCTCAGGACAACTAGAGAAATTTACCGTTCAGGGGTCTGGGAAAGCTGGGTGACCACCATTACCCCTCCTACTGGAGTGTGAGAGGTTCATTAGTCACATCCCTAAACACTCCAGTATGAGGGGTAATGGTGGTCACCCAGCTTTCCCAGACGCAGATATAACCAGGAAAGGGCTGGATGGACGGGCTGAGGGTGCACAGGGTTTTTGATGACCCCCTCTGTCATGTGATTGGACCTAGGTTACCGGTTCATCAGACGGGGTTCATGTGACTATAACTCTGTCCATAACAAGAGACAGTGCACTCAGGACATAATTGTGTGGTTCTGTCTGCGGTGATGGCGGTGAGTGGCTCTGACACCCGCCTCCCCCGTCGGGTCATCTCAGGACAGAAGGGGTGTCCGGATTGGAGACACAGCGCCGCACCTGTCCTCAGGTTTTGTCTGGTATTGCAGTTCACCTCCATTGAAGTGAATAGGACAGAGCTGTAATACCACACACGACCTGAGGACAGGTGCGGCGCCATGTTTTCCTGGACGACCCCTTTAAGACTTTTCCCGTGTGTGTGTGTGGCAGAGCGGAGTGTGCACGGGCGCCGCTGATACTTCATAGCCGCTTATCAGCTGTTTTGAAGAATCAGCGGCGAGAACACACACACACACACACACACATCCCCCAAACACGCAAAATCAAGTGTAATCAAGCGTTTTTTATGTGTTTTTTTTGCATGTAAAATGTGCAAAAAAAAAAACATGTCAAATACACGGCGTGTGAACCGGTCAACTGAAAAGTCATTCACTTCACTTTAATCATTCTAAGGCTGGGTTCACACGACCTATTTTCAGGCGTAAACGAGGCGTTTTACGCCTCGATTTACGCCTGAAAAGACGGCTCCAATACGTCGGCAAACATCTGCCCATTCATTTGAATGGGTTTGCCGACGTACTGTGCCGACGACCTGTAATTTTACGCGTCGCTGTCAAAAGACGGCACGTAAAATAACAGGCTTGGCAAAGAAGTGCAGGACACTTATATACAGGACACTTCTTGGGACGTAATTTGAGCCGTTTTTCATTGAATTCAATGAAGAACAGCTCCAAATTACGGCCGTAATTGACGCCTCGCAAAACGCGAGTACGAGCAATTACGTCTGAAATGACGGAGCTGTATTCTCCTGAAAACAGCTCCGTCATTTCAGACGCAAATGCAGTTAGCGTGTGCACATACCCTAGGGGTATGTTCACACACAATGTTTTCAGCTGAAAAATCGGAAGCAGAACGCCTACAAGCATCTGCCCATTGGTTTCAATGGGAATTACTGTTCCGACAGGGCGTTTTTTACGTGGTAGTTTTCCAAAAACGGCACGTAAAAAGACGCCCGACCAAAATGAAGTGCACATCACTTCTTGGGACGTTTTTGGAGCCGTTTTTCATTGACTTTATAGAAAAACAGCTCCAAAAACGTCCGTTAAAAAACGCGAGTTTGATTAAAAAATGGCTGAAAATCAGGAGCGGTTTTCCCTTTGTTTAGTAAGCGTGTGAACATACACTTAGCCTTTTGGTGTGTCCTAGAACTTCTTCCAGCTGCAGAATCACACCCAACATGGCTGCCGGACACTGCTTAGCAATTTGAAGACACCTTTACCTGGCTTGTGAGAGGGGGGGTGAGGTTCCCTCCCACATTTACAGCAGCTGTGAGTCAGGTTGCTTTGCCTTATTCACCTTGCTGTAATTATGGGAAGTGCTCCCCCTGGTGGCCAACATTGGAAAACATGTCAAATTATTATTTAATTTTTAATACTTTCCACCATACGGGAAAAAAAATAAAAATACAGCAAAAAACGTAAAAAATATAATAGAAATAAGTAACGACACTTAAAAAAAAAGGTTTAATTTGCGACACATTCCCTTTAACGTTGAGATTTATTGGACCATTCTTCCCTGCAAATGTGTTTTGGGTTCATCAACATTTCTTGACAGCCTTCTTCAGGTCATGCCACAGCATTTCTATAGGGTTAAGCGAGAACTCTATTGAGCTCTATATAACACCCAACACAATGTAACTAAACTAAAACACACACGCAGTTGTATTGTTCATGTCTTCTATTGAGCACATCGAGTAAATAGCCACAGTGAAGGAGGAAAAGTAAGTGAACCCTTTAATTTAATAACCTGTGGATCCTCGTTCGCAGCAATTCCTTTTTACAAAACTTTTCCAGTCGCTGCAAATTAGATTTGTGCAATGTTTAAGATCAAGCTTGAACCATTAGTAAAGTAATGGTACGAGTAAGGGTCCTCTTAAACAGCCCGACATGGGACGTGTAAAAGAGCGCCAATCAACGAGACCGCTTGTTGATCGGAACTCGTTTGCTCTATTCACAAGGAGCAATGCATGTTCATCGGCTGATTGTTTCCCTGTTTACACACGGGAATGATCAGGAACGCGCGTTCGTTTGCCCAAAAATTGATCCATGTAAAAAGGGCCTTAAGTAAACCTGTGTGTTAATGACTTCCCCTAAAAGCTAATTGGCAAAAGTTGTATTAAGAAGATGAGATTGGAAGCGTGGATTTAATAGGTGCTTTGCCCAATAAATAAAGGCACACAAAGCCTGGTTACTGACAAATATGTTCTTCTCAAGAAAGATTGATTAGAATGAACCATGCCTCGAGGCAAACTTCTTTCAGAAGATGTGTTATAGAGACGCAAGAAGCTGGGAAAGGCTACAAAAGAATCACTAAAGACCTGGGTGTACATCAATTCACAGCTAGACAAATGGAGGTTTGTTGCTATTCTCCCTCCGAGTGGACGTCCAGTTAAAAATCACTCCAGAAGCACAACCGACAAACCTAAAAGAAAAAGGACAGAACCCAAGGGTAACAACAAAAGACCTACTGAAGATTCACAAACTGCAAACTCTTCGGTTCATGTGTCCACTATCAGAAAAGCACTTAAGAATAATGTTCATGGAAGGAAACAAAGGAAGCTGCTGCTGTCCAAAAAACGTATTGCGGACAATCTCAAGTTTTTAGCACAAATGCAGAACACTATGTTTAGAGGAAAAAAAAGAACATTGCTCACCAACACCAAAACCTCATCCCAACTGAGAATCGTGGCGGAGGGGACAAGCGTGGCGGAGGGGACAAGCGTGGCGGAGGGGACAAGCATGGCGGAGGGGACAAGCGTGGCGGAGGGGACATCGTGGTTTGTACGTCTTGTGATCATGAAACAATGAATTTAAAGGTGTATCAAAACATTTCACAGGAGAATGTAAGGACGGCAGTCCATGACCTCAAGCGGAAGAGACGTGGGGTGATGCAATAAAACAATGGCACGAAGTACACGCATAAATCAACTAAATGGTTAAAAAAAAATATATATTTGTGTTTTGGAATGACCAAGTCCGAGTCCTGACCTCAACCCTACAGAGATGCGGTGACATGACCTGAAGACGGCCGAGCATGAAAGACATCCCAGAAATATTGATGAAATGAAACACATTTGGAGGGAGGAACGGTCCAAAATTCCTCCTCAACGTTGTGTAAATCTTATCTACAGGAAACATTTGGTGGAGGCGATCGCTGCTAAAGGGGATTTACAGGTTATTAAATTCAAGGGTTCACTTACTTTTTCCCCTGCACTCTGGATGTTTAGTCAATGTGCTCAATACATCTGTTTGTGTGTGATTCGTTTAGTTACAATGGGTTTGTCTATAAAGGCCTGTTCACATCACCATTCGCTTTCCGTTCCGGGGTTCCGTCGGAGGTTTCTGTCGGGTGAACCCCGCAACTGAAAGTGACAGCACAGCTTCTGTTTCAGTCACCATTGATATCAATGGTGACGGAAACATCGCTAATGGTTTCCTGATATATATATATATATATACACACACACATACACATACACACACACACACACACACAGTTTATGTTGCATATATAGAAGAACCTTGGATAGACAGACAGTGGAGAACATGGGCACTTTGGGCCTGCTGAGCAGAGCTCGCCTTATACATAGCACCGGGCTGTATATGGCACAAGCAGGTTTGCCACAGTGCCAAGAATAGTTGGAGTGCCAGGTTAATAGAGTAAAACAATGGGTGGGGGAATCACAAATAATCCGTTTTGCATTACATTACCGTGTAACATGTTACATTACATTCAGACAAAGAAGAAAAAGCAAAGCACCTTCCTCGGAGAGTCCCCTGCGCAGAAGCTTCAGCACCTCGTCTTCATTAAGCTGTGGCAAGTTGGTGAGATGATGAAGAATATAAAGAGCAGAATGGCTGTCCAGGGTACAAAGGTGACGGAGTATGTCTTTTCTGGAAATTTCTTGTCTGCATAATTACATAATAGAACGTGGTTACAGCACCAACTTTACATGTGTTCATGACGTGGTCACCATTGTCAGCCATATTGGAAGTTATAGAGAGGTGACCAGGGTCATCCAGTCACCCAACTGGTACAAAAGTATTTTCAAACAACTTCCTGCTCTTCTAACTCCCCCTTATTCTCTATATCTTGTACTATCAACAATTCTCCTTCCATAAAAAAAAAAAAAGTTTATAATTCAAAGCTCTCCTGTGCCTGGTTTTACACAGGTAGATGTCACCCATGTTTACCACCTTTAAACAAGCGCCGATCAACAATACAGCCTGTTGATCGGCGCTCGTTGATCCCTTCAAACGGAGCAACAATCGTTGGGGACGAACAATCATTACTACGATCGTTCGTCCCCATGCTTGTGCATCATGTCGTAGCACATCTCGGTTTATACAGGGAGACGTGCTAACAACTAGCGAGCAATGTTGGCCGCAATCGGCTAATCTTTGTCCTGATACACAGGGCAATGATCGGGAACGAGCGATCGTATGATCAGCGACGAGCGATCGTATGATCAGGGACGAGCAATCGTATGATCGGTCGTTAACCTGATCATTGACCGATGTGAAAGGGCCTTTAGATTAGCACAAAAGGTGAGCACTATCATGCACTGATTTAGGAACAACTTTATGCCCCCCCCTCCCCAATGGCAGTGAGCAACACAAGCACCAAAGAAAAATAAATAAGATGGTTTGTAGGTAACATAAAATTACACCTTTATAAATCTGCTATTAGAAACTAGACATCCGCTGTAAAAAAACAAAAACAAATGCACCCAAAAAAATACACTGAAGTGTACAGAGAAGTATGGCGCTAGCACATACCTGCTGTGCTCTATACACCATTCCAAAGCTTCCACTTGATACAGGAGTCCATCACAGAATTCTGTTAATAATGAATCATTACAGAAATCCTGCAAAAAAATACCAAAAAATTTAATCTGTAAAATCTTTTAAATAATAACAACAACACAAATAATAATCATAGCAATGACCCATAACCCAATTAAATAATACGTACACTTCCGGGAATAAAAAAAGAAAAAGTATTGCTCCAATGCATCTTCTACCATTTTATGTATACAGCTCCTATGCAGATCTATGTGTCTTCACGGCTACAGACAAGCACTGTGTGTACTCTGATCTTGCAGTCATATGTTACTTCTTCTATCTCTGCACTGTACACCATTGCCTGTAGTAGGGCTGGGCGATTATGACCCAAATCAAAGTCACGATTAAACATGTAACCTTGATTACAATTAATGAATGATTATTTAGGCCACACCCCTTTTACAGGCCCGGCCCCCTATTTGCATGCTACGCCATTGAATTTATTATTTATCCCGAGCCTGCTGTAAACTACTGTATATAATATAATCCGACACTGCCCCACACATAGTATATTGCCCCCATAGTACTCTACATACTATATTGTGCCATAGCTGTCCCCACACAGTATAATGCCCCTATAACTCCAACCCACACGGTATACGGCCCCCACACATTACAATGCCCCTATAACTGCCCTCCACACAGCATAATGCCCCCATAGGTGCCAACACATTTCCAGAATGCCCCATAACTGCCCTCCACACAGCATAATGCCCTCATAACTGACTTCCACACAGTAGAATACCCCCCCATAACTGCCCTTAGGGTCTCCTGCTCTACCATTGGATTCAACTGTATCTGCGTCTTGAAGATGCCGATACAGTTTAAAACAGGAGAAAATAATTGATAAAAGCGAAATGCGCAAGCCGAAGTCGATTAATTGCGCAGAATTTAATTGTTTTTTTTTTTCAATTAATTGTCCAGCCCTAGTCTAAAGTCTAGTGAAATTTCAGTTTTACTAAATACTTGTAAGATGCTCGACTATCGTTATGCATTGAATACAATGCTGCATTGTGCCGATCCTCTGTTATGCCTCCTGGAAATGAATAAATAGACAACTCTGTAGCCAGAAGTGGTCAACGGAAATGGCCTAATTAGTAAAAAAAACTAATTTCTATTTCCATTGATCAACATGGAGGAGCAGGCCCCTTAATGACGGTTTAAAACCCTTCCCCCATCAATAGTTTGCCAGGTGAGCGGCCTGGACAGTACGAGCAGGAGGCACCTACGTTTTCATGAACGTACCATATTTTTGTGCATGATGTTCAGCAGTGACCTGGCGGACTCTGTACTCTGCAGGTGAGTCCATCCTAATAGGACTAGAAGACGTCTCAAAGGCTTCAACTCATTAGACAGCAGTCCATCTAGACTGGAGAAATCTTCTTTTTTCAAGAGGGCCAAGGCAGAAAGCTGGAAGTACAGGTCAAGTAACACGTCGGAGATCTCTTACATTGTTACCGGCATCGTCCATTACTCTCATAACTCCATTCAAAACCATCAGAAAGACGCAAAATAGAATTCAATATTAACAGGTTAAAGGGGTTGTCCAAAGAAGGTCAACACTCAAAAAGTCCTATAAAGTTGCCCCATGTATACAAACAGACATACGTACAATTAAAATTGTATTCCAGTCCACAGTCCCTCCAGTGTGCTGTAAGTAACACGATGTCCATCAGGGCTAATGTTACATCACCATGGATGAAATGCCACCATGTCCGCCTGTGCGTTCACTTAAAGGGGTTTTCCCATGAGAGACATTTATGACATATCCACAGGATATGTCATAAATGCCAGATAGATGCAGGTCCCACCTCTGGGACCCGCACCTATCTCTAGAACAGGGCCCCCTAAACCCCGTTCTAGCTTTGTCTGATCTTGCGGACTCCCGGACACTTTCTGGTTAGATGGTCGGGAGTTAGGGAAAACAGCCGAGCTCACTGAGCTAGGCTGTTTCCGTAACCCCATAGTAGTGAATGGCAGTACCGGAAGCAGCTCAGCATGCGAGCTCGGCTGTTTTCGTAACTACCATTCAGTTCTAAGGGACTAACGGAAACAGCGGAGCACAGCGAGTTACGCCGTTTACGTATCTCACAGAGCAGCTGAACAGGGTTCAGGGGGCCCCGTTCTGGAGATAGGTGCAGGCCCCAGAGGTGGGACCCGCATTTATCTGACATTTATGACACATCCTATGGATATGTCATAAATGTTTCTCGTGGGAAAACCACTTTAAAAGGTAACTAAACTTTAAAAAAAAACTTTTGACAGGTCACAGTGACATGTCAGAAGTTTTGATCGGTGGAGGTCCGAGCGCTGAGACCCCCACTGATCGCTCGGGGGAGCGCTGTGCTGCATCATTTCTGAACAGCTTTCCTAAGAAAGCCAAGTGTGCGGAGTATGGACTACATTTTCTATTGAGCGTCTGCACCGCTCCGAAGGTGGCCGATCAAAAACTAAGCGGCACATCGCTTATGCAGTTTTGTTTTAGCGATCGGTGGGGGTCGCAGCGCTCGGACCCCCACCAAATCAAAACTTCTGACGGGTCACTATGACATGTCAAAAGTTTAGTTACACTTTGGATGACATCATCACGTTCCTTTCAGAAAAGCAGAGCAACGGTACAGACGGAGGCTAAAAGTGGGGGACCGGAGCGGAAGGATATTTTTATGCCTTTTCCTCCATTATTCCTCCTGGACATATATGAATAAATTAAAAACTAAGTGTCATAATTCCCCTTGTTAATGGGTCGTCTCGCTACACTTTCAGAGACTATAAATCAGGGCTGACCGTGTCAGACTGAGTAGGAAGACACCCTAACAAGGGAAATGGTAACGCCAAGTTGTCAATGTATTCCTACATTTACAGTAGGACTAACAGAGGAACTGCACGACGCAGAGCGCTAAGAAAATA